>NC_133100.1:2216849-2951849 GCF_019914945.1 Typha latifolia
GTAGTGTCGCCATACACGTGTAGGTGACATTACCGCTAGGATATGTATATATCCCCGATGTAAAGATGATGGATGATTATTTCTGTTATATTTACCCCTGGGTGGTGAATAGCTCGTGAGCGGCGATAAGTATGATTATTGCTTGGTAGAAGGAGATGACTAAACCGCTATTTTATTGCTATGCATACATGTAAAACCTATGATTGAGATGTAAAGAAAGAGATTGTCTCAAGCTTTATATCTGTGTGAAACTTATCATAAATAATGCTTAAGATTAAGCATGTTCCAAGATAGTGGATTGGCACTTTAACAATTGCATTGATCAGTAAATTGTAAATAAGCAACAATATGCTATCACATTATAGCAAATATGGGTATACATTGATATATATATATGCGATGTCATTAATTTTAGATTGTATGAATCCTACTCGCGGCTGTAAGCTCACCCCGTGGCGATATTTCAGCCAGGACGCAGCGGTAGCGCAGGAGAGCCGCTTTTCTTTCCAAGACGATATTAGTGTATTAAGCCCCGGTGTGATGATGATTGTATTTTTTGACTTTAGCATTGTATTTGATGTATATTTGAAGGCTTGTCAGGCTCACGTGGATTTGCATCCTGGACTTTGCAATTGGAGTTTATTTGGTGAAATTCAGGTCTAGCCTTTGTGAAATCCTTGTACTGAATAGTAAGTCATGTGATTACACCGTAGATTTACCCACGCGCTTATACGGTATTTGGAGGTTTGGGTGTGTTTCAACCCGCTGACTAAATATGGCATATTCTTTAGGGTATTTAGATAATAGTACAAAGATAGAGAATTCAATTTTAATACTTACAATTATGGAATTTGCAAATATTGTTTTTAGATAATAACACTGCGGAAAAATCTAAAATTTCTTGTTATTGATACCAAAGTACATTTGATGAAGACACCACAAAGAGAGATTACTTCCAACAATCTTGAGCAAGAATGAGGATAAAGGGAAAAGGAGAAAGGTGGATGATTGCAGTATTGAACTATTAGCTAGACACAAATTAAATCATTTATTGTCTTAAGTGATCGAATATGACCAACTAATGAAGACAAGAAGGCAAATATGAAGTGAGTATTGTTTACGTATTACACTTTCTACTTTTGAACCAAAATGTGAAATTTGAAGCTAATATAGATAATTCTTGGGACAATATAATGGATGAGGAAATAAGTGCACTTTACTAGAAAAGATGCTTATATTTAGTTCCTAGACCTAAAATGTGAATACAATTTGTTAGGTTTTTTAGTGTTAGCACTTGTGTACAAAATAATCTATGTTTTAATAATGTATATGAACATTTATATGTTTTAAAGTATTCATTGAAGAATTTTAGTCTCTACGTTGGCACTAAGTTCGAATGCACCTAGACGGCATTCAAATGCATCAGCGCCACATCGACATCGAATGAGTTTCAGCTTTGGACCCTTGCACCACGTCGCACAACCCAAGTAGTGGGTTAAAAAAGGGAAAGGTGGCCTCGTGCCCATGCAAGCTGCATGGCATGGCAGGAGGTGCCACACACCCACTGGCCGCTACCAGCCTAATCGTCACGGCCACCGCCGTGGGTGGGCCCCACCACCTTTCCCCTCCTCCGTCTCTCTCTCCCCATCTCTCTCTCACAACCCTCACTCACTCTACCTCTTCTTTCTCCCTCTCTCACCACCCCCTCCCCACCTCTACTCTCTCTCTATTCTCCTCGCACTTTCTCCGGCCATTGCTAACACCTTCCCCGGAGCCACCGCTGCTTTGAGGATCTCCACTCCTTCCCTTCTTCCTTTTTTTCTTCTTTCTCTCTCTCTCTCTCTCTCTCCCTCCTCTTGCCTTGAGCTCGGCTCGTAGCCGAGCCATCGGGCGAGAGGCCGGCCGCCGTCGGCCGCCAGCCCACGAGCCCCTCCTCCAGCCTCCCGAGTCCGCCTCCTCTGATTCCTTTTCTTGTTCTTTCTTTTTCTTCTTTCTCCTTTCTTTCTTCTTCTTTCTTTCTTTCTTCTTCTTTCTTCTTTTTCTTCTTCCTCGCCTATTCCCTCGTCTCGCATAAGAGCACCCGCCCCAAGACCGTAGTAGACAATGCCGAGCCTAACACTCATGGCAAGGGAATTGCTCCTTTAATTTGTTATTTAATTATATGATTTAGTTTCTAAAATTTAGGTAAATCAGTTTATCTAGACGATAGATTATTTTGGATAATTTACACTCACTAGTATAAGTATTAGCTAAGTATTTTAGTATAATAATTTATTAATTATAGTTATAAACATTTGCATATGATTATATATAGTTTAGACATTGCTTATTAGATTAATACATGTAATCACATTAATAGTAATCTTATATTTTATAAAATAGTTTTATTAAAATAATTAAATTATAAGTTTCTAGTAATGTTTATGTATGCTTATACATGCATATATTTAATGTATTTGAATATGCAATGTGTTTTTAGCACCTTATTATTGTTATTATATATTATTTTCTTATGCAATAAAATTTTGAGCTCAAATAATTATTTTTATATTTATGGATAAATGATTATATGTATGATTAGCACCAGTTAAGTAAAAATTAGTTAATTGCTAAATAATTGAATTATAGTTAGTTATTTTATGTACATATATTTTAAATTAGTATTATTGTATATCCGATTCTTTTTATATTTAAAGAGTGTTAATTATTATATGCCTAATATATAATTAGAATAAGGACATCTGAATTATATATATATAATGTATATCAAGTTATTAATAAAATCAAATAATTTATTATATTTTGTATTAATGAATTCTAAATGATAAATGGCTAGTCATATTACTTAAATAATTTAAGATTCCGACCCCCGTTCAAGACCCCGTGGACTTAGCTATCGAGGCTTAATCATTGTTGTAACAATGTGAGTTTAAAGTGGTTATTTGATATTTGCGTAGTGGTGAGAAGTTTTATCCCCTAGACGCCTTTCCCTCAAATTATGTTATATTATATATTATGTACATGCATGTTTTGGCCTCTAGCATGATTATATGACTTTATCTAGAGATAATTTAAGTCAAGCATATTTTATCATGCATTTGATTAGGCCGATATGAGATATGAGTATATTGGCGATATATAGAGATGATTGGAGATGATTCCTACTGTTATGATTAGATACCGGATGAGCTCTAACATGAGTATACATATGATAGACGAAGGAGTATGCATGTATTGGGGATATATAGGAGATTACATTGCATCATTTTTCTCTTGACTCCCCGCTCTACCTAACTTCCTATTATGCATTGACTTGTTATCACCGGATATATCCATAAGGATCTCGGGCATTTAGAGGGAAAACATTAAATGTGATTAATAGATAGTTGATAGAAAGCGTGAGGATACCCGAGATGGCACGAGGGTTAGACGCTTGGTGGATGATTGATCGCTTGGTATAGTCGCGATCCTATTGGCTCTTACGTCCAAGTCGTTAGCTCTATGGGCAAATGATATTCGGATGATGCCGCTCACCAGTATGCTCACCGATGGTTGTTGATACTTTAGCGGATGGCGTAGCATGATTATATTTGAGATATTCCCGCGGATGGCGAGTACGTTTTTGAGCCTTCCGAGCATGATGTTGAGATCAGTACCGGTGTTGACCGCGCATAAATGGGTCTAAGATGATGATGACAAATAGAGACGATATTTGAATAAACCGATAGATACAAGTATGTATCTAAATACTAGGCAATGATATCACTCGTTCATGCATAAAAGTCCGAAGAAATATTCAAAATGAAAGCAGAGTGTTGACCGTGTATAGTGGTCTCTGCTTGTATGAATGGTATCTACCCGCGCTTGAATGCGCCGTGAACGCAGCCTCTTGGCCTCATGGTAAACGCGTGAGACCGCATTCGACCGGCTGTGAACGCAAACTCGCCTCATGGTGAACGATGAGAACGCGGCTATGAACGCAGCTGTGAACGCGCTAACACCTCCCTCGGCAATTTTTGATAAAACATTTAGATTACAAGATATTACAAAGTATTCAAAATTAGCATTCAACAAGTCTAGATGAAGTGAAAATAACTAGGAAGTGAAAAAATACACTAAAACACAAGTTCACAAGTTCACAAGTTCTTCAAGCAAAGTTATTATCTATTAAACTTAAACTAGTAAACCCCCTTTACACCAATACTCCCGCTTACACCAAAGAACATCTAAACTCTAAACTCACTCCGAACATCAAACTCTCCCCTTTTTTGACACAAATTCCAAAGACTAAGAACTAGGGGAAAATCAAAGGAAGAATCGACAACATGGAGTTTGAAAGACCAAGACTCTGACGAGTTAGCTCAGCTCGTAAATCATTCACTACAATGTAAGTCTCGCACTGGTGCTAAGCTGATCAAAACGGCAAAGAACTGTGTACCGTGGGATGAGATGAATCATCGCCGTAACCTCATCGAACCGCGAGGTGTGATGGACGAGGGAGGACGGCTTGAGAGGGAGATGGCCGCTCATGAGCTTGACTGCCATGTTATCCATCCAACGGCTGGTTGGAGCAAATTTCTCCCGAGGCATCCCGCACCCCACTCCGATGCAAATTGCATAAAATACCAAACTAAGAACCTTCACGAGGCAATTCTTTCAGATAAAATTGCCAAAATAGAATCGTATATTACAATAGCCAAATCAATAGAAACCCCAACAAAAGATCGCATGAAGGAGGAAGGCACAATCCAGATTAATACTTGAGTGTCGAGTCTTGGGGGTGACGTTGTAAAGACAAAAATAGGTAAAGCATATGATCCACTAACGCGCTCAACATGAGGCATCATGTTTCTCTCCAACATTCCCTTGATTAACATAGTAATAAAGATAGTCTTTAACATTAGGAAGGATCAAGATGGATATTGAAACTCGCTTATCGTAGTTGGAGTTCAAAGACTCAACCTACATCTGAGTCCAAATATACCGAAACCTCACCTCAGAATGTATATAATGCTCCAAAATAGGGCATGCTAAAATTTTCTCACAACCCTCCACATATGCCGCTCCCGTTCATCCGACACATGGACAAACCATCCCGCCGCAAATATCTGTTTCATCCCTGTGGCGGAAAATCAGAAATGACCACCGCCTTTCGCAGATAACAAGTCGAAAAGCCAAAATTATGTTTATATCGCCTTGCCAAACCCGTAGATGAAAAACTTGGGAGCCGAAGATGGTGACGACGCTACCTTGGTTTCGTTAGAAACTCCAGCTCTTAGGCATTCTAGAGAAGGAAACAAGTCGCAAGATTCAACACATGCCCAAAGCAAACAAAAAACAAGAAATCCAAAAAAATTTAGAAACCATGAAGCCCTCAAGTGAAATCCATCTTCCACTTGAAAATGCTAAGTTATCACGCTCAATCACACAAGAAACATCAAGATATGAACTTTAATGTGATCAAATCAGCAACGCACGTAAATCAATCAAGACCAAGAGACTCAATTGAATAAAAATAAGAAAATTGATGGATGATCATACCGCAAAAAGTAAGAAAACTAAAAGTTCCACCGAAAGACACTAGATCCGAAGGAGAACTACCTCTAAAAGGGCTTGAAGTAGAAAATTTGGATGAAAAAGATGGAGATCTCAAGATTTGGGAGGAAGAAAATGAAGGGTTTCTAGGGTTTGAAGATGGAAGATGAAAACCTTTGGGTTCAGATGCACATATAAAGATTTCCAAATAGATTCAAGACATAGAATATGACAATCAAATGAAATAAGTCATACATGTATCAATCAAATCATCAAAAGCATATTATAATCAATTCTAATGCATCACTAAAAATTAAATTAATCTTGATTGATCATAACAATATGTATATGTTGAGCATAGATAACATGAAACATTCTTCTTAAATAACCATATTTAAATAATGATACAATACACAAATCAAACCGATTTTAATATTTAAATTTGCACCTTTCGACTTATTCTCCATAACAAAAACAAGAATTTTTCTTATAATTTTTTTTTTTATACCGAAACCATAGGTGCAATGGTGGCTTTCTAACATGAGTAGCCCTTTTTGTAGTACATATCAAACAATGTGCAAGAAGATATTCACATATATCAAAAAAATATTTTATTTAATTTTGCAAACAATGTACGCAAAAAAAAGAATGCTCTAAAACAAGATGGCTTTCACACTAACTCATTGTAACCCCTTTCATTGATATTTTATGAACACATTTTCAATGACTACATGAGGTCAAATTGTGCAAATCAAAGTCAATAGTGAGCTATTTTAAAAAATTTCATGATGCCATGCTCACTCAAGACATACACATGTTATGAGTGAATTAAATTTAATTTAATTGGCATAGAAGTGAAGAGATTGAATAAATCTTAAATAATACAATATACTACAAGATGACAAAAATTGACTATAATAACTCATATAATCAAAAAAAATTATATTTCTATGTCAAGAATATATTATTGAATCTGAGGAAAGTGCAAACTCCCCCAAAAATTTTTTTATAAAAAATAAAATCCCCACAAACTGAAACTAAACCAAATAATAGAAAATTTTAAAAAGAAAACCTAAAAGAAACGAAATAAAAAAAAACGCAAAACCAAAAACACACAAAAAATCAATCCAAAGCACAAATCCCTAAAGAAGTATGAAGATACCAAATCTCTATAAACAAAATCTCCCAACTAACTGTTCTCTTGCCTCAACATGTTCCAGCTAAGGCTATTATTTGTCTTCCAACTAACTCACGATAAAAATGATGTCTGATATCAATATGTTTTTGTACACGAAGCAAGTTGAAATCGTGATTTTTGATATATTAATAGCACTCATGTTGTCATAATAAAGAACTTACAATATCTTGTTCAAAGCCGTAATCTTGACTATCCTGTTCATCCATAGTAACTGAGAACAATAACCTTCCCCGCCGTAATGTACTCGGCCTCCGCAGAGATAAAGATATTTCCAGCCTTGTTTCTTACCAGTCAAGCAACTAGATTGTTTCCAATATAAAAATATCCACCTAAGGTACTTTTCCCTATCATCACATGAATCAAATTAGAATTTGTGTATCCCTGATATGATAGCACCCGAAATATAAGTAAACTAGATACCTAAATCAACCGTGCTACCGACATATTTTTATAATACGCTTCACAACAAACAGATATATCTCCTTAGGTTCAGACCAAACCTAGTACACACACCGACGCTTAAATGCAATTCTCGGCTACTAGTAGTTAAGTACAAAAGACTACCAATCATGCTCCTGTATAGTGTCTGATCAACACTTTTTCCCCGAAATATCCTTTTTTACCTAGTTTGGTAGTCGTACTTTATAGGAGTTCTAGTATGTTTTGCATTTTCTAAACCAATTTAGTCACAAGATCCTTGGAAGTATACGGGTTTGAGCAATAAATATCCTCCTTCCACTTGAGTAATTTGAATCCTAATAAGAACTTTTAACTCACCCATCATGCTCATGTCAAATGACTGCATGAGATCTCAGAAACTCCCCTTAGTTAAAGATTGACTCATTGCCCGAAGACAATGTCATCCACATATATTTGTGCCACAACTAAACACTTGTTCACACACGCTTCCAATGAACGGCGTTCTGTCCACTTCGAAAGTGAACCGCGCAAGATCCACTAAAAAGTGGTCATCTTCTCAATACCACGCTCTGAGCTTATTTTAGCCTCCATAAAGGGCATTTTTCAATTTAAACACATGAGAAGAAAATTTATGATCTTCGAACCCCTTAGGTTGTCCACATAAACATTTCCATCATTCGAGTACTATTCAAGAAAGCACTTTTAACATCCAAATAAACAATTTAAATTTTAAATGACAAGCAATAGCAAGCAAAAGATACGAATAGACTTTAATCTAGTAGCAACAAGAGCAAATGTCTCATCAAAAATCTATACCTCAACCCGAGTATATCCCCGTGCTACTAGTCTAGGTTTATTTCAAACTATATTGCCATGTTCATCACTTTTATTCTTGTATATCCATTTTTGTTCCAATGACATTCACATTCTTAGGTCTAGGAACTAAACACCAAACATCATTCCTAGAAAATTTCTAATAACTCATGCATAGCATTAACCAAAATCATCTAACAATGCTTCCTTCAAATTTTTAGTTCAAAAGAAGATGTATAATAAGTAAATGATACCTCAATTTTGGATTTGTCGTCTTGTCTTAATTGGTTCATTCACATCTCCCATCACTTCAGATAGTGATACCTCTAATTTCACTCTAGCAGATGGCTTGGCACGTTGCAGTCATTTTTGTTCATTTCATCTTTGTCCTCGTCCTGATTCTCACTTCCCAGATCAAGCTCCTTCAAAGAGTTCAGCTTATATCAAAAGGATTCATCTATCATAACATTAGCAGATTCCACACAGTAGAAGTGTCAAAATTAAATACTCTATAGGCTCTACTATTAGAATACCCTAAGAAGATGCCATCACTACTTAGTATCAAATTTAGTCAAATGTTCTCGATCACGCAAGATAGCATTTACTACCAAAACTCAAAATATTTAACGCTAGGTTTCTTACCTTCCAAAGATTTAACTCAAAAAGTCATTTTTGTACCTAGTCTTAGATAAACATGATTTATCACATGTACCACTGTATTAACTACCTCTACCCAAAATCTTTGAGTAACATTTTCAGCGTGAAGCATAACCCCTAGCTTCTTCCGCACAACCTCGATTCTTTCTTTCCACAATCTCGTTCGTTGTAGAGTTATATGGAGATAAAAATTCATGTTGAATACCAAGAGAATTGTAAAATATAGAAAAATTTTCATTTTCAAATTCTCTACCATGATAAGAAATAATCCTAACTAGGGTAGTAGGTTTTTAATTCCCGTAATTTAAGCATAGTGATTTAAAAACTTTAAAGGTTTCAGAGACTTCCTCACGTACAAAGGCAACCCAAGCATATCTGGAGTAATCATTGACCATTAAGAATATAGCGTTTACTCAAGTAAGAATTTCCATTTTTGTTTGACCCATCAAGTCCATGTGAACTAATTGTAGCAATACCATTAAAGGGTAGCCGATTTACCTTCTTGTGTGAGATCCTAATTTGGTTTTCCACTCTGGACACGAACCGGCACACTCTTTTGGATATTTCTTTCATCTAGGTATTCCTCCTTACCACTTGCTTTGGGACAGATTAAATAATTCTTATGATTCACATGTTCAAGACGTTGATGCCAAAGATCTTTAATGCTCTAAAGAGGCACCAAGATATTTTAGTTAAGGAAGTTCCAACAATGCTATACTATCGATGTTCTAGATCCATAACATATAATATTACCATCATGATCTAGAATAATACAATCATTTTTAGAGAATTTTACCTCATAATCTTCTATAAAAAATTGACTGATGCTTAGTAGATTTGCTTTCAAGCTCTTAACATAAAGAACATTTTTAAGAATAGGAACCCCGGAGAACTTACCTTTCCTTTACCTATTACCTTTGATAAATTACTATCTCCGAATGTCACAACTCCCTTTTATGTTCTTCGAGATTAGAAAAATAAGGATTTGTCACCTGACATATGTCTAGAATGGGCCCATCGCCTAAATACCAAATAGGAATTTAAAGCTAAATCACTTTTCTTGACCTATACGGCTTTTTGTTTCATCCTATAAAAATGAAACAATTTCTAGGTTTTTATAAAAATTTGCAATGAGGTCGAATATGCCCTAAAATGCCGTAATGAAAGCATGTCGGAACAAACCTTTCTACTCACTTTTTGTTGAGGAGTGTGACTAAAGTTTACCTTGGCGCTGCTAAAGAATTACCGCATTGTTGATTAACCTTCAGTTTAAAGACATTTATCCAGGATTGCTTGGAAAAATGCGGCCGATGACCTCAAGTTATCTTCATTTTGTATATTCTGCAAAAAAAGACAATTTTATTATTATTTGAATTACTAGAGTATCCACTACCACATCCGGCCTTTTCCAAAATCCTAGCTTTAAAAATCTCGGGCTAGTTTGTTCTTCCCATTAAGAAATATCACTTCTTTCCGCCATCTTCTAGCTCAACTTCATCGTCTTCATCTTATTTTTCGCATCGTCAAGTTGTTCGCATGTGTTTTGATACGCCCAAGTTCCACTTGTACTTCTCAAATTAATTTCTTTTTATTCGATTATCTTGAGTCGTTGAAGTAGTCTAAGATTTCTTTTCTTGAGTTTAAACGACTCCAAGTACAAGTCATTATATGCCTTTTTGTATTTGATCATCTTCAAATGCAACATATCCAAATCATCCGTATTTACCGCATCAACCATAGAGTCGATTAAGAAGAGAGGAGGCAAAAGCTGCTTAAGTTTTCTTCTTTTCAATCATCATCAGATCCATCTAAGTCATCCCAAGTGACTTTCTACAGCTTTACACTTCTTTAAGACGATTAGGGCATTTTGTGCAATGTGTCAAAAAGTTAGACATTCAAACATCGAACTTTATTCTTAGAATTCTTATTTTTCTATTTGACATTGTTGTTACAATTTTGGGATCTACAAAACACAAGATTTATTTTTTCAAAAGCTTGGTTTTCTTTAGTTTTTCTACCATTCAATTTGTTTGGCTTCCAAAGAATTTTCTTATTAAACTTTTAACAACAGCAATATCTCAACATCTAAATCACCTTCATCAATGTACTCCCCATTTTGTTCAACTGTGGATAGGGTAACTTTGGACTTCCTCGATCTCGAAAGGCTAGACTCAAATGGGTTGTAGATTTCTTACCAATCATGTTCAACTTACAGAATCGATGTCCTTACTTTCTCAATAGCTGTAACTTTCTCGCCCGAAACTTTCTAGAAGAGACCTTAGGATTTTACGAACACCCCTATTTTTAGAATTTTTCTCCTAGGTTGAAACTTGGAGTTGACTATATCACTTAACTTTTTGCATAAAACTCATCAAATGTCTCATTCTCCATACGTAGAGTTTCAAAACTAGTAGTCAACCTCCGAAGTTTAGAAAGTTTTTATACCATAGTTCCTTTCGTGGAGTAGTTTCTAAGATCGCTCAAGCTTCTTTTTGCTATCTCACAAGTAGAAATTCTTCTAAATTCTTCTAAGGAAAAACACAACTAAAATTATATTTATTGCCTTGCTATTCCATCCAACTTTTCATAGTCTAGTCATATCCATATGACTCTACCTGGCTTTCTCAAATAGTTTATCATCCACCATGTACATTGCGGACTCCAACCGTTCACAACCGCAACCATACTCATTGCCTATAGACTTCAAGTAAGTTTCCTCATCCTAGCTTCAATATCCATAATTTGATCCATTTAGAATAGGAGGTCTAATAGATGATGGTCCATCTCTATGAAAATCCATACCTCATCCGATCTATCTCCCCAGGTGAGAGAACCCGATCTAATACCAAATGAAAAAGCCCCTAGACACAAGTAGCCTTGAGTAACTTTTTTAGAATAGGAGGTCTAATAGATGATGGTCCATCTTTTATGAAAATCCATGCTAATTCGATCTCTCTCTTTAATAAGGTGTTTTGTGAACACAGCTCTCTTGGCCTCTATGTGAACGCATACCCGTGTTTAGATGCGCTTGTGAAACGCAGCCTCTAGATCCGTGTGAATGCATAAGCCCGCATTCGAACACACTTGTGAACACAAATTTCCTATCTCGTGGTGAACGCATGAGAACGTGGTTGTGAATGCGATGTGAACTCATAAACTTTTCTCCAATAATCTTGCAATTGTTCAAACTAGGGATTTTCTAGACTTGTATAAAAGCTCTACATATATGTATAAATACAATTAGAATATTTTGCACATAATTACCAATAATTAAAACCTAACAATATTGATGACTCGTATGTTGAGAAGTGCATATGATTTTATTCTCATATGAATACCGATTATCAAATGGTCAATTTATATCATATGGTTGTATTTGATATCATAGCATTGTCATAGATAAAGATGCATCATGTGTCATATTTGAGAGAGTTATGATGATACTATGACATGGAGATTTGTTTACTTATTGTCGAGGATTATTTGCTTTTATCATTTATGACATGTTATCTACATTTTAATTATATATTATTGTTATCTATACTCTCATCCATAACATGATGCTCTTTTTCGATTCATATTATCCAAAATTTACTTTTTGTTTGGCTTTACTAATTCAAAAGATTAATATTCACTGAGCCTTTAGCCATGACTCTTTGTTTTCTCTCAAAACCTAGGTGGAACAAGTGGAGCAAGATACTCCCTTGAGGATCTTGTTTCCGTGGATGAAGAGTAGTGTCAAGAAAAGAAAAGCGCTAGATGAGTTATCTTATTTGTTGCTTTTTAGTGGACATCCTCCAAAAATATGTCTTTATCCTTATCTTATATTCTAGCATGTTTTGCACTTTATATATTATGTATATACCACCGTTGTGTATATATTGTGGTGAAAAGCCTTTTGATAATATGTTATGGCTCTTGATATATCCTAGTGTTTGTGGTGAAAAGCTCTTGATAATTTTCTTTCATATCTTCCACTCTTAGGCCTTCCAAAATGTGATTTCTCCTTCCGATCTAAAGTTTTTGATAGATCAAACTTTGTGATTTCTTTTACTTTTGCAAGGTACATTTTTGGCATGAATTCTTGATCTCATTTGGGTTTTGTTGATTTTTCATAAAAGTTTTTTGTTCTAACATGAGTATATCTGGATGATGTACTATGTCAAGAGTTTTATCTATTGTTAGTATTTGCATATCCTCATTCCGATCCTTCGGCCCCATTGCGTAGATTACTAGTGGCATTTTGGTGAGAGGGAAGAATGGTTGGATGTTACATCTAGTGGCTTGGATGTTACATATTATCGCCTTTACATCACTCCTAAGACCCGACATTCAAGTATCAAACAAAAAGTGCACTTATCTTCGCATGAAGTATATATATATATATATATGATACCGCTGACACCGAAGGAGCAAAGTCATGAGGGTTTGCTGCTTGGTATTTAATTACAAATTTGTTCATAAAAGTGGGGTCCGAGTTGACTCAGGTTTTGTTGTCTTTGGTACTTTGATACCATAAGGAGTAAGGCAGTACACGCACTTCCTTTTCCAAATCATCTCCCTCAAACTAGGTTCTTCCTTTCAATTGTCAAGCAAGTGCACTAAGTGTGGAAGTTTCTTCAATCTAGATTCTTATTCATATGAGCCGTATGAGGAGTTTCACCCTATGCATGACATTTTGATCACCTCAACAATCAACTCAAAGGATTTGAAATTAGAAGTGTTTGAGATTTTGGTCATGCTTAGGAGAAAACGAGTTGATCAAGGAGAATTAGAGCGGAGCAAGCTCATCAAATCTTTTATGTTGAATAACATCTTTACTATTCTCAACCAAAACTTTTGTCCTCCGCCCTATGATTGTTTGTTAATTCGCGTAAAAAGGTAGAGTAGTCTAAAGTTATCTTTTAGATCTTTGTGGTTGAGTTAGGGGAGCAACTTAGTTAATAACTTGTGATGTTAATTTTTGAATATGACTGTGAATGTTTTTATCTTCTTATCTTTTCTACCAAAAAGTAATTTTTACACATATTTATTAGATTATAGGTCTATTTTGTGAATAGTAAGAATATAGAGTGTAAATTAAATTTTATCAAAATAAGTATATATTCAAATTTTTTTTCTTATTTTAAATATATTTATTTGGATTGTTTACTTATATTCTGAAAACAAGTATAGAAGATTAGTAAATACTTAAAACCCTGATAACAAATGAGTACCATTAAACTAATAATATATTTTCTAAGTTATTATGATGCATGGTTTTTCAATGTGAATGTTCCTTATTACAGCAATTAGAACTGCTGTACTATGATGCATGGTTGAACAAAGAGAAGATTTGATGTCAATGCAGTTAACTCCCATGTTTAGGCAACCAATTCATTGTCCTAGAGATTAAATTATCTTTAAAGAATAATAAAACCAAAATTCTATCGAAAATATTTATAGAAATATTGTATAGATAAGAACATAACTATTTGACCCTCATTTTTTAGGGGCCAAATATAATTTGTAGATAGATTGAGAAGAAACTAAAACTAACTAAAAATGTAAAGTATGAAGTCAACCCTCTTTCAACCAAACAAATAAAGGAAAGGTAAAACCGACAAAAACCAGTTTGAATAAGATATCAACCACCCAACCACACTCTCTATTTATATTTACTAATCAATTTAATTGGTCCATCTTGTTTGGTCGTCGATCAATACCTACATCGGGATGATTAGAGGCCAATAAGACCTCTTATCTATCTATATATATATTACAACTTTTCTATACCTTTGATTCATCAGCTCACTAATTCATAGACTTGAAACAAGGATCCAATTTGATCAAATGGAGTTTCTCCTGATGGCCACAAGAGTTTCTATAATGATGGCGGTCATCGGGGACATACAAGTGACTGTATCAAAGGTCGACGCTGGACTAGTTTGCAGTATGACATATAAAGGTATAAACGCATGCAAACCACAATTAGCGCTAAACCAAACCGACGGCTAAATGTTGTAGTGACCTAGCTACCACCGACTTCCCTTGTCTCGCACGCATAAGAATTCTTTCCTTTTTCTGGGCAAAATAGTATCGACTCAAAGCTTGCCATAGCCGCGCCTAAGTGCAACCTCAAGCTACCAGTTCATTACACTGGGGCCATGTGGGCTTTTTTGGAATAATTTGAAGTACTTCTTTCGATATATAATTGTGTATCATTTTAAGTTATCTTATATGATGTCTAATGGTGAATAATATATATTATGGTTTCATTCAATGTAAAGGTCTTTTCATGTGCATGTTATAACAAAGAGAAGATCTATCGAGACCGCCCCCAATCATCTTTTTCTTTCCTAACTCGTTGTTAATTACTAACACTCCCTTTCAGATGAACATAAATAGGAGAGAAAATAACTTCAATAAGCAAGTAATCAAACCAAGATAAAGATATATATATTTAAAACCCTACCAACTTAAGAGAAGGATAATTATCACAACATCAACAAAGCAGCTTATAGCAAAGATTACACCAAATCAACATGGACTCATTACTCACCTCATTAATTAGCACATATCCATAGCTATAATAATTCTCAAGATATACTTATTAATTTAAGTTCTCCCCTACCAATGCAAACAAACCCCCAAAACCAGAACTAGTAACTCCTGCATTGATATTCTACTTGAGGTAAATTAAGATCAATTTTCTTCAATGCCAACCAAACAAAGATGTTCACTCTATATAGTAAAACAATTGATAGTGAATTTGTAAACGTGAATCTACTTTTCAACTTATGGTGTTAGTTATGATGAGTCAAATTGAGCCCAATTGGTTGTTTTGCTTATTACGTTTAAATTTTGAATTAAAGCCAATAATCATACCCGCCATGTTTATACTTCTTATAAATAGAATAAGCTGTTATTTATTTAGACTATGAAATCTTAGAATTAATATCATTTTAGTTAAATTTACTATTTTTTCTTTACCGTTGAATAATAATCGCCTATTTTCCTACGGGTAGATCCTAAACTTAGAAAACCCTACCTGCTCGCCAAACCTAAGACACACCTCCTCATGAGCGTCCCTACCTTACATTCATCCTCCCCAAACCCTTGGCCATCCACCTACCTCCTGATGATCTCCGCAACACGTATAACCCTGGCCATGATTTTTCTCAACCTTTGGGCATAACTTCTATCTTTGATATCCAAATTTATTCTAACTAGAGCCAAAATAACCCTAACATGAGGCTACCTTATAAAATTTCATAATTTTTCTGAAATGATCATTCTAGATTAAGTTGGTAATTAATTTGTACAATGTTGTTCTAAACAGATATAACATATTTTGTATTTATATTCTTTAAGGGATGTGCTTGTGATTAGAGATGATAAAGAGAGTACATGATAGGCTGGAAAGTACTTTGATTCTTCTCACGAGATTATAATTAGTGTTTATAGTAGGATGATTAATATGTTTTATTTGCAAACAAAAGATCTGTGATTGCTATATATGAGGAGAACTATATAGGTAGATTGCAGCTTATTGTTGATACTACATTATGTGTTAGATTTTTTTAGTGTTAGCAATTATATACAAATATTCAAAATGTTTTCTATACGCGTATACGAGCATATCTATAAGTTTTGATAAGATTTAGACTATTTTTTTAAGATTTAGAGTAAATAAGTCACTCATGTTTTGTAGGCGTTCAAACTTATTCTAGAAAGTTTGAAATATATTCACACATACGTAAGAAGTTTTGGCCGTTCAAATGCACCTTGTAGGAAATCCCGAAGCAGGTTCACACACATGCATATGTGCATATTTGCGCGTCTAATGCACCTCACTACCAAATCACTGCATTAGAATAGCTCGGCCCGCATTCGGCTGGTGGTCGGTGAAATTTTATTCCATGAGATCAATTATGACTTGGATTTGGTCTTATCTTTGTAAAAATACATACATTGGGATGCCATCCCCTAAATGACACCGGTTATTGATTGAAGAGAGTGAAACCCCTAGACACACGATGTATCTAAACACTAGGCAACACTCTCGCTGCTCGCTAAGTAAAATTGAAGAAATATTAAAATGAAATCATAGATGAACACCAAGATTTTAACATGGAAAAACCTAAACGGAAAAAAAACTTGATCCAAACTCAGATCAAAACCAATCAATAGAATAGTAGTAAAGCATCGACTCACAAAATTACTCGCCCGATCCAAACGACTGTGCTCCTCCTCGCCTTCCTCGCCAGAACCCACGATTCACCGCTTCTCATGATTGAAGTCCAACTCAAGAACCCTCAGATTGATCTTCGTCTAGATAGCCCTTAAGACGTAAAGATTAACTCTTGTAGATGAGTGGAACCTTGTTAGTTGAAGAACCGATGTAGCCTCAAGAAGTCTCCCTTCAATAATGCTTCAACCACCCTAGAGATAGGGCATCACAACTTTATATATGATCTCCAAGATAGAGCCAACCAGTCTTATCCGTACTCATGAAAGTACAAGATGGAGCCAAACTTGAAGTCTTATCCATACTCACGCAAAGTCCAATATTCTTAAACTTTGTTGGTGCGGCTCAATGGGCTCAAGTTCGCTCAACGCGATAAACTGAATTCTTCAGTTATGCTCAACGAGTTTGTGAACGTGAGTTTCCTGGGCCCCGTGGGTGAACGCAGCACACCGCGGTTCGAACGCGTTTTGTGAATGCGGCTCATTCGTGTGTGAACGCAGCACACCGCGCTCGAACGCAGCATCTGCGCTCGAACGTGCGTTGTGAACGCGACTGCCTGTGGGTGAACGCAGCACCCGCATTCGAACGCAGATGAACTCGACGTTTTTCTCCTTGGGCATCTTGTAATTCTTTCAAACTAGAGATATTCTAGACTGTGTAAGGCTCCATATACATGAAAAATACACTTAGAATATTTTGTACACAATTGTCAACAAATAAAAACCTAATAGAGAGTATTTTGAAGAAATAATGTTTCACACCAACGAAAGTTTTTCTTATCCTTTACCACCAAGATTTTCTGCCTTAAGAGTTACCAGCAAAAGATCAATCTCGAGGTTATGAAGATTTTCATTAGAATCCTAACCCCGATACCTCCACTTAAATTTTCATAATCATCCTACTACTTGATCGCTCCAAATCTAGTCCGTAACAAAAACAAAAATCAAGATAGTAAAATACAATGCTATGAACATTTTGGCTTTAGTCATATTGCAAAGGAATGTCACAATTTTGCTCAAGAGGAAGGGTAAGACTATGAAGGTCTCTTGAGATGACTTGATTGAGTATGATGATAATTCTAAGAAAGATCAAGAGAACTATGTAGGTTTTACCGCCTCTCTGCACTAACTCTACTAATAATTCCGATAATGGCTGACATGAGCACCACTTGAAGAAGAAGAAGAATCTAAGATACAAAAAAGCATACAACAATTGCACCCACCGGACAATAAATGATGAAGGTCACAAAGACCGAGAGTGGTTGTTAAGGAAAATCACCTTTCTAAAAAGAAGAACAAATTGGAAAATAAATTAAAGGCTCAAATTTTAGAAAAGATAGGTATGGACTTAGATAAACTAGTAATTGAAATAATAAAAATATTATTTTTATATTTGTAGGTATTCAAAAGGAAGATAATCTGAAAACCATCGCTGAAACTTTAAAGCAACCCCGATGAACATCTCAAAGTTAAAGCAACCATGGTCAATTTATATCATATATGGTTGTATTTGATATCATAGCATTGTCATAGACAAAGATGCATCATGTGTCATATTTGAGAGAGTTATGATGATACTAGACATGGAGATTTGTTTACTTATTGGGTTTATGATTATTTGCTTTATCATTTATGACATGTTATCTACATTTTAATTATATATTATTGAAGTTACATTCATACTCTCATTCATAACATGATGCTCTTTTCATTCATATATCCAAAGACATAATTTACTCTTTTGTTTAGCTTTTACTAATTCTGGTAAGATCTATTCACCGAGCCTTTAGCTCATGACTCTCTTTGTTTTCTCCTTTTCAAAAACCTAGGTGAATAAGTGAGCAAGATACTCCTTGAGGATCTTGTCGGTGGATGAAGAGTAGTGTGTCGCGTGTGTTATGCGCTATGAGTTATCTTATTTGTTGTATTAGTGGACATCCTCCAAAGTATGTCTTTATCCTTATCTTATATTCTAGCAAAGTGACTTTGCACTTGTATAATATGTATATACCACTGCTGTGTATATATTGTAGAAAAGCTCTTTTGATAATATATTATGGCCCGTGTGGGCCCAAATAGAGTTATTCATGTACCGTTGATAGTTAGACTTGTGTTATTCTTAGTTTAGATGTTGTGAATAAATTTATAATATTAATACAGTTTATTTGATTATTAGTAATTAACCAAATAATCAAAAAAATACGCGCGACGTGCCATGTGGGCTTGTAAAGCTATGCACGTGTTTAGGGTTGTGGGTGTTACACAAGCTAAGCTAGGGAATGTCATAAGAAAAGGGCAAAAGATCACCATCGACGACCCTCTTCGCGCCGTAGCAAAATATCGTTGCTCGTGGTCACGAGCTCTAATGTTCTAGCAAGCACCAAAGCCTACATTTGGCTTTCAAGCTAACTACCATCTAGTGGTGGCCACCTTAACTATGAGAGACCTGCATGGCCAAACTTGACTAGCTATGCTCACAAAGAATATCACCCAAGCAAAGCCACATTGGGGTCTTTATCGCATCCTGCTCGATTGCGCTTGGGCCATAACCACCAACCTATACGCACTAGGGCCGGTGGACCTCACGTATGAGCCTGGCCGCCTTATAGTAAACTAAGCCTGAGCTCAACTTTTAGCTTACCACTACCCGCCGGGCCGCAATGTCCATTTGACGTCAGCCTATCGTTAGCCCCCTACCTAACCTGACTTCACCTAAGACTCATGCAACCCACGACTGCACTCCAAGAATAGTGTTTTTAAATGACATATATTTTGAACAACGTAAGGGTTTTGAAGCCCTCAATTTATTTTTCATGTGTATAAATTGAAAAGGCTCTATATGCTCTAAGATAAACTCTGTGAGCTTGGTATGAGAAGTTGACCATTTTTTAGTTAATTCAAGGTTTATTTGAGGGGGAGTGGATAAGATTTTGTTATTAAACGAGAATAATATGTTTGTTATGACACAAATTTATGTGGATGACGAGCAACAAATTTAAACTTTGTTAAGGAGTTTACTAATCTCATACGTAATCACTTTGAGATGAGTATAATGTGTTATAGACTGAGCCTTAGCTACCGTATCAAGCCTGGATATAGGGAAGCAAGACACGCAGCTGAAGGAAAATATTTGCTAAATATTTTTCGCAGAGTCGAAAATTATGAAACTAGATGAGTTCATTCTCCAGATCTACCTTATCTACATTTTTTATATTCACGACCTTTCATAGATTCTCCGACCGCAGCTAGGCTAAAACAAAAAAAAAAAAATTATGGTTGAGGTAGAGATGATGGGTGAAGGTGATGATGGTGGTGTTGGATTGGTTGCATGAGATGCTACTGAAGAAAGAGGGGGCGAAGATGGTCGACCTCCCAGCTTTCGAACATGATAGGTAGAATTTTTAATTTTTGAAGAAAATTAAGAAACCAAAATAAAAAAGGGTCCATAAGTCTCGTGTAGCCGACTCACATAACTCCACAATGCTTCCACTCACTTTGTCCTCAAAGTGCAAATCTAGGATAACGGCCCATCAATGTTACCTCGGTTCCCATGTGGCTTTTTCTTATGTCTAACCAGCCCAAAATCACCAACACCTCTGTGACTATTCATCCCTCTTGTCTCGACCCTCCTTCATGCTAGGATTTTCTATAGAGTGAGCTCAATTGCCTCTAATTTAGGCTCGAGTAGTTCCGTCGAACCTACTCAACTGGACCAACCCAAGCTCTCAAGCTAGATACATGGAAGATAGGTGAACTCGAGAGAACTCGAGTAAGTCCAAATAAAAGATATGCCAATTACCCCACCTTCCTAGAACATAAATCCAATCACCAACTTCATCGCTTCCTATCCTAGTGTTTGTGATCATACACTTGCTTCATTTGGTTCTCGCCACTACTAGGTGAAGCTTGAGCCACTTAAGCACTTCATCTCATTCCGCTAGCACCTCATCTACGGTTCTAATCGGTCCTAAGCGCCACTCCCATTATAGGATCGTAATGTGGGAGCCTCGTGATCCAGATCGCTACGAAGGGTGTCATCCCAATAGCGGTGCGGTGAGCTATATTGTATGAGTATTCCACCTAGGGTAGGTAAGTTAGGCATATCTTGGGTTGCTCTCCGATGAAGCACCGCAAATATTGCTCAAGGTAGTAATTAATCACTTTGATTGCTCAAGGAAGTGCTTAACCACTACACCGTCCTAAGAAACATCGCAAATCTTGTCCACAATTTGCACTTTCGTATGTGCAAACATATGCCGGTAGTGACCTCCACATGTTTGTTTGTGACAACCAAAATTCTTGTTTTTTGAAGAAACTAAGAAATCAAAATAAGAAAAGGGTTCATAGGTCGTATCCATGTACGAGATGACTCAAAGGTCCCAATCATCATGATGGATGAGTTTAAGTTCTTTTTGGGACTTCAAATTACTCAATTAAAGTGAGATATTTATTGCTCAATCCAAGTATGTTAGAATCTAGTAACAAAATTTGGGTTTAAAAACACAAGACATGCTAGAACTCATCGAAAGTACAAGTACCAAACTAGAATAGATAGTTTAGGAAAATGTGTGATTAGACATTATATCAAGCATGACTGGTAGTCTTCTATACTTAACTTACATACTATGCCATATTGCATTTAGTATAGGTGTGTGCTAGGTTTTTAGTCTCGAAAACTAAAGAAACACATTTGTTTGCTGAAACATATTATAAAAGGTTAAATATATTTTACCCTCTACTTATGCCTAAAATCACATACTTTGAAAAGTCTCAAACCTCTCGTACTTGCAACTAAAGTGATATCATTAGATTTATCACTAACTTAACGAGACGTGGCAAAAATTACTACTAAAGCCAACCGGTGGGATTATTTCCCCTCCATTTCTAGTTTTTTAAGAACAAAACTACCTTCCTCTTATATAAGGCTATTATTTCTCTTTTTACCTGTTTTCTTTCTTCCTTTTGGATTTTGCCACCAAATGGCCTCTTCCCAACCATCAATATCACCGTGTGATTTCAACGATTTGTGATTTTTGTGCAAAATCTCAAAAACCCTAGGAAAGAAAAAAAAAAAAAATCATGCCAAATGAAAAAAAAGTCAAAACCCTTTCGGTTTAGCCTAACAAACCGACAATGTATTTTGGTAATTTGGCTGCGTGTCGTTAAGTTAGACAAAATTTACGGATCACTTAGTCCTTAGTATGGACTGGTTTGAGACTTTTTAAAGTACAGGTTAAAGTAATTTTGAGCATAAGTGAGGGGTTAAAATATATTTAATCGTATTATAAAAATATGTCAAGATTATAGCTGATCCTGGATATCTCGCTTACATTTGATCAAGTTCTATCATATCGATATACAAATCTTGATTGAGTACGCTCATGTGATAATAGAAAATATTTCTAGTGATTTTTTATATTGGTAATAATCTTGTTGTATGGTACAAACAAGAAACATAGTTCTATATCCTTATCTACTGCAGAGACAGAGTAAACTAAACTAGGCAGTTGTTGTACACAATTACTATAGATGAAATAGATAATTAGGGACTATGGCTTTGGACTAGACACAATGATTTTTTATTGTGACAAAATGAGTGATATTAATATATCATAAAATTTTGTCCAACACTCACGTACAAAATATATTGATGTTCGCCATCATTTCATATGTGAGTTAGTTAAAGACAAAATGATAGCACTAGAACACATTGAGACAGCAAAACAATTTGGTGACTTGTTTACAAAATCTTTAGATGCTTAGATATTTGAGCATTTTCATACTTTCTTTAGGGTTTTGTGCTTTGACCGACTTTTTTTTTGCTATTTTTAGTAGTTTAGGATGTGCGCTTTTGAGTCTTTTTAGTTTTTAGTCTAAAATTTTTTGTTGAGTCATTTGTTTTTCTTTTGTTCTAGTTTGCATATGAGTTTACTACTGTTTGGTCTTTTGGTTCACGTTTAGAATCTTTTGTAAAAAACAAAAGAAATGGAAAAACAAACATTGATGCACTTTTTGTTGAATAAGTTGAAAAATGCAACGATTGACACTAAGCCGGTTTGACTATTGTGTTGAATAATTGTTTGATTCTTGGGTTTATCTAAGCATAGGTTTTATGATGTCAACGCTCAGCTTGCATATATACATTAGTCATGATTAATTAAGATTATGCTTTAATTAATGAGTTATTTTAGAATTGATCATAATATGCTCTTAATAACTTTGTTGATCTACATATACCTTCAATTGATTGACGTACTATATCGTGAAATTATTTCTGAAATTTTAGAAGCGCATCTTCAAAAATATTTACCTTCAATTGATCTACATTTACTTTCAATTTCTAGAAATTTTTTGAAAAATTAAAAGAATTTCTTGCTTGTGTTCAAACCTCAATTTCAAACGAAAGCGGATTTTCATAATGTACTATGTCTAAATCCTAATGTTCTCATCTTTCCCACTCTCAAATCCACATTCTCCACTCTCTCAACTCACCTTCAAAATTAATTTTCTTCTCACATCTTCCACTCTAGGCCTTCCAAAATGTGATTTCTCCTTCCGATCTAAAGTTTTTGAGGATCAAACTGTGATTTCTTTACTTTTTGCAAGGTACATTTTGGCATGAATTCTTAATCTCATTTGGGTTTTGTTGATTTTTCATAAAGTTTTTTTTGTTCGAACATGAGTATATCTGGATGACGATGTACTTTGTCAAGAGTTTTATCTATTGTTAGTATTTGCATATCCTCATTCAGATCCTCTTCGCCCCATTACAGAGATTACTAGTGGCATTTTGGTGAGAGAGAAGAATGGTTGATGTTACATCTAGTGGCTTGGATGTTACATATTATCACTCTCTACATCCCTCCTAAGACCCGCATTCAAGTATCAACCAAAAAGCGATTTATCTTCTGCATGCTATATATATATATATATATATATATATATATGATATCACATGATCAAGGAGGCAAGTCATGAGGGTTTGCCGTTTGGTATTTAATTACAAATTTGTTCATATAAAGTGGGGTCCGAGTTGACTCAGGTTTTTGTTGTCTTTGGTACTTTGATACCATAAGGAGTAAGGCACACGACTCTCTTTCCAAATCATCTCCTCGAACTAGGTTCTTCTTCAATTGCTGAAGCAAGTGCACTAAGTGTGGAAGTTTTTCTAATCTAGATTCTTATTCAAATGAGCCGTATGAGGAGTTTCAATTTATGCATGAGCATTTTGATCACCTCAACAATCAACTCAGTGATTTGAAATTAGAAGTGTTTGAGATTTTTGGTCATGCTAGGAGAAACGTGTTGATCAAGGGAGAATTAGAGCGGAGCAAGCTCATCAAATCTTTATGTTGAATAACATCTTTACTATTCTCAACCAAAACTTTTGTCCTCCGCCTAAGTAATTGTTTGTTAATTCGCGTAAAAAAGGTAGAGTAGTCTAAAGTTTTCTTTTTAGATCTTTTGGTGGTTGAGTTAGGGGAGCAACTTAGTTAATAACTTGTGATGTTAATTTTTGAATATGACTGTGAATGTTTATCTTCTTATCTTTCTACCAAAAGTAATTTTTACACATATTTATTAGATTATAGGGCTCGATTTGTGAATAGTAAGAATATAGAGTGTAAATTAAAATTTTATTAAAATCCAGTGTTATATTCAAATTTTTCTTATTTTAAATATATTTATTTGGATTGTTTACTTGTATTCTTGAAGAACAGGTATAGAAGATTAGTAAATACTTAAAACCCTGACAATAAATGAGTACTATTAAACTTATAATATATTTTCTAAGTTATTATGATGCATGGTTTCTTTTCAATGTGAATGTCTTTGTCATGTTAATTAGAACTGCGTACTATGATGCATGGTTGAACAAAGAGAAGATTTGATGTCAATGCAGTTTACTCATGTTTAGGCAACCAATTCATTGTCCTAGAGATTAAATTATCTTTAAAGAATAATAAAACCAAAATTCTATCGAAAATATTTATAGAAATATTGTATAGATAAGAATATAACTATTTGACCCCTATTTTTAGGGGCCAAATATAATTTGTAGATAGATTGAGAAGAAACTAAAAACTAACTAAAATGTAAAGTTTACAAGTCAACCCCTCTTTCAACCAAACAAATAAAGGAAAGGTAAACCGACAAAACTAGTTTGAATATGATATCAACCACCCAACCACACTCTATTTATATTTACTAATCAATTTAATTGGTCCATCTGTTTGGTCGCCGATCAAATCCCTACATCGATGATTAGAGGCCAATAAGACCTCTTATCTATCTATATATATTACAACTTCTTCTATACCTTGATTCATCACCACCAAATAGCTTCATACACTTGAAACAAGGATCCAATTTGATCAAATGGAGTTTCTCCGGATGGCCGCAAAGAGTTCTCATAATGATGGCGGTCATCGGGATACAGCGGCAGGGACCGTATCAAAGGTCGACGCTGGACTAGTTTGTGGTATGACATATAAAGGTATAAACGCATGCAAACCTTCAATTAGCGGCTCAAATCCGAAACCGCCGACGAAGCAATGTTGTAGTGACCTAGCTACCACCGACCTCCTTGTCTCTCGCACGCATAAGAATTCTTTCCTTTTTTCGGGTGTTAGGCATCGACTCAAAGCTTGCCATGCGACTCGCCGCCCAAGTGCAACCTCAAGCTACCAGCTCATTGCTAATTGGGCCATGTGGGCTTTTTTTGGAATAATTTGAAGTACTTCTTTCTGATATATAATTGTGTATCATTTTAAGTTATCTTATATGATGTCTAATGGCTGAATAATATATATTATGGTTTCATTCAATGTAAAGGTCTTTTCATGCATGTTATAACAAAGAGAAGATCTATCGAGACCGCCTAATCATCATTTTTTTTCCTCAATCTGTTGTTAATTACTAACACCCCTTTCAGATGAACATAAATAGGAGAGAAAATAACTCTAATAAGCAAGTAATCAAACCAAGATAAAGATATATATATTTAAAACCCCACTAACTTAAGAGAAGGATAATTATCACAACATCAACAAAGCAGCTTATAGCAAAGATTACACCAAATCAACATGGACTCATTACTCACCCCATTAATTAGCACATATCCATAGCCATAATAATTCTCAAGATATACTTATTTATTAATTTAAGTTCTCCCAGCCAATGCAAACAAACCCCCAAAACCAGAACTAGTAACTCCCAGATTGATATTCTACTTTGAGGTAGCTTAAGATCAATTTTCTTCAATGCCAACCAAACAAAGATGTCTACACTATATAGTAAAACAATTGATAGTGAATTTGTAAACGGTGAATCTACTTTTCAACTTCTGGTCGAGTTAGTTATGATGAGTCAAATTGAGCCTAATTGGTTGCTCTTGCTTATTACGTTTAAATTTGAATTAAAGCGAATAATTCACCCGCTATGTTTATACTCTTATAAATAGGAATAGTCATTATTTATTTAGGACTATGAAATCTTAGAATTAATATCTTATTTAGTTAAATTTACTATTTTTATTTTACCGTTGAATAATAATCGTCTATTTTCCTACGGGTAGATCCTAAACTTAGAAACCCTACCAAGCTGTCAAACCTAAGACACACCTCCTCATGAGCGCCCCTACCTTACATTCATCCTCCTAATCCCTTGGCCATCCACCTACCTCCGATGATCTCCGCAATATCGATAACCCGGCCATGATTTTTCCTCAACCTTTGGGCATAACTTCTATCTTTGATATCCAAATTTATTCTAACTAGAGCCAAAAAACCCTAACATGTGAGGCTACCTTATAAAAATTTCATAATTTTCTTATGAACGAGATCATTCTAGATTAAGTTGGTAACAATTTGTACAATGTTGTTCTAAACAGATATAACATATTTTGTATTTATATTCTTTTAAGGGATGTGCTTGTGATTAGGAGATGATAAAGAGAGGTACATGAGAAGGGAAAGTACTTTTGATTCTTCACGGAGATTATAATTAGTGTTTATAGTAGGATGATTAATATGTTTTATTTGCAAACAAAAGATCTGTGATTGCTACATATGAGGGGAACTATATAGGTAGATTGCAGTTTATTAAGTTGATACCATTATGTGTTAGATTTTTAGTGTTAGCAAATATATACAAATATTTGAAATGTTTTCTATACGCGTATACGAGCATATCTATAAGTTTTGATAAGATTTAGACTATTTTTTTTTAGATTTAGAGCAAATAAGTCACTGCGTTTGTAGGCGTTCAAACTTATTCTAGAAAGTTTGAAATGTATTCACACATACAGAAGTGAAGTTTTGGTCGTTCAAATGCACCTTAGAAAATTCGCAGTGTGTTCACACATACATATGTGCATATTTGCGCGTTCCAATGCACCTACGACTAAAATCACTGCATTAGAATAGGCTCGGCCCGCATTCGAACATGGTCGCGAAACTTTATTCCGTGAGATCAATTATGACTTGGATTTGGTCTTATCTTTGTAAAATACATAAGCATTGGGATGCCATATCCCTCAATGACGCTGGTTATTGATTGAAGAGAGTGAAAAACCCCTAGACACACGTATGTATCTAAACACTAGGCAATGATCTCGCTCGTTCGCTTAAGTAAAAATTGGAAGAAATATTAAAAATGAAATCAGAGATGAACACCAAGATTTTAACATGGAAAAACCCAAACGGAAAAAAAACTACGGATCCAAACTCAGATCAAAACCAATCAATAGAATAGTAGCAGTTACAAGACTGACTCACAAAACAACCTGTCGATCCAAACGACTTTGTTCCTCTCGCCTTGCTCGCTAGAACCCACGATTCACCGCTTCGTGATTGAAGTCCAATCTCAGAACCTCGAGATTGATCTTTCGTCTAGATAGCCCTTAAGACGAAAGATTAACTTTGTAGATGAGTGGAACCTTGTTAGTTGAAGAACCGATGTAGCCTCAAGAAGTCTCCTTCAATAATGCTTCTTCAACCACCCTAGAGATAGGGCATCATAATCCTTATATATGATCTCCAAGATAGAGCCAAATCCAAGTCTTATCCGTACTCATGAAAGTACAAGATAGAGCCAAATCCTAGTCTTATCCATACTCACGAAAGTCTAATATTCTTAAACTTTGTTGGTGCGTTCGAACGGGTTCGAGTTCGAACGCGACAACTTGAATTCTTCAAAAGTGCGTTCGAACGAGTTTGTGAACGTAGCTTCTTGGCCTCGTGTGAACGCAGCACTCCGCGTTCGAATGCGTTTGTGAACGCGGCTCTCTGTCCGTGTGAACGCAGCACTGCGTTCGAACGCGCTTGTGAACGCGACTCTCGTCTCCGTGTGAACGCAGCACCCGCATTCGAACGCGGTATGAACTCGACGGCTTTTCTCCAATAATCTTGTAATTCTTCAAACCAGAGATATTCTAGACTTGTGTAAGGCTCATATACATGAAAAAATACACTTAGAATATTTTGTACACAATTGCCAACAAATAAAAACCTAACAGAGAGTATTTTGAAGAAATAATGTTTCACACCAACGAAAGTTTTTCTTATCCTTTACCGACCAAGATTTTCGTTTTAAGAGTTACCAAAGCAAAAGATCAATCTCGAGGGTTACGAAGATTTTCATTAGAATCCTAACTCCGGATGCTACCTCCACTTAAATTTTCATAATCATCCTACGGACGGATCGTTCCAAATCTAGTCTGTAACAAAACAAAAATAAAGATAGTAAAATACAATGCTATGAACATTTTGGCTTTAGTCATATTGCAAAGGAATGTCACAATTGGCTCAAGAGGAAGGGTAAGACTATGAAGGTCTCTTCAGATGACTTGAATGAGTATGATGATAATTCTAAGAAAGATCAAGAGAACTATGTAGCTTTTACCGCTCTCTTTGCACTAACTCTACTAATAATTCTGATAATACGTATGAGCACCACTTTGAAGAAGAAGAAGAATCTAAGATACAAAAAGCATACAATAATTGCACCCACTGGACAATAAATGATGAAGGTCACAAAGACTGAGCTAGAGTGGTTGTTAAAGGAAATCACCTTTCTAAAAGAAGAACAAATTGGAAAATAAATTAAAGGCTCAAATTTTTAGAAAAGATAGGTATGGACTTAGATAAACTAGTAATTGAAATAATAAAAATATTATTTTTATATTAAAGCAACCCTGGATGAACATCTCAAAGTTAAAGTTGAATCAACATCATAGTGAGCCTTCAAAAGTGAAAAAGTAAACACGAGACACACTCCTCAAGAAAAGGTAAACAGAAATATTTATACCCACTATGTTATCATTGTAGCATTCAAAGGCATATTCGACCTAATTTAAACTATTGCAAAAACCTATGAATGCATTTATTTATGGTGTGAAATGGAAATCTACTTGGGTTAAGAAAAGTAATTTGAAATATTATGTTGTACATATTTCCTTAAAAGCTTTAAACTCAAATTTGTGGTATTTAGATAATTATTGTTTAAGAGATATGTTAGATGACAAATCAATGTTTTCTAAGCCCGAAGAATATTAAGGTGGAGTTGTGACTTTTGGTGATGAAAATTTAGCTAAGGTAATTGGGAAAGAAAAATTAAGTACTTTGGTTTCCAAGCGAATCTTCTTAGTATCACTCACTTCTGTAATGAAAATTATGAGATAATTTTTTCAAAAATAATTGTGTTATTCTAGATCATGGAGATAATTTATATGTTGTGGATTTATAACATCTGATAATTATTATATTGTCAAAATCCGAAATGTAATAGTGCTACTTGAAATTGCATCTTTTGGCATCAATAGTTATGAATTAGATATGGACTGATTCAGACATAAAAAAATTATAAAATCAGATAGGGTTCTAATGGATTTGGTTTCACGTCAATTAGATGTTTGGATGGAAAGATATAATTAAAATAGTGGAGTAAAATCAAAATAGGGCAGAATAGTAAATATTCGATATTGCGACGATTGTCGGTGGATGGTGGACGGTCAAGGGTGGTGGTGGATGGCCGTAGGGTAGGGTGGCTAATAGAGTGGCTATGGGTTGGAGGTAGAATTTTGGTTTTTAACTTAAAACTACTCCTAGGAAGATAAAACGATCTAACGACTACGATAAACGATAAGGATGAAAATAATAACTTGGCTAAACTCAGATTTCTTTCATTCAATTCTTTATTATTATCAACATATGTCCACTCCTATTTATAGGAAAAAAATCTTTAGCAGATCGGATCCACATGCAGATTATCTAATTTATTTAAAATTCAAACAATAAAATAAAGCTAATTAACTAACTTGACTAAATCAACTTTCATTATCTTTCTTAGAATAATTTTTTGTTTTATCATAGATAAATTTTGAATCTAGAGAATTTGTGAATATCAAAGTTATAGATCTGGAGGTTAAAGATCTTATTTAGCTAGTTTGATATTATTTTGTCATCTGTATAATATTCTGTGAATATTTTTGTAAAATTATGCAGAGCTAAATTTAGCTAATTAAATAAAATCCTAATCTATGAAGGCTCTAACTAAACCAAATAAGCAAATAAGATAATTAAACTCAATCCATTGAGCCCAATCTCTACTTGATATGATGTGATCTGACCTAGTTCGCATCATCAATGACTTTGGACATGCGAACCACAATAAACTATTTAATTTGTCTAAATATGAAGTGATAAGGGGATTACCTAACATGAAGGGGAAGTTAAAAATGTATGTGTTTCCTGAAACAAATAAGGATCTCATAAAAGAAAGTAAATGCTGCTACCACTTATTGAGTTCTATAGCTAGTTCATATGGATCTCATGAGACTCATAAAAATTGAAAAGTTTTGGAGGTAAACGGTATATATTTTTAATGGTTGATGGTTACTCCGAATTTTCTTGGATTGCCATTTTACGTTAAAAGTCTAAAATATTAGTAGTTTTTAAATCACTATGCTTAAGATTGCAAAACAAAAAATTCACTACTCTTATTAGGATTTGGTCTAATTATGGTAGAGAATTTAAAAATAAAAAGTGTTCTATGTTTTACAATTCTGTTGGCATCAAGTATGAATTTTTAGCACCGATAGCTCTACAATAGAACCACAATATGGAGAGAGTACACAGTTGTGCAATAAATAGCTTGGGTGATGTTGAATGCTGAAAAGATTCTTTAAAAGTTTTAGGCCATAATAGTAAATACAGCAGTATATGTGATCAATCGTGTCTATCTTAGACCTGGTACAAAAATGACAATATATGAACTATAGAAAGGTATGAAGCCTAATATTAATTATTTTCGAGTGTTTGGCATGATCGAGAACGGTTGACTAAATATGGCATATTCTTAGGGTATTTAGATAATAGTACAGTATAGAGTAATTCAATTTTAATACTTCTACAATTATGGAATTTGCAAATATTGTTTTAGATAATAACACTGTGGAAAATCTAAAATTTCTCTTGTTATTGATACTACAAGTACATTTGATGAAGACACCACAAAAGAGAGATTACTCCAACAATCTTGAGCAAGAATGAGGATAAAGTGGAAAAGGAGAAAGGTGATGACGGTGTATTGGAACCATTAGCTAGACACAAATTAAATCATTTATTGTCTTAAGTAATCGGGAATATGACTGAACTAATGAAGACAAGAAGGCAAATATGAAGTGAGTATTGTTTACGTATTACACTTCTACTTTTGAACCAAAAATGTGAATGAAGCTAATATAGATAATTCTTGGAACAATATAATGGATGAGGAACAAGTGCAATTTACTAGAAAAGATGCTTTATATTTAGTTCCTAGACCTAAAAATGTGAATACAATTTGTTAGGTTTTTAGTGTTAGCAATTGTGTACAAAATAATCTAAGCGTTTTTAATCATGTACATGAACATTTATACAAGTTTTGAAAGTATTCGGATTGAAGAATTTTAGTCTCTATGTTTGCACTAAGTTCGAATGCACCTGCACCGCATTCAAATGCACTCAGCGCTCACATCGACACCGAATGAGTTTCGGCGGCTTGGACCCTTGCACCAATGCCGTAATAACCCAAGTAGGGTTAAAAAAAAAAAAAGGTGGCCTCGTGCCCATGCAAGCTGCATGGCATGGTGAGGTGCCACACACCCACCGCGCCGCCGCAGCCAACCCGTCGCGGCCACCGGGCAAGTGGTGGGCCCCAAAGACCGCCGCCCTTTTCCCCTCCTCCGTCTCTCTCTCCATCTCTCTCTCTCGACAACCCTCTCACTCTACTCTCTCTCTTTCTCTCTCTCTCGACCACCCTCTCACTCTACTCTCTATTCTCTCTCGCACTCCTTTCTCTCGCTCATTGCTAACACCTTCCCCGGAGCCACCGCTGCTGGTGAGATCTCTCACTCCCCCTCTCTTTCCTTTTCTTCCTTCTCTCTCTCTCTCTCTCTCTCTCTCTCTCTCTCTCTCTCTCTCTCCCCCTCCCCCTCTCTTTCTTGCCTTGAGCTCGGGCTCGCCAGTAGCCGAGCCATCGGCGAGAGGCCTGGCCGCTGGCGGCCGCCAGCGGCCGAGCCCCTCCCCTCCAGCCCCGAGTCCGCTCCCCTCCTCTGTATTCTCCTCTTTTCTTGTTCTTCTTTTCTTTCTTTCTTCTTCTCCTTTCTTCTTCTTCTTCTTTCTTCTTTTTCTTCTTCCTCAGCTATTCCCGTTTTCCGCTACAAGAAGTTGGGCTCGGCCCAAAGACCGTAGTAGACAATGCCGAGCCTAACACTATGGCAAGGGAATTGCTCCCTTTAATTTGTTACATTAATTATATGATTTAGTTTCTAAAATTTAGGTAAATCAGTTTATCTAGACGATAGATTATTTTGATAATTTACACTCACTAGTATAAGTATTAGCTAAGTATTTTAGTATAATAATTTATTAATTATAGTTATAAACATTTGCATATGATTATATATAGTTTAGACATTGTTTATTAGATTAATACATGTAATCATATTAATAGTAATCTTATATTTTATATAGTTAGTTTTATTAAAAATAATTAAATTATATAAGTTTCTAGTAATGTTTATGTATGCTTATACATGCATATATTTAATGTATTTGAATATGCAATGTGTTTCTAGCACCTTATTATTATTATATATTATTTTCTATGCAATAAAATTCTGAGCTCAAATAATTATTTTTATATTTAAGGACAATGATTATTATATGTATGATTAGTAACTAGTTAAGTAAAACTAGTTAATTGCTAAATAATTGAATTATAGTTAGTTATTTTATGTACATATATTTTAATTATATTATTGTATATCTGATTCTTTTATATTTAAAGAGGTTAATTATTATATGCCTAATATATAATTAGAATAAGGACATCTGAATTATATATATATATAATGTATATCATGTTATTTAATAAAATCAAATAATTTATTATATTTTGCACTAATGAATTCTAAATGGGATAAATGGCTAACGTCATATTACTTAAATAATTTAAGATTCCGACCCCGCTGTTCAAGACCCCGTGGACTTAGCTATCGAGGCTTAATCGTTGTTGTAACAACGTGAGCGAGTGGTTATTTGATATTTGCAGTAGTGGTGAGAAGTCTTATCCCCTAGACGTCTTTCTCAAATTATGTTATATTATATATTATGTACATGCATGTTTTGGCCTCTAGCATGATTATATGACTTTATCTAGAGATAATTTAAGTCAAGCATATTTTATCATGCATTTGATTAGGCTGATATGAGATATGAGTATATTGGCGATATATAGAGATGATTGGAGATGATTCTACTGTTATGATTGTATACCGGGATGAGCTCTAACTTGAGTATGCATGTGATAGACTAGCGGGAGTATGCATGTATTAGATACATAGTTAGAGATTACATTGCATCATTTTTCTCTTGATTCCTGCTCTACCTAACTTCCTATTATGCATTGACTTATTATCATACTGGATATATCCATATGATCTGGCATTTAGAGGGAAAACATTAAATGTGATTGATAGGATAGTTGATAGAAAGCGTGAGGATACCCGAGTGGGCACGAGGGTTAGGACGCGTTTGGTGGATGATTGATCGTTTGACATAATCGCGATCCTATTGGCCTTACGTCCGAAGTCGTTAGTCTATGTGGGCAATGTATATTCGGACACATGCCGTCACTGTATATATGCTCGGGCCCGGATGGTTGTTGATACTCTTAGCGGATGTCCTGGGTATGATTATATTTGAGATACTCCTTGCGGATGGCAGAGTATGTTTTGAGCCTTCGAGCATGATGTTGAGACTGGGTACCGGTGTTGGATCGCATAGTGGTCTAATATGATGATGACATATACAGATGATATTTGAAAAAACCCATAGATACAAGTATGTATCTAAATACTAGGCAATGATATCACTCGTTCGCTAAGTAAAAGTCCGAAGAAATATTCAAAATGAAAGCAGAGATGAACGCCAAGATTTTAACGTGGAAAACCCAAACGAAAAAAAACCACGGATCCAAACACGGATAAAAAATAATCACTAGAATAGTAGAAGTTACAAGACTGACTCACAAAATGCCCCATCGATCTAAACGACTTTGTTCCTCTTAGTCTTACTCGCTAGAACCCATTCACTGTTTCTCATGATTGATGTCCAACCTCAGTAATCCTCGTGATTGATCTTTCATCTAGATAGCCCTTAAAATAAAATATTCAGCTTTTTAGAAGAGTAGAACCATGTTAGTTGAAGAAGCGATGTAGCCTCAAGAAGTCTCCTTCAATATTGATTCTTTAACCACCCTAGAGTTAAGGCATCACAATACTTATATATGATCTCCAAGATAAAGCCAAATCTAAGTCTTATCCGAACTCACGAAAGTCCAAGAATATCAAACTTCATTGGTGCGTTCAAATGCGGCCCGGGTGCATTCGAACGGCCCGACTTGATCTCAAAAGGTTTGAACGAGCCCAAGTGTTCGAATGCGACAGCCTAAATTTCTCGAGGTTGCATTCGAACACGTTTGTGAACGCAGCTCTCGGTCTATGTTAATGCATGTACCCGCGTTCGAATGCGCTTGTGAACACAACTCGCCCGTGTGAACGTGTGAGCCCGCGTTCAACGCGCTTGCGAACGCAGCTTTCGGCCTATGTGAACGCGTGAAGCCGCATTCGACCCGCTTGTGAACGCATCTCTCTGGGCTTTGTATGAACGCATCTACCCGCGTTTGAATTCGCTTGAACGCAGCTCTCGGCTCTGTGTAAACGCGTGAGACCGCGTTCAAACGCGCTTGTGAACGCAGCTCTGTCCCGTGTGAACGCATGAGAACGCGCTATGAACGTAGTGTGAACGCGATAACAATCTCCCCTTTGACAATTTTTGATAAAATATTTAGATTACAAGATATTACAAAGTATTCAAAATTAGCATTCAACAAGTCTAGAATATTTAGCACATCAATCCCTACAAATAAAAATATACCGATCCAAGATGAAGTGAAAATAACTAGAAGTGAAAATAATAATTCAAACACAAGTTCACAAGTTCACAAGTTCTTCAAGCAAAGTTATTATCTATTAAACTTAAACTAGTAAACTCCCTACACCAAGATTCCCGCTACACCAAAGAAACATCTAAACTCTAAACTCACTCCGAACATCGAAACTCTCCCCCTTTTTGACACAAATTCCAAAGACTAAGAACTAGGAGGAAACTGGCAAGGAAGAATCGACAACATGGAGTCGAGCACGGTACCTTGACGAGTTAGCTCAGCTCGTAAATCATTCACGGCCGAATGTAAGTCCTGCACCTGAGTGCTAAGCTGATCAAAACGGTCAAAGAACTGTGGTAACTCCCCCTCAGGATGAGATGAATCATCGTCAAAACCGTCATCGAACCGTCGAGGTGTGATGGACGTCCAAATGGAATAATAGGAGGACGACTTGAGTTCTTAGAAACTGCAGCTTTTTTAGGCATTCTAGAGAAGGAAACAAGTCGCAAGATTCAACACATGCCCAAAGCAAACAAAAAATAACAAGAAATCCAAAAAAATTTAGAAACCATGAAGCCCTAAGTGAAATCCATCTTCCACTTGAAAATGCTAAGTTATCACGTTCAATCACACAAGAAACATCAAGATATGAACTTTAATGTGATCAAAACTCAAAAACGCACGAAATCAATCAAGACCAAGAGACTCAATTGAATAAAAAATAAGAAAATTGATGGATGATCATACCTCGCAAAAAGTGAAGAAAAACTAAAAGTTTCGACCGAAAGACACTAGATCCGGAGGAGAACTACCCTCTAAAAGGGTTTGAAGTGAAAATTTTGATGAAAAAGATGAAGATCTCGAAGATTTGGGAGGAAGAAAATGAATGCTCTAAACAAGATGGCTTTCACACTAACTCATTGTAACCCTTTTCATTGATCTTTTATGAACACATTTTCAATGACTAAGCATGAGGTCAAATTGTGCAAATCAAAGTCAATAGTGAGCTATTTAAAAAAAAATTTCATGATGTCATGCTCACTCAAGAATATACACATGTTATGAGTGAATTAAATTTAATTTAAGTATCATAGAAGTGAAGAGATTGAATAAATCGAAATAATACAATATACTACAAGATGACAAAATTGACTATAATAACTCATAATCAACAAAAAAATTATATTTCTATGTCAAGAATATATTATTGAATCGAGGAGTGCATCAAAATTTTTTTATAAAAAATAAAACTCTCGACAAATCTGAAACTAAAACCAAATAGAAAATTTTAGAGTAAAAGAAAACCTAAAAAGAAACGAAATAAAATAAAAACGCAAACCAAAACACAAAAAAAATCAATCCAAAGCACAGATCCCTAAAGAAGTATGAAGATACTCAAATCTCTATAAACAAATCTCCCAACCAAGTTTCTCTCTGTCTCAACATGTTCCAGTGCTATTATTTTGTCTTCAACTAACTCACGTATAAAATGATGTCGGATATCAATATGTTTTGTACACGAGTGTTGAACAGGATTTTTCGATATATTAATAGCACTCATGTTGTCATAATAAAGCACCATAATATCTTGTTCAAAGCCGTAATCTTTGACCATCTGTTTCATCCATAGTAACTGAGAACAACAACTTCCCGCTGCAATGTACTCGGCCTCCGCAGTAGATAAAGATATCGAGTTTTGTTTCTTACTGTGCCAAGCAACTAGATTGTTTCCAATATAAAAATATCCACCTGAGGTACTTTTCCTATCATCACATGAATCTGCCCAATTAGAATTTGTGTATCCCGATATGATAGCACCCGAGTCATAAGTAAACTAGATACCTAAATCAACTGTGCTACCGACATATTTTATAATACGTTTCACAACAAATGATATATCTCCTTAGGTTCGGATCAAACCTAGCATACACACCGACGCTAAATGCAATATCTGGTCTACTAGTAGTTAAGTACAAAAGACTACCAATCATGCTCCTATATAGTGTCTGATCAACACTTTTTCCTGAAATATCCTTACCTAGTTTGGTAGTCGTACTTATAGGAGTTCTAGTATGTTTTGCATTTTCTAAACCGAATTTAGTCACAAGATCCTTAGCATACTTGGTTTGAGCAATAAATATCCCTCCTTCCAATTGAGTAATTTGAAATCCTAATAAGAACTTTAACTCACCCATCATGCTCATGTCAAAATGACTCGTGCATGAGATCTCGCAAACTCCTTAGTTAAAGATTGACTCATTGCCCCGAAGACAATGTCATCCACATATATTTGTGCCACAACTAAACACTTGTTCACACGTCTAATGAACGATGTCTTGTCCACTCCCCGAGTGAACCGCGCATCCACTAAAAAAGTGGTCATCTTCTCATACCACCCTCTTGAGCTTATTTTAGCCCATAAAGGGCATTTTTCAATTTAAACACATGAGAAGAAAATTTATGATCTTCAAACCCCTTAGGTTGTTCTACATAAACATCATCATTCGGAGTACTATTCAAGAAAGCACTTTTAACATCCAGTTGAAACAATTTAAATTTTAAATGACAAGCAATAGCAAGCAGTATATGAATAGACTTTAATCTAGCAACAAGAGCAAATGTCTCATCAAAATCTATACCCTCAACCCGAGTATATCCCCGTGCTACTAGTCTAGGTTTATTTCAAACTATATTGCCATGTTCATCACTTTTATTCTTGTATATCCATTTTGTTCCAATGACATTCACATTCTTAGGTCTAGGAACTAAACACCAAACATCATTCCTAGAAAATTTCTCTAATAACTCATGCATAGCATTAACCAAAAATCATCTAACAATGCTTCCTTCAAATTTTTAGGTTCAAAAGAAGATGTATAACAAGTAAATGATACCTCAATTTGGATTTGTCGTCTTGTCTTAATTGGTTCATTCACATCTCCGATCACTTGTGATAGTGGATAATTTAATTTCACTCTAGTAGATGGTTTTGGTACGTTGTAGTCATTTTTGTTCATTTCATCTTTGTCCTCGTCCCGATTCTCACTTTCCCGCATCAAGCTCCTTTCCAAAGAGCTTCAGCTTATATCAGTAGTGGATTCATCTATCATAACATTAGCAGATTCCATTACAAAAGAGAAGTGTCAAAATTAAATACTCTATAGGCTCTACTATTATTAGAATACCCTAAGAAGATGCCATCACTACTTCTAGTATCAAATTTAGTCAAATGTTCTCGATCACGCAAGATATAGCATTTACTACCAAAAACTCAAAAATATTTAACGCTAGGTTTCTTACCTTTCCAGATTTAACTCAAAAAAGTCATTTTTGTACCTAGTCTTAGATAAACATGATTTATCACATGTACCACTGTATTAACTACCTCTACCCAAAATCTTTGAGTAACCTTTTCAGCGTGAAGCATAACCCTAGCCATTTCCTGCACAACTCGATTCTTTCTTTCCACAATCTCGTTCTGTTGTAGAGTTATATGAGATAAAAATTCATGTTGAATACCAAGAGAATTGTAAAATATAGAAAAATTTTCATTTTCAAATTCTCTACCATGATAAGAAATAATCCTAACTAGGGTAGTAGGTTTTTAATTCTGCAATTTTAAGCATAGTGATTTAAAACTTTAAAGGTTTCGACTTCTCACGTACAAAGGCAACCCAAGTATATCTGGAGTAATCATTGACCATTAAGAATATATAGCGTTTACCTGCAAGAATTTCCATTTTTGTTTGACCCATCAAGTCCATGTGAACTAATTGTAGCACACGGCAGCTGGTAGCCGCATTTACCTTCTTGTGTGAGATCCTAATTTGGTTTTCCAATTTGACACGAACCGCACACTCTTTTTGATATTTCTTTCATCTTAGGTATTCCTCTTACCACTTCTTGTTTGGACAGATTAAATAATTCCTTATGATTCACATGTTCAAGACGTTGATGCCAAAGATCTTTAATGTCGAAAGAGGCACCGTTATATTTTAGTTATGTGAAGTTCCAACAACATAGCAATTATCGATGTTCTAGATCCATAACATATAACATTACCATCATGATCTAGAATAATACAATCATTTTTAGAGAATTTTACCTCATAATCTTCATAACAAAATTGACTGATGCTTAGTAGATTTGCTTTCAAGCTCTTAACATAAAGAACATTTTTAAGAATAGGAACCCCTGGAGAACTTACCTTTCCTTTACCTATTACCTTGGATAAATTACCATCTCCGAATGTCACAACTCCCCTTTTATGTTCTTCGAGATTAGAAAATAAGGATTTGTCACCCGACATATGTCTAGAACAGCTACTGTCTAAATACCACAAATTAGAATTTAAAGCTTTCAAATCACTTTTCTTGACCCATATGGCCTTTGTTTTCATCCCATAAATGAAAACACTTCTAGGTTTTTATAAAAATTTGCAATGAGGTCGAATATGCCCTAAAATGCCGCAATGAAAGCATGTCGGAACAAACCCTTTTCTACTCACTTTTTCTTGAGGAGTGTGACTAAAGTTTACCTTTGGCGCTGCTAAAGAATTACCAGATTGTTGATTAACCTTCAGTTTAAAGACATTTATCCAGGATTGCTTTGAAAATGCGGTCGATGACCTCAAGTTATCTTCATTTTGTATACCTGCAGAAACAAAGACAATTTTATTATTATTTGAATTACTAGAGTATCCAATACCATATCTGTCTTTTTCAGAAATCTGAGCTTTTAAAATCTCGTCTAGTTTGTTCTTCCCATTAAGAAATATCACTTCTTTCCGCCATCGCTCTAGCTCAACTTCATCAGTCTTCATCTTATTTTTCGCATCGTCAAGTTGTTCGCATGTGTTTTGATACGTTCAAGTTCCAATTTGTACTTCTCCTCAAATTAATTTCTTTTTATTCGATTATCTTGAGTCGTTGAAGTAGTCTAAGATTTCTTTTCTTGAGTTTAAACGACTCCAGTACAAGTCATTATATGCCTTTTTGTATTTTAGATTCATCTTCCTCACCTGGTAACATATCCAGATCATCCGTACTATCGCATCAACTATAGAGTCAGCATTAAGAAGAGAGGAGGCAAAAGCTACGAAGTTTTCTTCGTCTTTTCGTAATCATCATCGATCCATCTAAGTCATCCCAAGTGACTTTCATAGCTTTACACTTCCTTTTAAGACGATTAGGCATTTTTGTGCAATGTGTCAAAAGTTAGAACATTCAAAACATCGAACTTTATTCTTAGAATTCTTATTTTTCTGTTTGACATTGTTGTTGCTTACCCCCGTATTCAAACTCACAAGATTCTTATTTTTCACAAAAGCTTTGTTCTTCTCAAGTTTTTCACCATTCAATTTGTTTGGCTTCCGAAAGAATTTATTAAACTTTTTAACAAACATAGCCAATATCTCAACATCTAAATCACCTTCATCATCAGACTCCTCTATATTTTGTTCAACTGTGGATAGGGCAATCCCTTTGGACTTCCTCGATCTCGAAAGGCTAGACTCAAATGTTTGTAGATTTCTTACCAATTGTTCAACTTTCATAGAATCGATGTCCTTACTTTCCTCAATAGCTGTAACTTTCGCCTGAAACCTTTCTAGAAGAGACCTTAGGATTTTACGAACAATTCTATTTTTAGGAATTTTCTCTCCTAGGTTGAAACTTGAGTTGACTATATCACTTAACTTTGCATAAAACTCATCAAATGTCTCATTCTCCTCCATACGTAGAGTTTCAAAACTAGTAGTCAACCTCCGAAGTTTAGAAAGTTTTACAGCCATAGTTCCTTCGTGAGTAGTTTCTAAGATCGTCCAAGCTTCTTTAGCTATCTCACAATTAGAAATTCTTCTAAATTCTTCTAAGGAACACAATTAAAAATTATATTTATTGTCTTGCTATTCCATCCAACTTTTTCATAATTTGTCATATCCCATGACTCTATCGGTTTTTCAAATAGTTTATCATCCACCATGTACATTGGTGGACTCCAACCGTTCACAACGGCAAACCATACTCGCTCGTCTATAGACTTCAAGTAAGCTCTCATCCTAGCTTTCCAATATCCATAATTTGATCCATTTAGAATAGGAGGTCTAATAGATGATGGTCCATCTCTATGAAAATCCATACCTATCTGATCTATCTCTCTAGGTGAGAGAACCTGATCTAATACCAAATGAAAAAACCCCTAGACACAAGTAGCCTTTGAGTAACCTTTAGAATAGGAGGTCTAATAGATGATGGTCCATCTTTATGAAAATCCATGCCAATCTGATCTCTCTCGACAAGGTGTTTTGTGAACACAGCTCTCGGTCTATGTGAACGCATGTACCCGTGCTTGGATGCGCTTGTGAACGCAGCTCTAGATCTGTGTGAATGCATAAGCCCGCATTCGAACACACTTGTGAACACAGCTCTCTATCTGTGTGAACGCATGAGAACGTGTTGTGAATGCGATGTGAACTCATAAACTTTTCTCCAATAATCTTGCAATTGTTCAAACTAGGGATTTTCTAGACTTGTATAAAAGCTCATATACATGTATAAATACAATTAGAATATTTTGTACATAATTACCAATAATTAAAAACCTAACAATATTGATGACTCGGATGTTGAGAAGTGCATATGATTTTATTCTCATATGAATACCCGATTATCAAATGGTCAATTTATATCATATATGGTTGTATTTGATATCATAGCATTGTCATAGACAAAGATGCATCATGTGTCATATTTGAGAGAGTTATGATGATACTATGACATGGAGATTTATTTACTTATTGTCGAGGATTATTTGCTTTTATCATTTATGACATGTTATCTACATTTTAATTATATATTATTGAAGTTACATTCATACTCTCATTCATAACATGATGCTCTTTCGATTCATATTATCCAAGACATAATTTACTCTTTGTTTGGCTTTACTAATTCGGGGTAAGATCTATTCACCGAGCCTTTAGCTCATGACTCTCTTTGTTTTCTCCTTTTCAAAAACCTAGGTGAATAAGTGGAGCAAGATACTCCCTTGAGGATCTTGTCGGTGGATGAAGAGTAGTGTGTCGTTAGTGTTATGCGCTAGATGAGTTATCTTATTTGTTGTATTAGTGGACATCCTCCAAAATATGTCTTTATCCTTATCTTATATTCTAGCAGGTGACTTTGCACTTATATAATTATGTATATACCACCGTTGTGTATATATTGTGGTGAAAAGCTCTTGATAATATGTTATGGCTCTTGATATATCCTAGTGTTTGTGGTGAAAAGCTCTTGATAATTTTCTTCTCATATCTTCCACTCTAGGCCTTCCAAAATGTGATTTCTCCTTCCGATCTAAAGTTTTTGAGGATCAAACTTTGTGATTTCTTTACTTTTTGCAAGGTACATTTTGGCATGAATTCTTGATCTCATTTGGGTTTTGTTGATTTTTCATAAAGTTTTTTTTTGTTCGAACATGAGTATATCTGGATGACGATGTACTTTGTCAAGAGTTTTATCTATTGTTAGTATTTGCATATCCTCATTCAGATCCTCTTCGTCCCATTACAGAGATTACTAGTGGCATTTTGGTGAGAGAGAAGAATGGTTGGGATGTTACATCTAGTGGCTTGGATGTTACATATTATCGCCCTCTACATCACTCCTAAGACCCGGCATTCAAGTATCAACCAAAAGCGTACTTATCTTCTCGCATGCTATATATATATATATATATATGATACTGCCACACTGAAGGAGGCAAGTCATGAGGGTTTGCCGTTTGGTATTTAATTACAAATTTGTTCATATAAAGTGGGGTCCGAGTTGACTCAGGTTTTTGTTGTCTTTGGTACTTTTGATACCATAAGGAGTAAGGCACACGACTCTCTTTCCAAATCATCTCCCCTCAAACTAGGTTCTTCTTCAATTGCTGAAGCAAGTGCACTAAGTGTGGAAGTTTCTTCTAATCTAGATTCTTATTCATATGAGCCGTATGAGGAGTTTCAATTTATGCATGAGCATTTTGATCACCTCAACAATCAACTCAGTGATTTGAAATTAGAAGTGTTTGAGATTTTTGGTCATGCTAGGGAGAAACGAGTTGATCAAGGGAGAATTAGAGCGGAGCAAGCTCATCAAATCTTTATGTTGAATAACATCTTTACTATTCTCAACCAAAACTTTTGTCCTCCGCCTAAGTGATTGTTTGTTAATTCGCGTAAAAAGGTAGAGTAGTCTAAAGTTATCTTTTAGATCTTTTGGTGGTTGAGTTAGGGGAGCAACTTAGTTAATAACTTGTGATGTTAATTTTTGAATATGACTGTGAATGTTTATCTTCTTATCTTTCTACCAAAAGTAATTTTTACACATATTTATTAGATTATAGGGCTCGATTTGTGAATAGTAAGAATATAGAGTGTAAATTAAAATTTTATCAAAATCCAGTGTTATATTCAAATTTTTTCTTATTTTAAATATATTTATTTGGATTGTTTACTTATATTCTTGAAAAACAAGTATAGAAGATTAGTAAATACTTAAAACCCTGACAATAAATGAGTACTATTAAACTAATAATATATTTTCTAAGTTATTATGATGCATGGTTTCTTTTCAATGTGAATGTCTTTGTCATGTTAATTAGAACTGCGTACTATGATGCATGGTTGAACAAAGAGAAGATTTGATGTCAATGCAGTTTACTCATGTTTAGGCAACCAATTCATTGTCCTAGAGATTAAATTATCTTTAAAGAATAATAAAACCAAAATTCTATCGAAAATATTTATAGAAATATTGTATAGATAAGAACATAACTATTTGACCCCTATTTTTAGGGGCCAAATATAATTTGTAGATAGATTGAGAAGAAACTAAAACTAACTAAAAATGTAAAGTTTACAAGTCAACCCCTCTTTCAACCAAACAAATAAAGGAAAGGTAAACCGACAAAAACCAGTTTGAATAAGATATCAACCACCCAACCACACTCTATTTATATTTACTAATCAATTTAATTGGTCCATCTGTTTGGTCGTCGATCAAATACCTACATCGATGATTAGAGGCCAATAAGACCTCTTATCTATCTATATATATTACAACTTCTTCTATACCTTGATTCATCAGCTCACTAATTCATAGACTTGAAACAAGGATCCAATTTGATCAAAATGGAGTTTCTCCGGATGGCCACAGTAGTTCTCATAATGATGGCGGTCATCGGGGATACGACGGTGACCGTATCAAAGGTCGATGCTGGACTAGTTTGTGGTATGACATATAAAGGCATAAACGCATGCAAACCGTCAATTAGCGGCTCAAATCCGAAACCGCCGACGAAGCAATGTTGTAGTGACCTAGCTACCACCGACCTCCCTTGTCTTTGCACGTATAAGAATTCTTTCCTTTTTCGGGTGTTAGGCATCGACTCAAAGCTTGCCATGCAGCTGCCGCCCAAGTGCAACCTCAAGCTACCAGCTCATTGCTAATTGGGCCATGTGGGCTTTTTTGGAATAATTTGAAGTACTTCTTTCTGATATATAATTGTGTATCATTTTAAGTTATCTTATATGATGTCTAATGGCTGAATAATATATATTATGGTTTCATTCAATGTAAAGGTGTTTTCATGCATGTTATAACAAAGAGAAGATCTATCGAGACTACCCTTATCATCTTTTCTTTCCTCAATCTGTTGTTAATTACTAACACCCCTTTTCGATGAACATAAATAGGAGAGAAAATAACTCTAATAAGCAAGTAATCAAACCAAGATAAAGATATATATATTTAAAACCCCACTAACTTAAGAGAAGGATAATTATCACAACATCAACAAAGCAGCTTATAGCAAAGATTACACCAAATCAACATGGACTCATTACTCACCCCATTAATTAGCACATATCCATAGCCATAATAATTCTCAAGATATACTTATTTATTAATTTAAGTTCTCCCAGCCAATGCAAACAAACCCCCCAAAACCATAACTAGTAACTCCCCAGATTGATATTCTACTTTGAGGTAGCTTAAGATCAATTTTCTTCAATGCCAACCAAACAAAGATGTCTACGCTATATAGTAAAACAATTGATAGTTAATTTGTAAACGGTGAATCTACTTTTCAACTTCTGGTCGAGTCAGTTATGTTGAGTCAAATTGAGCCTAATTGGTTGCTCTTGCTTATTACGTTTAAATTTGAATTAAAGCGAATAATTCACCCGCTATGTTTATACTCTTATAAATAGGAATAGTCATTATTTATTTAGGATTATGAAATCTTAGAATTAATATCTTATTTAGTTAAATTTACTATTTTTCTTTTATCGTTGAATCATAATCGTCTATTTTCCTACGGGTAGATCCTAAACTTAGAAACCCTACCAAGGTGTCAAACCTAAGACACACCTCCTCTCATGAGCGTCCCTACCTTACATTCATCCTCCTAATCCCTTGGCCATCCACCTACCTCCGATAATCTCCGCAATATCAGATAACCCGATCCTAATCTTTCCTCACCCTTTTGGGCATAACTTCTATCTTTGATATCCAAATTTATTCTAACTAGAGCCAAAATAACCCTAACATGTGAGGCTACCTTATAAAAATTTCATAATTTTCTTATGAACATATCGTTCTAGATTAAGTTGGTAACAATTAGTACAATGTTGTTCTAAACAGATATAACATATTTTGTATTTATATTCTTTTAAGGGATGTGCTTGTGATTAGGAGATGATAAAGAGAGGTACATGAGAAGGGAAAGTACTTTGATTCTTCACGGAGATTATAATTAGTGTTTATAGTAGGATGATTAATATGTTTTATTTGCAAATAAAAGATCTGTGATTGCTACATATGAGGGGAACTATATAGGTAGATTGCAGTTTATTAAGTTGATATCATTATGTGTTAGATTTTTAGTGTTAGCAAATATATACAAATATTTGAAATGTTTTCTATACGCGTATACGAGCATATCTATAAGTTTTGATAAGATTTAGACTATTTTTTTTTAGATTTAGAGCAAATAAGTCACTGCGTTTGTAGGTGTTCGAACATATCCTAGAAAGTTTGAAATGCATTCACACATACAGAAGTGAAGTTTTGGCCGTTCAAATGCACTTTAGAAAATTCGCAGTGTGTTCACACATACATATGTGCATATTTGCACGTTCCAATGCACCTAAGACTAAAATCACTGCATTAGAATAGGCTCGGCCCGCATTCGAACATGGTCGCGAAACTTTATTCCGTGAGATCAATTATGACTTGGATTTGGCCTTATCTTTGTAAAAATATATAAGCATTGGGATGCCATAACCCTAAATGACGCTGGTTATTGATTGAAAGAGAGTATTTTGAAGAAATAATGTTTCACACCAACGAAAGTTTTTCTTTTCCTTTACCGACCAAGATTTTTATCTTACGAGTTACCAAAGCAAAAGATCAATCTCGAGGGTTACGAAAATTTACTCATTAAGGTTTTCATTAGAATCCTAACTCAGGAGGCTACCTCCACCTAAATTTTTATAATCATTCTACGGACGAATCGTTCCAGATCTGGTCTGTAATAAAAACAAAAAATCAAGATAGTAAAATACAATGCTATGAACATTTTGGCTTTAGTCATATTGCAAAGGAATGTCACAATTGGCTCAAGAGGAAGGGTAAGACTATGAGGGTCTCTTGAGTCTTGAGATGACTCGAATGAGTATGATGATAATTCCAAGAAAGATCAAGAGAACTATGTAGCTTTTACCGCCTCTCTCTCTTGCACTAACTCTACTAATAATTCTGATAATACAGATGAGCACCACTTGAAAGAGAAGAAGAATCTAAGATACAAAAAGCATACAATAATTGCACCGACTGGACAATAAATGATGAAGGTCACAAAGACTGAGCTACAGTGGTTGTTAAAGGAAATCACCTTTCTAAAACGAAGAACAAATTGGAAAATAAATTAAAGGCTCAAATTTTAGAAAAGATAGTTATGGACTTAGATAAATTAGTAATTGAAATAATAAAAATATTATTTTTATATCTGTAGGTATTCAAAAGGAAGATAACTTGAAACCATCAGTTGAAACTTTAAAACAACCCTGGATGAACATCTCAAAGTTAAAGTTGAATCAACATCATAGTGAGCCTTCAAAAGTGAAAAAGTAAATACGAGATACACTCCTCATTAAAAGGTAAAAAGAAAAATATTTATACCTATTGTGTTATCATTGTAGCATTCAAAGGCATATTCGACATAATTTAAACTATTGCAAAAACCTATGAATGCATTTATTTATGGTGTGAAATGGAAATCTACTTGGGTTAAGAAAAGTAATTTGAAATATTATGTTGTACATATTTCCTTAAAAGCTTTAAACTCAAATTTGTGGTATTTAAATAATTGTTGTTTAAGAGATATGTTAGATGACAAATCAATGTTTTCTAAGCCCGAAGAATATTAAGGTGGAGTTGTGACTTTTGGTGATGAAAATTTAGCTAAGGTAATTGGGAAAGAAAAATTAAGTACTTTGGTTTCCAAGCGAATCTTCTTAGTATCAGTCACTTCTGTAATGCAAATTATGAGATAATTTTTTTTCAAAAATAATTGTGTTATTCTAGATCATGGAGATAATTTATATGTTGTGGATTTATAACACCTGATAATTATTATATTGTCAAAATCTGAAATGTAATAATGCTACTTGAAATTGCAGATCTTTGGCATCAATAGTTATGAATTAGATATGGATTGATTCAGACATAAAAAATTATAAAAATCAGATAGGGTTCTAATGGATTTTGTTTCACGTCAATTAGATGTTTGGATGGAACGATATAATTAAAATAGTGGAGCAAAATCAAAATAGGGCAGAATAGTAAATATTCGATATTGCGACGATCGTCGGAGGGTGGTGTACGGCCAAGGGTGGTGGTGGATGGCCGTATGGTAGGGTGGCTAATAGAGTGGCTATGGGTTAGAGGTAGAATTATGGTTTTTAACTTAGAATTACTCCTAGGAAGATAAAACGATCTAAACTACGATAAAATATAAGAATGAAAATAATAACTTGGCTAAACTCAGATTTTTTTTATTCAATTCTTTATTATTATCAACACATGTCTACTCCTATTTATAGGAAAAAATCCTTAGCAGATCGAATCCACATGTGGATTATCTGATTTATTTAAAATTCAAACAATAAAATAAATCTAATTAACTAACTTGACTAAATCAACTTTCATTATCTTTCTCAGAATAATCTTTTGTTTTATCATAGATAAATTTTGAATCTAGAGATTTTGTGAATATCAAAGTTATAGATTTGGAGGTTAAAGATCTTATTTAGCTAGTTTGATATTATTTTGTCATCTGTATAATATTCTGTAAATATTTTTGTAAAATTATGTAGAGCTAAATTTAGCTAATTAAATAAAATCCTAATCTATGAAGGCTCTAACTAAACCAAATAAGCAAATAAGATAATTAAACTCAATCTATTGAGCCCAATCTCCCCTTGATGTGATGTGATCTGACCTAGTTCACATGTTCAATGACTTTGGACATGTGAACCACAATAAACTATTTAATTTGTCTAAATATGAAGTGATAAGGGGATTACCTAACATGAAGGAGAAGTTAAAAAAATGTATGTGCTTCGTGAAACAAATAAGGATCTTATAAAAGAAAGTAAATGCTGCTACCACTTATTGAGTTCTATAGCTAGTTCATATGGATCTCATGAGACTCATAAAAATTGAAAAGTTTTGGAGTTAAACAATATATATTTTTAATGGTTGATGGTTACTCCGAATTTTCTTGGATTGCCATTTTACATTAAAAATCTAAAATATTTGTAGCTTTTAAAACACTATGCTTAAGATTGCAAAACAAAAAATTCACTATTCTTATTAGGATTTGGTCTAATTATAGTAGAGAATTTAAAAATAAAAAGTGTTCTATGTTTTACAATTTTGTGGGGATCAAGTATGAATTTTTAGCACCGATAGCTCCAAATAGAACGACAATATGGAGAGAGTACACAGTTGTGCAATAAATGGCTTGGGTGATGTTGAATGCTGAAAAGATTCTTTAAAAATTTTGGGCCAAAATAGTAAATACAGCAGTATATGTGATCAATCGTGTCTATCTTAGACCTGGTACGGAAATGACAATATATGAACTATGGAAAGGTATGAAGCCTAATATTAATTATTTTCGAGTGTTTGGCATGATCGAGAACAGTAGACGAAATTTAAGTCTAAGAGCAAAGATGGCATATTCTTAGGGTATTTAGATAATAGTAGAGTATAGAGTAATTCAATTTTAATACTTCTACAATTATGGAATTTGCAAATATTGTTTTAGATAATAACATTGAGGAAATATCTAAAATTTCTCTTGTTATTGATACTACAAGTACATTTGATGAAGACACCACAAAAGAGAGATTACTCCAACAATCTTGAGCAAGAATGAGGATAAAGTGGAAAAGGAGAAAGGTGATGACGGTGTATTGGAACCATTGGCTAGAGACAAATTAAATCATCTATTGTCTTAAGTGATCGGGAATATGACTGAGCCAATGAAGACAAGAAGGCAAATATGAAGTGAGTATTGTTTACGTATTACACTTCTACTTTTGAACCAAAAATGTGAATGAAGCTAATATAGATGATTCTTGGGACAATATAATGGATGAGGAACAAGTGCAATTTACTAGAAAAGATGTTTGATATTTAGTTCCTAGACCTAAAAATGTGAATATAATTTGTTAGGTTTTTAGTGTTAGCAATTGTGTACAAAATAATATAAGTGTTTTTAATCATGTACATGAACATTTATACAAGTTTTGAAAGTATTTGTATTGAAGAATTTCAGTGTCTACGTTGGCACTAAGTTCGAATGCACCCAGACCGCATTCAAATGCAGACTCAGGCGCTCGCATCGACACTGAATGAGTTTCAGCCATTTGAACGTAGGATCAAGTTTTCGCATATACAAAGAACGCGTTTAGGCCATTCAAACACGTCTTTAGGAGTTTGCAAATACAGAGAACATGTATTAGTCGTTCAAACGCATCCAGCATCCATTCACACATATAGAGTAGTGTATTTACGCATTCGAACTCAACTAGTGAAAATCAAGTTATCGCGTTTGAGCGCACTTAAGAACAAGTTAACACGTTTGAACATACCCACATAATATGCAAAATTCTGGAGTTACATGAGTCCTGTAATGATTTAGTTTTGGCCTTATCTTGTTAACATATATAAGGGTTGTGATGCCTTAACTCTAAGGGGGTGGGTGATTGCTTTTGATACGGAGCTTTTAAGACTACAACATTCTTCTACTAACAAGATCTGTCTCTTCTACAACGCACTAAGCTTTTGTCTTAAGGGTTATTTAGACAGATGATCAATCTCGAAGGTTACTAATAATGGAGATCAATCATGGAAAGCAGTGAATCATAGGCTCTAGCTATCAAGATTGAGAAAAATAAAGTTGTGCGGATCGACGGGTTGTTTTATAAGTCAGTCTTGTAACTGCTACAAGGTTAGTGATTGGTTTTGATCTGAGTTTGGATTTGTGGTTTTCTTTCCCGTTTGGGGTTTTTCATAGAAAATTCTTGGTGTTCATCTTTGCTTTAATTTTTTATAATTATTCCATATTTATTCAAGAGAAAGGTTGATACATTGCCTAGTATTTAGATACATATGCTTGTCTAAATTTTTTTCATAATTGAAACAAAATGGATATACAAGAACAAGAGTGATGAACATGGCAACATAGTTAGAAACAAAGCTAGGCTAGCAGCATAAGGATACACTCAAGTTAAGAGTAAAGACTTTGACGAGACATTTGCATATGTTGCTATACTAGAGTATTCATATTCTTTTTGTCATTGCTTGTCACTTGAAATTTAAATTATTTTACATAAATGTTAAAAATACTTTTCTAGAATAGTGTTTTAAATAAGGACGTATACGTTGAACAACATAAGAGTTTTGAAGATCCTCAATTTTTTTTCATGTGTATAAACTAAAAAGGACTCTCTATGGGATAAAACAAGCTCTAAGAGCTTGGTATGAGAAGTTGACTCTTTTTAGTGGATTCGAAATTCACTAGAGAGGGAATGGACAACTAATTTGAACTTTGCTGAGGAGTTTATTAATCTCATGCATAGTTATTTTGAGATGAGCATGATGGGTATGTTGAAGTTCCTTCTGGGACTTTGTGACAATTCGACCACGTGGGTTTAGTAAATTGAGTTGGTTGAATCGAGTCAGTTGAGTCGAGTCGGTTGAGTCAAGGCTTAGTTCGAGTCGTATAAGCCATTAGGGTTAGCCCACAATGGTGACCCTAGGTCGAAAACTATTCTTAGCCTTAAGGTTAGGGTTTGTGCTATTAAGTGGAAAAAGATGAAGTGCATGTATCTCAATGCGTGTTGAATTTTCACGATTCGACTCAACTCATGCAAACCAGTTTGGAACCCATGACCATGACTTGGGCCCGAGTACGAGCCCAAGAGCATCTAAAAGCAAATCCTAGTTTCAGTCATATAAGTCATTATGACTAGTCCTAGTATAACTCATTATATCCGACATCTATATATAAAGGGTTGTACTTCTATGTTTAAGCATCCAAGATTAAGACTTAATTGAGTTTACTTATTTTATTATATTTGCATTTATCATTTTATTGTAACTTTTAGATTGTATTTATCTTCACATGAGTATATTGTAACTATAGAAACCTTTCAAGTACCCAAACCTTAGCCACCATCTTCCTCCAGTAACTACTCTACCTTAGGGCCGTCCACCACAACCCTTGGTCGTTCGCCACCCTTCGATGACAACCACAACATCACATATTTATCAATTTGTACTATTTGGACCTTCCTCCACTATTTTATTTATATATTTTCTTTTCGACCTTTGATTCATGTGAAACAAAAACAATTAGAACCCTAACTTCCAAGGCTATCACCATATAAATTTTTATAATTTTCTTACATTCAGATCGATCCAAATCTGATTTGTAACATAGGTATTAGAGCTGGTGTTCCTCGGCCGATAGTTAACACAAGATCGAGGAAGACGAACAAGGAAGGAGCACCCATGGAGAACCAAGATCTCAAATCCATCCCTACGGAGGTTTCCTCGGCGCCACCACCGGCAACTGCTAGCCATGAGCTATCGACGTGGGCGAAGACATTATTTAAATAATTTTCAAATAAGTTGAAGGAGATGCAAACTCCCTCAATAAATTGATCCAGGTGCATAACCACAACAGTTGGCCATGTCGGAATTAGCCCCCCACGGTGAGACAAACCCAACCATTGAGGGAAAGGAAGATCTAGCCCAAACTGCGGCCAAAGCACCACCACTAACCATAATAGAGCTCCTGTCATCTCTGCCAACCATTTCCGCCACTGACGCAACACTAGAGCAAGCCCTAGAGACAGCTCCAATGTCATCTTCCCCATCCGCGGTGTAAAAAAACCTAGCTTTCCATGGGACCCTCGCACCGAGGCTGTAATAACCCAAGTAGGGTTAAAAAAAGGGAAAGGTGGCCTCGTGCCCATGCAAGCTGCATGGCATGGTGAGGTGTCACAAACCCACCGCCGCTGCCGCAGCCAACCTACTGCGGCCAGCTGGTCGTGACGGGCCCCGGCACCGCCGCCCTTTTCCCCTCCACCGTCTCTCTCTCTCTCCATCTCTCTCTCTCTTTCTCTCTCTCTCTCTCGGCCACCCTCTCACTCTACTCCCTCTCTATTCTCTCTCGCACTCCTTTCTCTCCTCATTGCTAACACCTTCCATGGAGCCACCGTCGCCGGTGAGATCTCTCACTCCCCCTCTCTTTCCTTTTCTTTATCTCCCTCTCTCTCTCCCTCTCTCTTTCTTGCCTTGAGCTCGGGCTCGCCGTAGCTAAGCCATCGGCAAGAGGCCGGCCGCTGGCTGGCCAGCAGCGGCTGAGCCCCTCCCCGCCAGTCCGGGTCCGCTCCCTCCTCTGTATTCTCTTCTCTTCTCTTTTCTTCTTCTTTTCTTTCTTTCTTCTTCTCCTTTCTTCTTCTTCTTTCTTCTTTTTCTTCTTCCTCAGCTATTCCCCGTTCTACAACAGTGTTGGGTTCCGCCCAGCACTGTAGCAGACAATGCCGAGCCCAACGCTATGGCAAGGGAATTGCTCCCTTTTAATTTGTTACATTAATTATATGATTTAGTTTCTAAAATTTAGGTAAATCAGTTTATCTAGATGATAGATTATTTTGATAATTTACACTCACTAGTATAAGTATTAGCTCAGTATTTTAGTATAATAATTTATTAATTATAGTTATAAACACTTGCATATGATTATATATAGTTTAGCCATTGTTTATTAGATTAATACATGTAATCATATTAATAATAATCTTATATTTTATTAGTTAGTTTTATTAAAAATAATTAAATTATATAGGTTTCTATTAATGTTTATGTATGCTTATACATGCATATATATAATGTATTTGAATATGCAATGTGTTTCTAGCACCTTATTATTATTATATATTATTTTCTATGCAATAAAATGCTGAGTTCAAATAATTATTTTTATATTTATGGATAATAATTATTATATGTATGATTAGTAACTAGTTAAGTAAAAGTAGTAATTGCCAAATAATTGAATTATAGTTAGTTATTTTATGTACATATATTTTAATTATATTATTGTATATCTGATTCTTTTATGTTTAAAGAGGTTAATTATTATATGCCTAATATATAATTAGAATAAGGACATCTGAATTATATATATATAATGTATATCAAGTTATTTAATAAAATCAAATAATTTATTATATTTTGCACCAATGAATTATAAATGGGATAAACGGCTAACGTCATATTACTTAAATAATTTCAGATTCCGACCCCCGTGTTCAAGACCCCGTGGACTTAGCTATCGAGGCTTGATCGTTGTTGTAGCAACGTGAGCGAGTGGTTGTTTGATATTTGCAGTAGTGGTGAGTAATCTTATCCCTTAGACGTCTTTCTCAAATTATGTTATATTATATATTATGTACATGCATGTTTTGGCTCTAGCATGATTATATGATTTTATCTAGAGATGATTTAATTCAAGCATATTTTATCATGCATTTGATTAGGCTGATATGAGATATGAGTATATTGGCAATATATAGAGATGATTGTATATGATTCTACTATTATGATTGTATACCGGGATGAGCTCTAGCATGAGTATGCATCTGATAGACTAGCGGGAGTATGCATGTATTAGATACATAGTTAGAGACTACATTGCATCATTTTTCTCTTGATTCTTGTTCCATCTAAATTCCTGTTATATATTGACTTGTTATCATACTGGATATATGCATATGATCTGGCATTTAGAGAGAAAGCATGAAATGTGATTGATAGGATAGTTGATAGAAAACATGAAGATACTTGAGTGGGCACGAGGGTTAGAACGCACTTGGTGGATGATTGATCGATTGACGTAGTCGCGATCCTATTGGCCTTACGTCCGAGGTCATTAGTCTATGTGCACAACAGACATTCGGACACATGCCGTTCACCAGGGCATATGCCTAGTCTGGATGGTTGTTGATACTCTTAGCGAATGGCAGGGTATGATCATATTTGAGATACTCCTTGCGGATGACAGAATATGCTCTAAGCCTTTAAGCATGATGTTGAGACCAGGTACCGGGTATTGACTATGCATCGTGGTCTAGTATGATAATGACATATAGAGATGATATTTGAAAAACCCCTAGATACAAGTATGTATATAAATACTAGGCAATGATATCGCTTGTTCTCTTAAGTAAAAGTCCGAAGAAATATTCAAAACGAAAGCAGAGATGAACGCCAAGATTTTAACGTGGAAAAACCCAAACAGAAAAAAACCACGGATCTAAACTCGGATCAAAAACAATCACTAGAATAGTAGCAGTTATAAGACTGACTCACAAAACACTTCGTCGATTTAAACGACTTTGTTCCTCTTAGTCTTGCTCGCTAGAAGCCACGATTCACTGCTTCTCATGAGTGATGTCCAACCTCAGTAACCCTTAAGATTGATCTTTCGTTTAGATAGCCCTTAAGATGAAAGATTAACCTTTTTAGAACAGTAGAACCTTGTTAGTTGAAGAACCGATGTAGCCTCAAGAAGTCTCCTTCAATATTGCTTCTTCAACCACCCTAGAGTTAGGGCATCACAATACCTATATATGATCTCCAAGATAGAGCCAAATCCAAGTCTTATCCAAACTCACGAAAGTCCAAGAATATCAAACTTCGTTGGTGCGTTCGAACGCGGCCCGAGTGCGTTCGAACGGCCTAACTTGATCTCAGGTGCATTTAAACGAGCCCAAGTGCGTTCGAACACGACAGCCTAAATTTCTTAGGTTGCATTCGAAGGCATTTGTGAACGCAGCTCTCGGTCTATGTTAATGCATGTACCCGCGTTCGAATGCGCTTGTAAACGCAGCTCTCGGTCTATGTGAACGCATGAGCCCGCGTTCGAACGCGCTTGTGAACGCAGCTTTTGGTCTATGTAAACGCGTGAAGCCACATTCGAATTCGCTTGTGAACGCATCTCTCGGTCTGTGTGAACGCATGTACCCTCATTTGAATACGCTTGTGAACGCAGCTCTCGGTTTGTGTGAACGTGTGAGCCCGTGTTCGAACGCACTTGTGAATGCAGCTCTCTGTTTGTGTGAATGCATGAGAACGCGCTATGAACACGCTGTGAACGCGGTGTGAACGCGATGCGAACTGATAAAGTTTTCTCCAATAATCTTGCAATTGTTCAAACCAGAGATTTTCTAGACTTGTATAAAAGTTCATATACATGTATAAATTCACTTAGAATATTTTGTACACAATTGCCAATAATTAAAAACCTAACAATCTCTCTCTTTGGCAATTTGTGACAAAATATTTAGATTACAAGATATTACAAGGAATTCAAAATGAGCATTCAACAAGTCTAGAATATTTAACACATCAATCCCTACAAATAAAAATATACCGATCCAAGATGAAGTGAAAATAACTAGAAGTAAAAAAAAAATAATTCAAACACAAGATCATAAGTTCTCAAGCAAACACAAGTTCACAAGTTCATAAGTTCTTCAAGCAAAGTTATTATCCAATAAACTTAAACTAGTAAACTCCCCCTCCACCAGTACTCCCCCTACACCAGCAAACTCCTAAACAATAAACTCACTCGGAACATCTAAACTCTCTCCCTTTTTAACACAAATTTCAAAGACTAAGAACTAGGAGGAAACTGACAAGGAAGAATCGACAAAATGGAGTCGAGCACGGTACCCTGACAAGCTTGCTCAGCTCGTAAATCATTCACCGCCGAATGTAAGTCCTGCACCTGAGTGCTAAGCTGATCAAATCAGTCAAAGAACTGTGGTAACTGCCCATCAGGATGAGATGAATCATCGTCAGAACTATCATCAGAACTGTCGAGGTGTGATGGACTTCCAGCGGCAGAAGAGGAGGACGGCTTGAGAGGAGACGGCTAATCATGAGCTTCACTCCGCTTAAGTGTTAAGGAAACACAACTAAAAATTGGATTTATTGCTTTGCTATTCCATCCAACTTTTTCATAATCTGTCCTATCCCATGACTCTATCGATTTTTCAGCAAGTTTATCATCCACCATGTATATTGGTGAACTCCAACCGTTTACAACGGCAAACCATACTCGCTCGTCTATAAACTTCAAGTAAGGTCTCATCCTAGCTTTCCAATATCCATAATTTGATCCAAATAAAATAGGAGGTCTAATAGATGATGGTCCATCTCTATGAAAATCCATGCCTATCTAATCTATCTCTAAGGGTGAGAGAACCCCTAGACACAAGTACCCTTTGAGTAACCTTTAGAATAGGAGGTCTAATTGATGATAGTCCATCTCTTCGAAAATCCATGCCTATCTGATCTCTCTCGACAAGGTGTTTTATGAACGCAGCTCTCGGTCTGTGTGAATGCGTGAAGCCGCGTTCGAATTCGCTTGTGAACGCAGCTCTCGGTCTATGTGAACGCATCTACCCGTGTTTGAGTGCGCTTGTGAATGCAACTCTCGATCTGTGTGAACACGTGAGCCCGCGTTCGAACGTGCTTGTGAACACAGCTCTCTATCTGTGTGAACGCATGAGAATGCGGTGTGAACGCGATTTGAACTCATAAAGTTTTCTCCAATAATCTTGCAATTGTTCAAACCAGAGATTTTCTAGACTTGTATAAAAGCTCATATACATGTATAAATACACTTAGAATATTTTGTACATAATTGCCAACAATTAAAAACCTAACAATATTGATGACTCAGATATTGAGAACTGCATATGATTTTATTCTCATCTGAATACCTGATTATCAAATGGTCAATTTACATCATATATGGTTGTATTTGATATCATAGCATGGTCATAGACGGCATGCATCATGTGTCATATTTGAGAGAGTTATGATGATACTATGACATGGAGATTTGTTTACTTATTGTCGAGGATTATATGCTTTTATCATTTATGACATGTTATCTACATTTCAATTATATATTATTGAAGTTACATTCATACTCTCATTCATAACATGATGCTCTTTCTGAGTCATATTATCCAATACATGATTTACTCTTTATTTGGCTTCACTGATTCATGGTAAGATCTATTCACTGAGCCTTTAGCTCATGACTCTCTTTGTTTTTTCCTTTCCAAAAACCTAGGTGAATAATTAGAGCAGGATACTCCCTTAAAGATTTTACCAGTGGATGAAGAGTAGTGTGTTGTTAGTATTATGTGTTAGATGAGTTATCTTATTTGATGTATTAGTGGACATCCTCCAAAGTGTGTCTTTATCCTTATCTTATATTCTAGCAGGTAACTTTACACTCATATAATTATGTATATACCACTATTGTGTATATATTGTGGTGAACAGCTCTTGATAATGTGTTGTGACCTGTGTAGGGCCCAAATAGGGTTATTCATATATTGTTGACAGTTAGACGTGTTATTCTTAGTTTAGATGTTGTGAATAAATTTATGATATTGATACAAGTTTATTTGATTGTTAGTAACTAACCAAATAGTCAGGTGCCGCACACGTACCATGTGGGCTCGTGCCATGCACGTGTTTAGGGTTGTGAGTGTTACACAAGCTAAGCTAGGGAAAGTCATAAGAAAAGGACAAAAGATCATCATCGACGACCCTCTTCGCTGTAGCAAAATATCGTTGCTCGTGATCACGAGTCTAATGTTCTAGCAACCACCAGCAGCCACATTTGGCTTTCTCAAGCTAACTACCATCTAGTGGTGGCCACCTTAACTATGAGAGACCGCTACATGGCCAAACTTGATGGCTATGCTCGCAGCAATATCACCCAAGCCAAGCCACATTGGGGTCTTTACCGCATCTGTTCGATTGCAGTTGGGCCATGTCCACCAACCATAGGCACTAGGGCCGGTGGACCTACTAGCGACGAGCCTTGGCCGCCTCTATAGTAATCTAAGCCTGAGCTCAACTTTTAGCTTCTACCACTACTCCACTGCCGCAATGTCCATTTGGACGTCAACTATCATTAGCCCCCTACCTAACCCAGCCTTCTACCGGCACTCATCCAACCCACAACAGCACCTCTAAGAATATTGTTTTTTAAATGAGGACATATATTTTGAACAATGTAAGGGTTTTGAAGCTCCTCAATTTATTTTTCATGTGTATAAATTGAAAAAGGCTCTATATGCTCTAAGATAAACTCCAGGAGCTTGGTATGAGAAGTTGACCACTTTTTTAGTTAATTCAAGGTTTATTTGAGGGGGGAGTGGATAAGAATTTGTTATTAATCGAGAGAATAATATGTTTGTTATGACACAAATTTATGTGGATGACGAGCAACAAGTTTAAACTTTGTTAAGGAGTTTACTAATCTCATACGTAATCACTTTGAGATGAGTATAATGTGTTATAGACTAAGCCTTAGCTACCAGATCAAGCTCGGATGTAGGGAAGCAGTACACATAGTTGAAGGAAAATATTTGTTAAATATTTTTCGGTAATAAGAAAATTATAAAACTAGATGAGTTCATTCCGTATCTACCTTATCTACATTTTTTATATTCACGACCTTCATAGATTCTAACTGCAGCTAGGGTGCAAACAAAAAAAATTACGGTTGAGGTAGAGATGATGGGTGATGGTGATGATGGTGGTGATGGATTGGTTGCATGAGATGCTATTGGGTGAAGAAAGAGGGGGGCAGAAGATGGTCGACCTCCCAGTTTTCGAACATGATAGCTAGAATTTTAATTTTTGAAGAAAATTAAGAAACCAAAATAAAAAAAGTCTATGTGGCCGACTCACATAACTCCACCATGCTTCCACTCACTTTGTCCTCAAAGTGCAAATCTAGGATAATGGTCCATCAATGTTACCTCGGGTTCCCATGTGGCTTTTTCTTGTGTCTAACCAGCCCAGCTCACCAATACCTCTGTGACTATTCATCCCTCTCGTCTGACCCTCCTTCATGCTAGGATTTTCTCTAGAGTGAGCTCAATTGCCTCTAATTTAAGCTCGAGTAGTTCTGCCGTAACCTACTCAACTGGACCAACCCAAGCTCTCAAGCTAGATACATGGAAGATAGGGTGAACTCGAGAGAACTCAGGTAAGTTCAACGTATATGCGATCACTCCCACCTTCACTAGAATTTGATATGGACCAAAGAAGCGATGAGCTAACTTTTCGTTACAAATGGGTCATACCAAGATTTGCCGATATGGTTGTAGTTCAACATAAATCCAATCACCAACTTCATCGCTTCTATCCTAGTGTTTGTGATCATACACTTGCTTCATTTGGTTTTGCCACTACTAGGTGAAGCTTGAGCCACTTAAGCACTTCATCTCATTCCGCTAGCACCTCATCTATGTCGGAACGGTCCGGTGCGCTCACTCGGTCATAGGATCGTAATGTGGGGGAGCTCGCATCCATAGACTGCCACGAAGGGTGTCATCCCAATAGCGGTATGGTGAGCCATATTGTATGAGTATTCCACCTAGGGTAGGTAAGTTAGGCATATCTTGGGTTGCTCTCCGATGAAGCACCGCAAATATTGCTCAAGGTAGTAATTAATCACTTTGGATTGCTCAAGGAAGTGATTAACCACTACACTGTCCGGCAAAACACCGCAAATCTTGTCCACAATTTGCACTCTCTGTATGTGCAAACATATGCTGGTAGTGACCTCCACATGTTTGTTTGTGACAACCAAAATTCTTGTTTTTTGAAGAAAACTAAGAAATCAAAATAAGAAAAGGGTTCATAGGTCGTATCCATGTACGAGATGACTCAGTGTGGTCCCAATCATCATGATGGGTGAGTTTAAGTTCTTTTTGGGACTTCAAATTACTCAATTAAAGTGAGATATTTATTGCTCAATCCAAGTATGTTAGGAATCTAGTAACAAAATTTGGTTTAAAAAACACAAGACATGCTAGAACTCATCGAGCACAAGTACCAAACTAGGAATAGATAGTTTAGGAAAATGTGTTGATTAGACATTATATCGAAGCATGACTAGTAGTCTTCTATACTTAACTGTTAATATACTATATATTGCATTTAATATAGTGTGTGTGCTAGGTTTTTAGTCTGAAACTAAAGAAACACATTTGTTTGCTATGAAACATATTATAAAAGGTTAAATATATTTTACCCCCCTCTACTTATGCCTAAAATTACATACTTTGAAAAGTCTCAAATCAGTATCTGTACTTGCAACTAAAGTGATATCATTAGATTTACTGACTAACTTAACGAGACGTGGCAAAATTACTACTAAAGCCAACTGGTGGGATTATTTCCCTCCATTTCTAGTTTTTTAAGGACAAAACTACCCTTCCCTCTTATATAAGGCTATTATTTCTCTTTTTACCTGTTTTCTTTCTTCCTTTTTTTTTTTGCCCACCAATGGCTCTTCCCAACCATCAATATCACCGTGTGATTTCAACGATTCGTGATTTTTGTGCAAAATCTCAAAAACCCTAGGAAAGGAAATGATGTCGCCCAAACGAAAAAAAAAGTCAAAACCCTTTCGGTTTAGCCTAACAAACTGACAATGTATTTTGGTAATTTGGCTACGTGTCGTTAAGTTAGATAGTAAATTTAGCGGTATCACTTTAGTCCTTAGTACATGGACTGGTTTGAGACTTTTTAAAGTACAGGGGGTTAAAATATATTTAACTGTATTATAAAATATGTCAGTATCATAATTGATCTGGATATCTGCTTTACATTTGACACAAGTTCTATCATATCAGGATATACAAATCTTGATTGAGTACGTTCATGTGATAATAGAAAAAGTATTTCTACTGATTTTTTTATATTGGTAATAATCTTGTTGCATGGTACAGTAAGAAACATAGTTCTATATCCTTATCTACTGCAGAGACAGAGTAAACTAAACTAGGCAGTTGTTGTACACAATTACTATAGATGAAATAGATAATTAGGGACTATGGCTTTGGACTAGACACAATGATTTTTTATTGTGACAAAATGAGTGATATTAATATATCATAAAATTTTATCCAACACTCACGTACAAAATATATTGATGTTCGCCATCATTTCATATGTGAGTTAGTTAAAGACAAAATGATAGCACTAGAACACATTATTGAGACAGCAAAATAATTTGGTGACTTGTTTACAAAATCTTTAGATGCTTAGAGATTTGAGCATTTTCATACTTTCTTAGGGTTTTGTGCTTTAGCCTGACTTTTTTTTGCTATTTTCAGTAGTTTAGGATGTACGCTTTTGAGTCTTTTTAGTTTTTAGTCTAAAATTTTTTGGTTGAGTCATTTGTTTTTCTTTTTGTTCTAGTTTGCATATTAGTTTACTACTGTTTGGTCTTTTGGTTCACGTTTAGAATCTTTTCTAAAAAACAAAAAGAAATGGAAAAATAAACATTGATGCACTTTTGTTGAATAAGTTGAAAAATGCAGCGATTGACACTAAGCCGGTTTGACTATTGTGTTGAATAATTGTTTGATTGTTGGGTTTATCTAAGCATAGGTTTTATGATGTCAACGCTCAGCTTGCATATACATTAGTCATGATTAATTAAGATTAAGCTTTAATTAATGAGTGATATTAGAATTGATCATAATATGCTCTTAATAACTTTGTTGATCTACATATACCTTCAATTGATTGACGTACCTATATCTTGAAATTATTTCTGAAATTTTAGAAGCGCATCTTCAAAAATATTTACCTTCAATTGATCTACATTTACTTTCAATTTCTAGAAATTTTTTGAAAAATTAAAAAAAACATTTCTTGCTTGTGTTCAAACCTGTATTTCAAACGAAAGCGGATTTCCATAATGTACTATGTTTAAATCCTAATGTTCTCTCTTTCCCACTCTCAAATCCACATTCTCCACTCTCTCAAATCACCTTCAAAATTATTTTTCTTCTCATATCTTCCACTCTAGGCCTTCCAAAATGTGATTTCTGCTTCGGATCTAATGTTTTTGAGGATCAAACTTTGTGATTTCTTTACTTTTTGCAAGGTACATTTTGGCATGAATTCTTGATCTCATTTGGGTTTTTTTGATTTTTCATAAAGTTTTTTTTTCGAACATGAGTATATCTGGACGACGATGTACTTTGTCAAGAGTTTTATCTATTGTTAGTATTTGCATATCCTCATATCCTCTTCCTCCCATTACACAGATTACTAGTGGCATTTTGGTGAGAGAGAAGAGTGGTAGGGATGTTACATCTAGTGGCTTGGATGTTACATATTATCAGTCTCTACATCACTCCTAAGACCCGGCATTCGAGTATCAACCAAAAGCAGACTTATCTTCTGCATGCTATATATATATATTTATCATACTGCCACACTGAAAGAGGCAAGTCATGAGGGTTTGCCGTTTGGTATTTAATTACAAATTTGTTCATATAAAGTGGGGTCCAAGTGGGGTCTGAGTTGACTCAAGTTTTTGTTGTCTATGGTACTTTTGATACCGTAAGGAGTAAGGCACACGACTCCCTTTCCAAATCATCTCCCCTCGAACTAGGTTCTTATTCATATGAGCCGTATGAGGAGTTTCGATTTATGCATGAGCATTTTGATCACCTCAACAATCAACTCAGTGATTTGAAATTAGAAGTGTTTGAAATTTTTGGTCGGAGAAACAAGTTGATCAAGGGAGAATTAGAGCGGAGCAAGCTCATCAAATCTTTATGTTGAATAACATCTTTAATATTCTCAACCAAAACTTTTGTCGTCCGCCTAAGTAATTGTTTGTTAATTCGGGTAAAAAATGTAGAGTAGTCTAAAGTTATCTTTTAGATCTTTTGGTGGTTGAGTTAGGGGGAGCAACTTAGTTAATAACGTGTGATGTTAATTTTTGAATATGACTGTGAATGTTTATCTTCTTATCTTTCTACCAAAAGTAATTTTTACACATATTTATTAGATTATAAGGCTCGATTTGTGAATAGTAAGAATATAGAGTGTAAATTAAAATTTTATTAAAATCCAGTGTTATATGCAAATTTTCTTTATTTTAAATATATTTATTTGGATTGTTTACTTGTATTCTTAAAGAACAAGTATAGAAGATTAGTAAATACTTAAAACCATGACAATAAATGAGTACTATTAAACTTATAATATATTTTCTAAGTTATTATGATGCATGGTTTCTTTTCAATGTGAATGTCTTTGTCATGTTAATTAGAACTGCGTACTATGATGCATGGTTGAACAAAGAGAAGATTTGATGTCAATGCAGTTAACTCATGTTTAGGCAACCAATTCATTGTCCTAGAGATTAAATTATCTTTAAAGAATAATAAAACCAAAATTCTATCGAAAATATTTATAGAAATATTGTATAGATAAGAACATAACTATTTGACCCCTATTTTTAGGGGCCAAATATAATTTGTAGATAGATTGAGAAGAAATTAAAACTAACTAAAAATGTAAAGTTTACAAGTCAACCCCTCTTTCAACCAAACAAATAAAGGAAAGGTAAACCGACAAAAACTAGTTTGAATACCACCCAACCACACTCTATTTATATTTACTAATCAATTTAATTGGTCCATCTGTTTGGTCGTCGATCAAATCCCTACATTGATGATTAGAGGCCAATAAGACCTCTTATCTATCTATATATATTACAACTTCTTCTATACCTTGATTCATCAGCTCACCAATTCATACACTTGAAACAAGGATCCAATTTGATCAAAATGGAGTTTCTCCGGATGGCCGCAGTAGTTCTCATAATGATGGCGGTCATCGGGGATACGGCGGTGACCGTATCAAAGGTCGACGCTGGACTAGTTTGTGGTATGACATATAAAGGCATAAACGCATGCAAACCGTCAATTAGCGGCTCAAATCCGAAACCGCCGACGAAGCAATGTTGTAGTGACCTAGCTACCACCGACCTCCCTTGTCTCTGCACGCATAAGAATTCTTTCCTTTTTCGGGTGTTAGGCATCGACTCAAAGCTTGCCATGCAGCTGCCGCCCAAGTGCAACCTCAAGCTACCAGCTCATTGCTAATTGGGCCATGTGGGCTTTTTTGGAATAATTTGAAGTACTTCTTTCTGATATATAATTGTGTATCATTTTAAGTTATCTTATATGATGTCTAATGGCTGAATAATATATATTATGGTTTCATTCAATGTAAAGGTCTTTTCATGCATGTTATAACAAAAAGAAGATCTATCGAGACTACCCTTATCATCTTTTCTTTCCTCAATCTGTTGTTAATTACTAACACCCCTTTTCAGATGAACATAAATAGGAGAGAAAATAACTCTAATAAGCAAGTAATCAAACCAAGATAAAGATATATATATTTAAAACCCCACTAACTTAAGAGAAGGATAATTATCACAACATCAACAAAGCAGCTTATAGCAAAGATTACACCAAATCAACATGGACTCATTACTCACCCCATTAATTAGCACATATCCATAGCCATAATAATTCTCAAGATATACTTATTTATTAATTCAAGTTCTCCCAAACAGTGCAAACAAACCCCCCCAAAACCATAACAAGTAACTCCCCAGATTAATATTTGAATCAATGTGCAAACCCAATTTTATAAAATTTCAATATTCGCCCAGTTGGATGACATTAATTATAGTTGAGAAATATAAAGCCGAATCGTCACGAAAATACTTCATTTACTTCCGGACAGATTTCAACTGAAGTTAACTACATGCCAACAAAGCAAAGATGTCTACGCTATATAATAAAACAATTGATAAGTAATTTGTAAATTATGAATCTACTTTTCAACTTCCTAAATGGCAAAATGTATCACTCTGTTTATTATGATCTGACCTTAATTGGGTTGAGTTGAATTGAGTCTAGTTGGTTGCTCTAGCTTATTGTGTTTAAATTTGAATTAAAACGGATAATCCGCAAATATAAGCCGAGCAAGGAGAGTTAAGCTTGACTCATTGTGTCTCACTCCTATAAATAAGAGTTGTCATTGTTCATTTGCTTTCATGAAATGAATATTGGTTTAGCTGTTCATTTATTTCTTTTTATACACTTAATGTTAGCCGTTTATTTTCCTAAAACTAAATCTCACATATAATCTCTAATTCTACCTACAAACACTAGCCACCCTCTACCTCCACGAGCCACCCACACATACGACCAACCTCTACTACCTCACGGTTATCCACTATCCTTCAACGACTTCCACAACATCGGTTTACCAATTTTTATCCTATTTCTGCCCTTCTATAGTATTTTTTGCACATCTTTTTACCCTAATATCATAATCGCTATGTTTGAAAGCTACTAATCTGATACTCACGAGGCTACTTTTAATAAACATCCTAGATTTTTCTTACAAATGGATCAACCAAGATCTGGTTCACAACTATCGTATTAGAGTTGTTATAAACTAGATCTAGAAAGATCCAGACATAAGAAAATTATAAAAATTTAAGTGGTCGTAGCTTCGTGAGTTGGGGTTCTAATGACCCTTCTCACCAAAATCGGAGGTCGAGATAAAAATATATAAATAAAAGAGTGGAGCAAGATCAGAATAGTGCAAAACGGTAAGGGTGGTGGTGGACCTCATAAGGGAAAGTGGCTTCTGGAGGTGATGGTGACTATGAGTTAGAGGTAGAATTAGAGTTTCTAACTTAGATCTACTCCTAGGAAAATAAACGCTATGATTAACTTACTTCTACTCCTAGATTATTTTACTCTTACTCTTAACATAAACTCAAGACTAAAATAATTTTCAATACTTGGATACTTGAATTTCTAAACAAAAAAGGCAAGCTCGTCTATATAGAGAGATCAGATACAATGAATCCTACTCAGAGTAGCCCTAAAGGCTTATACGACTCAAACTACAACTTACATTATAGGCTTACATGACTTAATTGGTCTTGTCCTAGAGACTTACATAACTTAATTTAACTTGTCTTATACACTTATATGACTTAATTAGATTCATCTTTTGATGCTTACTTGACTTAACTAGACTTTTCTTAGGGGCTTACAAATGAGATAAGCATATATCAATTGAAAGATAAATAGACTCGATCCATCAAGCCCAATATCCTTATGATGCGATTCGATCTGAGCCGGTTCGTATCAATCCACCACGCTTCTGACCACCTTGTCCTCAAGGTGTCCATGGTGATTTCCATACCTTCCATCGTTCTTGAACTTTATGTCCTTGATCTTCGTATAGGTCCTCATCTACCAAGTCGTGGGTGGCTCGGGCCAAATCCTAGCCACAAGTGGTTCTAACCAAAGTGTTAGTGCATGCAATTTAGTCCATGATTCAAGTGCGGGTGGTCCAAGAAAGTGATAAATTATGATGATTTGGGCCGATAGGGCCTGGATCGCTGCTGGTGGAAAGCTAAAGTTTTTGGCCCTAGCTTCCACTACAAGTGGGGAAGGCGACCTCGACCATTGCTGTGGCGGCTACTTTAACATGGTAGCGACAGATGTGAGGCTCTATGGTGGTGGAGGGACGTCCACCATGGCTAGAGGAGGAGTTTTGGCTATAGTTTGGGACTCTCCTCCACCTCTCTCCCAAGTGGAATCCTCTAGCTGCGGCTGGCCGATTTCCGCCATGGCCGATAGTACAAGTGGCGCGGGGTGGCCATGCTGGGCTAGGAGAATGATTGTCAAGGCTTGGATTAAGTCCTTGAGTGAGGTTAGCATTTCATTCAAATTGGTTGAAAGTTCTTTGAATAATGCATTTGCCCATGCCGATGGCTCATCGATAGTGGCTACCAGTGGTGGTGGTGGAGCCAAGGAGACACCCACAAGAACAGAATAAGTCTGAATGATTGCTCCTCCACGATTGCTCCTTCCTCGTTCGTTTTCTTCAATTTTGTGCTAACTATCAGCCGAAGAACGTTGGCTCTCATATTAATGTAACGAACTAAATCTGAACTGATTTGGACGTAAGAAAATTATAAAAATTTAAATAGTGGTAGCCTCAAAAGTTAAGGTCCTAATGGCTCTAGTTTCACCTAAAATCAAAATATGAATGAAAAGATAAAAATAAAAGAGTGGAGCGAGATTAGAATAGGGCAGGACGGTTAATATCTAACATTATGACGGTCATCGGAGGGTGACAAACGGCCAAGGGTGGTGGTGGATGGTCGTAAGGTAGGTGGACGCTGGAGGTGATGGTGGTCATGTGTTATAACCCTAAAAAAATGGCACGCAGGTGCCTAGAACATGCGCTAACTTAAGGGCGCATAGGTGCGGGGCACATGCGCCCCTTCCCCTCTTCCCCCTCTTTCTTTTCTTCTTCTCCTAATTTTCTTCTTTTCTTTTTCTACTTTCTTCCTTCTTCTCTCCGCCACTCACTCCCCCCCATCTCCTTCCTACCGCGTTGGAGCACCATCGATCCCGTGGATCGAAGCGCCAGAGCTACCTCCCCTCCCAGTAAGTTAGATTCGTAATTAATTAATTATTTTGAGTTTTCTCTCTAAATCACTGTGATCTAGCCGGCCGGTGGCTTCATGCCTTGCTACACCAATCTGCCTGAGCTCCCCCGGTGGCTCCCTTTAGCACCCTCATGGCCTGTCTTGGTCAAGTGGCCCCTGCCTTGGCCGGTTGCCAAGGCGAGGTGGGTGCTCGACTTCCCCTCGGTTGGCTTTTGCTTGTCGAGAGGAGTGTGTCGATGCATTCCGATGGGTTGCTAGCAGCCGGGTTAACTAGCAGCCTACCTTCCTCCCTCCTTTCAATCAAGGTGAGGAATGAGGACTTGATAGTCCGGATTGATTGCATGGTAGGTTATTTGATCATGACGTGCTTATTTATATTTACTTACTATTACATCATTCATCGCACTACTTTTAGACTTTAGAAATAGAAACTTGCTGGGCTTTATGCTCACCACCTTCTGGTGAAAATATTTTCAGATTAGTGGATGAGCCAGAGTTCATGGCAGATCTAGCGAAGACTGGCTTGAGTCTTCTTTTTCTAATTTTTATTCTTATTCTTAGTTTATTCATGTAAATTAAGTTAAATAGTTTGTAGCTCCTGCCTGGGCTTTATCATATTTTTAGTTATAAATATATATTTTGAGCTTGTTATGGCCTTTGTGTTATAGGCTTCTTGTTTGTATTATTTGTGGAAATATGGGTTTTTTGCTTGTATATTGTGTTGAAACATCGATCAGCAGGTCACGTGGTAATCACGTGGATTCTACCCATGTGAAGGGCACGTGTTTGGTGGCGGGTGTTACATTATGGGTTGGAGGTAAAATTAGGGTTTCTAACTTAGATCTACTCCTAGGAAAATAAATGACAATGATTAACTTACTTTTACTCCTAGATTATCTTACTCTTACTCCTAAGTAAATTCAATACTTAGTCGATGGTGAATACGCAATCCAAAGCAAATTCAAGGGAGATTACCGCCGTGGAAGATCAAAAACTCATCTTCATCCCTGTGAAAGCTCTCTTGGTGCCGCCACCACCACCACTAACACGCATCATTGATGAACCACCCTTGTGGGCGAAAGTACAAATCGAATCCATAGAAATTTGAAAGATCTATCAAAGGAAGCTACAAAATATGCCATGGAGAACACTAAATGACTCAACAAGATGTTGCAAGCTTTAAATGAATTCTTCTGACCAAGCACCACCGCCACCCGAGGCGAAATAGCTCCCCTCATGTCCAAGAACTCCAAACAGAAAAGGAGACGGAAAGAACTACTAAACCATAATCAAGGCACATCCTCCGACTATAGTAGAGCCCCCTACCATCTCTGCAAATCCACCCCGATGTTGTAGCAATAGTCCCAACTCCATCTTCCCCGACTATAGTGATGCGATTCAGGTCTGATCAGATTAAATCACGGGGATATTGGGCTCGATTAATCGAGTCTATTCATCTTTTAATTATTTTATGATGTAAGTCTTTTAGGCAAGTCTAGTTTAGTCATGTGAGCCATTAAGGCAAATCGAGATAAGTCATGGCAACCCTTAAGACAAGTCTAGTTAAGGCAAGTCCAAATAAGTCATGACAACCTTTAAGGCAGGTCTAGTTAAGTTAAGTAAATATTTAAGTCAAGTCTAATTAAGTCAAGTAAGCCTTTAAGACAAGTCCTAATTCGAATCGTGTCAGTCTTTATGGCTAGTCCTAGTGAGATTCGTACTTATATATATAGAGGGGTTGGGCTCCTTTGTTAAGCATCCAAGCATTGAGAAATTATTTTAGCCATGAGTTTATCTTAAGAGTAAGAGTAAGATAACATAAGAATAGAAGTAAATTAATATCCCTTCATCACCACCATCGCTGCCCATCATCTTCCTCACCATCACCACCACCATCATCCCTCCTTCCACCCTCTCCATCTACCATCATTCACCCTAATCAAGCATACACTCCCTTGTTGTTGATCATCTCTAGTCAGTCTGTAACATATAGAGGAAACTAGGGCCTACAACCGTAGATCTCCACTGGTGCCTTTACACGAACTTCCAACCCAAACCACCACAGCCGATCTCTTCATAGGTCCTTTGCACACAAGCCATGGACATTGTTCGCACCAACGCCGACTGAAAGAGTATCATCGACAACCCTCAGGTATGGCCAACCAATGGTGGACCTTCTATAGCAAACCCACAATTTGTTTTCCCTACCCGACTACTAGCCAATGGTGATTGTTGTAGCTATCAAGGACCATCGGGTGGCCAAACCTAACAGCCACCTTCACTGTAATATATCACGAGACCTATCTCATTGGGGTGATTTTCTCGAGCCTCTCTATCATCATAGATCCACTATAGTGGGGCCCTACAACCACAACCACTAAGGGCCAATGGAATCCTTGGAGATATGTCATGGTCGCTCATCCAGCAAGTCAAGCTTAGCTTGATATTTTTCCTCCATTGCTGCTCGCCGTCGTTCCATCGCCACAAGGACCCATCGAACACTGATTGCCGCCAACTAGGAAACTTGCCAAATAGCCACAGAGGCTACAACATCCTGTGGTGGTGCCCCTAGGCTAAATGAATAATTCGGCCCTAGGGTTTAGCATTAGGGAAAAATGGTAGAAGGGTTGAAATGCATGCTTCTCGAGATAGGCTGAATTTTGTGAATTTTTGTGACTCAGATTGGGACTCATGAGTATGACTGTTGCGCCCCAAGATGAGCCCAAGAATGACTTGTGGAATGACCCGGTAGACCCTGCATCCAGCCTGAGCACAACATGAGCCAGACCTGTGGGCCCATGACTCATGTGACCATCATCTACCATGAGATCACTAAGTTCACGATGACGGACTAGATTTGGAAATTTTAACTTGGACCATAAAGTTGAATTTTCCTAAATTCTTAAGAGGAGACCCGCTAGATTAGACCTTCTTAGCGGAGCAATTTTTCACATACCATAGCATGTCTGACTATCAGAAGGTCCAGCTCGCATCATTTCACTTGGAGGCATGGTGATCATCCATGTGGTACCACTCCATAGAGCAGACTTGACCCTCTGAGTTTTGGTAGACTTTTGTTGATGTGATATGTGCTTGATTCGAGCCGACTGAATATGAGGACCTCTAGGCAATGTTAGCTAAACTGACTCGGTCAACAATAGTTTGGATTTATGAAACGAAGATTGAATGGATCTGCAATAGGGTCGATCAGCAAGTAGTCAGACTTGGCCCTGAAGAGCATGTTCATTAGTGGGCTCAAGCTTGATTTCAAGATGAGGTTAAGCCATGAGGCCCACTACTTTTGAGGAGACCTTCTCACCAGTGGTTCTAATGGAGTCCAAATTAGATCAATTAACAAGATCCGCAAATAAGAGAGAAGAAAATATGGCCCAAGCCCAAGGCCCACTAGAGGTTGCACTTACCTCTGCCTAGCCCACACAAATGGCCTAGCAAAACCAACAGCAAATGATTTAAAATTTATTGTTTAGAATTTAGATATTAGTTATTTTTCTTATAAAAGATACATCTAATGATTTAAAATTCTTACTCCATATTTTCTAAAAATGAAGGAAGAACTTAATTTTTATAAAAATTGAATTACTCTTTCAAAAATAATCTTTCGATCCGCCAGTGATTGATTTCTTCATGAATCGTAGAAAAAGAAGAGATTTATGTTATCTAATAGAAAAGTGTTATCTACAAGTGGATTCTAAGACCTTATTTCTCTCACACTTAATTAAAAAAAATCTGCAAAATATTTTTCTTTTTTCATAAATATCTTAAACCCATTTTTCTACTAAGTTAAAATTATTTTTAAGATTTTCAAACACTTCGAGTTTTTCAAACAACTCCTCGTGGAATCGATAACTTGCTTGCCGATTTACTCCATAATTTTGTGCACTTGTAAGTGTTACTTAATTTGCCACAACAAATGACCAATGCAATTAAGGATAAGATAAAAATATTAAAGTTTCTCAAAAAAATTCATATTGTAATCTATTGTAGTTTGGAATAATGAAAATTTATTTTGTAATATTCTATAATTTGGAATAATAAAAGTTTAGCATATACTAATATAACTCTACTTGCATTTTGATACACATCAGTCTAACTCAATTTCTATTTTGAGAAGTCAATTTTTTATAATATAATATGAATTTTCAACTACAGTTGTACAATTCAATAGCCAAGTTTGTTTATATTGAATTATAATATGTATTTTGACATATAATAATATAATGTAAGCTATATTTGACAACTCAGTATTTACAATTTATGTATTAAGTGACTAATGTACTCCAATTTGTATCTTGACATCCTAGTTTGTTTACATTATTTATATTTTTTTACTAATCCATAGATGTATCTACAGAATTTATTTATATTCCATAATAAAACATTATGAGATTAGTAAATAATGTTCTCATCTGGGTTTTGATTCGAGGTTCAAAATAAGGTATGCACCCAATTCATTTTTATTATCCAATCAGAGGTCAAGACCCATCTAAACTAAATCATAGATAAATCCAAAACAAATTAAAACTAACCAAAATTGTAAAGTCAACCCCTCTTTCAACCAAACAAAATAATGAAAGGTAAACCGACAAAAAATGGTTTCAATAGGATATCAACCACCCTACCACAATCTATCTATATTTGCTAATCAATTTAATTCGTCCATCTGTTTGGCCACCGTTCAGATCCCCACATTGAGGATCAGAGGCCCATAAAACCTCTTATCTATCTATATATATTACTTCTTCTTCCATACTTTGATTCATTAGCTCACCAATTCATAGACTTAAAACAAGGATCCAATTTGATCAAAATGGAGTTCCTCCGAATGGCCGCAGTAGTGCTCATAATGACAATAGTCATTGGGGATACGACGGTGACCGTATTGAAAGTCGACGCTGGACTAGTTTGTGGTATGACATATAAAGGTATAAATGCATGCAAACCGTCAATTAGCGGCTCAAATCCAAAGCCACCAACAAAGCAATGTTGTAGTGACCTAGCTACCACCGACCTCCCTTGTCTCTGCACGTATAAGAATTCTTTCCTTTTTCGGGTGTTAGGCATCGACTCAAAGCTTGCCATGCAGCTGCCGCCCAAGTGCAACCTCAAGCTACCAGCTCATTGCTAATTGGGCCATGTGGGCTTTTTTGGAATAATTTGAAGTACTACTTTCCGATATATAATTGTGTATCATTTTAAGTTATCTTATATGATGTCTAATGGCTGAATAATATATATTATGGTTTCATTCAATGTAAAGGTCTTTTCATGCATGTTATAACAAAGAGAAGATCTATCGAGACTGCCCTTATCATCTTTTCTCTCCTCAATCTTTTGTTAATTACTAATACCCCTTGCTAATGAACATAAATAGGAGAAAATAACTCTAATAAGCAAGTAATCAAACCAAGATAAAGATATATATATAACACCCCACTAACTTAAGAGAAGGATAATTATCACAACATCAACAAAGCAGTTTATAGCAAAGATTACACCAAATCAACATGGACTCATTACTCACCCCATAAGTTAGCACATATCCATACTCAGAATAATTCTCAAGATATACTTATTTATTAATTCAAGTTCTCCCAGCCAATGCAAACAAACCCCTCAAAACCATAACTGGTAACTCCCCAGATTGATGTTCTACTTTGAGGTAGCTTAAGATCAATTTTCTTCAATGCGAATTTTCAGATTAATATTTCAATCAATCTGCAAACCCAATTTTATAAAATTTCAATATTCGCCCAGTTTGATGAACTTAATTATAATTGAGAAATGTAAAGTCGAATTGTCAGTGATTTAAAATATTATATTGTACATATTGCTTTGAAAGCACTAAACTCAAATATGTGGTATTTGACTTTTGTTGTTTAAGAGATATGCCGGGTGATAAAAAAATATTTTTTAAGCTTGAAGACTATGAAGAGGGAGTTGTGACTTTTGGTGATGGAAATTCAACTAAGGTACTGGGAATGGAAAATTAAGTACTCCAATTAATCCAACTAAGGTAATTGGGAAAGGCAAGTTAAGCTCAAGATCTACTAGTAGTTGGGCTAAACCATCTGCGAAGACTAGGTCTAGGTCGGTGCATCTTCTAGTGGGTTGTGGGCAGGGGCCATTTTTCTTTCATCCTCCTAGCAGATCTAATTCAACTGATCCAACTTAGACTCTATTAGAACAACTAAGGAGAAGGCCACATCTCAAGTAGTGGGCCTCAAAGCCTTGGCCTCAGTCTAAATGTTAGGCCTGAGCCCACGTATGAATGTGCTCTTCTAGGCTGAGTCTAACTAATTAGTGACATGAATGTAGGAACTTCTCCCAGTAGGGTCAAACTGTTGTTGACTGAGTCAGTTTAGTCAACATCACCTAAAAGTGCTCGTATTGAGTCGAACTGAACCAAGCAAAAATCACATTCGTGAAGTCCTACCAAGACTCGAACGGTCAAGTCCGTTCAACTAACAGGTACCACCAAATCGACACACCCTCTAAGTGGAATGATGCTAGCTAGACCTTTTGGTAGTCGAGCGTGTATGGTACGTGAAAAACTACTCCGCTAGATAGGTATATTCTAGTGAGTCTCCTATAAAGAATTTTGGGAAATCAAGCCTGACGGTCCAAGCTTGGATCCCAAAATGTGGTCTGTCTTCGCGGCCCACATGACCTTGCGATCGAGGCTAGTCACGCGTGTCATAGGCCCACAGGTTCGGCTAATCTTTTGCTCGGGTTACATACAAGTTCGGCTTAGTCCGATATCACAGGCCTATCGAATCGTTCCATCACTCATCCTCAAGCTCATACTTGGGTTCCGGGTCATGCACATAGGCCTCAAGCTGGTTTATATGATGCAGTTGAACCAATTCGCAAAACCTTTTGCCTACCTCAAAATTTGTGCACTTCATCTTCTCCATGCAAGTGGCCTAACCCTATGGCTGAATTTAGATTTTAGCCTAGGGGCACCACCACAGGCCGCTATAGCCTCTAGGTAGATTGCCAGTGGCAGTCGCCATCCAGTAGGTCCACATGGTGACGAGTGGCAATGGAAGGCTGAAATTGAGCTCGAGCTCGAGCTAGTTCCATAGCGGATAGCACATGGATCAACCAGCCCCTAGTGTCTGTGGAAGAGACCTTAGTCCCACTATTGGAGAGCCGAGGTGGTGGGAAGAACCATGAGGCTATCCCAACGAAGGGATTGCCCACCCCCCGCCCCGTGGTGGTAGCCATCGAGTTCAGCCACCCGACAGTCGCTAGCGGCTACCGCTAGCTAGCAGTCAACCCAACAATGCCAACCGTGATCGCTGGTGGTTGTGGAGCTCAACCCGTGGCCACCAGTCGCAGGTTTGCTGCAGCGATAACCATCGACATCGGTGAGCTGAGAAAGAGATTGGACATGGTGGTTCGGGCCAGTGGGGGCTAGATCACCACCGATGGAAAGCTAGGGTTTTTGACCTAGCTTCCACCACGAGTGGTGAAGATGACCTCACCCCACCTCAGCCAGCTACAGCTACTTTGCACTACTGCGGTGACTGTCTAGATCTTTGGTCATGGGAGGATCTCCACCGCAATCAAGGGAGGAGTTTTGGGCACTATTTGGGACTCTCGTTCACCTCCCTCACAAGTAAAATCCTCAAGCAACGACTGGCTTGTTTCCACCGTGGCCAGTGGAGCTAGCGGCGTAGGGTGGCCATGCTAGGCTAGGATGTCGTTAAGGCTTACATCACCTTCTTGATCCTCTCAAAGCTCTCCTTCGATGACTCTTTCAATACCTTCACCCATATGAGTGGTTCGTCGTTGGCAGTTGCTGGTGGTGATGGTCACATCGAGGAAACACCCAAAAAAATTGGAGATGAGGTCTTGGTCCTCGATGCTTGCTCCTTCCTTGTTCATTTCTTCAATCTTGTGCTAACCATTAGCTAGAACATTAGTTCTAATACCAATATTGTGAACCAGATCTAGATCAATCTAGAGGCAAGAAAATTATGGAAAATTTTGTAGTCCTAGCCTCATGAGTTAGGGTTCTAATGAATTTAGTTTCACATGAATTAAAGGTCGATATGAAAAGATAAAAATAAAACAGTAGAGAAATATCAAAACGGGATAGATCGATAAATATCCAATGTTACAACGGTCGTCAAAATGTGGTGGATGGCCAAGGGTGGTAATGGACGGTATAGTAGGGTGGCTTTAGGAGGAAGATGGTGGCTAGGATTTGGAAGCTTAGAAGAGTTCTACGCTTACTATGTACTCCTACGAAGATAAAGGCAATGTAATGGATATGGTAAAAAATAAAGGAAATAATAATAAAAGGAAAACAATCCATCACTTTTTGAAAGATTTCAACTAAAATAACGTCAAGCAAAGAAAGCAAATATGTCAACTCTATAAAAGGAAAACAATTGACAAGTAATTTGCAAACTTATCAACTCCATATTTATTATAATAATAATATAATATATATATTATCTATTTTAAATTATTTAATAGGTCTTCTTAGTGTTATTATTTTTTAATAAAAAATATATGGTTAGAAAACTCTCATCGAGATCTTTATAATAAGACTAATGTTTAATAGTTTCAGAAGTAATTTTAAATTACTAATTTTTGTAAGTAAACGCATCGAAATTACATTACACGAAATAAACATCGAAATAAGAATTACATATCATTAATTAAAAATATCAAAATTACATTACACAAAATAAGCAAAAATTATATTTAATAATAAAAATAATAGATATTTAATAGTCTGGTAAATCATCTCCATTGCCACTGGTTCCATAACCACCGGTTCCGTAGTCATCTCCTTTTTCTTGACTGTATCTACCTCCTCTATATTGATCATCCAATGAACCTCCGACATGAAAATGAATATTGTTCCGACTGGTAAGTCGTCTCCATAATATTTAATATAAATTTTTTTAATATATTTTATGTTTGATGTATTTTATATCTCATGGATTTTAATATTTAATATTTACATTGGAAAATAATTTTAAGTAATTATATTTTAGGACACATTGATGTTAAATAATAATAAAAATATTTATTTTATAAATAATAAAATATTATACTCATTTTTATAAATAATAAAAAAAAATTAATTTAAATTAACTTAAAAATAGTTTAATATTAGACTCATTTTAAAGGTCTCAACGAGACCTTTCCAACGGGACTATTTTTATTAAAAACTGATTAGTAAAATTAATTATATACTTAGTTAAACTAATTAAATTATTTAATAAAGGATACATATATAACTAAAATTATTGAATGCAATACTTATTGGGCAAATTTAGAATTTTGGTAGAGCTCTAAATTTGGAGCCCCACTATAGCTAGCTCCAAATTTGGAGCTAGTAATAAAGCCTGGTTGGAGGGAGCATCAGGCTCCAAATTCCAAGTTTGGAGCCCGGTTTGAGTTGCTCTAAGAAGAAAAAGAAATTGAAAAGAGAAGATCTCAAATGACTCCTTCACTACACCAAAAGTGACAAAATCAAAGTTCAAACAGATAGAAAGAATCAAATGTTATGAATGTCAATGATTTGTGTTTGGTTTATTTGTACTTATGTAATTGACAAATTATATTTTAAAATATAATTTATATTCATGTAATGTGTCTAGATTTTATGTATAAGCATATGCACAAAATATGAGATATTTAATGAAGAATATTGAAGTGGAAGATTAATGTTGAAGTCAAAGTATTCGAAGCGATTTTAGAATTGTTACTGAAATGATTAAACGATGCCATGATGGATGCTAGAATTCTTATAGGCTTATACAACTCAAATTAGGACTTGCCTTATATGCTTACATAACTTAATTAGTCTTGTCTTAGAGACTTACATAACTTAATTAGACTTGCCTTAAAAGTTTACATGACTTAATTAGACTTACATTTTGAGGCTTACATGACTTAACTAGACTTGCCTTAAAGACTTACATAACTTAATTAGTCTTGTCTTAGAGACTTACATGATTTAGTTAGACTTGTCTTAGAAGCTTACATGACTTAATTAGACTTACATTTTTAGGTTTATATGACTTAACTAGACTTGCCTTAAGTGCATACATAAAATATAAGCATAAATTAATTAGAAGATAAATAGACTCGATACATCAAGCCCAATGTCCTTATGATGCGATCTAATCTGACCTGATTCATATCAAGAGCTACCTTTACTTAGTCGATGGTGAATACGCAATCCAAAGCAAATTCAAGGGAGATTGCCGTCGTGGAAGATCAAAAACTTATCTCCATCCCTCTAAAAGCTCTCTTGGTGCCACCACCACCACCACTAACCCGCATCATTGATGAACCACCCATGTGGGCGAAGGTACAAATCGAATCCATAGAAATTTGAAAGATCTATCAAAGGAAGCCACAAAATCCGCCATGGAGAACACTAAATGACTCAACAAAATGTTGCAAGCTTTAAAAGAGTCCTTCTGACCAAGCACCACCGCCACCCGAGGCAAAATAGTAAACCACAGTCAATGCACATCCTCCGACTACAGTAGAGCCCATACCATCTCTGCAAATCCACCCCGATGCTGTAGCAATAGTCCCAACTCCATCTTCCCCGACTATAGTGATGCGATTCGGGTCTGATCAGATTAATTCACGGGAATATTGAGCTCGAATAATCGAGTATATTTATTTTTTAATTATTTTATGAATTAAGTCTTTTAGGCAAGTCTAGTTTAGTCATGTGAGCCATTAAGACAAGTCAAAATAAGTCATGACAACCTTTAAGACAAGTCTAGTTTAAGGCAAGTCCAAATAAGTCACAACAACCTTTAAGGCAGGTCTAGTTAAGTTAACATTTAAGTTAAGTCCAATTAAGTCAAGTAAGCCTTTAAGACAAGTCCTAATTCGAGTCGTGTCAGCCTTTAGGGCTAGTCCTAGTGAGACTCGTTATAACCGACCTATATATATAGAGGGATTGGGCTCCTTTATTAAGCATCCAAGCATTGAGCAAGTATTCTAGCCATGAGTTTATCTTAGGAGTAAGAGTAAGATAATATAGGAGTAGAAGTAAATTAATCTCCCTTCATCACCACCATCGTTGCCTATCATCTTCCTCACCATCACCACCACCATCATCCCTCCTTCCAACCTCTCCATCTACCATCATTCACCCTAATCAAGCATACACTCCCTTGTTGCCAATCATCTCTAGTTAGTTCGTAACATATAGAGGAAACTAGGGCCTACAACTGTAGATCTCCACTGGTGCCTTTACATGAACGTCCAACCCAAACCACCACAGTCGATCTACCTTTGCACACAAGCCATGGGCTACTAGCCAATGGTGATTGTTGTAGCTATCAAGGACCATCGGGTGGCCAAACCTGACAGCCACCTTCATAGTAATATATCACGAGACCTATCTCATTGGGGTGATTTCCTCGAGCCTCTCTATCATCATAGATCCACTATAGTGGGGCTCTGCAACCACAACCACTAAGGGCCAATGGAATCGTTGGAGATATGTCATGGTCGCTCATCCAATAAGTCCAGCTGAGCTTGATATTTTTCCTCCACTGCTGCTCGTCGTCGTTCCATCGCCACAAGGACCCATCGAACACTGATTGCCGCCAACTAGGAAACTTGCCAAATAGCCACAGAGGCTACAACATCCTGTGGTGGTGCCCCTAGGCTAAATTAATAATTCGGCCCTAGGAGTTAGCATTAGGGGGAAAGGGTAGAAGAGTTGAAATGCATGCTTCTCGAGATAGGCTGAATTTTGTGAATTTTTGTGACTCAGATTGGGACTCATGAGTATGACTGTTGGGCCCCAAGACGAGCCCAAGAATAACTTGTGGAATGACCCGGTAGACCCTGCATCTAGCCCGAGCACAACATGAGCGAGAGCTGTGGGCCCATGACTCATGTGACCATCATCTACCATGAGATCACCCGGTACATGATGACGAACTAAATGTGGAAATTTTAACTCGGACCATAAAGTTGAATTTTCCTAAATTCTTAAGAGGAGACTCACTAGATTAGACCTTCTTAGCGGAGCAATTTTTCACGTACCATAGCATGTCTGACTATTACAAGGTCCAACTTGCATCATTTCACTTGGAGGCATGGTGATCATGCATGTGGTACCACTCTGTAGAGCGGACTTGACCCTTTGAGTTTTGGTAGACTTTTGTTGATGCAATATGTGCTTGATTCGAGCCGACCGAGTATGAGGACTTCTAGGCAATGTTACCTAAAGTGACTCGGTCAACAATAGATTGGATTTATCAGACGAAGTTTGAATGGATCTGCAATCGGGTCGATCACCAAGTAGTCAGACTTGGCCCTGGAAAACACGTTCATTAGTGGGCTCAAGCTTTACTACAAGATGAGGTTAAGCCATGAGGCCCATTACTTTTAAAGAGACCTTCTCACTAGTGGTTTTAATGGAGTCCAAATTAGATCAATGAACCAGATCCGCAAATAAGAGAAAAGAAAAGATGGCCCAAGCCCATGGCCCACTAGAGGTTGCACTTTCCTCAGCCTAGCCCACACAAATGGCCTAGCAAAACCAACAGCAAATGATTTAAAATTTATTGTTTAGAATTTAGATATTAGTTGTTTTTCTTAAAAAGAATACATCTAATGATTTAAAATTCTTACTCCATATTTTCTAAAAATGAAGGAAGAACTTAATTTTTATAAAAATTGAATTATTATTTTAAAGATAATCTCCCGATCCGCCAGTGATTGATTTCTTCGTGAATCGTAAAGAAAGAAGAGATTTATGTTATCTAATAGAAAAGTGTTAGCTACAAATGGATTCTAAAACCTTATTTCTCTCACACTTAATAAAAAAATAATCTGCAAAAAGTTTTTCTTTTTTCATAAATATCTTAAACCCATTTTTCAACTAGTTTAGAAATATTTTTAAGATTTTAAAAAACTGCAAAATTTTCAAACAACTCCTCGTGGAATCGATACCTTGTATGTCGATCTACTCTATAAATTTGTGCACTTACAAGTGTTACTTAATTTGTCATAACAAATGACTGTTGCAATTAAGGATAAGATAAAAATATTAAAGTTTCTCAAAAATATTCATATTGTAATCTATTATAGTTTGGAATAATGAAAATTTATTTTGTAATATTCTATAATTTGGAATAATAAAAGTTTAGCATATACTAATATAACTCTACTTGCATTTTGATACACATCAGTCTAACTCAATTTCTATTTTGAGAAGTCAATTTTTTATAATATAATATGAATTCTCAAGTACAGTTGTACAATTCAATAGCCAAGTTGGTTTATATTGAATTATAATATGTATTTTTGCATATAATAATATAATGTAAGCTATATTTGACAACTCAAAGTATTTACATCTTATGTATTAAGTGACTATCGTACTCCATTTTGTATCTTGACATCCTAGTTTGTTTACATTATCGATTCGAGGTTCAAAATAAGGTATGCACCCAATTCACTTTTATTATCCATTCAGAGGTCAAGACCCATCTAAACTAATTCATAGTTAAATTCAAAACAAATTAAAACTAACCAAAATTGTAAAGTCAACCCCTCTTTCAACGAAACAAATAAATGGAAGGTAAACCGACAAAATATGGTTTCAATAGGATCTCAACCACCCAACCACACTCTATCTATATTTGCTAATCAATTTAATTCGTCCATCTGTTTGGCCACCGTTCAGATCCCTACATCGATGATCGGAGGCTATAAGACCTCTTATCTATCTATATATATTACTTCTTCTTCCATACTTTGATTCATTAGCTCACCAATTCATAGACCTGAAACAAGGATCCAATTTAATCAAAATGGAGTTCCTCCGAATGGCCACAGTAGTGCTCATAATGACGGTGGTCATCGGGGATACGGCGGTAACCGTATCGAAGGTCGACGCTGGATTAGTTTGTGGTATGACATATAAAGGTATAAATGCATGCAAACCGTCAATTAGCGGCTCAAATCCAAAGCCACCAACAAAGCAATGTTGTAGTGACCTAGCTACCACCGACCTCCCTTGTCTCTGCACTTACAAGAATTCTTTCCTTTTTCGGGTGTTAGGCATCGACTCAAACCTTGCCATGCAGCTGCCGCCCAAGTGCAACCTCAAGCTACCAGCTCATTGCTAATTGGGCCATGTGTGCTTTTTTGGAATAATTTGAAGTACTACTTTCTGATATATAATTGTGTATCATTTTAAGTTATCTTATATGATGTCTAATGGCTGAATAATATATATATTATGGTTTCATTCGATGTAAAGGTCTTTTCATGCATGTTATAACAAAGAGAAGATCTATCGAGACTGCCCTTATCATCTTTTCTTTCCTCAATCTTTTGTTAATTACTAATACCCCTTTCTAATGAACATAAATAGGAGAAAATAACTCTAATAAGCAAGTAATCAAATCCAGATAAAGATATATATATATATATAACACCCCACTAATCGAATCGTTCCACCACTCACCCTCAAGCTCATACTTGGGCTCGGGGTCATGCACATAGGCCTCAAGCTAGTTTATATGATGCGGTTGAACCAATTCGTAGAAAATTTTGCCTACCTCAAAATTTGCGCACTTCATCTTCTCCATGCAAGTGGCCTAACCCTTTGGCTGAATTTAGATTTTAGCCTAGGGGCACCACCATAGGCCGCTATAGCCTCTAGGTTGATTGCTAGTGGCAGTCGCCATCTAGTAGGTCCACGTGGTGACAAGTGGCAATGGAAGGCTGAAATTGAGCTCGGGCTCGAGCTAGTTCCATAGCGGGTAGCACATGGAACAACTAGCCCCTAGTGTTTGCGAAAGAGACCTTTGTCCCTCTACTGGAGAGCTGAGGCAGCGAGAAGCACCGCGAGGCTATCCCAACGAAGGGATTGCCCCTCACCCTCTTGCGTGGTGGTAGACATCGAGTTCAGCCACCCGACGGTTGCTAGCAGCCCACCACTAGCTAGCAGTCAACCCGACAATGCCAACCGTGGTCGCTGGTGGTTGTGGAAGTGCTGAACCCGTGGCCACTAGTCGCGGGTTTGCTGCAGCGATAACCATCGTCATTGGTGAGCTGAGATAGTGATTGGACATGGTGGTTCGGGCCAATGTGGGCTAGATCACCACTAATGGAAAGCTAGGATTTTTTACCTAGCTTCCACCACGAGTGATGAAGATGACCTCACCCCACCTCAGCCAGCTACTTTGCACTACTACGATGATTGTCTAGATCTTTGGTCGTGGGAGGATCTCCACCACAATCAAGGGAGGAGTTTTGGGCACTATTTGGGACTCTCCTCCACCTCCCTCACAAGTAAAATCCTCAAGCAACGACTAGCATGTTTCCACCATAGTCGGTGGAGCTATCGACGCAGGGTGGCCATGCTAGGCTAGTTGCTGTTGCTGGTGGTGATGGCTGCATCGATGAAACACTCAGAAAAAAATGGAGATGAGCTCTTGGTCCTCGATGCTTGCTCCTTCCTTGTTCATTTTCTTCAATCTTGTGCTAACTATTAACTAGAACGTCGGTTCTAATACCAATATTATGAACATGATCTAGATCAATCTAGAGGCAAGAAAAATTTTGTATCGTAGCTTCGTGAGTTAGGGTTCTAATGGCTTTAGTTTCACATGAATTAAAGGTTGATATGAAAAGATAAAAATAAAGCAGTGGAAAAAGATATAAACGGGGTAGATCGATAAATATCCAACATTGCAACGGTCGTCGAAAGGTGGCGGATGGCCAAGAGTGGTGATGGACGGTATAGTAGGGTGGCTCAAGGAGGTAAATAATGGCTAAGATTTGGAAGCTTAGAAGAGTTCTATGGTTACTATTTACTCCTACGAAGATAAAAGCAATGTAATGGCTATGGTAAAAGATAAAGGCAATAATAATAAGTTGGCTAAACACAAGATTTATTCAACGATAATAATCACTCATGACCAATCCTATTTATAGAAGTAGAGTCCTAGCGGATCAGAATCATATTGTAACAACCTATCCTTAAAAAAAAATTATTAATCTTTGCATGGGCATGACATGCCCGGCCACAGTGTGGCCGGCCTCGTGCCCATGCAATGGGGCACAGCGTGGGGGTGGTACCATGCACCCCCTCGCGTCGTCACCGCCACCTCCGTGAGAGCCGGTCAGATCTTTCTCCTTCTCTCTTTTCTTCTCTCTTCTTTTCTCTCTCTCTCTCTCTCTCTCTCTTTTCCTTCATGCTGCCGCCAGCCTACCGCCACCGGGGTAAGCCTCTCTTTTTCTCTCTTTCTCCCTCTCTCTATCTCTCTCTCTCTAGTTCCCTTTCTCTTGCCCTTAGGCTTAGACTCGCCGGAGCCGAGCCGCCAGCGAGAGGCCGGCCGCTGGATGGCCACTAGCGGCCGGTGCCCTCCCCGCCGACCCGAGTTTGCACTTCCCTCCCTCCTCTTCCTCCTTTTCTTCTCTTCTCTTCTCTTCTCTTCTCTTCTCTTCTTCTTCTCTTCTCTTCTTCTTCTTCTTTCTTCTTCTTCTTCTATCTTCTTTCTTCTTCCTTTCGTCTTCTTCTTCCTCAGCTGCTTCTTCTCTTCTTTTTTCTACAACAGTACTAGGCTCGACCCAGCACTTTAGCAGGCCAGTGCTAGACGAAGCCCATCATCCTTATTTTTATTTATTTATTTAAGTATTTTTTTCTTAATTAATGCAAATAGATTATTTAGACATTAATTATTTTAATAATATATATATATATTCTTCAATAAGATTAGTATTAATTATAATTTGTATAATTAATAATTAATTAGGTATAAATATAGGTAATACTCATATTTATTTATTTATTTATATCTCTATTAGATTAATATATATATATATATATTTGTAAATTATAATTATCAAATTTATATTCTAATATTCTTATGAGATACATTTTAAATAATTCTAATAATTTATTATATATTATTATTTTATAACAAATAAAATAATAAGCTTAAGTATTTATTTATTATTTTATAAAGTAATGACTACATAGTCCCTAATTAATCAAGATATAATTTAATTATAATTAGGTTCTTATCTATACTTATATTTTTATTTATAATTAAAAATCTAGCTAGCTATAAAGATAAGTAGAAATTCTAAAATTTAATAAATCATCATATTTTACATGAACGGATTTTAATTAGATGAACGACTAACTTCTTGCTATTTTCAGATCCCGAACTCCCATATTTGAGACTCTGTGGAACTTGCTAGCGATGAGTGTCACTCGGTTAATTGGCGAATGTAATGGATACGTGGTTTGCGTCTTCTGATCAAGGTGAGTAGTCTTATCCCCTAGAAGCCTTTCTTGAATTAGGATATATTATATATTATGTACATGCATATTTTGGCATCCAGCATGATTATATGATTTTATCTAGAGATGATTACAGTTGATCATATTTTTATCATGCATCTAATTAGGCTGATCTTGGATATAAGTATGATGATGATATATAAAGATGAGGAGAGATGATTATACTGTTGTAAGGTTATCTCTAGTTGATCTTTAGCATGAGTACGCATGTAATAGATTAGCATGAGTATGCATGTGTTGATTACATAGTTGGAGACTACATTGTATCATTTTTCTCATGATTCCTATTCCACCTAAATTTTTGTTATGCATTGACTTATTATCGTACTGGATATATGCATATGATCTGTCATTTAGAAGAAAAGCATGAAATGTGATTGATAGGATAGTTGATAGAAAGCGTGAGAATACCCGAGTGGGAGCGAGGGTTAGGACGCGCTTGGTGAATGATTGATCGCTCGACATAGTCGCGATCCTGTTGGCCTTACGTCCGAGGTCATTAGTCTGTGTGCACAGCAGACATTCGAACACATATCGTTCGCTAGGGCATATGTGGCGAGTTATCCTCACGAGGTTTCTATTCGCTAGAAAGGTGCCCAGTCTGGATGGATGTTGATACCCTTAATAGATAGCAGGGTATGATTATATTTAAGATACTTCTTGCGGATGGCAGAGTATGCTTTGAGCCTTCGGGCATGATGTTGAGACCGGGTACCAAGTGTTGAGTGTGCATAGTGGTCTAGTATGATGATGACATATAGAGATGACATTGATGACTGAGATGTTGAGAAATGTATATGATTTCAGTATCATTTGATTGCCTAATTATTGAGTGGTCAATATACATCATATATAATTGCATTTGATATCATAGCATTGTCATGGTCGGCATGCATCATGTGTCATATTTGAGAGAAAGTTATGATGATAGTATGACATAGAAATTTGTTTACTCATTGTCGAGGATTATATATTTTTATCAGTTATGACATGTTATCTATATTTTATTTATGTATTATTGAGAACACATTCATTTACTCATTCATAACATGATACACTTTCTGATTCATATTATCCAGTACCTGATTTATTATCTGTTTAGCTTCATTGATTCGAGGTAAGGTCTATTCACTGAGCATTTTGCTCATGACTCGTTTTATTTCTTTTTTTTAACCCCCACAGATATTATGGTACGTGATACGAACTTGAGATATCCTGATGAGATATTTTAGAGCAAAGATGAGGTGAGCTATAGATGCGAGACGGTATAGATGATAGTTTATATAGAAATTGAGTTGTACTAGTATTTGATATTTGTACTCTTTTGTATTAGACAATGATTTGTATAATACAGGTTGAATCATGGCGTACTCTTATATTAGTTGTTTTAGTTGTATCTCTATGGTTTGTTTTGGCCTGTGTGGGTCCTACTAGATTATGTAGTAGTCTAGTGTATATTTTTATAGGTTTATTTGGTTAATAGTATGATTTATTTGGTGATAGATTATGTGACCATGGATATATTAGCAGGTTTTATTTGATGATGTCATGATTATATGTGCACAGGAGAGTTTCTGTGCGTGACGGGCCCCGCCCAACCTATCGCGTGCACCGTGCATGTCGTGTGGGCGCGTGGGAGTGCACGTGCCTATGCCGGGCTGGGGCGTTACAGTAATTTATATTTTTGGATGTCTTCTGATCTACAAGAAGCAGCTAGTGTCAGTTATTTTATTAGCAGATCATAATAGCATTACCAATTCGGGAGATTAATCTTAGTAGCTTTAGTTCATGTACAATATTTTGTGGATTTGTCCAAGGCATGTTTATGTATTCTTAAAGATCAAGTATGATGGACTAGTAAATATTTGTGTGGCAATGGATTAATATGATGAATTGAATATTATATATGTCGAGATATTGAAGAGATTATTAGATTACTTAGTAGAACTCAGTAGATAGTCTTTGGATCTGAATATTGTTATCATGAAGTGATATTTTATGGATATATTTGCGGCGCTAGTAATTAAATAGATAAAAATCAAACTTGAGTTATGTGAATCGAGGAATGAATAGTTTGGATATAGAAAGTGATTGATAGAAAGATTATTATAAAGTTTATCATGTATATTTCTAGAGATAGTTTGAATCTAACTTTAAGATATTGCAAATTAAGAAGGAAGATAATGTGGAGAATCAGAAGAGGATATAAATTTTGTTTGAAGTTGCATTATGATTTACATTGATAGGCTGAATTTGATGCACTGCATGTTATTCTTAAGAATGTATTATGAATACACGTTGATATTGTAGTCTTATATGGATAGGTGTGATCCCTTATATTGATTTATCTAATAATTTGTATAATTATTTAAGCATATGAGCAGTGCACTTTAAATAAGAGAGCTTGTGCTATCACCTATATTTTATGAGGATATCAGATGATGATGAGTATGTTTAGATTAGTGACATTATTTGTTAGAAAGAGAAGCATGAGGTAAATATTTCGGATATTCTTGAAATAACTTGTATTTATCATTCTACTTGGTATTAGTGATAGTATTGAGTAATAATCCATTGAGTATGCTTGGGATCGAAGTATATATTCAGTAGATTGGAGATAATTTACTTAACTAGGTTGTATCGTATTATCATAGGTGATTATGGCATTATGATGTTGTACTGTCGTAGTTAGCAAGAAAAGTGATAAATTTGGATAGCTTGACATATTTTAGAGTAGAATATGATTCAAGTAATAGATGGCAACACTTTTTATATTGTAGAATGAATGTACTCTTTTTGACAGAACAGTGATATTATTGATGTGTATAGAAATGGTATAATTACCTGACTGACCTAGATTTAGAAATTTTAATTTTGTAAGGGAGTTACTTGTGGTGATATAAGTTATAGATTTGAAAAAGTAAGATTGCACCAGTTGTCGATTTGAGTAGAACGTAGTGAAACTAGATATGTGGATTTTCTTACAACCCCTCCCACCACCTCTCTTTCTCCCTCTCTCTCTCTCTCTCTCTCTCTCTCTCTCTCTCTCTCTCGCCGAGGCCGGCCTATCGTCGCCGCCGTCGTCCTTGGAAACCACCACCGCCACCTCCGCAAGCGCTGGTGAGCTATTTCTCGTTCTCTCTTTTCCCTCGTGCCACCGCCAGCCTATCGCCACCAGGGTAAGCCTCTCTCTTTCCCACTCTCTCTCTCCCCCCTCTCTCTCCCCCCCTCCTCTCTCTCTAGTTCCCTTTCTCTTGCCCTCGGGCTCAGATTCGCCAGAGCCGAGCCGCCGGCAAGAGGCCGGCCACTTGATGGCCACTAGCGGCTGATGCCCTCCCCACCGGCCCGGGTCCACACTTCCCTGCCCTCCTCTTCCTTCTCTTCTTCTCTTCTCTTCTCTTCTCTTCTTCTCTTCTCTTCTCTTCTCTTCTTCTTCTTCTTCTTTCTTCTTTCTTCTTCCTTTCTTCTTCTTCTTCCTTAGCTGCTTCTTCTCTTCTTTTTCCTACAACAGTACTAGGCTCGGCCTAGCACTGTAGTAGGCCAGTGCTGGACGAAGCCCATCATCCTTATTTTTATTTATTTATTTAAGTATTTTTTTCTTAATTAATGCAAATATATTATTTAGACATTAATTATTTTAATAATAATATATATTCTTTAATAAGATTAGTATTAATTATAATTTGTCTAATCAATGATTAATTAGGTATAAATATAGGTAATACTCATATTTATTTATTTATTTATATCTCTATTAGATTAATATATATATATATATTTGTAAATTATAATTATCAAATTTATATTCTAATATTCTTATGAGATACATTTTAAATAATTCTAATAATTTATTATATATTATTATTTTATAACAAATAAAATAATAGGCTTAAGTATTTATTTATTATTTTATAAAGTAATGACTACATAGTCCCAAATTAATCAAGATATAATTTAATTATAATTAGGTTCTTATCTATACTTATATTTTTATTTATAATTAAAAATCTAGCTAGCTATAAAGATAAGTAGAAATTCTAAAATTTAATAAATCATCATATTTTACATGAACGGATTTTAATTAGATGAACGACTAACTTCTTGCTACTTAAATATTTTCAGATCCCAAACCCCCATATTTGAGACTCTGTGGACCTTGCTAGCGATGAGTGTCACTCGATTAATTGGCGAATGTAAGGGATACATGGTTTGCGTCTTCTAATCAGGGTAAGTAGTCTTATCCGCTAGACACCTTTATCAAATTAGATTATATTTTATATTATGTACATGCATGTTTTAGCCTCCAGCATGATTATATGATTTTATCTAGAGATGATTACAGTTGAGCATATTTTTATCATGCATAGAATTAGGCTGATCTTGGATATGAGTATGATGATGATAAATAAAGATGATTAGAGATGATTATACTGTTATGACTTTGTGTCGAAGTGATTTCTAGTATGAGTGTGTATCTGATAGACTAGCAGGAGTATGTATGTGTTAGATACATGGTTGGAGTCTACATTGCATTATTTTTCTCTTAATTTATGTTCCACCTAAATTCCTATTATGCATTGACTCGTTATTGTACTGGATATATGCATATGATCTGGCATTTAGAAGGAAAGCATGACATGTGATTGATAGGATAGTTGATAGAAAGCATGAGGATACCCGACTAGTCGCTAGGGTTAGGGGTGCCTAGAGTGATGAGTATGGTCGTTGATATGCGATATCTCGTGGCCCATGTCCGAGATCAGTTGAGTCTATGCGCACAGACAATCGGACACATGCCTTTTGGTAGGGCATATGTGGCGAGTTATCTTCACAAGGTTTCTATCAACTATGTGGGTGCCCGGTTTGGATGGATGTTGATACCCTAGCGGGTGGCGGGGTATGATTATATTTGAGATACTCTTGCGGGTCACGGAATATACTCTGAACCTTCGGACATGATGTTGAGACCGGGTACCAGGTGATGACTGTGCACAATAGTCTAGTATGATGATATTATACCGAGATGTCAGTAATGATTGTGATGTTGAGAAATGCATATGATTTCATTATCATTTGGTTACCTGATTATCTGGTGATCAATATGCATTATATATGGTTGCATTTGATATCATAGCATGGTCATAGTCAGCATACATCATGTGTCATATTTGAGAGAGAGTTGTGATGATAGTATAACATGAAAATCTGTTTACTCATTGTCGAGGATTATATGATTTTATCAATTATGATATATTATCTACTTTTCATTTATATATTATTGAGGATACATTCATATACTCATTCATGACATGATACTCTTACTAATTCATATTATCCAGTACATGATTTACTCTCTGTTTGGCATCACTCATTCGGGGTAAGGTCTATTCATTAAGCCTTTTGCTCATGACTCTCTTTATTTTTTTTCTTTTTAACCCTCACAGATATTATGGTACGTGATACCGCCTTGAGATACCCTGATGAGATATTTTAGATCAACGATGAGGTAAGCTATAGATGCGAGATGGTATAGATGATAGTTTCTATAGAAATTGAGTTGTACTAGTATTTGATATTTGTACTTTTTTGTATTAAACAATAATTTATATGATATAGGTCAAATCATGGCGTACTTTTGTATTAGTTATTTTAGTTGTAACTTGATGGTTTGTTGTGGCCTGTGTGGGTCCTGCCAGATTATATAGTGCTTTAATATATATTATTGTGGACTGAGATATTCATATGTTAACATATTTATTTGGTTAATAGTATGTTTTATCTAGTGATGGATTATGTGAACATGGATAGGTTAGCAGGTTTTATTTAATGATGTCATGATTATATGTGCACAGAAGAGTATCTGTGCGTGACGGACCCCGCCCGACTTGTCGCGTGCGCCGCGCGTGCCGTGTAGGCGCGTGGGCGTGCACGTGCCCATGCCGGGCGGGGGCGTTACACATATACAAATTACTCAATTTATTTCAAATTTAAAGCAATAAGATAAATCTAACTAACTAACTCAATTTGACTTGTCTTGACTCGACTAACCTAACCTACTTGGTCAGATCATAATATAGTTATTATAGAAACTACAAACGAAGGTATGTAGTTTGTTAAATTATCTAAACTTTAGAGTTTGATTAGTTTTTTAAGATAGTTTTAGGAATGTTTGACGAGTTTTATGCAAAGTATAGCGATATTGTGAACTTGAGTTTTAACCTTTGACAGCGGGCCTCTAGAAGCTGAATTGTGTTACGATCTGACAATCTGAGTTAAGTTGAGTCAAGTCAAGTCGAGTCAAGTTAGTTAATTAGCTTTATCATATTATTTTAAATTTTCAATAAGTTAGATAATCCGCATGTGGATCTGATACGCTAGAGATTTTTACTCCTATAAATAGGAGTGGACATGTATTGATAATTATTATGGAATGAATCTGAGTTTAACCAAGTCAATATTTTCGTCCTTATCTTTTATCGTAACCGTAAAATCGTATTTAACTTTCTGGGAGTATATCGTAACCGTATAAGTATTCCGATCTTCCAAACCCTAGCCATCTTCCTTCACCAGTAGCCACCCTACCTTACGGCCATCCACCACCACTCTTGGTCATCCGCCACCCTCCGACGACCGCCACAACGTCGATTAATTACCGTTCTGCCTTATTTGACCTTGTTTTACTATTTTATTAATATCTTTTCATCTAGATGTCAAATTCTCATAAAACTAGATTCATTAGGACCCTAACTTTTGAGGGTACTCTATATAAATATTTATAATTTTCTTATATCCAAATCGGACCAAATCTAGTTTATAACAAATTGTTACATAAATTTTTCAATCACTTTTTGAAAGATTTCAACTAAAGATAACGTCAAGCAAAGAAAGCAAATATGTCATCACCAATTCCGTAGTCATCTCCTCTTTCTTAACTGTATCTACCTCCTCTATATTGATCTTTCAATGAACATCCGACTTAAAAATGAATATTGCTCTGACTGGTAAGTCATCTCCATAATATTTAATGTAATTTTTATTTAATATATTTTATGTTTGATGTATTTCATGTTTGTTGTATTTCATATCTAATGGATTTTAATTTTCAATATTTAATATTTACATTAGGAAATAATTTTAAGTAATTATATTTTAGGACACATTAATTTTAAATAATAATAAAAATATTTATTTTATAAATAATAAAATATTACACTCATTTTGATAAATAATAAAAAATTTAAGATTTAAATTAACTAAAAAATAATTTAATATTAGACTCATTTTAAAGGTCTCAATGAGACTTTTCTAACGGTACTATTTTTATTAAAAACTGATTAGTAAAACTAATTATATACTTAGTTTGACTAACTAAATTATTTAATAAAAGATACATATATAATTAAAATTATTGAATGCAATACTTACTGGACAAATTTGTAATTTTGGTGGAGCTCCAAATTTGGAGCTAGTAATAGAGCCCGGTTGGAGGGAGCACCGGGCTCCAAACAAGTTTGGAGCCCGGTTGGAGTTGCTCTAAGAAAAAGAAATTGAAAAGAGAAGATCTCAAATGACTCCTTCACTACAGCAAAAGTGACGAAATCAAAGTTCAAACAGCTAGAAAGAATCAAATGTTATGAATGTCAATAATTTGTGTAAGGTTTATTTGTACTTATGTAATTGACAAATTATATTTTAAAATATAATTTATATATATGTAATGTGTCTAGATTTTATGTATGAGCATATGCACAAGATATGAGATATTTGATGAAGAATATTAAAGTGGAAGATTAATTTTGAAGTCAAAGTATTCAAAGCGATTTTAAAATTATTATGGAAGTGATTAAACGGTGCCATGATGGTTGAAGAAGTATGAAATTTTATCGAAAAGCACAGGAATAGACACTCTGCATTCAACCGTCTAGTCTGTTGTTTGAACAGGACATTCGAACACACTCCAGCCACATTTGAACGCACCCTACAACACATTTGAATGCAAAATTTGGCGTTCATACATACATAAAATGTGTTTTAGTCGTTTGAATGCACTCAAGCCGCGTTCGAACGCACCAATGTAATATGCAAGTTTTTGGACTTTCAAGAGTTTTATTTTGACTTGGATTTGGTCTTATCATGTTAACATATATAAAGATTGTGATGCCCTAACCCTATAGAGGTGGGGGATTGCTTTTGAAAAGGATTTTTTAGAGCTACAACGTTCTTCCACCAACAAGGTCCGTCTCTTCTACAACACACAAAACTTTCGTCTTAAGGGTCATCTAGTCGAAGGATCAATCTCTAGTATTACTGAGATTTGAGACCAATCACGGGAAACGATGAATTACAGGTTTTAACGAGCAAGACTAAGAAAAATAAAGTCGTGAGGATCGATTGGTTATTTTGTAAGTCAGTCTTATAACTTCTATAAGCTTAACGAAGCAATGTTGTAGTGACCTAGCTACCACCGACCTCCCTTGCCTCTGCACGTATAAGAATTCTTTTCTTTTTCGGGTGTTAGGCATCGACTCGAACCTTGCCATGCAGCTGCCGGCCAAGTGCAACCTCAAGCTACCAGCTCATTGCTAATTGGGCCGTGTGGGCTTGGGCTTGGGCTGTGAGATATAATTGTGTATCTCTTTAAGTTATCTTATATGATTTCTAATGGCTGAATAATATATATTATGGTTTCATTTCAATGTAAAGGTCTTTTCATGCATGTTATAAAAATTAAAGAGAAGATCTAATATCAAGCCCTTATCATCTTTTCTCTCCTCAATCTTTTGTTAGTTACTAATACCCCTTTTCTAATGAACATAAATAGGAGAAAATAACTCTAATAAGCAAGTAATCAAACCAAGATAAAGATATATATTTAAAACCCCACAAACTGAAGGGAAGGAAAATTATCATAACTTCAACAAAGCAGCTTATTATATTTGAATATTACATCAAACCAACATGGACTCATTATTCACTCCATATGTTAAGACACATCCAGAGCCAATTAATAGTAATAATATTTCTCAATATATACTTAATTACTAATATAAATACTATGAACCAATGAAAAGATACCCCCACAAATTAATATTTAAATCAATCCATGAATCAAATTTGGTAAAATTTTAACATCCTCCTAGTTGGGTGATAGTAATTATAGTTAAGAAAATAATAATAATTATAGTACTAGTACTACTACTACAATTATATCTTAGATGCATGGATTTCGATATTGGTTTTATTTATTTGAGTTCAAATTCTAAATTTCATTCAAATAACTTCGGTGTTACAGCAAAAACTAAAAGGTGAATCAGTCCATTCTTTGGTCATTCATTTTTGAATTACTAACTTTAGGATTTTTTTAGGATTAAATCTATAATGCATGGGTCGGTTGATAATTAATGATAAGATAGGGTATGAATTATAATAGAAAATAAGGCAGAATAATTTTTATCAATTTCTTTATAAATTTGGATGCTTCTATGAACTTTGGTTTTTCTATTTATTTATTTTTATTTGCTTCTATTAGTAGGGTTGGTTTTTCTTTTAATCTGTAGTTATGATGATTTTGACCACCTTGTCCATAATCTGATACATAGTCTAAGAAATACTTTTTTTTAAAAATCCATAAATATATACTTTGATGCTCCTATGAACTTGGTTTTTCTATTTTATTCTTTTTATATGCTACTATTATATGTCACTTCGTTACGAAATAAGAAAAAAAAATTGAGTTTAAAATAAAATCAAGACTAATTTTGAGATAAAGAAAACTTTTACCCAATTTTTTGTTGGGTTTGGTTGAAGAAAAAAAGATGAATATTAGAATAAAAATATAGAATAAGATGATGTTTGATTGAGATAGGGGTATAAATGATCAAATTCATCTTATTGAACTTTTTTTTCTAGTTTAATATAAAAGATATTTCTTCTTTCTATTTCTTTTGGAGAAAGATAGAAACAAAGTTTAAAATGATATAAAAATTATACTTATATTATTATTATTATCATATTATAACTATTTTTAGACATTTTTGTCAAAAAATAATTTAACTTAAATCGCGGTATATTACAATAATTACATTACAATCATATTACAATAGGTCATTTATATTTAGAATCACTTAGTGGAATATTTCAAAATTTTATCCAAGCTAAAGGTTGAGATAGAGATATCTGGATAAATATTATTACTTCTATTTTTTTTTATTTTACTTGCTTCTATCATATTTGTCCTATAGGATTTATCCCAAATAATTCTTTATTCCACTCTATCAAATGGGCCACAAATCCAAATTACAATCACCAAATCCCAAATCAATCACTATTTTTTATTTTTTTATTTTTTTTATCATTCATGAGCCCGAAAGCTAATTATGTTAGATAAAGGGTCAACCCTCCTTAGATACGGAGGTATGTGTGTCGCCGAATAATTGCTCTGAATCAAACGCAGCTGAGACTTGCTCCAAGCCGTCGCACTGCCGAGCTGCTCCTCCAAGCCAACCGTACTATGAGCCATTAATCGATTCTAGCCGTTGAGCTAAGCCACCAAACTACCAAATAATTTTTTCCATAATATTACTTAGGTAATAGGGTCGGAGTAGAACCGATAATCTCTTAGTTCTATTTATCCCAAATAATTCTTTATTCCACTCTACCAAATGGGCAACAAGATCCAAAGTACAATCACTAAATCCCAGATCCCAAATCCCAAATCCATCGCTAATTTATCCACCTCCTACCCGTGACTTCCCCCCACCTAAAACCCACTAAATCATCTGCAACCACCAACTGCAGAAGTTTAATGCAATCAGGGTAATTGACAGCCTTTGATTAGCTTTCAAACTCGTAAGCACCCAAAATGCACGAAATTCCTACAGTGAAGAGTTGCAGATGATCACAGAATGCAGCCAACTCAAGTTCACGGGCATGCACCCAATTCATTGTTTGATCCAATTTTGGACCCCTCTAAAGAGAAACTCTTGTCTTTATATATTACTGCATTCCCATAGTTTTGATTCATAGCATCACCGATTCATATTACGTGAGATAAGAATCCAATTTGATCACAATGGGCGTTCTCCGGCCGGCCGTCGTGGTGCTGATATTGGTGGCCATCATGGGGGATCATGCGGTGACTGTATCGAAGGCCGATGAAGTAATATGTAACATGACACAGCAAGGTATAGACGCCTGCAAACCGTCGGTCAGCGGCTCCGACCCAACACCGCCATCGAAGAAGTGTTGTAGTGCCCTAGCTGCCGCCGACCTCCCGTGCCTATGCTCGTATCGGAATTCATACCTTTTGCCGGCGTATGGCATTGACCCGGACCTAGCCCTGCAATTGCCGGCCAAATGCCACCTCGCCCTGCCAGCCGAATGCTAACCTACAGAAGGTTGTGGGCTTGCTGAATAATTTGAAGTACTTATCTTGTGATATCTATATATAATTGTATATCTTTTTATGTTGTCTCATGTGAAGGTATTTGTCACGTTAATTACAAAGTGCATACTATGATGGATGGATGAATAAAGAGAAGATCTCATGTCAAGACTAGCTCACAACTATAGAGATGTGAAGACTAGTTCGTTTTATTTAGATCAAATTGTATCTTAGCTTATATGCTTTCTGTTGCAACAAACTGTATATGGTCTTTCTATATATGAATACCAACATCTACCTACAAAGTAAGGTGGTTTGTGAAACATTTTCATGGTATCAAGATCACTTTTTGAGTTAAACTCTCTCGATCCATGGCATCTGAGACTAATCCCTCTCCTTCCCATCTCCTTCTTCCCTCTCCTTCAGCACCATGGTTTACATGGTGACCATCAAGCTATCATCCTTCAGCTCCATGCTGTGGCAAAGTCGAATCATGAAAAAAAGAAGAGGGGTTAGACCAGTAAATTTAAACTCTCTTACTGCTTCACCAGGCTCAGCACTCCAATCAACAACTCTATTACCTTAAAGTGACTCAGTCCAAATCAAGCCCATGTACAGCATATAGACTACTAAATTTTGAAGTGTAATAATAGACCCATAAATTGTAAACTGTACTAAATGTTTAGTAGGGCTAGTTTGGTCAAAAACTTGAGTTTGATTTCCTTATAATGAGTAAAATTTGGGAAATTTTTTTTTAATATACACTGTTTGATTTTTCAAATTAACAATTCATTGTTGAGGATTTTATAATCCAACTCCTCTTTTTCACCTGTAATTTTTATATAATATTGTGAATTAAATAAGCTTAATCATTTTCAAATGAAAGAGTATTAACTAGGAAATATCATGCCTTCCAAAACTCCTTAAACTCTTTATTTTTAAATGGAGAGTTGTATTAAGCTTTAACCCCTCACTCGGATGCCGGAGTCCAAAGAAAGAATTGTACTCACTCAGATCAAAGGTAGATTTGGTCACCTGGCCCAGTAAAGATAAGTTTTGGTCCAAGAGTGCCCTAGCTAGCCAGCCAGCTGCTCAATAAACATTCATGAATCCTCTCAGTAGGCAAATACACTCCTCAACTAGGTTCCTAAATTTTCAAGGGCAAGATTCCTCCTCCGGAAGGATAGTCGCCAACACCAGGGATCAAGTCTATTTCAAGGATGATATTTGTTCTCAACTCTATGGCTCGGAGATCCATTTGTTCTCAACTCTATGGCTCGGAGATCCATTCTGATAGCCCAAACTTTTACTAGGATGGCGGATTCTTTTGGGCAAGGTTCCCAAGCTGTCCATATTATTAGGGGGGGGGGGGTTTATTAGCATATAAAACTGAGTGCATATATTTTCTATAGTCGATGCACATTTTGTTATATTAGAATACACATAATTTATATTTATAATGCACATTAGAATTTATTATTATAAATTGAAAAAATAAATGCAATTAAATTACAAATGACCACGCATGCACTGCCTTTGATATACCTCGACCAAAACTGTCCCTTTGTATTAATTTCGGTCCCGCCTGTATTCAGTGCCACCTACTTGGCTTGCTTCCTTATATTGCCCTCCAGTAGATATGTTTGCGACCTCGACTTATTCACTAGTCAGCTGTTAGGCCCCTAACACAATTGTCCTCAGGCTCATCGAGGTCAAAGCCTTCCTATTTTGCTGCTTCCACACTTGGCATAGAGTTGCAGTGATACACCCCCTCAACGCACTGCATGGCTCCCTTTCCATGCCATGCAAAAGAAAAGTAGTCTCAATTCACCACAAGCTCGGGCATGTGCAAACTCTCACATAGGCACTGCTAAACATCTATGTTGAATCCGTACTATAAAATAAGTGGGCACAGTTCTCATCGAAGAGGCCACACAGCGTGCAAACTCTCCTCTAACCCTGTTCGCTTCGCTAGGAGATAAGAAGATTTCAAAACTCTTTACCTTTTTTTTTTTTAAAATTTAATTTAACGAGTTGAAATCAGCTTAGAGAGTATAAGAAGTGGTCAGACTAGGTCTCCCTGTCACGACGGAGAATGGCCTCAAACTCCTCCGGAAAACTCCTTACCTCATCCATCTCTTGCCAGCGACTCCCCCACCCAAAACCGACCAAATCATCTGCAACAACCAAATGCAGAAATTTAATGCAGTTAGAGTACTTGACAGTCTTTGATTGGTTATCAAACACCTAAGCACCCAAATGCAGGAAATCCCAGCAGTTATAGATGCAGATGATCACACAATGCAGCCAACTAAAGTTCACTGGCAATGGCATGCACCCAATTCATCGTTTGCACTTTCCCCTCTTGATTCATAGCCTTCATCTATTCATAGATTCGAAATAAGGGTCCAATTTGATAACATTGGAGACCCTCCGGCTCGATTGAGAAGATCTAATGTTAATGCACCCAATTCATTAAAAAAATAATAATAATTTAGAGATCCTTCCGAAACTATTCAAAAAAAAAAAAGGAAATATATTACACTTCCATTAGAACTCTTAACTATAGTTTCTTTATTAATTAATTTCTTGCTGCCCCTTTCCTAATGAACATAAATAGGAGTAAATAACACTAATAAACAAGTAATCAAACCGAGAACAAGATATATATTTAAAACCCCACAAAGTAAAGAGGAGGGCTACTTATCACAACATCAACAAAGGAGCTTATAGCAAAGATTACATCAAACAAACATTGAGTGGCTCACACTCCCATGCATAGCCAATTAATACTAATAATAATACACAAAAATATACTTAATCACCAATTTAAGCACTCCCCACGAATGCACACAAACCCCACAAAACCATAATTAATTAATCACTCCCCAAATTAATACTCTACTCTGAGGCAGCTTCCGCAGCCTTCTCTTCTGCCACCACCTCCTCGGCGGCTGCCGGGGCCTCTTCTGCAGCCGGCTCGGCGGTCTCTTCAGCGGCCGCGGCCGGTGCCTCGGGCTCGGCGACCTCGGGTGCCTTAACTTCTTCCGCCGGCTCGCCGGCCGACTTCTCTGCCTCAGGCTCTGCTGCTGGCTCCGCAATCGCCTCTGCTGTGGCTTCTACTGTTGCTGTCACTTCTTCTACGGGAGTTTCTTCTAATTTAGGCTCCTCGGCGACCACGGGGGTTTCTTCTACTTTAGGCTCCTCGGCGACTGGCGCCGGCGGGGACTCGACGACCTCAGCGGGCGTTGATTCAGCTTCCACTGCGGCGGCCGGAGCCTCGACGGGGACGTTGACGACGGGGGCTGTTTCTACCTACATTATATATACGTAAATTAATTAAGGACATGCAATTATTTTACTACATGTTGGTATTGTACGTAATAAATGAGGAATACTTTATATATAGTGTTTAGTTTAGTCAAGTTTGCTAAAGTTTCAAATATTATATGAAAAGAGAAATTTATAAGGTAGTAAAATCAAATCTCGTCAAAGCACCTCATGAGTTAAACTTAATTTAGAGTCCATTAACTTAAACGAGGTAAAAATATCATGTTTATCCCTACTTATAGCCTAATAATAATATCTAATTAAGGATCGAAATTAATTAATATAAAAGTCTAATTAAAGATCTAGTGGATAACGATTAAAATTTTGCACCTATTTTAGATGCATTAAGATTTTAAAATCTCCACCATCTCTGACTCTCTAAATCAACCAACTAAGTGGATCACAGACTAGCTCACTTCAACAGCAAAGGTAGTTCCTGCAACCTAGGCTGCAGATGATCACCGATCGACCAAGATCTTTCACTAAGAAACACTCAATATCTCCACTGATCTAATAAAAGATAAGTGAGACATCCTAGTAGGATCTGAAGTAACACAAAAAACCCAACAAGAATCTTCTAAATTTCTTCTTATATAAAGTAAGTTGTGGTCCTAAATGTGGATGCATGGCTCACCTCAACGGAAGCCATGGAGATTGCGAGAGATTGGAGGAGATCAGATGACTCAAAGTAGTGAAGAGTGGAGTAATGGAGAGAGAGAAGAAGAAGAAGAAGAAGGTGGATTAAAATGTATAGGCTTTGGGGGGGGGTTTCTTGGGTATTTATATGCAAAGTTGCAAGTGCGTGTAAAAGCTTTACAGAGAAGCAGTCACGTAGTGTATAGTCTGGAACACAATTATTTTAGTATGGCATGAAAAATATACATGCATACACCTTGTCGACCGTTTTGACCAAACTAGTCATCTTCCAAATTATTTTTTTTACCATCCAAAATTAATACGAAAATAAGTTTATTTCACTATTAAAATAATAATAATAATAAATTCAGCTTCTTCTTCTTATATATGACATTAATTTGATTATTTTATTTGAAATCTATTAATTTCTTATCTGAAAATTTTTAAATAAATTATTGATAAATTTAATCTTTTACATATGTAAATTATTGAAAAGATTAGCATTAAATTTTATTAACTTATAGATAATATAATATTAAACTTATTAGTGATTAGTCGTCAGCGTATTAATGAAATATATCCTTTTGATACTATATTTTAGGGGTGATATATGAAAGACAAAAATCTTAAACCCCCAACCTAATGACGTACAAATCGATCATATTAGATCTATTTCTTTATCTATCTATAATCCTTTTTTTTTTTCAACTCACTTACTTTCAACGTAACAAATCGTATAAAAATATATTTACTAGATAATTAATTATATCATTATACATCATGTATTAGAATTTATAATATATATTTTTTAGAATGCCATTTTGACGAATAATCTGTCCATATAGACAAACAGATGCTAAGCCAAGTTAAAACAATTCTCGAATATGTCGCACTCTAATAAAATATTAATTATAATATTAGAAAAATAAATTGAATAAAAGATCTATGTCGTGAGCTGGTATGATCGGCATAAAATTGAGGAAAAAAAAAAAGAAAATTAACAATATTAGAATGAACTTATTCTTGCAAAAGAGAGGGGTAAAAATATCATCGCATCAATTGTTTACTGCTAAACTTTTCACCACATATAAAAAAGAAGATAAAATAATTAAAAAAAGAAAGAAAAGAAATCACCATCTTCCCACTCCTTTCGCGACTCCCGAGGCGCTTTATTTTATCCTACGTGGCTACGTGTCAAATGGCGCATGGCTAAAGTCACTGGGACGCCCACCCACTTGGCCTTTCGCACCTGGAAAGTTGCACCCAGGGGGGCCCCACAGGCGAACCGGGTCATATGGGTGGGGCCGGCGGGGCGGTGGGTGCTGGCCCCCACTTAGGCGTGCCGACGTGTCCGCAAGCTCGTGGATGAGCCTGATGAGCACGACAGCTCAGATGGGTCCCGCGGGCAGAAACGTCCACGTGGCTCGGTTGCCAATGAGTTTGTCAACTTTGGTGGGGCCCAAGACCAACACTTGGATTGGTACTTCTAAAAGCTTTGGTTGCTTTTCCCAGGCAGCAATTGAGATGTTAATAAATTTATACAATTTTAACTATTAACATACAAAATCCTTGTCCTTTTATGACCACTTAATTAATCCTAATAATTTTCTTTAACTCTTCACAGATTTTTACGGACCCAATAGTTTGATTATCAGACATGATCTATTTTTTTTCTCTTTACTTGAGATTTTAATTTAGTTTTTTTTTTACAATGTCAAATAGAAGATCCTAGTTTCAAATTTTAAGAATTATACATTAGATTACTTTTTGGGCTTTTAAAATGTCTTTTTATGTTGTCACGAATTAGATCTGGATCGATCCGAACGTAAAAAATTATGAAAATTTAGGTGATGGTAGTCTCATGAGATAGAGTTCTAATAGACCTATTTTACGTCAATCGGATGTCTGGATTAAAAGATATAACTAAAATAGTGGAGCAAAGTCAGAGTATGACAAAATGATAAATATCTAACGTTGCGACAGTCATCAAAGGGTGGCGAACGACTAAGATGGTGGTGGATGGCCGTAAGATAGGGTGACTATAGGTTGGAGGTAAAATTTGAGTTTCTAACTTAGATCTACTCCTAGGAAAATAAAGACTATCTAACGACTATGATATAAACGATAAATACGAGAATATAAAAATAACTAAACTTCTTTTAACACGTAGATGCTTGGATACTTAAAACTCAGCCCCTCTTTTATATATAGATAAGGTATAATGAGTCCTATTTAACTTAGTCCTAAATATTCGATCCATTGAGCTTAATTTGTATATAATTCTATCCGATTTGACTCCGATAGTATGGTATATGACATTTGAATTTTTTTATTTAATTTTATTTGCTATGATTTTAGCCTAAATGTAGGGGAGGGAACGAGGTATGATGTGATTGGGGAATCACGTGACAAGGACGTGGAGGGGACGGACGTGACCGGATGGTGGGTGGCCCCAGAGAAATCGACTACGGACCGTACGAGCCACGACAAAGACCACCGGCCAATCCAATGGTTGGGTCCCACGTGTCAGTATCTCTTCCCGTTTGGCTCTTTACTGCAGCTCAAATAACTCCGCCGCTCCACGTCACCTAATTGGCGCTTTTGGCTCCTTTCGGCTTTAGTTTTATACTCCAATATTAAATAATATGTTATATTAATGGACTAAAAATGCTCTTCTGACTCTGATAGTACTAAAATAAATTGTTTTCTTTTCTTAAAAAATCAAAATAATTGCCGGGTTACAGCTAATAAATAGTTATTTTGTTGTGTTTTTTTTTTCATATTTTATTTACAATTTTTTTAATATTTCTAATTTTAATTTTTAAAAAATTAAAAGTAACTTATTGCAGACTCTGAAGCTATTTTAGAGTTTTGGAACTCAGTTGGAGATGCTTTTAGAGAGAAATGTGCTATTTTGAAAGAAAATTGAGGATAATATTAAAAAATATTTAAAATATAGTTGATATTATTGGATTTAAATTTAGACTTTTCTTTAATTTCTGTCTCATTTATTTGGAAGTTTAGTGATAAAATAGCGTTTGGTCGGATGTCACTAGCAATGCTCATAGACTACCCTTAACTTAGGACCAAACATAGGTTTAAACTTTTTAACAGCATTTATTTTACCTCATATATTTTAGGGAAAAAAATTGTTTTATTTATTTAAATTTTGTTTGGTATCAATACGAACACTTAAATTTTTGATTAAATTGCAACTATAAATATCATTAATTGGATCAGAGTGCTACTACTTTTTTTAATATAGTTAATTTAATCGAGAGATTTAATTAAATTTAAATAATAAATTTAATGGCAGAATATTTTTTGTACGTATTCATTAATTATGGGGCTTAATTTTATATGCAAATTTATCTTTTATATAAATAAGAGTCCACGTCGGTTCGTCGACACCTGTACTATTCTATCTCGAAAGATGACGTGGGAGGGGCGTTAAAATAGATGGCATTTGATACGGTCAATGGTCGTGGGGCCCAGAACTTTCGGCAAATGCCAGATCAGTAATGAATGCCAACAAAGAAAAGGAGGCTCGACTAATTACATAAATACCATTTATCTACTGCTGACGTGGACCCAGTAAATTGATCATATATTTTCATCATTGCCACTAAATTTTTTTTTTCTAAAATATGATAATTACTACCAAAATATCAGAAGGTTAGCTAAATCTGGTTAGTCACTATTAAAGCACAACTTAGATAAAAGATAATTATTTTACCCTTATTAATTTTACCTAATAACTTAGTATAAAAAAAATATTATTGATTTATTTATGAGCATTTTGTTACAAGTGTTACCTATGCTACTGTAAACATTATTGATAAATATATTTACACTTAAAATTTAAAAAAAACGAGTATTTTAGTTTCATTTATAAATGTTTATTAGACTTAACCATAATCGATATAATTTTTTTATTAAAACTAATTTATCGACAATTTTAAATGAGTCAAAAAAATTTAGTAGCAATCACGATATTTAGATTTTGGCATCAATTATGTAAAAATAAAAATAAAGCCTTAAATAAATTTTATCCCATAGATTTTTGACCAACTTCCTGCAATTCTTCTTTGTAGTTAGATAAAATTTAAAGAGATAGAGGCAAAAGATAGGATGCTTAAATATATATATATATACCCTAAACTATTAAGATGACATATTAAAATGGAGATTGATTGAGAGATTGTTAATGTTGTTGGTTAATAATAATAATAATAATAATAATAATAATAATTAAGATGTTGTTAGTTGGCCCACCACTTGATTCGATAAGCCAACATGGCCGAAAGTGTATGGCATTCATAAAGTTTGATTGCCATCCTGCCATGATCTCCCGAACTATCATTCATCTTTCCACAGAATGGCAACTAAAATTATTTCAATGTCTTAGTCCTAAAGATGCAAGATAGCAACATCTTATTAGGGACCACATTCATATGCATATGCCACCCACTCATATATATGTATATATATTGGCATAAGATTTAGGTAAATTTATTACAAATACCTTTTTCTTGTTATATTTATTGTCATTCACACCATATTATATATACTTATCATTCCACATATATAATTTTCTTTTAAGTTTAACTTTAACCTAACAATGAGTGACTAAATAGAATTTTTTTCTGTTATCTTTACAATGTAATAATTAAAGGTGTGTTATAATTTAATTCTTGTGGTTTGGCTCGATTTTAATTTACTCATTTGTACTTTAAACTTAAGCACTGTGTGGTCTAAACTAAGCTATAATTGTTAAGTAGGATGAAAAAAAAGAAGACCGGTTACTCTTTGAAAATATAGTATGATTTGATGATGGTAGTAGTAGTTTGGTCATTAGCAACTTATTTAGAGAACAAAATATTAGTGCTAACAATAGTAAGGATAGTTTGGCCATTTGCACCACTAGTTTCTGATAAAAAAATATAAAAATTTAGATTTGAAGTATAAGGTAACAAGCCAAAGTAAAGTTTTTTTTTTATCTTAAATATTAAAAGATTTACTCGAGAGTATTAAAGCCATTTTGCAACTTATAATTAATTTAGGAAATAATTCTACTTGCACTCCTGAATTATTATTCTTTTATGTACACTCTCTGAATTTTTTTTATTACCCACATACACCCATTAAACTAAGAAAAATATTAATATTTATTCCTCTTGAACTAAGAAAAAAAAGTAATTATATGGACCTGCAAATCGAATAACTTTTTAGATCAAAAAGTGTATGTGGCAAAAAAAAATTTTCAAAGGTGCATGCAGAAAATGGTGAGAGTTTAAGAGGCCTAAGTGGAACTATTCCTTAATAGTAATTAGTTGCTAAGAAAACTAATGTCACATTACTTTTGTGTTGTTAGAAACAAGATAGGCGAGCTGAAATAATTAATATCAATATATATATATATATATGTGAATTATAATAAAGGTAAAAGAAAGAGTGCTTTTAATCAAAAAATTTCTAAGAATTCAGAAGAAGAAGAAGAGAGTGGTGGATCAAATCATAGTGTTGGTACTTAATTCTAGAAAGTGGTTGGCATTATCATCTCTACCAACCTTCGTAGAAAGTGAGCAACACTCTTTTGGCTTTAATCACTTTCTCTAAGGTTCCATTGATGACTTATGGCAAGTGAGGTGATGCACACTTGAACTAGGCATTCATATATAGTCTTTGTCACACATATAAAGCTCATGCTATCTTTTTGGGCAGGGCTTTCTCTTATTTGGTTTGTAGAGAAGGGGCACCTTTTTTCTTATTAGGTATGCAACTACATTATTTGGAGATTAACCAACCAAATTAGAAGCTGGCTCTTAATTTTGCCTAATTAATATGAGAGTGATTCAAAATTACACTAAGAAATATGAATATTTTTTAGGCCTAAACCTGTTGGTGAATGTTTATTTGGGCTGGGTTAGAATATTATAGTCCATTATCACTCTCTAACCTATGAAATATTGGGCTCTAGACAGGTTATAAGAACATGATAAGTCTCTTATGAAAATATTTTAATTAGCTTTCATAGGAACATAATAATATAATAGTATCTAATAAATCAAATATCCAATGTGGGACTAAAAACCACATAAATGGGTGAGTGTAAATGGTCGAATAGCAAGCGGGCGTAGGGGGCCGGGTTGGTTGGGCAAAGGCTTAGCTTGTGTTACCCATTACCAATTTGGTCTTAGGCTAGGATGAGCTTAGCCCAATGAAAGTTGCGTGGGCTCGGGCCGAGTTCAGATGGATCGAGCCTGATGATCACATCTACTCTTGACTAATATTCTAGTGATTGAGACGCTTTACCAACCGAGAGATATTAGCTATATCACTTCAGTGGCATCTTCTACGTAGCCTTAATATCACTGAGATTATTGTTTGATTTGTACAAGATTTGGCTTGAATTAATATTGATTTGTTTATGGATATCATACTTACTGGACTAATGAATAAGAGACAAAGTAATCAGAAAACAATAGAAGGAAGATATCTATCTATATGTGATATCAATGATATCTTAGGCATATAAAGATAAATTCTTTTGGATGCCTATTTATCAGATAAGGAAACTAGAATTATGGTCTCATATAAATATAGTAGCATGTCCATGTTATGTAAATAACTAAATATCATTTTTAAGCTCCTCATATTACTCATATATGAAGGAATAAATCACTCTATTTCAGATTGTTAGCATCCTTTTTCCACTTTCTTGGCTTTGTATGTTTCTCGAGTACTTCTTTGATTAAAGTGAAATGTAAGATAGTTGTTGGACATGTAAGTACCAATTTGAGCTAGGACTCTCTAAGATAAGTTAGATTTGGTCTCAGGTCTAATTGATCGAATTCAGACATCGAAATCCTAATCAAACAAAGGTCATGACATGCATGGAAGAAGGAAATGACTAGAATGTAGATGAATAAACAAGGTCTAAATTGATCAATGTTTTAATCTACTATCATGCCTGTGAAGCCCTGTAGACAAATATAGACGAACAAAGATCGTCTCAGTTGCTTCATATATCGATCTATAGTTTCGTTCTGCAATTTAAGAACAAGAATTCTGAAGTTCAGTTGCCTTTTCAGGAAAACTTATTTATTATTCATTAACTATTTTGAACAATACTTTGTCTGAAATGCTTTAAGATCAAAGTTCTGAAGTTTGGTTGTATTTTTGGGAAACTTATATATTATTAATCGACTAATTTGATTAGTATTCTATTTGCAATCAATCATACCCATCATGCAGTTTTTATCCAAATACAGAGTAGATATCATATTATATTCTTAATCTGAAGAACATTTTTGTTACTACTTAATAATTGTTTAGAGTTCCACTTTTATGACCTCAGAATCGAATTTTCAAAACTCCATTGCCGAACACTGCATAGCAGGTCAACAGATGATGAAGATTAAATTACAAATTCATTTACTAACCGAATATCCGAAATAACTATGCCAACAGAACAAGGACTTGATGATGAGGATATTTTAATTAGTTAATTTGTACATAAAAGAACAAAACGATTATTAATGGATTTCTGTCAGAACTCAGAACCTTATCAGGATACTTATTTGGCACATTCATATCATTTTACCTATTAATCTAATTTCACTTAAAACTTTGTCCAAATGTAGAGTAAACTATCTAGGTTTGATTCATGCTAAATGTGACCATGAAAAATATTTTTTAATATTTTGGCACCGTGGTTTGGAAATGCTGTCAGTCAAGGGCCTGCGCTGAAATGTGCCAATGAACACTATTTGGCACGGAAATATCTTCTAATCCATTTATCCAAATCAACTGAAACTTTGCATAGAAATGAAGTACATTGTGATAAGCAGAGATATTCTGACGGAAATTATAAACGATACGTTTCATTTTTCAGAATGCCAGTTGAAGAAGGCTTCGAGATAAAAGTTTCAAGTCTGAATTATTGAAGTCAGGTTTAAAAGAATCCAGATTCCAATATGGATATCCAATTCAGCTGAAACATTTTTATCCATATTAAAAATGTCCTAAAGAAGTGAATCCACTTGAGATTGGCCGTAAATGTCAGGTATTTCTTAGATTCGAAATGATAAAAATAAATTTCAGCATAAAAGGCTTATATCAGAAATGGTCTGATTGAGTTTGGGAACAATCATATTTTCTGATTGACAAGTCCGAAGTGACTGCAATTTTATTCACGTATGAAATAGAAGGTGTTGGCTTGATATGAAGAGAAAATGGCATGCAGAATAATGTGTACTAGTTTTGCATGTCATATGAATAGTGTTTCAGAACAAGCTTTTCTGAAGCTAAAAATTGCCTATTGCTGAACTTTAAAATGTCATCTCTCTCAATTTACTTATCTAATAATGTGAAATTTTATATACATTGAGAGATCAATTTAGACGATCCTTAAAATATCGACAAGAAATATTAATGTCATGAATCTTAACTAAGAGTTCAAACATTCAGTTGAAGCCTAACTTTGTTAAATTCTATATCTGAACTTGAAACAGAAAACAAGGATCATAATAGCATGATGTATTATTCTCTGAATAATTCTGAGGCTTCTATGCAACCTCAGTCACAGTCAAACCTAATAAGGGAGATTCTTCCTCTCTTTTTCTTTTTGATTTTAAGTCCGTAGACAAGGAAAATTCTTTCTCATTTGCATGTTGAGCAACCAATCAGAGACCATTCATGTCCATATAAAGAATCTAGCTACATAAGGAACTTATTATCATCTTTCTTAGAGTTTTCTAATACGATACTATATTTAGATTACTAGTTGATCGAAAGCTTAAGTTGCTATCTAATAGACCAGTAATATATATCATACTAACTAGAAAAGACTTATATTTTCCTATACTAATGGACGAGTCTGCTAGAGCAAGATCACATCGTTTTCTCCTGAGCTGGGATTTTCATGTAAAAGTTTGTTGTGCGATTGTTCTCATTTAGGTTATTTTTGTTCCACTGTAATATTTGCTTCCACGTTAGTTTTCCTATAAGAATTTGGTGTTTCTCTTTAGATTATGAATTAGCAAGGAGGGCTCGTTTCCTTAACAAATGGCATCATAGCCTTGGTCTCTACTGTGTATATGGAAATATATCCGAGAACTGAGAGTTTTGAGAAAACCAAACATTTGTGAATCCTTAGGTATGCTCTAATACTAATTGAAAAACATAATAAATGTCTTAGGAGATGAGACCTATCATATACTATCGATAATAATATGCAAAAAATAAAATATAAAAAGGATGATCACGAACACAAAATTTTTATGTTAAAAAACTCTAAATCGAGTAAAGAACTACAAATCCAAACTCGGATCAAAACCAATAATTAAAACTTATAACAGTTAACAAGAAGTTCACAAATCACTCGCCAATTTTCATGACTTAATCTGTACTAACTTTACTCGCTAGACTCCACACTGTTTTTCATGATAGGTTTCCAAACCTCGAGATTAATCCTTTCATCTCATTGACCTTGTAGACGCAGTTCTTCTAGATCTAATGTAAATGCGTAGACATGAGAACGATTCAGCATGTTCCGTCTAAAGCCAGAAAATAATCTCCATTGATCTCTAAAAGATTATCTTAAAAGATGATAGACGATCATTTAGAGTTAGATTAAATATTTTATATATCTTTTAGAGATAAGATAAATATCTATTAGAGATAAGATAAATACTTCCAAAAGAAAAGGTCCAAAAGAAAAAGTAAATATCTCTTGTAATACCTCCTCTAGAGTTAGGGCATCCCAACCCTTATGTACCTTATAAATATAAGGATAAATCCAAGTCAAATCAGGTCTCACGAAGTCCTAGGATTTGCAAGTTCCACGGGTGTGTTCATGTAACAACCTATCTAACAAAAAAAAAAGTTATTACATGGCACGATGTGGCCGGCCTCGTGCCATACAGTGGCAGGGGGGAGGGCGCCACGCTTCCCAGCCGTCGGCCTGGCACTTCTCTCCCATTTCTCTCTCTTTTGGTCTCTCTCACTCTCCTCTCTCTCTCTCTCTCAAACTTTCTCTCTCTTTTTCCCTCGTGCCGCTGCCAGCCTGTCGCCACCGAGGTAAGCCTTTCTCTCTCTCTCTCTCTCTCTCTCTCTCTCTCTCTCTCTCTCTCTCTCACCCTTAGGCTTAGGCTCGTAGGAGCCGAGCCGCTGGCAAGGGGCCGGCCGCTGGATGGCCACCAGCGGCCAAAGCCCTCCCCGCCAGCCCGGGTCCACAACCCCCTCCTTCCCCTCCATTCTCCTTCTTCTCTTCTCTTCTCTTCTCTAATTCTTCTTCTTTTCATTTTTTCTTCTTCTTCTTCTTCCTCGGCTCTTCCCCTTTCTGCAGCAGTGTTGGGCTCGGCAAAGGGGTTGCTCCCTTTTAATTTTTTTTACATTAATTATATGTTTTATTTTCTAAAATTTAGGTAAATTAGTTTATTTAGATGGTAGATTATTTTAATAATTTACACTCACTAGTATAAGTATTAGCTAAGTATTTTTGGTATAATAATTTATTAATTATAATTATAAATACTTGCATATGAATTTATTTATAATTTAGCCATTGCTTATTAGATTAATACATGTAATCATATTGATAATAATCTTATATTTTATATATTTAGCTTTATTAAAAATAATTAAATTATATAAGTTTTATTAATGTTCATGTGTGTGTATATATATAATGCATTTCTAGCACCTTATTATTATGTATATTATTTTCTATAAAATAAAATGCTAACCTCTCATAATTATTTTTATATTAATGGGTAATGATTATTATATGTATAATTAGTAATTAGTTAAATAAAAGTAGTAATTGTAAACTAATTGAATTATAATTAAATATAATATATATAATTTTATTTTAATTATATTATTGTATATTTGTTCCTTTTATGTTTTACATCAAAATAGAATAATTATTGCATGCGTAATATATAATTAGAAAGTAGAGTCTCCCTTAAATGCATATAAATTATAGTGTTAACATATTAAGGTTATCATAACTATATATTTATAATATATACCCAGTTAATTAATAAAGTCTAATAAACCATAATATTTTACACGAACATATTCTAATTAGATAAACGATTAACTTCATGCTACTTAAATATTTTCACATCCTGAACCTCTTATTTGAGACCGCATGGACTCAGTTAGCGATGAGTTGACACTCGGTTGACGGATGTGATGGATACATAGTTTGTATTTTCTGAATAGACGGTGAGTAGTCTTACCCTCTAAATGCTTCCCTCAAATTAAGTTATATTATATATTATCTATATGCATGTTTTGGCCTCCAGCATAATTATATGACTTTATCTAGAGATGATTACAGTCGAGTATATTTTATCATGCATGTAATTAGACTGATCTTAGATATGAATATGATGATGATAAATAGAGATGACTATACTGTTATGACTTTATGTCCGGTTGATTTGTAGCATGAGTATGCATGCTGTGATAAATTAGTATGGGTGTGCATGTGTTGACTATATGGTTGGAGACTACATTGTATTATTTTTCTCTTGATTCCTATTCCACCTAAATTTCTATTATGAATTGACTTGTTATCATACTGGATATATGCATATGATCTGTCATTTAGAAGAAAAGTATGAAATTTAGAAGGAAAGTATGAAATGTGATTGATAGGATAATTGATAGAAAGCGTAAGGATACCCGAGTGGGCGCGAGGGTTAGGACACGTTTGGTGGATGATTGATCGCTCGATATAGTCGAGATCCTGTGGCCTTACATTCGAGGTCGTTCGTCTATGTGCGCAGTAGACATTCGGACATGTCGTTTGCTAGGGCATATGTGGCGAGTTATCCTTATGAGATTTCTATCAGCTAGAATAGTGCCCGATCTGGATGGATGTTGATACACTTAGCGAAAGACAGGGTATGATTATATTAGAGATATTCCTTGCAGATGGCAGAGTATGCTCTGAGCCTTCGACGAGCATGATGTTAAAATCGGGTACCAAGTGTTGACTGTGCATAGTGGTTTAGTATGATGATGACATATAGAGATGACATTGATGACTGAGATGTTGATAAATATTTATAATTTCATTATCATCTGATTACCTGACTATCGAGTGATTAGTATACATCATATATGATTGCATTTGATATCATAGCATGGTTATGGTTGACATACATCATGTGTCATATTTGAGACAGAGTTATGATGATAGTATGACATGGAGATTTATTTATTAATTGTCAATTATTATATACTTTTATTAGTTATGACATGTTATCTACTTTTTATTTATGTATTATTGAGAACACATTCATATACTTATCCATGATATGATGCTCTTTTTGATTCATATTATTCAGTACATGATTTACTCTCTGTTTGACATCACGAATTCGAGGTAAAGTCTATTCACTAAGCTTTTTGCTCATGACTCTATTTCTTTTCTAACCCCCCAGATATTATGATACGTGATAGCGACTTGAGATATCATGAGGAGATATTTTAAAGCAAAGATAAGGTGAGCTATAGACGTGAGATAGTATAGAAGATAGTTTATCCAGATATTAAGTTATACAATTATTTGATATTTGTACTCTATTGTATAGACGATGATTTGTATAATATAGGTCAGATTATAGTATACTCATGAATTAGTGATTTTAGTTGTATCTTGATAGTTTGTCGTGGCCTGTGTGGGCCATGTCAGATTATGTAACTGTCCAGTATGGTTATTGTAGACTTAGAGTCTCCACTGCCAAGGGGTCGAGGTATTAGTGTTGGTTGATAGTATGATTGATTTCTGAGATGGATTATGTTGAGTATAGGAGTATCTGTGCGTGACGGGTCCCGCCGACCAGTCGCGTGCACCACGCGTGCTGCGTAGGCGCGTGGGCATGCACATGCCAGTGCCTAGTAGGGGCGTTACAGTTCAAATGTAGGCCAAGCCCATTCGAACGGCCAAAAGTGCTCCTCTATATATGTGAACGTACCGACAAACTTTTCAAAGTGTGTTTGAATGGCAAAAACTACACTTCTCTATGTAAACATGGTGACTCAACAACCCTGAATCTCGAAAATCTTCGGTCTAGATTTTATCAAAATTTGTACAAATACTCATATACATATATAAAAACACTTAGAATATTTTCTACACATTTGCCAATACTAAAAAATTATAATAATATCTCTTTGGCAATTTATGACAAAATATCTAAAATTTTACAAAAATTACAATAGATTCTAAATAAGCATGACACAAATTTTGTTTACTATCAAATATTATGCACAATTTCAACACTCATACCAAGTAAAATACATGAGGCTATAAAAATAAATTAAGCAATCCATAGCAAACCAAACCCAAATGACTAACACTATACACCACACTCTCCCCATTTTATTATAAATTGATAAAATGCAATCAATAGAAAAAAAATATATTAAAATAAGTGACTATGACTTCAGTAATTACTCTATAATAAGATGACCTTATGTCATAAGAGTTGCTCTAATTCAATAAGTGTATCAAAATTTTAATTTTCTCATTTTCTATTTTTAAACAAAGCCAACTATAATCCAAAACAAAAATGAAAAGGAGAAACCCAAAATAATTAATCTTAAAAAAATTTAAAATACACAAATTATCAACCAATTTAAAAATAATAATTTAAACATAATATATATATATATATATATATATATATATATATATATATATATATATATATATATAAAGACGTACATGGTAGGACACACAAATAATTAAGTAAGCTCCCCCTAGGTAAAATATCACATAAAAGAATACTTAATAAACAACACCCCGAAGGGTGTCAAAAGTTCTTCTTTCCTAATCTAAACTTGTTTAATTCTCAACCTATAATAGAAAGCATGTTTAGACTTTTGCAAAGATTTACAATGTGGCTTAATGTGTCATTTAACTCCACATGATGACAAGTAGAAACATAAATTCTATCCTTAGATATATTCTTATATGTCTTAACATTCACATTATATTTTTCATTTTGTTTCCTAAAATTTGTCTTATAATTAATATGAGAAGTATTAATATAATACAAGATGATTTAATAAAGGAAGAAGAAGAACATATATTGCATTGCACTTTCGGAGAAGAGATATTTTCTTGACTATCACATTTTAGCCCTTCCTTCTCCTTATCTTTTCTTTGTGATCTAAGGAGTTGATTCAAATTTTTTAGACCCTACAATAAATTTCAAGCGCAATCTTAGTATTATGTAACTCATTATTACAAAATTTGATATTTTCAAGTAAACTCCCTCTAAGAAAAATTTAGTCATGCATAATAACCTCCAAAATTTTAATTTTATCTCGTAAAGAAGAATTTTTAGAAAAGAAGAGATTTGAGTTTAAGAGGGTGTTCTCCAATTTTTTTGGAGATTTAAATTTTTTTTAGATGCTCCATATCTTTCAACATGATCCGTCATCTTTGCTTTTTCTTCTTTCATTACTTTGAGTTGTCCTTTAAGTTTCATATTAGTCTTTTTAGTGTTGTAGAATTCATTGTGCAATTTTATTATAAGCTCTTTGAAATTTTAAATCATCATCATCATCTGACATACCTGAATCATATTCATCTACATTCAAATATTTATTAGAAAGTTCAGCGATAACAAGGAAGTAGTGAAAGCAATATAATTTTTTCTTTTTTGGATTCAGAGTCATCAGCATCAAAATCATCCCAAGTGACCTACAAAGCTTCTCCTTTTTTCTTAAGGCAATTTGAACATTCATTTGCAAAGTGGTCATACCCTTGGCATTTATAACACTAAATTACTTCCACTTGATATTTGCTTCTAGATTTTTCACTTGAGCTGCATTTAGAATTTTTTTTCGAAAATTCTTAATCAATTTCATAAAAAGTCTCATCAACTCGGGATCAATATCATTGTCATCATCGAACTCTAGAAAAACATATATCATACTTTTCCAATATGAATCTTTGGATATATCTAATATGCAAAGTTTATTAATATCTTCTCTCCAAAAGCCCATCTCCTAAAGGATCCAATACAAATTGAAAAAACTAAACTTTAATGAATCTTTAGGTATGCTTTGATATTAATTTAAAAACATAATAAATGCTTTAGGAGATCAGATATATCACACGATATTGATAATAATATGTAGAAAATAAGGCGTAAAAAAAATAATCACAAACATAACTTTTTACGTGGAAAACCCTAAACTAGGTTAAAAAAACTATGGATCGAAACTCTAATCCAAACCAATCGCTAAAACTTATAGCAGTTAATAGAAAGCTTACAAATCACCCGTCGATTTTTATAACTCAATATGTACCAATCTTGCTCCCTAAACGCCTTGTAATACACTACTTATCGTGCTAGGATTCGAAATCTCAGCCAACCTCGAGATTGATCATTTCTTCTTAGTAACACTTGAGATGTAATTCTTCCAAATCTGATATAGATGCATAGAGTTAAGAATAATTCAGCACGTTCTGTCTAAAGCTAGAAAATGATCTCCAATGGTCTTCAAAAGATAATCTTAAAAGATGATAGAAATTTAGGGTTAGATTAAACCCATTTATATACCTCTTAGAGATAAGATAAGTATCTATTAGAGATAAGATAAATATCTCTTAGAAATAAGGTAGATATCCCTTCTAATCAATGACCGACCTCCTCTAGAGTTAGGGCATTCCAACCCTTATATACCTTATAAACATAAGGTCAAATCCAAGATTAGGTCTCACAAAGCCCCAGAATTTACAATTTCCGCCACTACGTTCAAATGCAAATCGAGCCCGTTCAAGCGGCCATAAGTGCTTCTTTGTATGTCTGAAAGCACTACAAACTTTCTAGGGTGCATTCGAATAGCCAAAATTGTATTTTTATATGTATGAATGCGCTGCGAACTTTTTAGAGTGCATTTGATTGCTTGCGAACGCGATGACTTATTTGGTCTAAATCTCGAAAATATTTAGTCTAAATCTTATCAAAACTTATAAATATGCTCATATACGTGTATAGAAATATTTAGAATATTTTGTACATATTTTCCAAAATAATCCTAACAAGTTTAATGATTTTTATTAATGTGAATAATTGAATAACATGGAAGGTGATCATCTCTATTGCAAAGATTTATATACAATAATAAAAGGAAGTGACTATAAGTCTAAAGACGTCAAATAATAATTGTAAGAAGCTAGATCAAAAGTCCATTGGTACGATCCGACAATAGTTGAATGATGTTATGTTCCACGATGTTGCAAATGGGACATCTACTAAGTATTTGTGGATGAAATTGTATTGGGACTTGATGATGTTTTAAATCAAACGACAAAAATATTCTTGAGTATACATTAAACTAGTAGTAGTAAATAATATTTTGATGCGATCCGGGTTAGATCGGATCACATCATAGGGATATTGGGCTCGATGGATCGAGTCTAGTTGTCTTATTTATTCTGCTTATGTAGTTTAGTTAGAGTCTAAATAGATTAGAGTTTATTTAATTAGCTAAGTTTAGTTTAGTTAATTTCTGCACAATTTTAGAAAAATATTCTATAGACATTCAGAAGTCATCCGGATATTATGGAACTAGTTGGAGAAGATCGATGACGTCCTGATCTACAACTTTCATATTCAAGATTTCTCCAAATTAGGAATCTATCTTTGGAAAAATGAGGAAATATTTCTAGAAAGATAAGGAAAGCTGATTTAGCTAAGTCACGTTTATCTCTATATCATATTTATCTTTAATATAAGATCGGTCTAGAGTTAGCCTCTATAAATATGTGGAGTGCATCCCTAATTGCTTATCATTGAATGAATGCATGAAAAGAATTTGAGTTTAGCCAAATATTTCTTATCGTTTTTATCTTTTACCATAGCCCTAGAAGTATCTCGATCTTCCAAACCCTAGGCACCACCTTCCTCTAGGAGCCACCCTACTATACGACCGCCCACCGCTACCCTTGGCTATCTGCCACCCTCCAACAACTGCCGCAAAATAAGTTATTTACCATTCTGCCCTATCTGACCTTGCTCCACTATTTTAACCATAACTTTCTATCCAGATCTCCTATTGACTTCATTTTAAAGCCATTAGATCCGAGACTTTCGAGATTACTACTCCTTAAAATCTTAGGATCATTCTACGAACGGATCTTTCTGGATTTGGTTTGTAACACTTTTTTTAAATAATAAATTTTTTTATTATAAATATAGGCTTCAAAAGCTTCAAATATCTATATTAAAAATAAATGTGGATTTACAAATTCATAGTAGTGAGTAGCATTGCGTGACAATGTGTGACAATGCATTGGCTATATACTGTATGGCAATACATTGCAGTACATATGCGCTGTAGTGCATGACAATGCAGTGGTTATATAGTGCATGGCAATGCGTTGTAGTGCATGTGCAAGTGCGTGTGTAATAACCCAAGTAGGGTTAAAAAAAAACTACTCGGCATGATGCGACCGGCCACGCTTTGGCCAGCCTCGTGCCCAGCATGCACAGCATGCTATGGCAGCGGTGGGGGTGCCAAGCTACTACACGCTGCGACGACGTGTGGAGGTGGGACTTGGCCCACCGGCCACTCCGCGGCCGTCGCGTGACCAACTCTCTCTCTCTCTCTAATATTATTTTTCTCTCTCTCTTCCTCGCATTCTCCCAGCCTCTTTCTCTCTCTAGCTCTCTCTCTCTCTCCATCTAGTGCACCAGCAGGCACCGACTGCTAGGAAAAAGCCGTCGTTGGCCCTTCTGTCCGCCGGTGAGCCTCTCTCTCTCTCTCTCCTTCTCTCTCTCTCTCTCTCTCCTTCTCTCTCTCTCTCTCTCTCTCTCTCTCTTTCTCTTTGTCAGTTTCCTCTCTAGACGCCGGAAATTTGAGTCGCCGGCGAGAGGTCGGCCGCTGAGTGGCCACCAACGGCCGTACCCCTCCCCTGCGGCCCAACCTCCTTTCCTTTCTTTCTCCTTCATTTTCTTTTTCTTCTTCTTCTTCTTCTTCTTCTTCTTCTTCTTCTTCTTCTTCTCCTCCTCCTTTCCTCCTTTCCTCCTCTCGGATTGCACTCTACAAAAGGTGCTGGGCTCGGCCCAGCACCTTCTATGTTAAGGTGTTGGGCAGAGCCTAGCACTGTGTATATATATATATATATGCATATTATTGATTACTAATTATATTTGTTTAGGCAATTAATTATTCAATTAGTTTAGTTAATTTAATGTATTTAATATATATGAATTAAATACAATTATATCATAGTTAGTAAATAAATCTAATTATATCATGTTTAGCAAATTACCTACAACATAAAATACTATTTTAATCCTAGGTAAGTAATAGTAATTATTAGAGTTATGTACGTATATTCTTGCGTAATTATTTGTAGTAACTTAATTCTTATTTTCTTAATTATTAAAGAGAATAATAGGCAGATAATTATGTTTTAAATACACTATTAAATAATATAATTATGGTTAATAAATAACAAAACAAATATAGAAATGAAGAGTACATGATTACAATAAGAAATTATCTTTTAGCCGGATTAATTTTAATGAATAGAAAGACTAACATTATTTGTTATAAATAATTTTAGATTCTGATCCCCTTGTTCATGACTCCATGGACTTAACTATCGAGGCTTGATCATTGTCGTAGCAATGTGAACGAGTGATTGTTTGATATTTGCTGTGGTGGTGAGTAGTCTTATCCTCTAGACGTCTTTCTCAAATTAGGTTATATTCTATATTATGTATATACAGGTTTTGACCTCCAGCATGATTATATAATTTTATCTAGAGATGATTACAGTCGAGCATATTTTTTATCATACATATAATTAGGCTGATCTTGGATATGAGTATGATGATGATAAATAGAGATGATAAGAGATGATTATACTATTATAAGGTTATGGCTAGTTGATCTATAGCATGAGTATGCATGTAATAGATTAGTATGAGTATGCATGTGTCGACTACATGATTGGAGACTATATTGCATCATTTTTCTCTTGATTTCTATTCTACATAAATTCCTGTTATGCGTTGACTTGTTATCATACTGGATATATGCATATGATGTGGCATTTAGAGAGGAAGCATGAAATGTGATTGATAGGATGGTTGATAGAAAGCGTGCCTAGAGATGATTGATCGCTCGACATGGTCGCAATCCTGATGGCCTTACGTCCGAGGTCGTTAGTCTGTGTGCACAACAGACATTCGGACACATGCCATTCGCCAGGGCATATGTGGCAAGTTATCCTCACGAGGTTTCTATCAGCTAGAAGGGTGCCCGGTGTGGATGGATGCTGATACCCTTGCGGGTGGCGGGGTATGGTTATATTTGAGATACTCTTGCGGGTGGCGGAGTGTGATTTGAGCCTTCGGACATGATGTTGAGACCGGGTATTAGGTGTTGACTTTGCACAGTGGTCTAGTATAATGATGACATATAGAGCTGACATTAATGACTGAGATGTTGAGAAATGCATATGATTTCATTATCATTTGATTACCTAATTATCGAGTTGTCAATATATATCATATATGGTTACATTTGATATCATAGCATCGTCATGGTCGGCATACATCATGTGTCATATTTGAGAGAGAGTTATGATGATAGTATCACATGGAGATTTATTTATTCATTATCGAGGATTATACAATTTATCAGTTATGACATATTATCTACTTTTCATTTATGTATTATTGAGGACATATTCATTTACTCATTCATGACATGATACTCTTTTTTATTCATATTATCTAGTACTTGATTTATTCTCTGTTTGGCTTCACTGATTTGGGATAAGGTCTATTCATTGAGCTTTTAGCTCATGACTCATTTTGTTTTCTCCTTTCCAAAAACCCAGGTGAACGAGTGGAGCAGGATACTCCCTTAGAGATCTTGCTAGTGGGTAAAGAGTAGTGTGTGGTTAGTGTTATGCGCTAGATAAGTTATCTTATTTGATGTATTAGTGGACATCCTCCAAAGTGTGTCTTTATCATTGTCTTATATTCTAGCAGGTGACTTTGTACTTGTATAATTATGTATATACTACTGTTGTGTATATGCTGTGGTGAAAAACTCTTGATGATGTGTTATAGCCTGTGTGGGGCCTAAGTAGAGTTTTCCGTATATTTTTGACAGTTAGATTTGTGTTATCTTTAGTTTAGATGTTGTTGATAAATTTATGATGTTGATACAGGTTTATTTGATTGTTAGTAACAAACAAATAGTCATGTGCCATGCACGTGCAATGTGGGCTCGTGCCATGCACGTGTTTAGGGTTATGGGTGTTACAGCGTCTGTATCGCCCCCACCCACCACGAGTATATGCATGCCCACGCGCCCACACAGCACGCGCGGCGTATGCGACAGGTCGAGCGGGGCCCGTCACGCACAGGATTCTCTTCGTGCACATACAATTATGACATCATCAAATACTACTTGCTAACATATCCATGCTCACATAATCCAACATCAAATAAAATATACTATTAACCAAATAAACCTGTTAAAATATGAGTATCCAAGTCCACAATAATATACACTAGACCACTAATTAATCTGTCAGGACCCACATAGGCCACGACAAACCATCAAGATATAATTAAACAACTAATACACAAGAACACTATAATTTGACCTGTATTATACCAATTATCATCTATATAATGAAGTACAAATATCAAATAATAGTACAACTCAATATTTGGTTAAACTATTTTCTATACCATCACACGTTTATAGCTCACCTCATCTTTCTAAAATATCTCATCGGGATATCTCAAGCTGGTATCACGTACCATATTATCTATAGAGGTTAGAAAAGAAATAAAGATAGTCATGAGCAAAAGGCTCAGTGAATAAACCTTACCCCGAATCAGTGAAGCCAAACAAAGAGTAAATCATGTACTGGATAATAGGAATCAGAAAAAGCACCATGTTATGAATGAGCGTATGAATGTAACCTTAATAATATATAATTGAAATGTAGATAAAATGTCATAACTGATAAAAGTATATAATCATCGACAATGAATAGACAAATCTCCATGTCATACTATCATCATAACTCTCTCTCAAATATAACACATGATGCATGCCAACCATGACAATGCTATGATATCAAATATAATATATATATGATATATATTGACCACTCGACAATTAGGTAATCAGATGATAATGAAATCATATGCATTTCTCAATATCTCAGTCATCAATATCATCTCTAAATGTCATTATCATATTAGACCACTATGCACAGTCAATACCCGGTACCCAGTCCCAACATCATGCCTGAAGGCTCATAGCATACTCTGTTATCTGCAATGAGTATCTCAAATATAACTATACCCCGCCATCCGCTAAGGGTATCAACATTCATCCAAATTGGGCACCATTCTAGCTGATAGAAATCTCGTGAGAATAACTCGCCACATATGCCCTAGCGAACGACCTGTGTCCGAATGTCTACTACGTACACAGACTAACGACCTCAGACGTAAGGCTAATAGGATCGCGACTATGTCGAGCAATCAATCATCCACCATGCGCGTCCTAACCTTCGCGCCCACTCGGGTATCCTCAAGCTTTCTATTAACTATTCTATCAATCGTATTTCATGCTTTCCTTCTAAATGACAGATCATATGCATAATCCAATACGATAACAAGTCAATACATAACAAAAATTTAGGTGAAATAAGAATCAAGAGAAAAATAATGTAATATAGTCTCCGATCATATAGTCGATACATGCATATCCATGCTAATTTATCACAACATGCATACTCATGTTACAGATCAACTGGACATAAAATTATAACAGTATAGTAATCTCTAATCATCTATATATATCATCATCATACTCATATCCAAGATCAGCCTAATTATATGTATGATAAAATATGCGCGACTATAATCATCTGTAGATAAAGTCATAATCATGTTGGAGGTCAAAACATACATGTACATAATATATAATATAACATAATTTGAGAAAGGCGTCTAGGGGATAAGACTACTCACTTCTGATCAGAAGACACAACTCACGCATCCGTCACGTCCGGCAACCGAGCGACAACTCATCCTAATATGGTCCACGAGACTTCAAATAAGGGGTTCAGAATTTGAAAATATTTAAGTAGCATGAAGTTAGCCGTTCACCTAATTAAAATCCATTCATGTAATATATGATGATTTATTAGGCTTTAGAATTTCTACTTATCTTTATAACTAGCTAGATTTTTAATTATAAAATAAAAATAAAAATATAGATAAAAAACTAATTATTATTAAATTATATCTTAATTAATTAGGGACTATGTAGTCATTACTTTATTAAATAATAAATAACAAAATACGTAAGCATAGTATTTTATTTGTTACAAAATAATAATGTATAATAAACTATTAGAATTACTTAAAATATATCATATTCTACAAATTTGATAATTATAATTTACAAATCTATATATTAATCTAATAGAGACATAAATAAATAAATATAAGTATTACCTATATTTATACCTAATTAATCATTAATTATACAAATTATAATTAATAATAAACATATTGCAGAATATATATTGTTATTAAAATAATTAATGTCTAAATAATCTATTTGCATTAATTGAGAAGGAAAAGTCTAAATAAATAACATCAATAAAATAAATAAATAATTAATTAATTAATTAATTAAGACACTGCCATCAGTGCTATGCTTGGCCCAGCACTGCCTGCTATAGTGCTGGGCCGAACTGTGTAGAAAGAGAAGGAGAAGAAGCCGAGGAAGAAGAAGAAAAAGAAAAAAGAAATAAGAAGAAGGAGAAGAAGAAGAGGAGAAGAAAGGAGGAGAGGAGGGAGGGGGTTGCGGACCCGAGCTGGCGGAAAGAGCACCGGCTGCTGCTAGCCAGCCAGCGGCCGGCGGCTCGACTCCGACGAGCCCGAGCTCGTGTATCAGCGTGCGCGTGCGAGAGAGAGAGAGAGAGAGTTAGGAGGGAAAAGAAAATAGGGGAAGTGACAGACCTCACTGATCGCAGCGGCAGTTCCAAGGGAGGTAGCGCCGACCGGCAAGCTGGCAGAGCGGTGACGGTAGTAGTTAGAGAGAGCGAGAAAGAGAGTTTGAGAGAGAGAGGAGAGTGAGAGAGAGACCGAAAGGGAGAGAGTGGAGAGAAGTAAAAGAGAGCAAGAGAGGCGGTGGGGAGAGGGAAGTCAGTGATGGCGGCAGGGTGGGGCCCGTGACGGCCAGTTGGCCGGGCAAGTGACGCATGGCGCCCCCATCCAGCATCAAGCTGCATGGGTGGCGCTGCACGGGCACGAGGCCGGCCACAGTGTGGCAGGCCACGTCGTGCCCAAAATTTAATTTAATTTTAAATTTATTTATTTATTTATTTTAAGGTTGGGTTGTTATAGGGTGACAATGAAATGGCTATGCAGTGCTTAACAATATGTTACGAACTAGTCTGATCTGAAACGCAACGGTTTCGAAACTTAGATCCTAGCTTGATAGCCCTCCAATGGCTAGATGGATGCTAGGGTTAGTTCGTGGTGTAAAGGGGAGAAGTTGATATGGAAGAGGGTGGTTAGAAGCCAGATGATGCCGACCAAAGACTTGGGCAGTGGAAGAAGGGAGGTGAGAGAGGGCGCCAATGGCTAGAGACAAGAGAGAAGAAGATAAGGCAAAAGCCAATTCCAATAACAAGATTATCCTCATTTAGGGTTTCCTCCACATATATATAGAGGCTCACCCTAAGGACTCCTTAATGAACATAAAAATACTCCAAACAACCTTAACAATCCCTAACTTAGCCCACACTTTCGCCGCGGTGCATTCGAACGCGCCCGATCGCGTTCGAACGCGGCTTTCCGTTCTCTTGTCGATACGAACGTGATACAAGCTTTCGAACGACCGCGTTCGAACGCACCCTGGCAAAAATTGATATTATTGATTCAACTTTACTCAACTAGATAAATAAGCTTATTTCAATGAACCCAATGTCACGAATGGAGCCAATATGGATCAGATCGTATCACTTCATGCTTCCGTTCACCTTGTCCTCAAGGTGTCCATGGCGGTTCCCAAACCTTATGTGGTTGATTTATCGAATGTGCGTCCCTTTTGGATTGTCCATGCTCTTTCAACGATTGGTCCTCCATGTCACCCTCTGGATAATCTTTGATCATCTTCTTTATTAGCATAATGGCAGTAGGCTGTTTGGCGCATTTATGGCCCGATACGAAGTGTTCGTCGCAATAGAAGCATAGACTCTTCGAACGCCGATCTTCAATGTCCACTGGTAGGAGGCATCGACCTCTCAACCTTGGCTGGTCCTTAGGGTCTGGCTCGATTCGAGGTGGGGTCGGCCCGCTTGGATTTGGCCGAGTCTGTCCTAAATATGGCACACCCAAGGCTGGCGGTCTCGAGTTGCTCAATGGTGTTTGCTCCATGGTTTTCGACTCCAATGTGGTCCACTTTGGTTGGTGTATTGCCTTCAATTCTTGTATCTTTTCTTCCATCATTTGTGCCGCTGAGAAGGCCTATAGCAAAGTGGTAGGTCGAATAGCTTTGACTTCCGCTTGGATATCACGACAAAGCCCGGAGATGAAAGTACTTTTGAGGGCTGATTCTAATGACCCATGGACTCTATTGCTGATCCTTTCAAACTCCTCTTGATAGGCTCTTACAGAGGTCTTTTCGGTTAGTTTCGTCAAGGTGGCTTAGAAATTTTCATAGTCGGAAGGTCCGAAACGCACACAAAGCGTATCGACGAACTCCTCCCAAGTGGCGAAGGGGCGTGCGTGTTGCATTGTTTGATACCATCTCACCGCCATGTCTTCCAGATGGAATGAGGCCAGTAGCACCTTTTGGTTATTAGGTGTCCCTTGATAAGTGAAGAGTTGCTCCACCCTATAAATTCAATCCAACGGGTCACCACCGTTGAACTTAGGAAAATCGATTCGAACGACGCGAGGTTGTAGCATTTGGTCGCGTCCGTTCTCGCATCCTCGGTGAAGCGGCTCTTGTTGTTGGATCCTTGGCTGATGTGGGGGCTCCTCCCACCCATCCCAAGGTTCCTCCTCTGGATGTGGGGCCATAGGTTCCTTCGGGGGCAAGGGAGGTAAGTCGGTGCGGCGCCCGTGCGATTCGTCGCGCTGTTGCCACGGTGCCTCCAAGATTGGTCCTCGTCGGTTCCCCTCCCTAGGTAAGGGGGGTTCTTCATGTCTTCGAGGACGCTCAGGGGTACGCCTTGGAGGGTATTCATTCCTATCAGCAAGGGTGGCTTTGATCTCCAACAATGTTTGCGCCGTGCTAGAGTTTGTGCAAGATCAGGCGGGCCTTCTGTCCGTCCTCGTGAACTTTGAGGAGATGGAGATCTTGACATAGCCATGTGATCCATCTCCATGCCTTGATCACTTACTTGCTTAGCCGCCTTTGATCTTGTGGTAGCCATAATGATCTGAGGAAAGTTGGCTCTGATACCAGTTGTTACGAACTAGTTTGATCTAATCTACAACAATTCTGAAACTTAGATCCTAGCTTGATAGCCCTTCAATGGCTAGATGGATGCTAGGGTTAGTTCGTGGTGTGAAGGGGGAGAAGTTGATGTGGAAGATGGTGGTTAGAAGTTGGATGAGGCCGACCAAAGACTTGGGCGGTGAAAGAAGGGAGGTGAGAGAGGGCGCCAAATAGCTAGAGACAAGAGAGAAGAAGATAAGGCAAAAGCCAATTCCAATAACAAGATTATCCTCATTTAGGGTTTCCTCCATATATATATATAGGCTCACCCTAATGACTCCTTAATGAACATAAAAATACTCCAAACAACCCTAACAATCTCTAACTTAGCCCACACTTTCGCTGCGGTGCATTCGAACGTGCCCGATCGCGTTCAAACGCGGGCTTTCCGTTCTCTGTCGATGCGAACGTGATGCAAGCGTTCGAACGCGGTCCTTGCGTTTGAACGCACCCTAGCAAAAATTGATCTTATTGATTCAACTTGACTCAACTAGATAAATAAGCTCATTCCAATGAACTTAATGTCACGAGTGAAGTCAATATGGATCGAATCGTATCATAATACATTGTAATGCGTGACAATGTTGCGGCTATACAGTTTGTAGCAATGCGCTACAATTCATTACAATACGCTGCAATACGTTGTAGTGTGTGATAATACAGATATTTATGTGACGTGATTGTTTTTCAAAAAGAAGAGAAAAAGAGAGAGAGAGAGAGAGAATCATAATTGCAGTTGAGGTGATATATAATTAAGTAATGTCTAAGAGTAATATTGTAATTGTGAGTTATTATTAGTTTATTTTTAAAAAATGTATAAATTAAGATGAAAGAGAATAATAAATTACTATACTAGAATAAGCTAAAATATTATTTAGTTACTGTACTAGAATATAATATAGAAGCTTATTCGAAAATAAGCATATTCTTATTCCACGGGTTAACAGTGCTTGGTATGTTATGGTAGTTACCATTTATTAAACATTTCAAAATAGGATGATCTTGAGACCCTTATTTATTGTGATTGGATCTGTGATAGATCAAGATAATAATGGAAATAGACTAAAATACTGGGCCTTACGAATTATCTCACGCATATTTGGGTTTTCTTATATTTACAGGTATCACTGGATGAAAAGAACTAAATGCATTTTTTGAAGAACAATTAAACCCACTATAGTTTTTTTATAAAATTACTTTACATTTCTATACTTAAAAATATCTCAAACTACTCCCAGTATGAATAACTAATAACTAAAGTGAAATCGTTAATTTTTTTATTAAATTTATCTGAATGACATCAAAATAACTAAAATACCTTTATCATGTTTGTTAAAAAGACATGCAAATTTTGATATATTGCAGCGAAATTACTAAAATACTCATGGTACTTGGTTAAATTTAAAAAACAAAACTCAGTCATAAATAAAGAGATTGGCTTGAGACTTTTTTAAATGTATTTAAACACTATGGTTTAACAAAGTTTAGTATTAGTTTGGTTTAGTGTATAAGTGATACTGTTGTACACATATTTTTCTACTCTCCTTGATCCTAAAATAATTTAAAAAATTATAATATTGTAGATTAATTTTCGTTGTATGTGGGAAATTGCCTTGTAGACATGATCATCAGGCCCAACCAGTCCAAACCTAGCCCGAACCCGCCTGGTTTTAATCGGGCTAAGCCTGGCCCGAGCTCGATTTAGGTCGAGCCCGAGATAGTAGTAGGCAATGGGCTAAGCTTTTATCCGCCTGGCCCGACCCGGCCCAAAAGCCTGATCCACTACTCTCATCTATGACCCGATTCATAATGCATGCATATCTTTATAATTTTTTTAATCTCACATTAAAAAATTTAGTAAAGTATATATCAATATATAAGTACATTCTCATAAAGATAACTAAAATATCTTTATATAAGCCCATTAAAATCTACCTAATAAATTTTTTTATTTAACACATTATGTTAAATCCATTATATTTAACCCAAACCCAATATCATTAGCTGCCGGTGAGAGTAAGCAGTCGATCAATTTATGAAACTTTTACCTCTTCTAAAATAAACACCAAGAAAAGTTACCACTTTTCCGCAAGCGTGGGGACAAAGCCACCAACTTTTTTCCCATGGGGATGGGGATAAGTGGTTCAGAAAAAGGAAGGCGACAAAACGAGGAGACGCAGGAAAAAAGAAAAAAAGAAAAGAAAAAGAGGAGGCGATGGGACTCCAGTTACAATGAGTAGGCCTCCGTCGTGAAGGCAACCCATGCCTCCATAAACACCACCATGTTTTAATCCATTCTCCCTCTTCTTTAAAAGCAACTTCTACTGGGATCTCTTTCTCTCAACAAATTCAATTGAGGTACTTCTTCTTCTTCTTCTTCTTCTTCTTCTCGATTTCATTCATATAAGAGTTGGGTCTTGGTGGATTCTTACTTATTAACTTCATAGATAATTTCTCGTGGTAGGAGATGATGAAGAGGACGTCCCAGATTCCAGCATTTGGGCACTGGGACTACTGCGACGAGTTGCCCATGACGCAGTACTTCGAGTCTGCAATCCAAGCTGGTCTTTTCCATCGCCATTACTTGGGAGAAGATGGAGACCTCTTCAAGGTCAAACCACCAACTTACCGTCATCTCCATGGAAGCCAAAACAAGGTTGCGAATTCTTGTTCTACTAATCTTTTGTTGGGTTTTATATATATTTCATTTTTTGAGAGTGAGAGAGAGAGCTTAGAAAGTATATATTTGTTTGGTTAATATCAGGTTAGGAATGGTGGGGTGGAGAAGCAGCAGAGGAAGCAGGGGAGTGTTTGTGACGTTGGAGTGGGGAGGAGCCCAAGAAAGGTGAGAGCAGTACCAAAAGCTGTGGATGAGGACTTGTACAAGATCCCACCGGAGCTCCTCTATCAAAAGCCCAAGACGGTACTCATCTCGAGTTTTTAACCAAACTAGCCCTCTTTTTTTATCTTTTTTAATCGAAATAGACTATTTCTCATTTGGTCTAATTTACTGTAGCTCTAATAAAAATGTTAAACTAATTAGTATTTTTCTTAACTGCTGAAAAATTAAATTAAAAAGATATATATATATATATATAATGTTAAATTAATAGTATTTTAGGATAAGATAAAAATACTGAACTAATGCTAATTAGTTCAGTGTTTTTATTAGGGCTAATTTGGTCAAAAATTCACTCATCTCTTACTACTATGCAAATTTGCAAATTACACCCTGGCATTTTCTGTAAACTGAATGAAGAAGCACATTGGGTGTGATTTGCAAATACTAAAAAATGTAGGCTTTTAATCATGGAGCGTTCGTAAGTAAAATGACAACTATGCACGTACTTCATCCTTTTAGGCTCATCAACTCTGACAGATCATATAGGGGTATTTTTGTCATTATAAAAACTAGTTGCGTTGTTAATAGCATTTGTTTGTTGCGCTGGAAGTATAATTTCATTTCTTTTAAATATCTTTCAAGAAGTTGAGTAAATGTAAAAGTGTGAAAACTTTGATCATTATTAGTTCGGGTTTTTTAACATAATTTCCACCTAAAAGTTTTAAAGTATTATAATTGTTTTTATATTCTTTGATATATTATAATTATTTTTTTTTATCATAATGATTACAATTATCATTATGTTGGAATATTTCTAACAGATTATTATTAAAGTTTATATATGCATATAAATATAAATGATTAAAATACTCGTTATTTTGCACACACACAAAAAAAAGATTGTTTTTCTTGCAATATAATATTGAATAACATTAATAACTTTAGTCTTTCTTCTTAATGTATGGTTTGGTTGCTTTTAGCTGCGGTTAATTAAATTTAACTAACAACTTAATATTTTCAGAAAAAAAAACTCAAGAATTTTGGAGTCTTGTACACTCTAATATTTAGAATTTGATGAACATGAAGCAATTTATATAGAAATTGTTCTCTAAAACTAGGCATACTTTTGAGAGAATTAAAAAAATTTATATAAATAGCTGACTCACTGAAACACTTAGTCTTTTTATTTATATTTTGAAACAAATGAGATGTATAAAATAAATTATGGACAAATTTAAAATGATTAAAAACTTGTATAACTTTTGACTATTATTTAAAACAAGTGATGAATAATACGCGAAGTTTGAAAATAACCCTTCTTTTGATGGTGTCCTAGCATACATTCTAGATAAATGTCACCAATTGACATAGATGTGATTGATTGGTTGCAGAAGAGGTTGCTGAGGAAGCTGTGGAGTGGATGCCTGGGAATCAACTGCATTGGCTGAGAGAGATTGAAATGGACTGATGATGAAAGGAAGGAAGGAAGAAAGGAAGAAAATGTAGCAAAATATACATTGCATGCATTGGGGTTGGGCCCTATTTGCTCTGCTCTTTCCTGGCTTTGTGTTAGATAAATGCCTGATGTGATGGAACAATGCAGCAGTGCAGTGAGGTGATGTGTTTTTGAACTTGTCTTGTTACTTGTACTTGGGTTTTTGCCATACTGTGGGAGTGAGTCATTAGGGAGCTGCCGACAGTGTAAATTAATAATATTTACTTTGGAAATAACAAGTTAGTAAACTGTGATTGAAATGTTATCTTTAGCTAAATGTTATTACTTTCGTAGAGAGTTTTTTTAAAGATGTCATTATGTTAGTTAAATCTAATTAGATAGTCAGACCTTGATTGCAAACTTCCCTCATTTTATCTTATGGCAAATATTAAAATTTTGCAGCAATGCTATATTTAACAATGTTCACGATGATTTAGAAAAGAATTGGACTCCTCCCTCGTACTTATAAATGATTAGTTTAAGAACCTATACATTGGCTTATGAAAACCTATCCGTTAGGTTTTTAGTGTCGGCAAATATATATAAAATATTTTAAATATTTTATGTATATAAATGAGCATGTAAGTGTTAAGATTTAGTTTCAAATTTTTTTTAATTTTAAAGTAAATAACTCATGTTGTTCGGAAGGTGTTTGAACGCACCCTATTAGGCGGCGTTCAAAGGTACATAAGTATACTTTTAGCCATTTGAACGTATCTTAGTAGTCATTCAAATATACAAAGGAGCATATTTAGTCAGTTTAATGCTCCATGGTAGGCGTTTCAAAATATGAAGACTTTAAATAAAGTCGTTCAAATGACACATACTTGCATCACATTTTGGGAATCTGTTGATTTTCATCGACAGGTCTTTGATCATTATCATCATACAAAAGTATTCATTTTAAAGGTCACATAAGGGACTTTAAAAAGATATACATGGCCAAAAAAAACCTTAAAAAAAAGAGCTATAAAAAATGGAAATGTAAGGAGGTAAAAGAACTCAGTTTGTCATTTAACTTACAATATATAAAAGTGTTGGCCCCACCTCTATTAGGGTTTCAATTGCTTTCTTCTCCCCCTCATCCTTTAGGGCTCTCGTCGCCGGTCTCCCTCTCTCTCTCTTCTTTTCCTTCCTCTTCTTTCTTTCCTCGCCTCTAGATTTCCAAGTTTCATGTTCTCTCTCCAATTTCTTTTATAGTTTCTCCTTTATCGTTGAAAAAACTTAACTTAGACACAAGTCTACATCTAAATCCTAGGCAATAATATCAATCATTTACTTAAATAAATGTAAAATAAATATTAAAAAGTAAATCAAAGATGAATACCAAGATTGAAAAACTCCTAAACACAAGTATGTATCTAAATACTGGGCAATGATATCACTTGTTCGCTTAAGTAAAAGTCCGAAGAAATATTAAAAACGAAAGCAGAGATGAACGCCAAGATTTTAACGTGGAAAAACCCAAACGGAAAAAAACTATGGATCCAAACTCGGATCAAAACTAATTACTAGGATAATAGCAGTTACAAGACTGACTCACAAAATAACTCGTCGATCCAAACGACTTTGTTCCTCTCAGTCTTGCTCACTAGAACCCACGATTCACTGCTTTTCGTGATTGATGTCCAACCTAAGTAGCCCTCGAGATTGATCTTTCGTCTAGATAGGCCTTAAGACGAAAGATTAAGCTTTTAAGAAGAGTAGGACCTTATTAGTTGAAGAACCGATGTAGCCTCAAGAAGTCTCCTTCAAAATTGCTTCTTCAACCCCTCTAGAGTTATGGCATCACAATACTTATATATGATCTCAAAGATAGAGTCAAATCCAAGTATTATTCAAACTCACGAAAGTCCAAGAATTACAAACTTCGTTTGTGCATTCGAACACGGCCCGAGTGTGTTCGAACGACCTGACTTGATCTCAAGTGCGTTCGAACGGGCCCAAGTGCGTTCGAACGCAACAGCTTGAATTTCTCAAGTTGCGTTCGAACGCCTTTGTGAATGCTATTCTCGGTCTGTGTGAACGTTGCTCTCAGTATGTGTGAACGCATGTACCCGCGTTCGAACGCGCTTGTGAACGCAGCTCTCGGTGTGTGTGAACGCGTGAGCCCGCGTTCGAACACGCTTGTGAACGCGGTGTGAACGCGATGTGAACTCATAAATTTTTCTCCAATAATCTTGCAATTCTTCAAACCAGATATTTTCTAGACTTATATAAAAGCTCATATACATGTATAAATACACTTAGAATATTTTATACACAATTGCCAACAATTAAAAATCTAACAATCTCCCCCTTTAGCAATTTGTGACAAAACATCTAGATTACAAGATATTACAAAGAATTCAAAATGAGGATTCAACAAGTCTAGAATATTTAGCACATCAATCCCTGCAAAGAAAAATATACTGATCAAAGATAAAGTGAAAATAACTAGAAGTGAAAAAAACAATTCAAAAAAGTTTACAAGTTCTCAAGCAAGCACAAGTTCATAGAATCTTCAAATAAACACAAGTTCACACGATCTTCAAGCAAAGTTATTAGCCAGTAAACTTATACTAGTAAACTCCCCCTACGCCAGTACTCCCCCTACACCAGTAAACTCTAAACTCACTCCGAACATCTAAACTCTCCCCCTTTTTGACCCAAATTTCAAAGACTAAGAACTAGGAGAAAACTGACAATGAAGAATCGACAACACGGAGTCGAGCACGGTCGCCTGACGAGCTTGCTAAGCTCGAAAATCATTCACAACCGAATGTAGGTCCTGCACCTGAGTGCTAAGCTGATCAAAATGGTCAGAGAAATGTGGTAACTCTCCCTCAGGATGAGATGAATCATCGTCAGAACTGTCATCTGAACTGTCGAGGTGTGATGGACGTCTAGCGGCAGAAGAGGAGGATGGCTTGAGAGGAGACGGCTGATCATTAGCTTGACTCCGCTTCAGTGTTATCCAATCCAACAATTTTTTAGCAGTAAGCGAAGCTTCTGAGGCATCCACTCGCACCCCACTCTGAGTGCACAAATTGGTAATAAAAATACTAAACGGCAACCCTTCACGAGGCGCTTCTTTTTGTGTAGCTGTCAAAAAGGAATCATATATTCCAGCAGCCAAATCAATAGAAATCCTCGACAGCATTGCATGAAGGAGGAAGGCACGATCCGAACTAATACTTGAATGTCGAGTCTTGGGGGTGACATTGTAAAGACAAAACAGGTGAAGCATGTGAGCCACTGACGTCAATTTCGCATGAGGCATCATGTTTCCTTTCCAACGTTCCCCTTTGATTAATATAGTACCATCATAGTCTTTAACATTAGGAAGTGAGTCAGAAGATGGATACTGGAACTCGCCATCAGGAAGTTGGAGTTCAGCACGAATGACATCGGAGTCCAAATATATCGAAACCCCATGGACTGTAGAACGTATACAATGTTCCAAAACAGTTAGCATTGCTAAAAATTCCTTGACAACCTCCACATATGTTGTCCCGTTCATCCGACACACGGACAACCATCCTCGCTCAGTAAATATTTGTTCGATCCCCAAGGCAAAAAAATCAAAAATAACCACTGGTCGTTCACAGATAATAGGTCGAGTGTCAAAATTATGTTTATATTGCCCTGCAGCCATAGATGAAGAAAACTTGGGAGCCGAAGATGGTGATGAAGGCGGCCTTGGTTTCTTGGAAACTGCAGCTTTTTTAGGCATTCTAGAGAAGGAAACAAGTCGCAAGATTCAACACATGCCCAAAAAATAACAAGAAATCCAAAAACAATTCTAGAGATCATGAAGACCCTAAGTGAAATCCATCTTCCACTTGAAAACGCTAAGTTATCACGTTCAATCGCACAATAAACATCAAGATATTAACTTTAATGTGATCAAAACTCGAAAACGCACGAAATCAATCAAGATCAAGAGACTCAATTGAATAAAAAATAAGAAAATTGATGGATGATCATACCTCGCAAAAAGTTTCAGTCGAAAGACGCTAGATCCGGAGGAGAACTACCCTCTAAAAGGGTTTGAAGTGAAAATTTTGATGAAAAAGACCGAGATCTTGAAGATTTGAGAGGGAGAAAATGAAGGGTTTCTAGGGTTTGGAAGATGGAAGATGAAAACCCTTGGGTTCAGACGCACTATATAAAGAACCCTCGAGTGCGTTCAAACGCGCCAGTCACTACGTAAAAATTCAAAAATCTGCGTTCGAACGCCCTTTTTTTTAAGTAAAAATTCTAAGAAAAGAAATAAAAAAAATCTTTTTGGAGATGCACTTCTAGAAATTCAAAATAGATTTAAAACATAGAATATGACAATCAAATGAAATAAGTCATACACAAATCAATCAAATCATCAAAAACATATTATAATCAATTCTAATGCATCACTCAAAATTAAATTAATCTTGATTGATCATAACAATATGCATATCCAAATTGAGCATAGATAACATGAAACATTCTTCTTAAATAAACTTTCCTATTTAAACAATGATACAACACAGTAGTTAAATCGACTTAGTATTTAAATTTTAACTTTTCGACTTATTCTCCATAATAGAACAGGAATTTTTTCTATAATTTTTTTATATTGAAACCATATAGGTGCAAACAAGATAGTCACAAATATCAAAAAAATGTGCAAAAAGATAATGTTCAGGTAGTCCTTTTCTTGTAGTACATATTAAATAATGTGCAAGAAGATATTCACAAATATCAAAAAAAAATGTATTTAATTTGCAAATAATGTACTGAGTCAAATTGGACCCTAAACAAGATGACTTTCACACTAACTCATTGTAGCCCTTTTCATTGATCTTTTATGAATACACTTTTGATGACAAAGCATGAGGTCAAATTGTGCAAATCAAAGTCAATAGTGAGCTATTTAAAAAAAATATTTCATGATGTCATGCTCACTCAAGAATATACACATGTTATGAGTGCATTAAATTTAGTTTAATTATCATAAAAGTCGAGAGAGTGAATAAATCAGAAATGATACAATATACTACAAGATGACAAAATTGACTATAATAACTCATAATCAAGAGAAAAATTATATTTATATGTCAAGAGTATATTATTGAATCTAGGAGTGCATCAATTTTTTTTTATATAACAAAAACTCTCAACAAATCTGAAACTAAAACCAAAGAGAAAATTTCAGAGTAAAAGAAAACCTAAAAAGAAATGAAATAAAATAAAAAAACATGCAAACCAAAACACAAAAAAATCAATCAAAAGCACAAATCCCTAAAGAAGTACGAAGATACTCAAATCTCTATAAATTCAAGGGTTTTGTAAATAAATCTCCCAACTGTTTCTCTGTCTCAACATGTTCCAGTGCTATTATTTTGTCTTCAACTAACTCGCGTATAAAATGATGTTGGATATTAATATGTTTTGTACGCGAATGTTGAATAGGATTTTTCAATATATTAATAGCACTCATATTGTCATAATAAAGCACCATAGTATCTTGTTCAATAACGTAATCTTTGACCATCTATTTCATCCATAGTAACTGAGAACAACAACTTTCTGCTGCAATGTACTCAGCCTCTATAATAGATAAAGATATCGAGTTTTGTTTCTTACTATGCCAAGCAACCAGATTATTTCTAATATAAAAACATCAGCCTGAGATAGTTTTTCTATCATCACATGAACCTGCCCCCAATCGAACTGTGTATCCAGATATGATAGCTCCCGAGTCATAAGTAAACCAGATACATAAATCAACTATGCCACCGACATATTTTATGATACTTTTCACAGCAAACAAATGTGTCTCCTTAGGTTAAAACTAAAACATATCACACACATCAACGCTAAATGCAATGTCTGGTATACTAGCAGTTAAGTACAAATGACTACCAATCATGCTCTTATATAGTGTCTGATCAACACTTTTTCCTGAAATATCTTTACCTAGTTTGGTAGTTGTACTCATAAGAGTTCTAGCATGTTTTGCATTTTCTAAACTGAATTTAGTCACAAGATCCTTAGCATACTTGGTTTGAGCGAGAAATATTTCTCTTTCCAATTGAGTAATTTGAAGTCACAAAAATAACTTCAACTCACCCATCATGCTCATCTCAAAATAATTGTGCATAAGATCTGCAAACTCCTTAGTTAAAGATTGACTCGTTGCCCCAAAGACAATGTCGTCTACATATATTTCTGCCACAACTAAACACTTGTTCACACGTCTAATGAACGATGTCTTATTCACTCCCCCTCTTAGAGCTTGTTTTAGCCCGTAAAGAGCCTTTTCAATTTAAACACATGAGAAGAAAATTTATGATCTTCGAACCCCTCATGTTGTTCCATATAAACATCTTCATTCAGAGTACCATTCAAGAAATCACTCTTAACATCCATTTGAAATAATTTAAATTTTAAATGACAAGCGATAGCAAGCAGTATACAAATAGACTCTAATCTAGCAACATGAGCAAATATCTCATCAAAATCTATACCCTCAACCTGAGTATATCCCTGTGCTACTAGTCTAGCTTTATTTCAAAATATATTGCCATGTTCATCACTTTTATTCTTGTATATCCATTTTGTTCCAAAGACGTTCACATTCTTAGGTCTAGGAACTAAATACCAAACATCATTCCTAGAAAATTGCTCTAATTTTTCATGCATAGCATTAACCCAAAAATTATCTAACAATGCTTCATTCACATTTTTAGGTTCAAAAGATGTATAACAAATAAATGATACCTCACTTTGGATTTGTCGTCTTGTCTTAATTGGTTCATTCACATCTCCGATCACTTGTGACAGTGGATGATTTAATTTCACTCTAGCAAATGGTTCTGGTACGTTGCAGTCATCTTTGTTCATTTCAACTTTGTCATCGTCCTGATTCTCAATTTCCAGATCAAGCTCCTTTCCAATTTCTTCATCATGTGTACCTGCAGAACAAAAATAGGAGTAGCTTCAGTTATATCAGCAGTGGATTCATCTATCATAACATTAGCAAATTTCATAACAGTAGAAGTGTCAAGATTAAATACTCTGTAGGCTCTGCTATTATTAGAATACCCTAAGAAGATGCCATCACTACTTCTAGTATCAAATTTAGTCAAGTGTTCTCGATCAGGCAAGATATAGCATTTACTACCAAAAACTCAAAAATATTTAACGCTAGGTTTCTTACCTTTCTAGATTTTATATGCAGTCATTTTTGTACCTAGTCTTAGATAAATATGATTTATCACATGTACCGCTGTATTAATCGCCTCTGTCCAAAATATTTGAGTAACCTTTTTAGCGTGAAGCATAACCCTAGCCATTTTCTGCACAACTCGGTTTTTTCTTTCCACAATTCCGTTCTATCGTGGAGTTATAGGAGCTGAAAATTTATGTTGAATACTAAGAGAATCGCAAAATATGGAAAAAATTTCATTTTCAAATTCTCTACCATGATCAGAACGAATCCTAACTATAGTAATAGATTTTTTATTCTGCAATTTTAGGCATAGTGATTTAAAAACTTCAAAGGTTTTAGACTTCTCACGTAAAAGGGCAACCTAGGTATATCTGGAGTAATCATCGATCATTAAGAATATATAGCGTTTACCTCTGAGACTTTTCATTTTTGTTAGACCCATCAAGTCCATGTGAACTAATTGTAGCACACGGTCAGTGGTAGCTGCATTTACCTTTTTGTGTGAGATCCTAATTTATTTTTTAATTTGACATGAACCGCACACTATTTTTGACATTTCTTTCATCTTAGGTATTCCTCTTACCACTTCTTGTTTGGACAGAATAAATAATTCCTTGTGATTCACATATCCATGACGTTGATGCCAAAGATCTGCAATGTCGAAAGAGTCATGTTACATTTCATTTTATGTGAAGTTTCAACAACATAGCAATTATCAGATGTTATAGATCCATAACATATAACATTACCATCATGATCTAGAATAGTACAATCATTTTTGAAGAATTTTACCTCATAATCTTCGTCACAAAATTGAGTGATGCTTAGAAGATTTGCTTTCAAGCCCTTAACATAAAGAATATTTTCAAGAAAAGAAACCCGTGGAGAACTTACCTTTCCTTTACCTATTACCTTGGATGAATTACCATCCCCGAATGTCATAACTCCTCCTTCATGTTCTTCGAGATTAGAAAATAAGGACTTGTCACCCGACATATGTCTAGAACAAACACTTTCTAAACACTACAAATCAGAATTTAAAGCTTTTAAGGTTGTATGCACAACATAATATTTTAAATCATTTTTCTTGACTCATATGGCTTTTGTTTTCATTCCATAAATGAAAGCACTTCTAGGTTTTCGTAAAAATTTGCAATGAGATCGAATATGCCCTAGAATGCCGCAATGAAAGCATGTCGGAACAAACCCTTTTCTACTCACTTTTTGTTGAGGTGTGTGACTAAAGTTTACCTTTGGCACCGCTAAAGAATTACTAGATTGTTGATTAAACTTCAGTTTAGAGACATTTATCCAGGATTGCTTTGAAAATGCAGTCGATGACCTCAAGTTATCTTCATTTTGTATACCTGCAAAAATAAAAACAGTTTTATTATTATTTGAATTACTAGAGTATCTAATACCATACTTGTCTTTTCCAGAAATCTGAGCTTTTAAAATATTGTCTAGTTTGTTCTTCCCATTAAGAAATATCACTTCTTTCTGCAATCGCTCTAGCTCAACTTCATCGGTCTTCATCTTATTTTTCGCATCGTCAAGTTCTTCAGAAAGGTTTTTGATACGTTCAAGTTCTAATTTATACTTCTCCTCAAATTGATTTCTTTCTGATTCGATTACCTTGAGCCGTTGAAGTAATCTAAGATTACTTTTCTTGAGTTTAAACGACTCCAGATATAAGTCATTATATGCCTTTTGTATTTCAGATTCATCTTCCTCAACTGGTAACATATCTAGATCATCTGTACTATCAGTATCAACTATAGAGTTAGTATTAAGAAGAGAGAAGGCAAAAGCTATAAAATTTTCTTTGTCTTTCTCAGAATCATCATCAGATCCATCTGAGTCATCCCAAGTGACTTTCATAGCTTTATTCTTCCTTTTAAAACAATTAGGGCATTCTTGTGCAATGTGTCCAAAACTAGAATTCTTATTTTTCTATTTGATATTGTTGTTGCTTACCCCTGCATTCGAACTCACAGTATTCTTCTTTTTTACAAAAGCTTTACTTTTCTCAAGTTTTCAACATTCAACTTGTTTGGCTTTCGAAAGAATTTATCAAACTTTTTGACAAACATAGCCAACATCTCAACATCTAAATCACCTTTAACATCAGACTCCTCTATATTTTGTTCAACTGTGGATAAGGCCATCTCTTTGGACTTCTTCGGTCTCGAAAGGCTGGACTCAAATGTTTGTAGATTTTCTACCAATTGTTCAACTTTCATAGAATCGATGTTCTTACTTTCCTCAATAGCTATAACTTTCGTCTGAAACCTTTCTGGAAGAGACCTAAGGATTTTACGAACAATTCTATTTTCAGGAATTTTCTCTCCTAGGTTGATACTTGAGTTGACTATATCACTCAACTTTGCATAGAACTCATCAAATATCTCATTCTCCTCCATATGTAGAGTTTCAAAACTAGTAGTCAATCTCTGAAGTTTAGAAAGTTTTACAGTCATAGTTCCTTCGTGAGTAGTTTCTAAGATCGTCCAAGCTTCTTTTGTTATCTCACAAGTAGTTCTTCAAAATTCTTCCGAGAAAACACAACTAAAAATTGCATTTATTGTCTTGCTATTCCATCCAACTTTTTTATAATTTGTCCTATCCCATGACTCTATCGGTTTTTCAGCAAGTTTATCATCCATAATGTACATTGGTGGACTCCAACCGTTTACAACGGCAAACCATACTCGCTCGTGGCTTCACCTTAAATCTCCCGTCATCCCCTATCTCCCTTTATTTTATTTTCTTTATGTTCGGTGTTGCAATTGTGGTGTTGGGTCATTTGTGGTCATGATAAAGTTATAAAACTTCGACTCTCTTTCTCATGTTTTTCTTCCAAGTCTCTTGTTATTGTGCTTATCCATCATGCTACTATTGATGATCACGAGATAGCTTGCTTACATATCGTAGCCCTATCTCTTCCGTTCTTTATTTGCTCGAGTACTTATATTTTTTTATTTATTTAATAATTTGCTTAATTGTTGTTTTGTTTGTATTAACCTATGTGCCAGGCTTGCATTTAGGATCGTCCTCCTATCACCCCTTCTCATTTTCTATGTATTAGGTTGTAATCATTTACTTAAATCTTAATGAATTATCAGTCTATAGACTTTCTTCAAAAATAAAAGACTTATAATAAATTATGAGATAAATTACAGTTTACCTTCCCATGGTTTGGCACAACTTCAACTTAAATAATTAACCTTCTTCTGGTCTAAACCAAACCGCTATTGTTAGTCAAACATTAAAATAAAAATACTTAATTGTCCCAAGAGAAAATAGTCTTATTTAATGATAATAGAGGTATTTTGATCATTTAGTATTTTACTTATGTCCAAAAGGATTAATTAGGTCATTCGTATCGTTAGTTTTGGATGGAAATTTAAGAACCACAAAGAGGCTAAGTGTTGGTTGAAAATAGAAGGTTAAAATATAATTATTTCTAAATTTCTTCTGCCAATAACATATTTTGTTTAGTAAAATATGTCTTCTGCCCCTGTACTTCTAGTGGATATATCTTCTGGCAATCCAACCACCTTGTTTTCTATTTGCTATTCTACTATTGCACTGGCTGTTTTAGGTGGAGATCTTTACCAATCCCACCACCTTACCTTGTTTGTGAGCCTGCTCTGCTTTTGGATTAGCTAGATCTGAGGCATGCAAGCCTCGGTCTCCTCTGCCATCAAGTTTACATCATTTCCATGCCTGGAGTTAACCATAAAGACTAGCTTTACAGTAGCCCCATATGGTCCCAGAATGCACTGACTCTATTATTCTACTTATGTTAACCTCTTTTTGAAAGAAAAGAAGAAATCAACTTTGATCATTTCCCACATTCTCATTACCTACTTGAATTAACCTGCTAGACTTTACAGTGGGTGGGGGTCATAAGTTTGAAACAAGCAAGGGGGAAAGAAGCAAAAGAAAATGCACAATTAACAAATGTAGTAGTTCTTTTGAATACAGATACAATTATTTATAACAAATGGAATAGTGCTCTAGTCCTCCATCACTACATAAGTTTCAAATCTTAGAATTCTACTGGTTAAAAATGGTCATCCTTACAACTATTTAGCTATGAGTTATCCCATGCTAGTACTCCAATGGACTGAGTGGCTATAGTTTAGGTGCCCTGAAGCTAGCTTTGGTCTTCCCTGTCTTCAAGTTTGCATCATTCCAATGTACAGAGTTTACTACAATTACTGCCATACACTTGATAAGACAATTGCTATGTAATGTCCCCATAAGGAACTGACACTAAATCCACAGTAATAAAGCTTTGTTCCTTTCATATATCCTTTATATCTACTGGCATTTGTATTAGAGTGGGACCTAAGTTTTAATAAAAGAAACAAGATATAAAGGAAAAGGAAAGCTGCCCATTAGTGGGGTGGCATTAAGAAGGGGGTTTCAGAGATCTACTGAGTGATTTCAGGAAGAGCAGTTTACCTTTTTGTAGTTCAAGTGGGGTGGCATTTAGCAAGTGCTATAGAAGGCATTTGACAGTAACACAAGCTTGGATGAGAAGCTGAAACAGAATATATCCATCCTGTGAGAGAGCTGCAGTCATGCTAGCTTTCACTGTCATGTTATTAAAATATAAAAAGTAAAAAAAAAAAATCATTGATCTCTTAAATTACATTGTTTTTTAATAATTCAGTAGTCGAATTTAACCAACCTATGACAGAGATCATAAATTTGAATCTCCCCTTATATGTTAAGGTTGATATTTAATAGTTTTTTGTTTTTAAAATTCAATCATTGTACGACAATCATAAGAAAATTTTGATTTTCATAGGTATTTAATCTTTTAAAATTTAGAAAGAATCTTAGAGAGTTGGCCACCATTGTTCAGAAATTTATATTGGGAGTTAAATAGAATGAATCTCATCACTACTAAATCTCCAATAAGCTAAATCTACTACTGCAGTATCTTTCGCAATCCAAAATAAATATTAACTGCTACTTGTCCCTAATCAGACTGTCATCTAAGTATCGTTTATATATCAGATCTCATTCATAGCCACCCCACACAACAGCTACTAGAACCTCCTCGTCCCTGGCTATCTTCAACAACTCCAAACTACATTTCACTTATATACAAATCTTTCCAGAATTTAACATATTTGTCATTCTTAACATCCCAACTTAGCTCAGTTTTAAACACAACCACCTGTTTGAACAGTACCACTCTTGAAAAGTGACAATCTGTTGGATTTCTTTAGCCAAATAATAGTTTTTTACTAGTTCCTTTCAAAAAAAGACTGCAAGAAAGAAGTGGATTATTTGGCTCCAAAGAAATAGAAGAATTTAAAAAAAGAGAAAACTGGAAGAAGATTTTGTCTGTAGCACTGTTGACAGGAATAAGCATTTTGACCAATGTGCAGCACTGAAAGGACTGTTGACATATCTGCACAAAGCCCAGATATCGTTATGATCAGTTATTAAAAGTTGAACACAAAATTTATGGCGCCATTAATGGAGCTCGCAGCCGAAGAAGAAATTAGAAAAGGAAATAAAGAGGAGAAACTTATCCAATCTACAATCCATATCAAGCGAATTCAATGCCTACAGAAAGAGACTTTTTTTTTATAAAAAACTAAGAATAGATAGCTACCACTGCCAGAAGACACTAGGAATGGATCTTTGTAGAGTAGCTGTTCTACACTTTAAACCCACCACCACTTGGCAATTCTTGCAAAAAGGAAACCAATTCCTAAATGCATCCCCAAGAGAGAGAAAGAGAGCACACGATTTCCGATGCGATTCAGAACCATGATTGAAAATGGAGTGCCTAACTATTATTTGAATACTTTTTTTCTTTTTTCTTTTTTCTTTTTTTTTGCTTTTCAAAAGTTGCATATCTATTTTGTACAAATATTTTCACTTTGCAAATAAGCCTTTGAAAAATATTTTAGTATTTTTTAAAATATCATAATTATTATTTGAATTATTATGCTCTTTCAAAAATATTGTTCCATTGGTTAAGTTAATTAATCATAAATTAAATATAACATAGATAAACAAATTATTTTGGCGTTCTATAAATTATTAAAATAGTTTAGAAGCTACCCGAATATTTTAAAAAGTTTCTATCATTTTAATTAAAAATTGTAGAGTAATTAAAATTATACCTACCAATACCAGTAGGGGTGTCAACAATTAAGATGAATATAAGCGAGTTGAATTTTGCTCATATTTGTTTCAAAATTAAATTTATTGAACTTAAACATATATTGTACTGAAAATTTTAATCTAACATATTAGCCCATTACCTTTGCTTGGTAACTCGTTTAGAGCTCAATAAACTTATGTTACGAACTAGTTCGATCCAATTCACAATGATTCTAAAACTTAGATCCTAACTTAATAGCCCTCCAATGGCTAGATGGATGCTAAGGTTAGATCTTGGTGTGAAGAAGAAGAAGTTGTTGTGGAAGAGGGGAGATAGAGGCGGGAAGAAGCGGATCAAAGACTTGGGCGGTGGAAGAAAGGAGGTGGGAGAGAGCGCCAATGGCTAGAATCAAGAGAAGGAGATGAGGCTAAAGCCAATTCCAATCCAGATAAAAAAATTATCTTGATTAGGGTTTCCTCCACATATATATAGAGGCTCACCCTAAGAACTCTTTAATTAATATTAAAATACTCCAAATAATCCTAACAATCCCTAACTTAACCCACACTTTCGCCGTGGTGCGTTCGAACGTGAAATTTCCATTCTCTGTCGATACGAACGCAATGTAGGCATTCAAATGGCCCCGTTTGAACATAGTCCTTGCATTCGAACGCACCCTGACAAAATTTAATTTTATTACTTCTACATATTCAACTAGATAAATAGACTCATTCTTATGAACCCAATGTCACGCGTGGAGCCAATATGGATCGAATTGTATTAGCTTAATTCACCTAACTCAAAAAGTGACTAGAAATATCCTATTAACTAGTCACTAATTTTTTTATATTAAATTTGAATGTAATAACTAAGTGTGTAACAGTGTGTATGTATCGAGGTGAATAATAAGCTAGATTGACTACCCCTACGAATCGTTTGCCTCTAATTTCTTTTACATGTCTAATATTTTTTAAATTTAAATACTGAGACTAAAATCTATATGAAAATGAGTATGATATCCCTCACATTTTATATATCTTTAGAAGTATTTAAAATTTGTATATAAGTCACTTACTATGCAGCAATTTTTAAACAAAAGTAAATCTTATATTTTTTGTAACTTTTTAAAATTTACTTAGACATGCAAAATAAAAATTTAGAAGTGCTAATTTGGTTTTTAAAAAAACACGAGGTTTTCCACCATAAATTCAAAATATGAGTAGTTATTTGTAGGGTAAAAAGAAAACCCTATGAATTACAATCATATGCTTATGATGATATGATATATTTGTCTAAAGTTAGTGTCAACTCATGAGTTTGATAGAGAGAGAGAGAGAAAGAAACATATATATATATATATATATATCCCTTAATTCCTGCCCTTCACGCAACCTCTCTTTTGCCCTGGCTAGGAAATAGAGCCTAGAGATTCACGTCAACCTCTGCATGGGGAACTGAGAAGAGTCTTGGAATTAGTCCACGTATCTCGAGGCTAAACTTTGGGGGATTAAACGTCAACACCTCTCCTCCCACCCCCCTCACCCCTCAAAGCTAAAAGAAGATCCCTCACAAGCGTGGGGACAAACAAAGTTGTCAACTTTTGACCATCCTATGATAATTTCTCAAAAAGGATAAGTGGATTGTTCTAGAGTAAAATATAGAAATTAATTTTACAAATAGACCTCAGAAATGCTCAAGAGTTTATAAATTATAGGCTCGATAAATATAAACAATATTAGGTGACTCTAACTACTGCACTAATAGTTTGATAAATGATTATATGTGTCCAATGTCTAGATGAGAGTTATCTTTATTCATAATTCTTGTGTTGGGTTGCAATTAGTAGTAGAATAAAGGGTGTACTCATAAGGAGACATTTACTCTCCCATTCCAACTCCAATATTAAACTTAGGTAGTGTTTGTCTATAAATCATAAATAAATTACAGATTATGCACTAACAGGTACAACATATCTTATTTTAATTTTATCTCCAACTCTCTTCTCGTCTTCTCTTAAAAAAAATAAAAAAAAAGCTTGTCTCCTTCTATAAATACAACGACCACCTCACTTTCTAGTATCCATTTTTCTATGCTCTTCTTTTGCTTTGTGACACAGATGAGGTGTAGTTATGCCGAGAGTTTCGCCTTCTTTTGTGGGCTAAATAGTATATTTAGGACTTAGAACTTTGTCTTGGTACCTGTTATAATATATTGTAATCTTTTGTTCATATATAGGAGATGAAGAGAGCCCAGATTCCGGCATTTGGGAACTGGGACTACTGCAACGAGCTACCCATAACTCAATACTTCGAGTCTGCAATGCAAGCTGGTGTTTTCCATGGCAAATATTTTGGAGAAGATGGAGATTTGTTCAAGTTTCCGGCGACGGCAAAACCAACCTACTACCATCGCCACCATCACAACAACAAGAAGGTGACAAGTTCTTAATCCCTTCCTTCTTTCTGGTGTTGTAAAACTTTGATATTATTTTTCATAAGGTTTGATGGGTTTTGTATTTTTTGTTCTCCCCTTTAATCTGTAGAGAAGACTGTGAGTTAAAATTGGACTCATAATTGGTTTCAGGTGAAGAAAAGTGGAGTACAGAAGCAGCAGCATCAGATTGAGGAGGAGCAGCAAAGAAAGCCGAGGAATGCATGTAATTTCGCTGAGCAGACTCCAACAAGGAAGACGAGAGTAGCCAAACCTGTGGATGAGGACTTGTACAAGATCCCACCAGAGCTACTCTACCAAAAGTCTAAGATGGTATGGTACTCCAAGAGTCTTATCTTTCAACTCCTCTTTCTCTTGTTTCATGTCAAGCCATAAATTTCATGGTGTACAATTTGTCCAATTGACACAGATGTGATTGATTTGGTTGCAGAAGAGGTTGCTGAAGAGCCTGTGGAGTGGATGCCTGGAACTCAACTGCATTGCTTGAAAAAGTGATGGGTGATGGAGAGAGTAGTACTGATGGAGAGAGTGATTAATGTTTCTTACTGTATATTAATGGAGATTTAAATTCTTGTACTCCCTTTTCCTAGCTCTCCTTGGGCATAACTTCTTTTGGTCAAATATTAAATGTCTTATAGAAATTAAATGCTTTAGATCTCCTGTATTGATTAATGCTACTGATGAGAAAAGGATCCTTGTGATATTTACCACAATCTCTTCATGCATGCATTTTACTTTTACATATTAATATTCACCCTATTTAATCTTGCAATGACAACAAAAAGAAAAAAATAAATCATACGTATTAATTAGAGAGCCGTTGTTGTGGTCTTACCTCTTACATTCTAATACTTTTTTTCATATTTCTCGGATTGAGATATTTTAGGGGGCCTAATAACTAAATTTAAATTTAATAAGTTAAGCTTATTATAAATAGAAAATAGACTTAATCTAGGATATCTATTCTAATTTTATATTAACTCACTAATTATTCTATACAACAATAATTTTTATATTTAATATTTTAATAAATGTTTGACCTACTACAATTGAAAGAAATACTCCGAGTATGCTATGACTAGAATTGACATAGTGTAGTGTGAATCTACAAATAGAGATGGAAAAAAAATTAGTAGCTAAAGGTTGACTTAGGCTTAGGCTTAGCTCAAAATTAAAAAAAAATAAGTCGAATATGAATAAAATAAATTAGGTTCAAAATTAATTTTCAACCAATATATAATTTTAATTATACAATGAATTATTTGGTGACTATGTGATCAAAGTATGCCCATCTCTAACTTTATCAAATATTAGTTATAATCAAACCTTATTTAGTTCAAGCTTAATTTGGCAGGCAAGAATAAGGCTTGCATTAGACTTGTTTAAAGCTTGACCGAGCTTGTTTAAGATTCGAGCTCAAATTAGGCTTAACTTAAGCTCGGTTAAATAGGTTTAAACGAAGCTCATTTACACACTTTGATCTTGGCTTGAGCTCAAATTAAGCTTGGCTAACTTAAAATATAGATTTAAAATTAATTTTGAGCTGAGCTTAAACAGAGCCAGACTAGTTTATATTCTTAATCTACAAACAATTACATTATCAATATACATAGAGAGAGAGAGAGCAAAACACAATACCAACCCCTGCAAGTTGAAATTAAACAACATAAATTTGCTTCCAAATTCCAACATCTCACTTGCCATGAGGAGTATGTTCTTATTTCAAAGGAAAATTCGGATCTTTTCTAACATATTTGTGACTCAAAAGATTTCAAAACATAAATAAATTATCATATTTATCCTTAGAAATATAGTGTCAAATATGTATAATGTCAGGATGTCAAATGAAAATTATAAAAAAAATAAAGAGTTAGGTTACAAAATCCTCAAAGGCAGGATGTTAATCATAAAATAGGTAAAATATAAGATGTGATTAGTCAAAATCCCAAATTAATATAATACCGCTCTTCTTTTCTTTTTCTTCTTTTTATTTTAAGAAGAAAATTTCATAGTAGTGATGCAGCAATTGAATGATGATGAGATCTGAATAAAAGCTCACATATCTTCATGTTACTTGAAGGCATAATGTGATCAGTTAAAGCTGAAATTTTTACCATGCAAAGATGAGCTCACAACATAATGTGATTAAAAAAAAAATCCAATCTCCCTTCCCTTTGTAATCGAAATTAATGGATGCAAAATTAATGAATGAGCTTGATTGAGCCGAGTTCTGTTCAAGTTTAGTTAAAAATTAGTTCGAGTTTAAGCCAAAGCATCAAATTTAAATTAATTAAATTAATTTCAAGCTTATTCCAACTGAATTAAGCTTTAACTGAATCTTGGATGGCCTACAATTTTTATAGAATTAAATTAAGTATATAACTAAATTTAATTTTATCTATTATATAAATATTCTATATAATATAATATTAATTTACTTTTATCGAGTTGAGCACAGAGTTTTGTTGGCTTGATTATTTTGACAAACCCTACCTACCACTTTGACAATTTTTATGATGCAGTTTCGAAGCAGAAAAGGGCAAGATCTTTTCTTTCTTAAAAAGTTATTTTTTTATAGGAAAAGCCTGTAGGTTATAATTCATTTATTTTAAGTTTGATATACTCAAGAAAATGAGAGATAATTTAAACAAGCTTCATTATTTGGTGAACATCAATATAACATCAATATAACACGATAAGAAAACACGAAAGGCAAAAAAAAAAGAAATAGCGAATTACGCACACATACCATGATACTAGCATAAGGGGTCTAGACCGGCTCAACTGCAACTGTGTGAATTCGAGCTATCCTTGAAGCATACTACCACAATAACATATATCAAATAACAATAAATATAGAGTGAAAAGAAAGAGAAAAATAAAAATAAAACCTAAACAATCAATATAGATGATTGCCTTACCTATTGCAATAGCAGCGTCAGTGATAAGGGGATCGACATAATCGCAGGGTGAATTGTGGTGGAGAAGATCGCGGCATAGCCGAGAGAGGAGAATGAGGAAGAGATGAGCGAAAAAGGGTGGAGAAAAGAAAACGGATGAGGAAAAGAGGAATAAAGAGAAAAAAAAAAGGAAAAGAAAGGAGAAAAAAAGAAGGGAAAAGAGGAGATTTATTTGCCTCAAAGGGGAGAAAAAGCTGATAATCGAAACTTTATTAGAGCTAGGGCCGATGTTAAAGAAAAGACATGCATTTTTTATGTAAAAAGATACCGTGGAATACTATATATTTGCCTCAACTATCTTTGCTTGTGTATTCACCAAGTTGCAAAAGAAAATATTTGAGGTCTAACTTCGAGGTCTACGGTTAAATTCTCCATAGGCACTATAAAGGAAATTAGCGTGACTAGCACTAGAAATTTTATTATTATGGGATGAAGATTTAATTCATTTATTACTTATTATAATTGGCACCAGTTGTTCAACAATTGTATATGTTTAAATGTCTTACATATCGACGAGGGATTGCTCTTTCTCTAGTCTATACTTACCGTATAGCCTATGATTCTTTAATAGCAAGGCAAATAGTTCAACACTAATCTCTAATTTTTAATCTTCTTATCCAGCGGCTAAAATTATATAATATTCTATAAAACTAATTGAAAATATTTAGATATGCGTATGTATCTAAACTCTGAGCAATATTTTCATCATTTTGCTTAAGTAAATAAGGGGAATGTAAATCAAAGATTAAAGCAAAGATAAACATCAAAAAATTTTACATAAAAAAAAACTAAATGAGGAAAAATCACAAATCCAAATTTGGATCAAACCAATCACTAAAAACTTATAGTAGCTTACAAGATTAACTTACAAGTTACAAAACAACTCGTTAATCTACACAACTTTATTTTACTAACTCTTAATTGTTAAAGCTCTCTATTCACTACTTTTTGTGATTGATCTCCAATCTCAGCAACCCTCAAAATTAATTTTTTGCCTTGATGACTCTTAAGATGAAAATATTGATGGGTAAAAGATGAGACAAAACTTATCGATGAAAAAAATATTGTTTCTTCAAGAACTTCACTTCAAAAGTAATAACTGACATCCATAGGGTTACGACATTATAATCCTTATATATATTAACAAGATAAGATTCAAATTTAAGTCAAAGCATGTCTCACATAACTCTAGAAATTGTATACTACATGGGCGTGTTTGAATGCAGTCCGAGTGAGTTTGAATGTGGTGACTTATTTCCAAGCACGTTCGAACGGGCAAATACATACCTCTATATATGTGAACGCATTATGAAAGACTGTAGAGTGTGTTCAAATGACCAAAATATGTCTATATATATGTGAATGCACTGTGAATGATTGTAGGGTATATTTGACCGTGGTGCAAATGCATATCTACTCTATATCTTAAAACTCTTCGATCTGAATATTATCAAAACTTATAGATATGCTCATGTAAATAAATAAAAATATTTTATATATTTTATACACATTTGCCAACACTAAAAACCTATCACTAATCAACTGGTCACCCTTTATTTTGTAAAGGTAAATTAACTTTTTATTTATTTCTCTCTCTTACATGTTCCAAACTTTCTATAAGTAAGGAATATCAAATAATTAAATTCAAAATCAGTTTTTTTGGTTCCCACTTTTACATCCTATTTTAATGGAGGGAATAAGAGAGAGGAGGAGGAAATAGAGAGATGTAATAACCCAAGCCCAATCCCAATTAAAATTAAAGTGGTAAAGCCCAAACAATATATATATATATATATATATATATAGGGTTTTTTAAGGGTATAATAGGAATGAAAGATATTATAGGTTCAGTAGATTTTTAAAAAAATATATAATCTTGTATATTATTTTTTTAATAATTATACTATCTTAATATTTTATTAAATAAAAGACATATATATCATTAACTGAGAGTAATGTATATATATCAAAATAAGGGTATTGATGTCTTTTATAATTAACTTAGATGAAAATTTAATTACATTTTATCTTTTTGATTATTTTTAATTATTTGCATATATCTCCCATTAGTTTAAGATTGATTTAAATTAAATTTTAATAGATAGAGATAGAGAATTATATTTAAATTGAAGTTTATCTCCAAATAATTAAATTTAAATTATTTAATATTAAATGATATCTCCTATAATTAAGGCATAATTATATTTAAGAGAGAAATCTTAACGGAAGAAAAACAAACGTGTAGAGCGCTTCTTTCTAAAGTTAATTGTTTATCAATCAGTTTGGTGAAGATCTAATAGTTAAGATCTTCAAGGATATAATAAGAAAATTTGGGCACACGTAATTATTAAATCTTCTTAACTAAGATACTATTTTTCTTACCTAATATGATTTTGGAATTGGTACCGGGTATGAAAACCGGCTATTATAGCCATTGGATTAAAATTATAATTTTTAAAGTTGCATTGAAGTATTTGTCATATATATATATAATATTCAAAAGAAAGAAAATTAAGGGTGAACTATTCTGGACATTGATAAGTAGACACCTCTAAAGAGCTATCTTGAAGGAGTTTGCCATTGGCAAGCATAACCATCATAAGAGAAGTCCAAATTTGACTTCCTAAATTTATGGACAAGAGTCTACTAATAAGATTACATATTTGCTTTCTTTAAATTTCCAATTAGGAATACATATTCTTTACCAAGAGTAAAACAAATTTTAAAAAAAAAAACCTTATTCCCCACCTACATTCAATCAAACATAGACCCCACAATGGACAAAAAAATTTAGGAGATATATCCAATAGAGTAAACAGCAAATCATAGTCACCTAATATATCACTTTCAATTGTAATACAATGTATTCTCTTAGTGATAACTCATCACTGAAGTGGCAATCTTAGGTAGAAAACTATTTTACTTTACCATTTCAAAGTGTTCCAAATAAGGGTGAAAACTGATGATAGTGCTCAACCTGAGTCCATATCTATATTTTTACTCGGATACGGATTCAGACATGAATATTAGACGGATAGCAAAATTTAAAACCATATACTAACTAAACAGATATGGATAATTTTTCGGATAGAGGATCGGATCTTAAAACGGATATTAAACAAATATTGATCAAAATTTAAATAAATTATAATTTTTTATTTAGACATAATTAACACAAAAATATTAAGAGTTTCATAAAAAAATAAAATTTTTGTATATCAAATACATATAAAATTAGAAAAAATAATTTCTACAAATAATATATATCACATCATTAGTAATAATATTAATATTCACTATTTAAATAAATAAACTAAAAACTGTAAATTATTCAAAAATATATGCAAGTAAAAGGATATCGGATATTTGTATCTGAATTCGAAAATTATATCCGACCCGTATCCGAATTTTTTCAAAAATTCTTTCGTATCCGAATCGGATAGAAATTTTTTATCCGAATCTAATCCGAGTCGGGTCGGATAACAGGTCGGGTCGGAGTTACTCTGACCCGTTTTCACCCCTAGTTCCAAATAAACTACCATCTTATGCCTGCACTTAAGCAGAACTAAGTTTATGCCCAAGATTAAGTATTCAATCTTTATTTATTGCCTATATGCTAATACTAGTTTACAAAGTAAATCAACAATAAACATCTACTGGACTTTGGTTTCCTATCCAAGGCCTGGTTCAAAACTGGGCTCGGCCCATTGGGCCTTTACATTTGGTGACATAGCGAGCCGGAATCTAACCTGGCTTGGCCCATGAGCACCCGTAATCATCTTGGGAGATAAATATTAATTAGTTTAAATAGATTATAATTAAATGGTTTAAACAGGTTAAATGAGACCCGATTATACCCGTTTTAACTTATGGGTTAGAACCAAAAAAAAAAACTTAGCATAGGACTGCCGAGCTAATACTTTTATGGGTATAATCTAGTTATATTAAATCTTAATCGTTTAATTTCTTTGGTTATTCATCTGTGATCCTTGCAAGTAAAAAATTACAGACAAATTAGGGGGGCCACATTATGAATGTAGATTAGTAGAAGATCAATGTTTGATAATCAAATTAACTAGAAACCATAGAGGGTAATTTCTTTTTGTGTTTAGGATTGGATAAATTAAGTTTAGTACTAATTATTTCACACTTATTATAGTTTATATCATATATTTCAATTTGTCCAATTCAAGCTCTATACGTTGCTTATTTTTGTTAACCTTGGTTTATCTAATCCCCATAAGTATTAAAATATTATAATATACTTTATTTTCAATTTAAACTTATTATACATGCACACTAAGCTCATAAAAGTAAATAGGTTTAACTTATACAGCTACATTGTTATATTAGTATTTTTGTTGTTGAAAACACATGAGTTGCTTGGTTTCTTCATAACAAAAAAATAAATATTGTACTAAATAAAATGACATCCTCTCTTTAATATATATATCTTAGAATAGGGTATTTAAAGAATATTTTGTTAAATTAATGGAGCATTTTTCTCTACTAGGTCTCACTCTCATAATTATTTTTGGATTAAACTTAACTTTGAGTCTTCTATCATTATAAAAATGAATAATATTTTATGCTTACTATCAAAGTAATCACCATATTTATAAATAATAAATAATATAATATAATATAAATAATACTTCAAATTACATAATAAATATAAATAGAGATTAAAATAAAAGTTGACAAGTCTAATTATTAACACAAGTAGGTAGAGAGAAAAGACCTGACCAATATGTTAGAGTTTCAAATCTTTACGAGAATGAATTCAATCGAATACACTAAAGTTGGCATATGCAACCCTTTATTTATGAGTGTCGATTAGTTGCTCAATCTAATTATTAGGGATTGTTAACCTATAATCTACAAACTCTTAAATTATTAAAAAGAAAATAAGGATCGTTAAAGTTAAATTTCCTAACATTCTAGTATATAGTATAATCAACTAGTTTGAGCTATTTTAGATTATATAAAATATGCTAAGTTTGTCCATTTATAAGGTCTAAGTAGTTGTCATTAAATTCATGACATGACATGTGTGTTTATGATGTCATCAAATCTTTTATATTATAATTTTATATATCACATTCTCTTATAAATATAAAGAGATTCAAACCTAGGGTAATTTCATAATTTCAAAATAGTTATTTTAATGTATGTTTGTGTTCATGACTTATTAATTTTCTATTCTGGTTGGAAAAGATAACATTGACTTATCTGAAATTGAGAGTATGCTCAGCATATTAACCAGAACAACTAAAAATAAGATTTGCTATAATATGAGCATAAGTTAATAGTTCAATTTGTATGTAAAATAATTTTTTTATTATTATTATTTTTGGGATCTCAACATTCTAAATATCTATGGGGCACAAAGTGATTACGGTGATATTAAGTTTAAAAGTAAGATAGCGTGATATCTAAATTTGGTGGGATGCCTAATTTGATAAAAAAAATATTAAAATGAAAATCTATGTAAATTTTTTTGACAAGAAAATTAATTCCATTATCAATAGTACTATAGAAAATATAAAACAAATCTTAATTGTCCATTCTTGATAGTATTGTTAGTTCTATTGTCAGATTATAAAAAAAATCTCATTTTTATCGTTATAATTTCATAGAAGATAATAAATTTATAAAATATTAAAATGAGATTTCTTGGTTAAAATTAACCTCTACTGATTTAATTGAATACATTTATATACAAATAGAGTAGTATAATATCAAAAATATGTAGTATTATAAAGACTTTATTGTATTATCAAAAATGTGACTAATGAGTTGAATGTCTTATGCCACAAAGGGTAAAAATGTAATACATGGAAAGATAATGGTTATGAGTAGAATTAAGAGTGCGATATATGAATATGCGATAAATTGTTATTTAAATCAAATATCATACTATTTAAAATTAAGACAAAATAAATTATATTTAATACTTGTCATTTTACATTCATTAATTTTTGCATTAAACAGTTTAAGCATATCTATTTTAGATCTAGCATTTTTAATTTATTATTGAAAAGTACTAATTTTGGTTAAGTTTGATATTTTTAAACCCTAAGTTGTAAAAATCTTATAATATAATTTATTTAACACATTAAACTTATTACGCATGTATATAATACTTATAAGACTAAATATATTTAACTTATACACTTACCCGTTTTGTAGTTAAGAAACGTGATTAACTATTAGAAAATTAAAAATTTCACTCTCGATAACAAAAATATATGTTCTAAATATGATGTCAATGAGTTCTCAATTTTTTTAAAGACAATAGAAAGTAAAATATTGTAGTAAACTAAAAGACATTCTCTCTCTAAATAAATAGATGGATACTTGACGATATTATTTTTTCATGAAGTGTATTTTTCTTTATTAGATATCATTGTGATAATAGTTGTTGAATTAAACTCTTCTACTATTCTCAAAAAAAATTTATTTTACCTTTTTTTAACTTTTAGCACTAAATCATTCAAACATTTATAAAAGACAAATAATACAATATAATGTCAGTATTATTTTTTTGTTAGATAATAAATATAAATAATAATTAAAAATAATATTGTAATGTATAATTAGCATAAGTGGTTGAGGTCCTACTTCCCTAACTAAGAGGTTGGAGTTTCAAATACTTATCATAATAAATTATATGAGTCTTCATTATAAAAATATATTATTAAAATTGAACATTTTAAAATTTTAATATATCAGATAATCAATTATTTGACTTATTGTGAAAACTAATTTAAATCAATAAATTAGATAATATAAGCTAGCCCTACTAAATTAAGCCTAATTGTTTATCATTTTATCCATCACTTACGTGTTTATCATATTATTAAATTTTTTATATTTTGTGCTTATAAAATTTTCAACATGATAATTTTCTATAAATACAAGGAGATTCGAACTTAGCCAACAACTTCAAAATTTTAGTTCTTTTGTTTATTAGGATAGAACTTTAATAACCTATTAGCAAATATATATTTTTCTTACTATTACATTATCTTTCTCTTCTTCGCTTAATTATTATTCTATAAATTATGAATTAGACTCATCTAAATCTCTATCTTTTATTTTCTATTTTTATGTACTTGTGTTTGTTGTATGTGGTGCAGAAATCACACATTCTATTATGTTTCATCTATCCATATGATATATAGTGGTCGGATGTAAGATGTATGTTATAAATATAATATACATTGTTAGTTTATTACATAATATCTTAAGTTTATATGGTAATTAGTTTTCAACATTATATTTATAAAGATAACCATAATTTTAAGGTAGTATTTATTTTTCTCTAAACTCTACTCAATTGTGTGATATAAAGTTATAATTTCACTTTCATTTATTTATACAAATATTAAAATTTGAGTTTAGAAGTGCTAGGTTCTAACATTTTCATTATTATTATTTAGAGAAAATAGAAAGCTTTTGATAAAATATATCTTACCAAATAGCAGTACCAATTTATGTCACCATCTAAATTTTGTCATGTTATATGCTAGCTTATTTGTGGAGTATAAAGTCGTTAACAAAAAAATAGTTTATATAAAAAAAATAAAGAATATGTTAACACTGTTAGTATAATATATGGTAAACTACTAATCATATTAGGGATTAACTTAGAATGTTGACTTAGTCAATAAATGGCATGACTATAAGTATGGTCTTAAATATGCATCAATTGAGAGACTATTACTTTAAACAATACTATCAAATTTGGTACTTAGCTTTATATTTATAGTGATATCTAAATTAACGGTTTAATTTTTTGTGTAAAATATTTTTTTATTAGTGCAATTATCTAGAAAATAATAACTTAAATATCAACATGGTACAAAGTGATCTAATATGATATTAAATTTAAGAGATAGCATAAATTGATATCCAAATTTGGTAGGTTTACTAGTTTGATCAAAAACTTTAAAATATAAAAACCTATTGAAGGTTTTTATGTGAAGAAAATAAAGTTATCATTGTCAATATCACTATAATAAAAATACCACAAATCTTAATTCTTATTCTTATTAATATTGTAACTTATACTATTAGAATATAAAATACTAGCTATATTATTTTATATTTTTAGAATTTTAACATAATTTATTGAATTCATATGATATGAGAATATGAGTTTTTAAGTTATGATCTCTAGCTATTTAATTAAATAAGCTTAAATGCAAGAATAATCTTATAATATAAAAGATGAGTAGTATTATTAGTTACTTATTATAAAAATATGAGTAGTATTATTAGCCATTTATTGTGTTCAAATATGTCTTATAAGTTGAATATCCTATATGGTAAAAAAAAAATATAATATATAAAAATATAATAATTATTTTTAGATGTAAAAGTGCAATTATAAAGGAAGATAATGGTTATTATTTAAATCAAATTATAGTTATAAATCTACCACATAATATATCTTATACACTGGTAGCATATATAGTGACATTATAGTATTTTTAACTATGAGCTTTATATTTAGAGGCACAAAGCTCTAAATACATTAGGCTCTATGTTTAGTATTTAATTATTACAAAATATATATTAATAAATGTTATTGATATTATTATTTTTTAATAAAACATATATGGTTAAATACTCTCTAAGATCTTTATAATAAGATTAACATTTAATAGTTTCAAAACTAATTTTAAATTACTAATTTTTTAATTAAATAGAGAATTTGAAGAAAACACAAAATAATGAAATGCTATGCCGTTAATAAGAAAAATTGAATAAATAAGAAAAATAATAAAATAATAAGAAAAATAATAAAATAATAAGCAAAAATTATATTACACGAAATAAGTATTGAAAAAAGTATCTAGTACTCTAAACAAGCAAAAAATCTTTACTTGATGCATTTTTTATATTAGAATGGTATTCGCTAATTTTAAATAATAAAAAAATATTTGTTATATAATTAAAAATTTTAAAATTAAAAATTATTTTAACATAATATAAAATTAGAATCATTTTAAAGTTTTGACTGTTCCAACAGTAATTGTTAGAAAACTAATTAGTGAAATTAACTATACACTCACTTTAAATTAATTATATACTCACTTTAAATAATTAGATTATAAAATAAATGGTACATATGAAATTTGAAATAATGGCTTAAAATTTTAAGAGTAGAGTTGGCATTTTAAGATAAACAATAGTAATTTGGAGTTACTCTAAATCTATCAATTGGGCTTCAAATTTGGTGCCTCAAATAGAGCCTTGTTGGAGCACTACTTGGCTCTAAATATAGAGATTTGGAGCCTGGTTGGAGATGCTATTAAAGAAGCCAAAACATTTCCTATAAAAACTTAAAATTGATCCAAATGTGTTAAGCTCCTAGTAAATAGTAAGTTAATATTAATAAATTTGTTTTAGAGTGTGTTTGATTGATGAAAAGGAAAAAAAAATATATGACAGCTTTTTAAAAGTGCCCTATTTTGTAATACTTGACGCAGAATGTTGATTAGGGAGTAACTTTTATTCACTTCCATAAAATTATATAAATTTCTTATTTTTGACTCATTTTACTTTCTTTTTGACCAGAAGAGAGCAACAATTATCATCTACTAATAGATTGTCCTATGACCATTATGATTGTAACTACTAATTTTTTTTTAACCCTTCAAACTTTTGTCAAATAGTAAATAAGCCATTATTGGTTTATTAGGAAGCGTTTTCTTACTTAAACATGAGCTCTAAAATAAAAGTTGTTTGCTTACAAGAGAATTTGTGAATGAGAAAAATTATTAAGAATCTGATAAAATTTGTGAATGAGAGGATTTGTGAATAAGAAAAGTTGTTAAGAATCTAATACTTATAAGAGGATTTGTAAATAAGAAAATTTATTAAGAATCTAATGCTTGCAAAAACATTTGTGAATGAGAAAACTCGTTAAGAATCTAATGTTTGCAAAATGATTTGTATATAAGAAAAGTTGTTAAGATTTTAATGTTTGCAAAATAATTTGTGAATGAAAAAAATTATTAAGAATTTAATGCTTGCAAAAAGTTTGTGAATAAAAAAAATTGTTAAAAATGCAATGCTTCCAAGATGATTTGTGAATGAGAAAAAATAGATATTTTTTATTAATAAGATAAAACTCTTGACTAGATGAAATAAGAATAAGACAAAGCTTTTAAAGATTAAATAGGATAAGAATGAAATGTTAACAATATGATAAAGCTCTTGAAGACATGATATGAATGAATTTGATTTTTCAAAATAATATTTTAGGAAATTTGCAAAAAAGCCCCTACATTATGGTTTTTAAATTTTTTTTTTTTTTATAGTCTGAGCCCCACCTTATTATTTTTTCTCTCTGTACTAAGCTAATATGCATGTCTGAGTAGTAAACAATTATTTGGAGTTAAAGTTTGCCATATTAAAAACATAACTTTTGCTTTTATTTTCATTCACACCCTACCATATAAATATTTACCATCATCCAACCTCGGCATTTTGCCATTAATGTTTAAAAAATTACTGTTTTTAATGTATAGTAATTTTTAGCAAATTTCTTAAGATTAATATAACAATTAAAAGGAACTTATTTTAAAATAAAATGGGGAGTATTCGAGGTATTTAACTTTTCATTTTTAAAAGTAACCAAACATTCTCTACTTCATAGTTAGTAGTTAGGTTAAAATTAACTCAGGGTGTTTATAACATATTAAAAGTAAATTAAATATATGATCTGCCGATAAATATCTAAGTACGATAGGATGTAAATGATAATAAAGACAAAACTTAGGATGTTTGTTTTTTTCGATAATTTTTTCTAAATTTTCTTATGGGCCCGGGTCAAATGCACTCTCGGGCCTCCAACCAGACATGTAGGCCGAACCCGGATAATGAATCAATGGAAGTCCACAACAGTGGTAATGATTACTATGTTTCCTTTTATCTTTAAAAGGAATCAATCACACGTGGCATTTCAAGAGGATCATCATCTTCTTCTTCTTCTTCCAGAACAATATATATGGTGTTCGTCTAATTATAACCTTACAAATGGACGATCGATCGCGATTCGTCTCCTCTCTCCTCTCCACGTGAAAGCTCTTTTCGCGGTCCACTTTGCAGAGAACACTCCTCTTCACACTCCTCACGACAGACAAGGTCATCGATTTCCCTCTCTCCGTTCTACTCTACTACCTTTCTTTTTTTTTTTTTTTTTTATAAGAAAAAGCTTCTCTTTTTCTTCGAAAATGGCTTCTCTACGCGCTGTTCTCCCTGCCATCTCCATAGCTCATAAGGAAATCAACCTCCTCCACTTCCAATCTAGCCGCTTCCCGATGCAAGCGCCATCACGGCCTCACGGCGGTGTTCTTCCCTTTGCTTCTCGTCGCTTCTATTGCCGTGGAAGCAGCACGACTTCGGTTGAAAGGTAAAGCTTTTTTTTTTGTTTTTGTTTTTTGGGAGAAGTGGTTCTACCCAATTCGAAGAATCTCATTTTTTAAGGGAAATTGATGGTACCCATATGAGGAAATTGGGTGATTTGATGTGTAGGGCTGCGGAGACGAAGCGGAAGGGTTCGAGGAAGCGAGGGAAGGTTCGTCTTCATATTCATCTAAACCACCAGGTCGAGTTTGGGAAGCATGTTGGTATTATAGGATCGACAAAGGAGCTCGGCTCGTGGAAGAAGCAGGTGGAGATGGAATGGACTCAGGATGGGTGGGTCTGCGAGGTCGAGCTCTCAGGTGGGGCCCCTGTGGATTATAAATTTGTAATCTTTTCTAAAGGGAAGAAGGAGAAGGTGTGGGAGGACGGCGATAACCGGGTTCTGAAACTCCCAAAGGAAGGAACTTTTGATGTGGTGTGTAACTGGAACAAGACAGCGGAACCTGTGGACTTGGTGGGTTCTGCATTGGTTGAGGAAAAGGAATTGGATAGCGGGGATGGTGGTGGCAGCTCAGCCGATGGAAATGGTGGATTTATCGCGGAAGGTGAGGCAAGCCCTTTCACCGAGCAGTGGCAGGGCAGGGAAGCTTCATTTATGCAGTCGAATGATCACAGAATTAGGGAGACTGAGAGGAGATGGGATACACATGGGCTTGATGGTGTGGCATTGAAGCTGGTGGAAGGTGATAAGGGTGCTAGGAATTGGCGGCGTAAGGTATCTTTCACATTTACACTGGTTCTATTGGTAAAGAAGTTATAGTTTAGGATATTTTCCTGTTGAAAAGTTTCATGGAATGGTTCTTTAATCAGCCACTATGATGCTGTATAGAATAAGCTATTTAGTTTGAAGATGAGATTTGTGTACACCCTATTTGGAATCCCAGTGCCTTGAATTAGATAGAGTTATTTTCTAGTTTTATCAATTGCATTGTGTGGCTTAATTTCTAGGTTTCAGTTGATTTGGGATGACCAAATCTGATGATTTGAGATCTGAATTTACGAGAATCCATGTCTTCTCATTAAAATTCTTCAAAATGTAAAGAATGTTATAATATAAAACACATTAAGAAAGACTTCATATCTCCTCTTGTGATGATACTTTGAGGCACTTAAAGTGCTGTCATAATTCATAGGACATCTTCAGCAGATTGTTATGCTGGGAGGTAATCTCGAACTAGTTGATGTAGCTAGTTTAGATATTTTCTGATTGCTATAATTGTACTTATTCAATTTTACCTTAAATTGGTGGATAGGTGTTCTTAAGTCTTGCACATTGATTTACACGTTAATGTTTCTGAGAGAAATGTTCCATGTTCTTCTATAATCAGGAACACACGGTAATCAACTTGAATGTTTGGAAACCAGGAATGCTTCAAGTACTAGGCATATTTATGTCAGACATATATTGGATACCAATAGTCGATGTAGGCAACATGAATGACCATTAGATAGTTCACTTAAAAAAACTATTACCAATAGTCGATGTAGGCAACATGAATGACCATTAGATAGTTCACTTAAAAAAACAATTACCAATAGTCGATGTAGGCAACATGAATGATCATTAGATAGTTCACCCAAAATATCCATTTCTACTGTGGGAACAAAAGGTAGTTTACGACTATGAGTGGTACACTTGACGATCTGTATGGCATATTTTAATATATGGGATATGTAGTGTGTGAAAGTTTGAATCTATATCATGTTTATCAGGATATATGGTATTACTAATCATTATAAAAGATATTATATAGTTCAATCAATGAGATGGAAGATAATATTGTATATAAATCCAAATTTGAGAATAATCTTTTTCATGTTTTACACTCCCTTAAGTTAGAAAGAAAATTTTACAGTTTGATTATAAAATCAACCGTACTTTACAATAAACATGTTGGCCTACTAGGAAAAGTACATGCAGAAATTACACTAAAGATGGGGATGTTGAGAGGGATGGTTTCTAACTTTGTATTACTTGAAAAGATAGATAAGGAGTGATGTATCTATCATGAGCTTATTAATGCATTGCCTCGAGGACATGAGAAAATTCTTTAAATAGCTTGGACACATTCGAAAGAAATAATTCTATCTGATTACAATAAAATAAGAGTATGAGGCTCAGCAGAATTTGCAAGAAGTTGCAATCTTTAAAGATCAGATATTTCATTATGGATGTCAATATAAAGTTCTCCGTTTCCTTTTTAGAGAGCTTCAAGTTTGCGTTTACAATGCTCTAGTAGAATAGGCAGATTTTATGACCAATTATAACCTGACATAACCCTATCAATCCCCTGAAGAACTGGTGCTTATTTCTTGCTAAAGTGCAATCATATTAGAGCTTCTCAAACAGTTAACTTGTATAGAGCTTCTTGCCTTGGAAGCTCTATGCAGGTAGGTTTGGGGCCAGTGGAGTTCTGGACCCTATTTCTCTAGTCCAGTACTCAAAATCACTAGGTTTCAAATGACTAGGTTAGCATAGGGCATATGAAATCCCATATGAATCAGGCACTTAAGCGAGATTTTTATAGATATGTTTTTAGAAGATGATTGATGCAGGGGGAAGAAGCATGTAACAGATTTTTAGTTTGATTTCACTTGAATGATGTCATGATCGAGTTAAGTTAGTGAGGGTTATTGATGCATGGCAACTTTTCGATTACATATTTGAGAAGAACAAGTAGAAAAAAGTAACTAAACCTGGGGACCGGATCCACCAACCGTGGTGTTGGAATCCACCGACGTTGGAATCCACTAATAAACACTCTATGTGAAAACTTTCAAAATATTTATTAACCAATAAAAAGATGATTACAAGCTTTTATATAAGCAAAGTAAAGTAAAAGATAAAAATATGAAAAATAGCCCTATGAGGCTAATCAAAATCCTCGTTAAGCTAGAGGGCTAAGGGTGCAGCCTTTTTGTGTCTACGAGAGTAAATGCGACGAAAAGTGGTGTCCGCACTAACTCTCTTGCGGTGAAAGAAACTCGACTCAGTCGAGTGAAGATGTGAACGACTCTAATAGTACTTTAAGATGTCAGGGTCAAGCTGCTGTAACTCCTCGCGAGTTATCCACGTACAATCAGACTTTGATCGACCTTGTTAGTGAACTAGAAAATGGTGAACCCCTTCTAGTGCAGTAAATGTTATTTGATTATCTAAAATAACGTTATCTTTTCTTGTAGTGTGGATAGAAAAAAAGAAGTGGTGGATGGTATATCAAGTTTGTCTGGAATAGTAGTGGATGTAGCATATGGTTCAGTGGGAATGTTCATAGGCAGCTAGTATGCCACTAAATCCTCAATATTAAAAGTATAACTAATGTTGTAATTAGAGGGAATATCAATGATACAAGCATTAGTCCCTACACGTTTCGGAATTTGTAAAGGTCTTGCACTACAAGCATGCAACTTCCGAACAACTCTGAAGGGGAACCATTCGAGTTTAACACAAATCATAACATGATCTCCTATATTAAACTCTTTGACATTTGCGTTCTTTAAAATCATGAACAACTTCAAATAGACTCATGTCTATAGGCCTATTGATGAAGTTATTGTATGTAAATCAAGCTACAGGAAGAATGACATCCCAATTAAGCTAAAGCTGATGCAAGATAACTTCTCGATTGTAGATTTGAGAAGAACAAGTAGGAAAAAGTAACTAAACCCAAGGAATCCACCAACCGGGGTGAATATGTGAAAAATCTCAAAATATTCATTAACCAATAAAAAGAGGATTACAAGCCTTTATATAGGCAAAGCAAAGTAAAAGACAAAAAGACGAAAATAACCCTATGAGGCTAGTCAAAATCTTCTTTAAGCCAGAAGGTTATGGGTGCAGCCATCTTGTGCCTACAAGAGTAAACGTGATGAATAGTGATGTCTACACAAGTTACTTTGAAATATACTTGCTTTGTGCTGTTTATTTTATTTTATTTTCATGTATTTTTGCAATTTTAGTTGTCTTCCTCGTTTAGCGAGGTCAATGTGCTAGTGTTGGGTTAGTTTCATATGATAACTATCTGGATGTATTTGTCTCTTTACCATAACTTCAGTTTATTTAGGAGTTTTCATCCACACCAATCTAATTTTCTTGTCTATTTTCACTACATTGTTCTTTCTGTAGTTTGTTCTGCTGAGAATGTAAATTAGACCATTATAATTCAATTGTATCTAAATCAAGAAAACAGACAGGGCAAAATCTTGAGCATGGCTTCTGCTCCTTAGGAGTCATCCTTACTGGCTTTTGATTTGCTGCAAATCAGCTCCTTGATGGCCCTCTTTTAGTTGTCCTATTTTGATCAAAATCAAATCCAAATATGAGGCTCAACTTCCTCCGTAATAATGCAGACCAGCCCCTGTGTAAACTTGTGATCTTTGTTTTATTTGCTACTTTTGGTGTCTGTATGCTGTCATCCACTTAGGCCCTCTGTCATATTTGATTCGTTTAACCTAATGTAGTTGATTTGCTACACTTAACATTCCTTTGATTTATTACATTCCTTTCCTTTTCTAATTTCTTTCTTAATGCTTTTGAGTTGAAAAATCAACGATACTTTACTAAAACATGCCTCAAAAGTTACTTTGGTATGGTATGTCAAAATGTCTTCCAATTCATGTTTTGTAGTTCTACTTTCAGTTTATTTCAATTGTTTTATGTTAGGGCAATCTTCTAAACATTTTGCTTTATCTCCTAGCATAGAACTTGAATGTCCTGGAAATAGGTTCAAACTACACTTCAGTAAACATGTGATCTCATACTGTTCTCACAATAATATAGTCTGTGCTGCCATTAGATTGTAAGTCGTAGTTAGGAACATCTCTCCCTACAGATTTACCAGTAATTCTTCTATTTGATATTTTTATTTATTTAATCTTTTCTTTTATGTGCAGCTGACAGTTGTAAATGAGCTGTTGGCTGGAGATACTGAAGAAGGGTACTCTTCAGAAGCCCTTTTATACTCTGCCATTTACCTAAAGGTTTATGAAGTTGCTTGCTTTCACTTTCCAATGAAGCTTAACTGTTATTTCTCGAACATCTTTTTACAAAAAATCTGCTTGCAAATGGAAGCAACTTAAAGCTGCCACTCCTTTTCTGTAAGTTTTGTCAGAATGCCAGTTTCCTCTGTAACAAATTGAACTATCTATCTCAGTGGATCAATACGGGTCAAATTCCCTGCTTTGAGGATGGTGGTCATCACAGGCCAAATAGGCACGCTGAGATTTCTAGGCTCATATTTCGTGAACTTGAAAGGGTGTACTACAAAAAAAACACATCACCACAGGTTGTCGTTTTATATTTATCTTTGTCAATTTATATTCTTCTATGCAATTTTTTTCTCTGGTGCTTTGGAACATACTTCTGGATTTTAATTTGTTAGAATATAAAAGGATTAAAGCTACCATTCTCTATTAGCTTAAGCACTTAGAGTAGCTAGTTGGTGTGTTAATCTTTTCATGGCTAAAAGAATGACTGTTTGGTTATCTGTCTCCTACTACATATGAAATCTATTCTCTAATATTTTCTTCATCCAATTGCTTTCTTCAGTCATTCCTTGAAATGCTACTATGTTTCAGTATCTAGAGTTAGCCGTCTGAAAAATTCATACTTGTTTCAGAATAACTGAGAATACATATTATGCTTGCTTGAGATAATTGTAGCTGATATACTGGATCTAATTTACTCGATAATGATAGTCCAATTTTTTGTTTGGTGACACTTTGCAAGAGACTTAGGAATTAGGATAATAATTAGATAGTGATTTCTGGTAGGACAATTATGCTCCATTTTAGCATGAGATTAAATTTATTAATGTTTATGTACTAAAATTGCTCCTTGGTAAGGTTGGAGGAAATAGTGAAAGAAATTGATATCTAACAGTTGTATTTGATTTTGATGTGAAAGATTGGCCACCTAAATTGCAATTTTTGTTTGATTTATTTAGCTCTAGTTTTTTTGGGGTTTTTACTTTTATATTACTTGAATGATAGAAGCATGAGAAACTTATATAGGACATATGGGACTTAATCTAAATTTAGTTGGTTCTTGAATTTATAGAGATGCTGGATTGGATCCATAACCATTTAATAATTAGCTGCAATGATGGCTGTGCTAGTCGACACACTCTCGACACGCTCTTGCGTGTTACTGGTGTGCTAGTAGCACACCCCTACGTGCCATTAGCACACATTTATAATATTTTTAATAAATTTTTTAGGATATTTAGAGATATTTTTGGGTATTCGACATGTCAATCTTTGGTTTTAGTTTAAATATATATATTAAAACCTACATTATAGTGTTTATCTTTAAATTATTTTTGCAAATGACCTATTTTATTAAATATAAAGCAACAATTGAATATAAATATTATTCAACACATAATATAATTGAATACATTAATTAAAACTTATATTAATTATTCGACACTACATAATATGATTGAATACTTCATAATATAATTGAACACATAATATTAATTAATAATAGTTGAATAATTAAAACTAATATCTAGTTGAACACATAATATTAATTAATAATATTTATTTGCTGGTATAAGAATAACACGAGAATGTTGCATTAAATACTGTAGATAATCTTGGAAATTCATCTACTGATAGTACTGTTTGTTGTAATGTTTCACATAGTCTTTATATAAATATAAATTTTATAATTTTTCTATGATATGATATTGATAGTATATATGTATGGAAATAACGGGCACCGGCACTGACATTGACATAAGCACATCATAAGTATATATAGATTATGGATATGGAGTATAATAAGAGTGTTGTGCTCTGGTAGGTGTAATTAATATGATGGTAATGATGATAAACTTATATCATCATGTGGGTGCACCTCTTTTGATATCCTACTATCTATAGATTTAAGTCATTTCCTCATCTAGCTGTAATCATGTAAAGCTTAAGATGGTCCCTTTCCTTTCTTCTATCTTTGATAAATTCTGTCTTTGCGATTGTCTAGGTCTGGCCCCATAGTCTTGACCTTGGGTGAAATGTGTGAAGTTTTCCTCCTCTGTGAAAATAATCTCTCCGAGAAGGTTGTGTAGCAGGGACACATGTCTTATCTTTATCATCACCGCCACCAAACCGAGTCTCATCATTATCACTATCACCATCATTATCATTATCATCTTTAGTCTCATCATTAATTTTATCTAAGCTTTCTAAAGGATCAATTGATCATGAAGATAATCTAACTCGACTAGTAACCAATCACTAAGATCCAGCTTCACTAGGAGTTAATTGATGATGATTGATGGGAATAAGAAAAAGTTTAAATAAATGGGCTCTATATGTCCTATCATATTTGTTAAGAAAATAATTAAAATTAATTTAATAATGATTGATGGAAACAAGAAAAATTTATAAAAAATGCACCATATTGGCACAATAACTGGCACGGATGTGCCGGATGGCATGCTGCCGTGCTGGACCGGCACAACTCGGCACAACACACACCTGTGCTTGTCGGCATTGTTCGGCACGGGGTGTGCCACTAATGGCACGACCGTCCTTGATTAGCTGTCTCAATTGTTAAAACAGTTATCTCAAAGTACCTTAAAAATTGGTGCATAGAATGAATTTTCTTGTTCTAGACTGTTTTACTTCTAAAAATTGTGTGCTTCATTATTAATAGTGTTCTTATAGGCAAAAATGAGCCAGAAGGAATTATTGGAAAGTTTTTATTGTTTAGAATGATTGTCGGTTTTTTTTTTAATTGCTTCCACACTATTATTGTAGTTTATTTATTATTTCTCTTGATGACTGACAAATATTGTGTTATTCTATGTTCAAATTTGCAGGATGTCCTTGTGATCCGGAAGATCCACCCATGTTTGCCTTCATTTAAGTCAGAATTTACTGCTTCTGTTCCTCTAACAAGAATACGAGATATTGCTCATCGTGGTGATATTCCTCATGATTTGAAGGTGATTTTTCTGACTTCTAGTGGTGGTTGATATAATCTGTAGATATCTTTATTTTATGATCACTTCAATCTCATCAACAGCAAGAAATCAAACATACAATTCAAAACAAGCTTCACCGCAATGCTGGTCCAGAAGATTTGATTTCTACAGAAGCCATGCTTGCCAGGATTACTAAGAATCCAGGGGAATACAATGAAGCATTTATTGAACAGTTTAAAATATTCCATCGCGAACTTAAGGACTTTTTCAATGCTGGAAGGTTCGTTAAAATAAAAAACCTTTTCTTAGTTTCTAATGTTGGTGTATCCCTTACCTCACAAGTCTACTAACCAAATTGAATTGTAAAATTAAGACGTTTTTCCCCCAATATAAATCCTTGTGCATTAACCTTTGAAAAGTTGTTATGTTGTTTTAACTAGAATGATGTTTCCATTCTCATGTTGATGAAATTGCTCCAATCATTTATCAAGTTGAGAAAAAGAAACTAAGTTGCTAGTTCTTTATTCAACTACAGTCTCTCGGAACAACTGGAGTCAATCAAAGAGTCTTTGGATGACCAGAAGTTACAAGCTTTGGCTTTATTTTTGGAACATAAAAAGGTTATCTTCCTCCTATTTTGATCTGTAGTTACTGATTTCATTCCATATTACAAATTTTTGTTGTTGGTTGCTATATTGGGTGCTTATATGCCCAACTCCAGTTCCCTCTTCTTACTGTACATAAAAGTACAAAAGCAGAACCATGTTAGTGTAATAAAAATAGACAGAATTTTTTAATCTTGCTATGCTTTTTTGGTCATAGGATATCAAATTTTGTGAATTAGAGAGTTTTTTATTTCCGTGATTTATGATTGCACAGAAATAGGTGTTGCTAGAAGTTATCCATCTTTAGAGAACCTCAAAACGCTTCATCCATGCCATTGTTGGTAGGAGTTCTTAGGTTACTTAGAACTTACCTTGCCAGCTAAATCTTAGTATGCGGAAACAATACTACTTGTGTGTGTGTGCATATATATGGCCATATTATAGCTTCTCACGGGTTGATATGTATCGTGCCAGTGTGTATATATATGACCATATTATAGTGAATTATCTATTGTGTCACTAGTGTTGAACATATTTTATTTTAAAGCAAGGATGATTGTGTCAGTAGTGGCATGCGTGCCGACCGGGATGGCTGTATGTCGTTCAACACGACATGTGGAACCTTTTTTTAAAATTTTAAATTTTTATCAATTATCATCAAATCAACTTTAGTTCCCGTGCATGTTTAATATTTATATCATATCATAGGAGAATTATAAAATTCTTATATGTATGAAGACTGTGAAATGTTACAATAAGTAATAGTGTAATACTATCAGTGGATGAGTTTTGAATATTATTAACAATATTTAGTGTAACATTCTTGTATTATTTTTGTGCCGGTAAATGAAGTCTTTGATCTTCCTCATCATGCTACATTCAACTAGCTATTAGTTTTAATTGTTGAAATATTATCAATTAATATTATGAATCAAATATTATTATATGTTTAATTATATTATTGAGTATTCAATCATATTATGAAGTGTTCAATTATTAATATTAGTTTTGATGAATGTATTTATGTATTTAATCATATTATGTGTTGAATACTATTTATAGTTAACTGTTGTTTTATCTTTACTAAAATATGTTATTTACAAAAATAATCTAAAAATAAAGCACTATTGCGTAGGTTTTAATATATATATTTAAAGCAAAAATTAAAAATTGACATGTCGAACACCCAAAAATATTTCTAAATATCCTAAAATTCTTATTAAAAATATTATAAATGCGTGTCAGTAGTACGCAAGGACGTGCCACTGGCATGTAGGAGCCTGTCCCGATGGTGGCATGGCAAGGCACGTGCCACTGGCACGACCATTGTTGCTTTAAAGAAACCTAGTTTGAGGTCTTTTTCATCCCTTTTGGTATCTCGTTACATTTGATTGTTTGATCTATATATAATTGTACTTCAAATTTTAAAAATGAAAGAGAAATTTGGAGGAAAATAGGGAAAATCATAAATTTTGCATATATTAGACTAATATATAAGTCTTGAAGGACTTTAATTTAGCTTCTAAAATCTATCTTAAGTGCTTAGAAAGGTTTAGATATTGTTTTTCAGTATATCAATACTATTTAATATGCTAATGACACACCAGATTGGCATGGCTCATGCCAATGGTATGTGTCGTGCCATGCCAAAAGTTGGCACACCTTGTGTCACTGACATGACAATCCTTCAATTATCTGTGTAAGTAGACTTATGATTTTAGGTAATGTAAGTTATCACAAGAACTAATTCAGTTTTAAGCTAGTCAATAGTAAAAGACATTTCCTACGAAACAATATACCTAAGGTTCATGAGCCAAGGACCATCCTGTAAACCTGAGTTAACCTCAGTAATCTCTGTAATTTAAGACAAGACAATTATATGTTCTAATACTTCAATTATGCTTGTTTCAAAAATAACTTTGTGCTTGGTTAATTTTTGATGTGTCATGGTTTTTGATAAGATATCATTAGTTTGCTGTGCCGATCAACAAGGTTGAGCATCTGTGGGGCACTGCCATGTTGATAGTGAATGACACATCCTATGCCACCTACATGACAATTCTAATGTATGCCTATGTCCTATTTAGTGTAACCTAATTTATAGTAGTATTGACGCCTATTATGTACCCATAAGATCACCAACTCTAGGATACACATCTTCTGGCTTAGGTTTGTTGATCTTCCTCCATAAGCACATTCTAGTGAAAATCTAGTGCTGAAGTACTACAAATTTTAGCATATTAACAATAGGAACAACAGTACAGCCAAGACTTTGTTCCCAACTATTTGGGTTGGCCATATGGACCCTTCTCCTCCACTTATGTTTGTTTGGTGTAATAGTTTGCTTCAAATCCAGCTCTATCTTTTCCTTTCTTACTTCTGCCCTCTGTTAGTTTTGGTCTTTCCCCTCTGTCATAAGCAACTTTCTATTTAAATGAGACCATTCCTTCCTGCTAGTGCATTATGTGGCCTCCATTGGACATGTCCAAAGTCCAAACCATTTCTCATGCAAGTTAACCTCTGCAGGTGCTATCTCTAAATTGGTCCTCCAATTTGATGCCTTAGTATACTAAAACACATTTTGTATACTTGGTCTTATGCCTACTTATTTTAAATCCTTTATATTCTAAATTTCTTATAGATATTTCATAGATAATATTCAATTCTTTTGTAGATTCATCCATAAAATGTTTATCAACAAGCTGTAAAAGTAATTTATCTTGGTATTAGACCTTTTTCTTTCTAGCCTTTCATTTTATCCCAAAGCTCCCAAAATTTGTTTAAAAACTATTGAAACCTACAAGGTGTAAAACTCTGATCATTTAAGGTCCAGGTGAAGCTAAAAGCTTGATTTAGCTTTCAGGCCCATGCAATTAGTGATATTGTTCGTCGTGGGCAACCTTCTTGTGTATATTTCATTTTCAAGTGCTTACCAATCATTTTAGGCTTCACAATGTCAAATTTGCCTTCAGCTTGTTACTATGTTTTAATGATTTCTTCCCATCTTCTGAACTTTCTAAATTGTGAAATGTCTTCCACTTGTTGAAGTGCAAAGAGATGCGGAGCCAATTTCAGTCTGCGGTGCTTTTTCGGTTATTATGTAAAAATGATGTTGATTTTATTTTACAATCTGTTGTCTTAGTAATTTGATATTACCATAAATAGGAAACATGAACGAGATAAACATGGTTGAGTGCTTCTTGAGGGGTTCTTTAGTAGTCTGCAACTGTCATTAATGATGCCTTGATTTTCGCTAAGTATGCAAACTCCTGATGAAATCAGCAATTTTTTTTTTTTTTTTTGCTTCCTAACATGGTGGAGAGTTAATTTACTGATTATTCACAGAGTTTGGATAAATTGCAAGAAGCAACAGGTTTTGTTGGAAATGGTGAGGTCGAATTATTGATGAAGATGTTGCAATCTTTGACTGCTTTAAGATCGCTAATTGTGAAGGGTCTTGAAAGTGGTCTTAGAAATGATGCTCCTGATACTGCTATAGCTATGCGTCAGAAGGTACATTTCAAAAATAGTTTGTTAAGTTTGTAGAAATAGCACAAAACACATTCTTTATCTGTTAATAATGACATTCAATAGTAAATATTTTGCAGTGGCGTCTTTCCGAAATTGGCCTTGAAGATTATTCATTTGTTTTGCTGAGCAGGTACTTCCATATAATTGAATTTAGTCTTCATTAAATTTACTACTTTTATTAAGTTTTAACTCTTGTTTGGGAAAAGGCTACAAGAATATGGTAACCTTGTTATACTCTGTAAATCGATTAATGTACTCTATATATGGTCTAGTGAAGTACAGTTGGGACTTGGGAGTGAGAATACTCAAGACTTTTAAAGGATGTGTACTATATGACACATGTGATTCTACTTCTTCTAAATATAAAGCCCTTCGGCACCAATCATACATATGTTGTTTTTGTGTATTTAGTATGATATATTAGGAGGAAGTGGAAGTGCAAAAATATGAGAACAAAAACATACAAGGACCGGGTTGAGAAGAATATGATGATGTAAGAGTTTTTCTGTCATAAAAAGCTCCTAGGAAACACACTCCATCATAAGCATCACAATTTGTCCTTTATATAAGGATCATATGAGTTCTGGATTCTCAAATTGTAATCTTTGTTATTTTTTTTACCAAACCATTCAAGGCTTACATCTTTTGGCTTGGAGTTCTACTATTACCACTCAAGTTCTTCAACTCATGGCTCCTAGAGTTTTGGTAACACGATGACTTCTAGTATTCAAATGCTAACTTTGGCAACTCAACTCGTAACTATATGTCAGCTTAATTTGTGAATCATAATTTTGGATGTCAGATATCCTTTATTCACTATTTTCTCAAATGTCAACAATTATCTGAATTGCTGCTGTCAACTCCTGATTGCTTGTGATGACCTTTTCATGTTTTTCTTTCTAACTTATTCTTTTATTTTCTTGAAGTAGAAACAATGTACCTGCAAATCTAGGAAGTTTACTCTTCTTTGAAATCCAGCAAATTCTTTATAGATATTGGGTTATCTTGTTTGCTGCATTTTGTCTAGCCTCTTTTTTTTTAGGTGGTTGTTGAATCTTTTGCTCTAGCATATTATTTTTGCATATTAATCAATTGCATTAAAAATTTCCACACCTTCAAAACTTGTGCAAAATCTTGATGATATTTGTTGCTTCTTCTATTTCCATGGACCTAGAAGAGAAATGATTCTCAAAAGGTTTTTAGTCAATATTCTTGATCATCTCATGGATAGGATTCTCTCCCCTTCTATCTTGTTACTTTGAAATATCCGATCTTTTGTCTTTGGAATAAAATGCTTTGGAAGAAACACTAGATTCCCAGATTCTTTTTGCCTTTTTCTAGCTATAGAAGAGCGTCAACATTTTTGCTCTCTTCTATAGTTGTCATTTTTGCTTAGGAAGAGACCTGATATTTTCTCACAATTTTGCTCTTAGGTATCCTCTTATCAAGGTAAGATTGAAATTAACAATATCAAATAAGTTGGTATAGAAATTATCAAAGATTTTGCCCTCCTCTTTAAAGTTTTGAAAGTTTAATAAGCAATCTTAAAAATATCCTATACATTCTTGGCTATCGTACAAGTACATATATGACAAAATTTGTTAGGAGTAATCTTATTGAAAATGATGTTAATTGTCCTTGCCATTGAAATTAGAGTTTTCATAATCAACTGTAACCGATTGAGAAATAGGTTTTTCCATAATATTTTTTTTTCATTAGTAACAGTAGAAGATGTATAACCATAAAGAACAAAAAACCAAACACATTCATCAATTGATTTTAAAAACACTTGCATCTTGGCTTTCTATTATGATCCATCGAGCAGTAGAGGTCTAACAGTAGACAATCGTTCTCTAAGAAGTTTCATCTTTTACGGGATCTCTCTAAGGTAAGAGTCTCGCTCTGATATTGATTAAAAATATTTCATTACTTGCTAGAAGATGTTTTCCCAATTAGAACGTCAAGCAATAGCTAAAATACAAAATGCAAGAACACATGCAAACATAATATTTTTAACGTAAAAAACCCTTATCAAATAAAGATAAAAACCACAAATCTCTTCTTCAGGATCAAATCAAGCACTATAATAATCAACTATTATAAAACACTTACAGATAGTTCGCTATTACCCACAACCATCTCTGAAGTAATTTATTTGACTCCCCTTATTTAGGAGTGTGAATTAGCCAAGCTTGAGCAAGTTGAGCCTAGCTCAGCTCGACTCACAATTGATTGAAGTTTAGCTCAACTTAGCTCGAGCTGTCTCAGCTTTTTCAAAAGTTTTTATTTCATACTTACTTTCTAGCTATAACATTACAACCTTTTGAAAGGTTGGTACATATAAAGACGATTAATAACTCTTCATTTTTTGATGTGGGACTAAATGCCATTCAACTAATTTAAAAATTTAACCTTTTTACATGTAAAATCTAGGATTCAAGCCCAAGTCATCTTATTTGAGATTGAAATGCTTTACCAACTATGCTATAACACATCATTGTAAATTTTAAAGTAGACAGTATGTATTACATTATATTAGAAAAAATATTTCAAACTAATTCCAGCTAAGCTTGAGTGAGTTGAGTCTAGCTCGGCTCGGTTCGATTAATTTCCTGAGCTAGAAAATCCAGCTCGACTCGTCTCGTCTCGTTTAGAGCTCAAGTCGAGTTCAAGCTGAGCTCACAATCTAGCGAGCTTTTTTGACAGTCCTACCCTCAATGCATCGTGTTCCGTGTTTGGTACCCAACCTTAGTGACCTCCAAAGTTAAAAGATCGGACTGTGACCCTTGAGACATTAGCAAACACAATCTTGAATTTAGTAGAACTCTATCAAGATGTATAAAATCTAACCATTTTACCCTTCTGACTCTTCTCTTTTTGTCCTCCCAAATGTTTTCTATAGCCTCATTAGAACGGATTTCAAATAGAAATTCTGCAACATTATTCTTCCAATTGAAACAACTCCAATTTTGATTGCTAAATGGGAAGAGGTTATTCTACTAATCTTTACAATGAAATTCAAAGAAATTACATCATAAAAGATTTTGCTTTCTCACAAATTTGTCAATTACAAAAACTAACCATAGTAACATATCAGACTTGAAATTTCTAATGTTTACTACTTTTGGAGAAAAGCATGTTAAAGTGCTATTGTAAGAAGGTGAATTTTGTGTGAGTTAAACTTTTTTTTCCACTAGTCTTGCTTTGGCCACAAAATTTTCCTCAATTTACTAGTTAGTGATCATTAAATTAACTACATATGACTGTTACATTTTTATATGTTGTGAGAAAGTTTTAGATTAACATATGAGATTTGAAATTGTTATTGTCTAATATAATAAGAATGCGATTCTTTGTGTAGTAAATGGTAACTGTCTAGTAATTATGGTTTACCTTTGATAGGAATGGAGTTTGACTTCTCCAATTCTAGTTATTTATCAATGGTGGCAACGCTAGGTAGTTGCTGGAGAGGTAGAGGATGCAATAGCAACATGAGAAGGTTTTTAGGAATGAGCGTTCGAACGACCTTCATTACGTTCAAACTTCAAATGTTGAAGCTCGATAGTAAAGTGAGCCTCTGGACACGTCTGAATAGCCCCTTCTGGTGTTTGAACGCTCAAATCCTAGAGCAAAATGTCTTTTGGAAGCGTTCGAACAGTTGTCCTGGCGTTCGAATGCCCCATGGACGCAAGTTGGTTTATTTCAGTATTCGATTAGGTTTTGGCTTGTTTTCTTTCCTTACGTGACAAGTTCGATTGAGAGATTATATATATGTTGTTTTACTTGGACTTAGTAGGTAATAATGTATTCTTTTTCTTCTCTTTCTTTTCTGTCAAGTCTAGCTAGGGGCCTAGGTTTTTGATCTCATTTCGCCATTATTCTTACTGAGATATTGCTTGATAAGACTATGTCGGGTTCATATTAATTGGTACTAGAGCTTCGGTGGTCGGTTAACAAAATTTTGTTCTTCAACTCGCTACAATGATTGCAAGAATGATGAAGACTCGGGCTACATTGATTAAGGACTGTCTCGATGCATTGGAGTTGTCTCTTCATAAGCTGGTTATGAAGCAGTGGGAGCATGGGGAGGCCATGCAGGCAATGAATACCAACATGGAGGAGATGAAGGATCAAATGCTTTGTATCATGAAGATGTTGGCTAGAACGAAAGGGAAGTCGACAACTGCTTTAACGTGGGGGTTTGAAGGAGGCTAGATTGGGGGAGTTCACCCTCGAATCACCCGTTCGTATTTTTTGAAGTTCTCAGGCAAAGATCCATTTTCCACTTACCAAGGGATGCAACTAGTGGAGAAGGTTACTTGCTGCATTCCAATTGCAAGATGCAGCCTTGCAATGACTCCAATGGTTCAAGAAAATAAACCGATTGGCATATTGACAAGAGTTCACTAGGGGATTAACGTCTTAAGTTTGGGCCATCTGAGTATGATAATTTTGATGAGGCCTTGAAGAAGTTGTGGCAAGAGGGACCTGACAAGAGGAAAACGAACCTAAGGTCGAATGAGAATCTTACCCACATCAACTGCGCCAGCCGCGCTTAGTCAAAACGAGAGATCTAGACTGATGGGAGGCCGACCCATTGGCATGGTGCAGACCACGACTGTACTGAGTAACATCTTCCGACATTTAACTTATGAGCAGATACGAGAGAGACGAGAAATGGCTTATGCTTTAATTGTGACCAGAAGTTTGTCTGTGGACACCAATGCAAGGAAAAGCAACCTTGGAGGATGAGGAGAAACCACAGGGGATCATCTTGCATGCTCTATCTAGGTGCGTGATGCCACATACTCTGTGCATGGTAGGGTCTTTGGAAGGAAGGCTTGTATTAGTGCTAGTAGATAGTGGGAGCACCCATATCTTTGTAAGCTAATCATGAGCAAGATTCTTCACCAAATTGGACCTCAAATTGGGGTATCAACAAATAAGAGTGGCTGCCCAAGATGTACCGAAGACCGCATTTCAGATGCACAATGGGCATTATGAATTTCTAGTAATGCCATTTGGCTTGACGAATACACCGATCACATTTTAGGCATTGATGAATGGTATATTCAGATCAGTCCTCTTAAGATTTGTCTTGGTATTTTTTGATTACATCATTATTTACAACAGGATTTGGGAGGAGTATGTGAAACACTTGCGGTTTGTCCTTGCCTCTCTACAAGAATATGCGCTTTTTGTGAACTAGAAAAAGTGCTCATTTGGCCATACTGAGGTGGAGTATCTTGGCCACATCATTTTAGTTGAGAGGGTTAAGGTCCACTTAGGAAAGATTGCTTGTATGTTGGAGTGGACAACCGCCTTGAAATATTCACGAACTTAGGGGATTTCTAGGGCTGATGGGTTACTATTGCAAGTTTCTACAAAACTATAGGAAGGTAGGGAATTGCTGAAAGATGTGTTCTAAACTTCTAATAGTCCATGGAGGCAATGGAGGCATTTGAGGCACTTATGAAAGCGATGACTACCATTCCCATTTTGGCTCTTCCAGACTTTTGAGTAGTCTTTTGTGGTCAAGGCAGATGCCTAATTGTATATTGTAGTCAATCATTATTCGGACGTGGGCAGGCATATTCCATGTATGAAAAGGAGTTGATGGTGGAGAAATGACATTATTTGATTGGTCAACAGTTTATTATTCAGATAGACCATTGAAGCCTCAAGCATCTCTCGGAAGGTGTTGACAAAAGATCAACAACGATGGGTGATCAAGTTGCTGGGATATGATTTTGAGATTACATATCAGCTAGGAAGTGAGAACAAAGTGGCGGATGCCTTATCACACCATCGGGAGTGAAATGTTTCCGAAATGATGGATGATTCTGAAGAGTTACCCGACGTATCCTTACCCATGGCAGAACTAGCAGAGACTTCGGGATCACGATTGGCTTGGGTGGAGCAGGTGCAAGCGGTGGCACAAACCAACTCACAACTAGGCGAGCTGCGCGTGAGTACTTGCAAGTGGATAATGGTTGGACAGGTTTTAGTTAGTTAGTCCAGATTTGTGGTATCAAGGAAGTTTGGTGATACCATTAGACTTTGATCAGAAGTAGAATTCATCATATGAATACCATGATATGGCTATGACGGGACTCTCGGGAGTATTGAGGACATATAGACGACTAGTGGAGAATTTTTTTCTAGCAAGGGATGTGAGCAGATATTCATCGTTATATCCAAAAGCTTGTGATGTTTGTCAAAGAAACAAATACGAGGCCAATAACTGGTGAGGTCATTACAACCATTACCACCATTACCAATTCTAGACAGAATTTGGGAGGATATTTTGATGGATTTTACTGATGGGTTACTTAGCTCATATGGATATTCGGTCATTATGGTGGTGGTTGATCGACTGTCTAAGTATGGGCACTTGTGGATTTAGAGTACCCATACTTGGCTAAGTCGATTGTAGAGACATTTGTTAAGGAAGTTGTCCAGTTACATAGGGTGGCATAGACAATTGTCTCGGATAGAGATTTGGTGTTTGTCAGCAGCCTCTAGTGAAAATAGTTTTGTTTATAGGGAACCAAATTAAAGATAAGTACCGCTTACCGCCCACAAACCAATGGATAGATTGAAGTCTAAAATCATTATATGGATACATATTTATGCTGTTTTCTGGGGATGAGTCCAAAGCAGTGGGCAAAGTGGTTATCTTGGGAGGAGTTTTGGTGTAATAATAAATGACCTCTTTTGAGGAAGTTTATGGTTGACCCGCACCAACGGTACACTGCAATAAGTCGAGCTCTATAAGGGTGACATTAGTTGATCAAGAGCTGAGAACTCGAGATCCTGTAGCTTCTGAAGGACAACTTGGTGATTGCTCGTAACAGAATGAAAGTTTGGCAGAACAAGCATCGCTGGGAGTTAGAGTTTCACGTGGAAAATTGGGTTTACCTTAAATTGCAACCACATCGATAGACTTTCGTGCAGGTGCGAGCGAACAAGAAATTAGTTGCTCATTTTTATGGATCGTTTGTGATTGTTGAATAGATTGGACCGGTGGCGTACTGTTTGCGCCTTCCGAAGGGATCCCATATCCATCTAGTGTTTCACATGTCTCAGTTGATGCGGTAGATTGGTGTCAGTGGACGGAGTATGGCGCCTCTACGCCAATTCCTTGATGATGGAGGACTGGTCTTGGAATCTAAGGAGATTTAGAAGCTCTGCTAGATTGATCGTCACGACATCTTGGCGCAAGAAGTATTGGTCGTGTGGGAAGAATTGCTAGTAGAGGATGCTACTTGGGAGGATCTCGAAGAATTGAAGCACCAGTTACTACATATCAACCTTGAGGACAAGATTCATTTTTGAGGGAAAGGGAGTGATAAAAATGGAGGTCTAACCATAGATCCTAGTTTCGGCCGATCCCACTCAGGATCGGCCGAAACGGATTAGGATTGGTCATATGATTTTGGCACTGTAGCAGGCGTGCTGCAGCAAATGGCTGCATAGGAGGCAGAGAGAGAGAGAGAGAGGGGGGAGAGGAAAATAGATTTTTAAGCTTTATATATGAGTAATTATTTTTTCATTTTCTTGTAATTTTTTCTAACTTTTAAAAAATTTCTCAATATTTTTAAATAATATTTAGAATTTTATTTAATTAAAATAGTCCGATCCGATACAGACGGCCGATACGACCAATATGGCTTATACGGCCAATACGTGTTGTTTTTCTGGACGGCCAATCTCGATCCCGATATCAATTTTTGGAACCTCGGATCTAACCACTCCTTTGCTAGTTACTTATCAACGGAGGCAATGCCGGATAGTTAATGGAGAGGTAGAGGATGCAATGGTAGTGCGAGAAGGCTCTAAGGAACGAGAGTTCGAACGACCTTCATTGCATTCTAATGGCAAAACCCTAAAATGGGACTCGGGATGTATTCGAATAGCCCCTTTGGCATTCGAACACTCGAGTCCAAGAGCAAAAGGTCTCATCCTGGCATTCGAACACCTGTCTGATTCGCCGATGCATTTGAACACCCTCTAGGCCGTTCGAACGCCCGACGGACTCAAGTTAGTTTATTTTAGCGTTCGGTTAGGTTTTAGCTTGTTTTTTTTTCTTAAGTGATGAGTCCGATTGGGGCACTATATATAGGTTGTTTTACTTGGACTTGTTGTTAGGCAATAAAGTAGTTTCTTCTTCTCTATCTTTTCTCTCAAGTCTAGCCAAGGGTTAGGATTTGTGATCTCATTTCACCACTATTCATGTTGTGATATCAGAGTTGAAACATATCAGAGTTAACATATCAGAGTTGAAACGGTTAATGTCTACTACTTCTGGGAGAATGTGATTCTTTATGTGTGGGTCAGATTTTTTTATTGTTCGAGTCATTTTACATTTCTTTTGTTAGTTATAGTTACTAATGTGTGCATCCTTCTCTATAAAGATATGGAAATGAAGTCCTTAATCTGATTAGAGCTTTATCATTTTCTTATGTCTTGCCTCTTCCGCTTCTGTCGCTCATGTAAGGTGTTTATTTGTAACTAGTATGCTGTTGTTATTGTTGAATCTTATATATAGTGTGCTCCATTTTATTCTTGAATAGATTCCTTAATGCTCTTGAAGCTATGGGAGGATCAGCTTGGCTTGCGCAGAATGCAGGATCTAGAAACATTAGTCCATGGAATGATCCTATTGATGCCCTTGTAGTTGGTATCCGGCAAATTGCACTTTCAGGTTGGAAATCAGATGAGTGCTATGCTATAGAGAGCGAGCTTCTCTCATGGAAACAAAAAGGTTTATCTGAAAGAGAAGGTATCTACTTTCATGTTCTACTATTTTGAATTTTTGATATCATAGTTTGCTGTCTGAATATTCTGTTCTTGTAGAGATACTTTCTAAGCATGTTTTGCTGTTCATATCTTTCTGTTTGGTGTTGTTAGGTAGTGAAGATGGAAAATATATTTGGGCGCTGAGGCTGAAGGCCACTTTTGACAGAACTAGGAGAATAACAGAAGAATATTCTGAAGCACTTCTTTCTATTTTTCCTGAAAATGTCAAGGTTGGTATTGTTCCTGCAGTCATTGGTATTCCTGCTAGGCTTTAAGTTGGGTCGGTTGGATCAAGTTGAAGGAAAACCCTAATCCAATGGTCTCAGCCCAACACTGCAAATGCCCTAGTTCCAGACCAACCCAACCATATACTAGGTTACCAATTCTCCAACCCTGGCCGGCTAACCATGAATCAGTTGATAAATTACATTTTGTTGAAACTAATTGGTGCTGGTCCATCCCAACTTTATGTTGTGTGAGATTTGTCATCTCTTAAGAAAATCCTAGTTAAGAACTTTCAGCTGGACTAATCAGGTTACAGATGAGCCTGGTCAAGTTACAACCCAATTTCTTCTATGGTCTCTGAGTAGTGCTAGGAAGATTTTTGCGGGGTTGGTGGTTGTTTGCTGCATAGTTATTAAGTCATTTTTAAAAGATATACACTATATTTAATGTACACTGTCAAGTCTTTCACTCTTTTTCCTTGACAAAAGTTATTACTAACAGGTTCATTTCTTCTAATTTCATATCATATATTTGGATGATAGTAAGTATTCTTAATCTAGAGAACGTTGGAATTAATTGGGGCTGGTCGATCCCAACTTTATGTTGGGTGAGATTTGTCATCTCTTAAGAAAATCCTATTTAAGAACTTTCAGCTGGACTAGTCAAGTTTATAGATGAGCCTGGTCAAATTGCAACCCAATTTCTTCTATGGTCTCTTGAGTAGAGCTGGGAAGATTTTTGCGGGGTTGGTGGGTGTTTGCTGCAAAATTATAAAGTCAAATTATAAGGAAAAGTATGCACTATATTTAATGTACACTGTCAAGTCTTTTTTCTCTTGTTTTTTTCCTTGACAAAAGTTATGACTAACAGGTTCATTTCTTCAAATTTCATACATATTTGGATGATAGTAAGATATTCTTAATCTAGAGAATTTGATATTCCTACACTTGGCCGATTTCTTCTCGAGTCTATTGGATCTTAGTGTGAAACTTTCATTTGAAAGATCTGTACTAGTTCATTTGAACTCCTTTGCTTTGGTTATTTTCAGCCTAGTTCATCTATTCAACAGCAATGCTTTCCTCATTATTAACCCACCAGCTTTTTCTTTCTGCAACTCTCAACTGCTCCTTGTAGAAGTTGCCGGAAGTGAAGTTTATCAAATTGCTTTTTTATTTTTCATTTTTGAAGTTCGATATCCTTTTTTCTCAAAGAATGAGAGATATGGCTAGGCACATGAATGCAAGCTACCTTGTTATGAGTAGCTTATTCCATTACTGATGCTCTATGTTTTTGCAGTTATTATGGACTTTGGAGATATTATGGTACAATGTTGTTCCTTTAATAGTTTCTCGGTTTCTCCTAGGGTCATATACTTTCTTACGGGCTTCCGTATAGGCTCATCTATCTATAATGGGGTTTTTGAGCTTGTGAGCAAAGGTAGATCTCCTACACTGTCAAATAGCCAACCATAGAGCAAAAACTTGTGGATTTTGATGATAAGTAGACAGTGATGTAAGTTTGACATAATATGCAACTTTGATAAGACATTGTTAATACTAATAGAACTCTGAAAAGACATATTCACCTTTTAATTTAGAAACTAATTTCTGTCATTCCATTGGCTGTTTCTATTTCATATTCCGGGAGATGCAATGCATTCATGATCTTAGGTATGACTTTAGACTTGTATATCTGAACTGCAGATACTAGGGAAAGCTCTTGGAATACCAGAGAACAGTGTTAGGACATTTACCGAAGCTGAAATTCGTGCAGGGTACTGCTCTTTTATGTTGAAATTTATATTATAATGTATCTGTATATTAGTTTGTATTCTTATATCTAAAATTTGTACAGCTGAGCGTTACATAAATGAAGTGCTAATCTAACACCATTACTCCTGAAAACTTTTCTAGAGTTATTTTCCAGGTTTCAAAGCTTTGCACTCTTCTCTTAAAAGCTGTACGGATAACACTTGGATCCTCTGGCTGGGATGTTCTTGTTCCAGGTGTGGCTCATGGAACTCTTGTGCAGGTATTTTCAATAATTTATTAGAATTGCAACTTTATTTGATATGAGCGCCTTTAAAGTTATGAGAGAAATATACTAAGAAAGTGGAAAATTTTCTTATAATTTGGATTGGCATTTGTCTTTGTGACAAGAACAACTTTGGCATCAATTCTAGGAATCTTAACATAAGAAAGTGGTAGTTTAATTACTAGTTGTGTTGGAAAGTGTTAAATTGTAATCATTTTTCAGTGTTTAAAACCTTAATAAAGAAGGTAGTTGAAACTTTTCTTATGTTGACCTATTGGTGTAGGACAAATAGTAGGTCAATAGTATTATGCATAAATAAGAAATAAAAGAAATCAATGGATGTTTAGACCTAATGAAGATCGCCAAATAAGTTAAAAGATTTCGAGAGAAATACAATACAAAAATCTTTCAGGAGTTACGTGATTTAAAGAGGAAGAGTGTTGGCTGATTATACCACAAGCTATGCTTCCCTATCTTCTTATTTGTAGAATTTAGGTTCTCTTGAAGATGTAGCCATCCTCAAGTTGCACAATTCTTGCCTCTGAAGGGGATACTTTTGTTGTCTTCTGGTAGTAGTAAAAAAGCCTTATACTAATCTGTGGGCGAAAGTTTACTCCCTTTAGGAAGATGGAATGATGTAGGTTATAGAGTTTTGGACATTGTAGATTTGTGCATTGAATTATAGGTGTGAAGGGGGAAAGAAATGGTGGTTGAGGGTCGGGGGGTTGTGGTGCGGGCACCACATTCAGGCATTTGTACTCATGCAGACGCAAGAAGGTAGCCCATCCAGTGACACTTTGGTTGGGTAATGAGTCGTGAGGGAGAGATTTCTATATGTGGAAATTTTAGTCGTTTGCTTGATGGGCTTTTGTCTTTTGTCCTTTTTAGGATCTGCCTATATAAAAGCATGTTATGTTATCATTTGAAATTTAATGAATATTTTGTGATTTTGAGATTATCTACTTTTCTTTTTCTTTTGTTGGTGGATTCCAACATCCCATTTTGTAATTTTGAGATTGTATCAAGATCCCTTGCTATCTTGAAATAGTATCGATTTTTTTCCAAGATCCTTTGGCTGTTCCTCCCATATCTTCATGAAATTTAGGAAGCATGGATGTGTATATTACTATATTTTTGTCTAAGCAAACTTTGTGGAGTCAAGTTTGTTCTCTATTTCTATAGAGGAGTTTTTCACTTTAGTTGCTGCAGATTCTTCATGTTGCTGTTCCAGAGAGGATTTCATGTTCATATATTACTCTATGCTTCAGGTAGAAACTATAGTTCCTGGCTCGTTACCTTCATCTATCAATGGACCTGTTGTTTTGGTTGTCAATAAGGCTGACGGGGATGAGGAGGTATATTTTAAAAGTCGTCAGTAATCAAACAGTATTATTCTCTTAGTTTGCCTATCTGCCAGTTTTTCTGCCTATCTCCTACATTAGACATGTTTTAATGATTTTGACAGGTAAAAGCTGCTGGCGATAATATTGTTGGTGTGGTTCTTCTACAAGAAATGCCGCACCTATCACATATTGGTGTTAGGGCCCGACAGGTCAGTCTATGACTTCTTAGGACTTCTCTTCTTTAGACTTTGAGCAAAATGCTTAAATGCTAAATTATGAGGTATTCATTTTATAGGAGAAGGTGACTTTTGTGACTTGTGAAGATTATGACAAAATTGCATATATTCAGACACTTAATGGCAAATATGTGAGGTTATTTTCTCTAACCTAGCTATTGCATTTGGTTTATATACTAACATATTTTCCATGTCTAACTCATACATAATGGAGTGATATTTTGTAATTTCTTTGAAGGTTTTCCTGTCAAGTTTTAAAGATTATGTGCTATCAAAAGTAGCTAAAAGAGAACGTTTAAGTAAATTTGACGAAGTTAGTAAGGAGATAGGTCTGTAATTCTGTGTACAGTATACTAAAGGAACTTTAGTATCACTTGATGATAAATTGTCTTAGAACATAGATTGTCTGGACCCATATGGCAACAATCTTTGGAATCTACAAAAGAAAAATGAAAATCCTAGACGACCTTAATGAAATTTTGTGAGATAGGGTTTTGGACAACTTTGTTATTACTTCATCAGTCCCTTGATAGGAAACTTTGATTGGGAACACCAAAGCTGATACGAAATAGTTGAGACAGGGATTCATGCTTATGGATAGAAAAATTGAAAACACATGTCATCACAATTCTACATCCATATAGTGGGAGAAAGAGGTTTGGACTTCTGGTTTCTTCTTATAAATGGACAAATCATGATTTAAGCTGTTTGACTGATCTATGAGAACTACGTCCTCACAATTCCAAAATCTTCTTTATAGAGCTATTCTTTATTCCAATATGATTATACCTAAAGACAGTAACTCAACTTGTGTTTGGTAAGAAAATTTCCCAATAGAAAATTTCAACAACTACTTGTATTTGGTAAGTGTGCACCTTGTGCTAATTGGTGTACAAGAATGAAAAACAAGCAGCAATGAGTGCTACTTTATTTTACGATAAGCACTGATACTATATTATCTTCATTATTTTCAATCACTGAGAACATTTAAAAGCTGTGTTAAGGTGTGGAGATGTGCAGTCAATGTTGCAAATTTCCGGTGGTCGCGTGATAGGTTTCTACTGTGTTATACTACTGCATGTCTTGTGGCATGTGCCTTGTTGGCCCAAGACCATTTTGGTACCATACACCTTTGATGATGTGGGATCAAAGGCACAATAAAGAGAAAACGGATGCCCCCCAAAAGAATACAAGGAAAAACTTGATGTTGCCGACGTTTGTGGATTTCATTCTAGGAATTATTTAAGCCCCAATCATATGCATTGACTAGCACATCTCATTGATGATAACATATTAAAATGAAGAAGCACCTCATACTGGAGTACGAACTAGAGAGGGGGCAGAGAGAGAGAGAAAGAAGAGAGTGAATCTACATGTCTTGGTTCAGTGAGGAGTCAGCATTTTGTGTTGGGGCAATTTTTTTCCTGTCAATCTCTATGGGGCCTTTTTTCCAATAACGGTCTTTCAGTATATTCAAATGCTAAAACAGTGAGAAAAAAATATTAGAGAGTCATCAACAACTAAATATTGACATATTATGAGTATAGTTGAAAAATTAAAATTTTAGAAAGATAAAGAAATAAGAACCTGATTTAGTGCTGGATTCGAATTGCACATGGAGGAAACGTCTCTTTTTAAATTCTCTTTTCTCCTTCAAAATTTCTTTTTTCAAATTGAAGGTTTCTTAATTGGTTGCCCCATATTTCGTCTTTAATTTTATTTCCGAGAATTTGAAGCTTTTTCTAAACTTAAGCGATGAAAACTATGTGCAATTTGTGCTTTTAGGTTTTGATGCTTGGTAGAGTTAATATGGTTATATACTGATTTGTGTATGTTATTTGAGATTTGAATCCCAAAATTTTAAATTATGCTTGAGATACACGAAGCCTTATTAATAATTCCTAAATGTACGATGGCAAAAATAAAATAAACGAAGAAGATTTGCTTTATAAAATTTAAACTAATTGTAATAATTATAAAACAATGTCATTATTTTTAAGTCTCTAAACGAAATAAATTTAACTTCTAATCTAAAGTATAAAATTCAAAAGAGCGGAAAAGTAAATAGGTGGATCCTAAGTGGAGGTGGAGTCCGGATACGTCTCGCTCAGTCGCCATGCTGACTATTACCTGAGATAGATAAATAAATAAAAAAAACAAATCCATGAGCCAACAACTATAGCTCAGTGAGTGGAATCTACTTGAAAACCAAATAAATTTTAAATTATATTAATGTTGAATAAAATTAAACTAAAATCAACAATATCCATAACAATTTGCAATAGGCATGCTCTTTAAATAATGACAATGATAACAATAGAGAGTCATAACTTGTAACCTTGCACAGTTTCAACATGTTAACATCTTTTCAATATTTATACTGTCATATGTCTCAATGGGTCTATATCTTGTGGATCTACATCAACTAGAAGTCACCTCGAGATGCCACTTGGGACTTTTCTTCATAGCTGATTCGGTTAGAGTCATCAGATGGTATCACTATATGATCAACACACCCTGTCTTTTCCATTAACCGTTGAGAGAAGTTAGAGTCACCTAGAAAATTTTTCATTCATCCTAGGATTGTTCCCTAACCCCGCCAGAGTCACCTAAGAAAGTCACCGCAGTGATATGATTTAGGACTTTTCCCTGGACTTCTAGATAGACTTGAGTCACCACGAAAAATCGCAAACGATTTATACCGGGATTGTTCTCTAAGTCGTATCAATACTAGTCTCATTTTTTTTTCTTTTCACTAAAATTTAATATTTGCACAAAGTATGGTGATGCACTAAGTATAATGATTAAATGCATACAGAAAATATAACAATTAAATTTTGCACGTAAGGATGAAATAAATAAATTTGCACACAGAAAATTTATATGGTCTGACAAAGGTACGAAATGTAATAAAAATAAATATGTGAGTGAACCTACTCACCTGAGTCTAGATTAGATAATTGAAATTTTTAGTCTCTAGTCCACGTGCTAAAAATCACCACCTTTAAATAATAGAAAAGTAACCATAATTTAATTTTTATCCCTAATTAAGTTTCTGAATTTTTAAAACCAAATAAATGACTATAATGGGCTGAACAAAACCCATTGGATTGGAACCCTTCCACTTCATGCTAGTTGGGCTGGCCAAGGCCCAACCCAAAGCCAACAAGGAATTGGGTTGCAGGTCGGCCTGTAGTTCATGACTTAAGGCTAGAGGTCGGGTTAGGTCAGGTCCGCAACCCAAACTTGAACTTGAGAGAAGGAAAAAGGTTGGCTCGAGTTGAACCCGAGCCCAACCTTTTTCTTCCCTAATGAGATCGGTGAGGGAGAAAGAAGAGAGGAGGAAAAGGGAAGGGAGAGAGCATCGCCGGCGACCATTGTCGCCGGCAGCCTATCGACCTTGTTGGAGCTTTCCTAGCGACCTCGACGACCTGTACTAGAGGGAAGGTCGATCACGGCGACCAACAGTGGAAGACTTCCCACCCATGGCCAACCACAACTCGAGCCACGAGGGCCTCCTAGAAGATATCATCGACACCGGGCTTAAAGCACGAAGCTTCCGGTGACAGAGCGGTAGCGACCCGAAGCCGTCGGCCGATGAGGTTCACCAATGAAACCGCAACATCGAAATTAGGTATTTCTAATTTACTCCATTAAATTGAAATTAAACTAGAGGGATGAGAGAGGCCTCAACAAGGAGGAGCGTGATGGTCCCTATTTACTCCGACGATGCTTCGACGGGCCGAACCCACGTCGTGATTCCGACGGTAAGGAAGAAGAAAACGAAGGAGAAGAAGAGGGAAACAGCCGGGGGGGGAGAAGGGGTTGAGGAGAGATAGAAAAATTAGGGTTTAATTTATAGAGCAAATCAAAAATCTAAATTAGATTTGGATTCGGCGAGATATCAGCGATTGACTCGTCGCGTGCCGGAGAGGGAGAGGGGATGGGACTGCACGTGCAGAGCACGTGTACCCTCCTCTCTCAACCCCTTTTTTTTCAGTTCTTACAATAATGGGGATGTGGGATACCTGGAGGAAAAGCTTCTGTTTCTGGATTAATTACAAGAGAAGATATGAGGCATCAAGGTTTAATTAGGGAAGGATAGTGAGGATGTGGGATACCAGGAGGAAAAGCTTCTGTAGTGTGGACATTACTATTCGACATATTTACTCTTGTAGGCGTAAGAGAGCTGCACCCGTAGCTCTCTAACTTAATGAGGGTTTTGATTAGCCTTGTAAAGTTATTTTTCGTTATTTGTGCTTATTGGACTATTTTTGTCTTTTACTTATTAGGGTTTTATGGTTAGTTTGGTCTTTTGCTTTGCTTTACTTATATAAAGGCTTGTAGTCCTTTTTTTTCAATCAATGAATATTTGGGGAGTTCTGATATATTGAGTGTTCTGTTGACGGACTCCGACACCCCGGTTGGTGAATTCGCTAGGTTTAGTTACTTTTGCTATGCTTCTTTTCTAATCTGCAATCAAAGAGTTTGTCTCGCATCATTCTATTTGTGAACTAATTACAAGAGAAAAGATATGCGGTGTCAAAGTTTAATTAGGGAAGGGAACGTAGGAATCTGTTATGATAAGAGAGGTACCTTTGTGATTTGAGTGGGGGCAATTGCCCCATTGAAACCCCTGAATTGAAATGAAGGCTATATAGCTGTTGTTAATTTTGGCAATCCTTACCTTGAGATTTTTCAGATTTTCTCTCATTGCAAGCCCCTGATTTAAGTGAAACTGTCTGTGCTGCCTGATATGTACTGGTAGCAAGATGCTAGCATGGTTGGTTTTATGCTGCAAAATTAAAATCCTTGGTTTAAGCTTTTCATTTGCTTGGTTTTATTATTGTTTGATCCAACTGGGCTCTACTACCCATAAGTTACTGTTTGTAATTGATTATATGTTCTGCTGCTTTATAGTTATCATTTTTGGGCTCCTTGAGAAGTAATTTGATCATTTAAGCTATTATTTAAAATTTATCTCTTTCATGTTATGTTTCTTTTAGATTGGTTGTTTGTTCTTTGTGATGTGATAATGCAACTTTACGTTTTGCATATGTGCAATAATTATATATTTTACGTGATACTTTTATTGCTGCTGCCATTATTGTCTTATAAATTATGGTCATGTCATGACTTTCCGATTATATTATACAAATATATGTATGTATGTACTGATAGTTCAACCATTCAATAAGTTGGCCAGTTCACCATTCATATCATTATTATACATGAATATGAAAAACAATAGAAGCAGAGATTGTGGACCACTAACATCATGACTTCAATAAGGTCAGTCTACAAGACTAGCTATTAAATTTTAGTTAGTTCAGTATTAAGTTTGTTATGATATCTGTTATTATGTCTAGATATTGGCATGCAAAAAGTGTCGCTGAATGATCATTAAGTTAGAAAATAGCCCAAAGATATTAGGTAGGGAGCAGAAATAGAACAAATTTGTTTCTGACCACTAAAGTCCTCATACAACTTTAGGAATAAAAACATGACCTCAAGGCTCAAGCCACATATAAATCTGGAAGGGAATTAATCATGGTTCGCCAGATCGGCCGATCTGAACTCTTTTTCTCTTTTTCTCTCCTTACCATATAACCATTGATTTTCTTATGGAGAAATCTAGCTCCGGCGAACTCTGATGAACTCTGGTATATAATTTTTTAATTTATTTCTTTATTTCTCTTTTTGCTTTTTCATTTCTTCCCCTCTCTCCTTTTTCTTCTCTTTTTCTTCTTCTTCTTCTTCTTCTTCTTCTTCTTCTTCTTCTTCTTCACTACACTATGGTTTTTTTTTCTTTTGTTTGATTTTCTTCCACTAGCTCTTTTTTTAATCTCTTCTTCTTTTCAACTTTCATTGCACCATAGTTTTTCGTTCTTTATTTTCTTATTTTTGGTAAAAAAATTTCAAAATTTTTAGAAGTTTTCATGCATATTTAAATAATATTTAGAATGTTACGTAATTAAAAAGTCCGATCCAATCTAGGCGGTTGATACGGCCAATACAAATCATTTTTTCGGAAGGCCGATCTTGGTCCCGATCTCAATTTTTCGAACCTTGGAATTAATCCTTTTAGTGATTGGTTACCTTAGCTTCATTGTTACCACAAATATTCGATTGTTTTCTCTTTTTCTTGGTTGTTTTTCGAATGACTATTCTAGAAGCACCCAATATGCTTGTCAATGATGGCCATGCAGATGGTGGCATGGCATTTGGCACGGAGTGTGTCAGTGGCTTACCCCGATGCTAAGATGCTGACCAACATGGGTTGTGCTGTCCCCAGCTGGACAGGTCACGGGTCATGTGGGATTCGAAATGGATTTTTGTTTATCTGAAACATACCAATTAGAGTGGTAAATCCAAGGTCTTTTTTTTATCATGTGACAAATATGATATATTATGTGGATCTCATATTTTTTTAAACTTTTTCCTATTTTCAATCATAGAATGGAGTATTCAATTATATTATGGAGTGCTCAATCATTAATATTAGTTTTAATGAATATATTTGACTATTAATATATCTTTTAATAAAATGGGTCATTTACAAAAATACTTTAATGATAAAATATTCTAATGTTAGTCTTAATACATATATTTAAACCAAAAATCAAAGATAGACATGTCAAAACCTGAAAACATATTTATATATAAATTTAAAAATGTGCTAAAGGAGTGTCGATGCATACCAGTGGCACGCAAGGGCGTGCTTGTCAACACTCTACAAGCTGACCATCATTGAACCTAAGTACATTGAAAGACTATTGATTGGTATATTTTTTGGCCTTTTTTTTTCAAATTGACATTTTCTTTTATTACATGGGGAAATAGATTTGCATATTTGCATCTCCTTTTATTCTTCATACTTCCTAGCAAGAACGCAAATTATTAGTTGTTATATTTGATGTCATAACTTCATTTTCTGGCTTCATAAGTTGCTGAATTGTTTTATCGTTGCTTGTTTCATATTGATATTAATTTAATTGTTGTGAGATAACAGATATAGTTTTATGTCCAATTCTATAGTTATGCCGACTCTATAAATATTATGCTATTTCTAAGAAATATATGTTTTTGTGCTTCTTAAAGAGAAGAAATTTTTTTGGGTATTATTTACCAACTGAATAATGATATTAGTTATGCTTTGCTTTGTGGATGAATTATTGTTATGAACGTGAACCTGATAAGAGTTTTTTGTGTTACAGTTGTTTGCATCTCCTCCCTTCTTTCCTTGGATTGATAAAAGGATATCTTACATGCTTTTATTCCTTTTTTCTGAATTCAGGTTGGAAGCATCAGTCAATCATGTTGATTTGTCGTCCATATCTGAAGACAAGGGCAATTTCTCGTCTGCCGAACTATCAAAAGCTGGAACTTCTCCTATGGAGGATGGTACAGTAACACTATCAGGGTCGTCAGCTGCTGTTGATGCACCTTACATCAGCAAGGTACCATGATCTAATAAATATATGTACTCTCTCTCTCTCATGCATGTGTGCATATGTACGCGCTTTTAATTAAGGGCTAGATGCAGATATTGTATCGCATGACTTGTCCATGTCAACCATCCTTCTCAAATACTATCTCCAATCTCATTTAGTCCCCCCTTTTGGGTGGACTATTGGTCCAAGATATCAACAAGTATTCTTAGGTACCTATTGTGGATTAAAGGTAACTTTTTCACCATATCATAAAGTTCTAGCATATAGGCTATATATTTGAAAGTCCAAAGTTGTAATCTACAATGTTAGGCATTAACTGCTCTTTAGAACAATTGCTTCTATTGTATCAACAAGGTTATTTCCTTAAGATGTTTTCCTATTTCGGTAGTTATAGCTTTCAAACATACCCTCCTAGATCTTCCTCTAGAATTTCATGCTATGAATAGATCTCTAGTTTACACCTATCTGCTTTATGGCCATCTGTTACCCATATGTTAGCTAGCTAGCTACTTAGGTCCTAGTCCTACCATCTAAGATCTCTCTTTCATTCTTCTTGTATCTTAGTTTAGAAATGCATGGAATGGTTTATTCCTTTACTATTGGAATTTTTGTCCAGATGACCGAGCATCCTGCAAGAAAAGATTCTGCTTCTAGTGTTTTAGAGCTTTCACAGGCCACCATTGAATCGTCTGGTGCAAAAGCTGCTGTATGTGGTCTCCTTACTACTGTGGCAAGCAATTCGGAGAAAGGTATCGCTTTGTTTTCTTGTTTCATACTTTTGTCTTGTTGAGAGCAATCATGTCTTGTGTTCTAATATAAGGCTTTACACATATATTATTAAACAAATTTTTTGGATCTAATGTTCATCAATCAACAAATGACATGAGGAATCTTAAACTCGCAACATCAAGTAAATCTAGTCATGTTAAGAATCTCATTGTTGGTTTTGATGTATCCTTTTATTTGTTTGAATAAATCTTAATAATGGCTATCTAGATGTTAACTAAGATATAAGTTTTCAACAGCTAAGAAAATGTCACCAAAGTAATTCTTCCTCTCGGTATCTTTCAAACATGGCACCTTTGTGCTTCCAATCTTCTTGAGACTTGCAATATATATTCACTTCAGTACAGAGAAGGTGCATTGGTACACTGAAATTAAGAAATATCAAAAAACACAGAATTTCATAAATAAAATCTGAGGTAAGGAACTTTGGCCCCACAAGTTAGCGACCCATGTCTTATATTGTTCTCAAATGAAACTTGGGATGTTTCTGTCTCCTTAGACATCTACTTAACTATATATAATATTTATAGTGATTTCTACTTTTAATATGGTTCTCCTAGCAAAGAGTACAAATGCCTCATCAATGCATATCCAGTTAAAAATTGACCATCAAAATAGCAAAAGGATACTCAAGACTAAACTTCCAACTGTCATGCAGTTTTAATCAAGGTTCCTAGTGTCGGGCGATTCTGAGTAGGATCGGCCGAAACAGATCGGAACGGCCCTAGCCGATCTCAATCCTAGCTAAAACCAATTGGCTCTTTCTCTTTTTCTCTTCTTTCTCACCTCTTCCACCGATAATTGAGTAGATCTTCGGTGATCTCGACCTCCGACAACATTCTCCGATGACCTCGACCTCGGGTGAGTTTTTTTTTTTCTTTCAGTTTCTAATTCCTCCCATTTTCTCTCTCTTTCTCTTCCTGCGGTGAAGCAATAGCAAGTGTTGCAGCACACCTGCTGCTGCTTCAATGTAGTAGCACTAGCTGTTGAGAACCCAAGAGAGTGGGGGAGGGGGAAGAAGTAAGAAAAAAAATTTATAGTGTTTATGATAATGAAGACCATAGAAATTTATCAAAGCCAGTTCGATATTTATCAAAGTTTTGAATTTTGAGTAAGTAAATACATTTTTTAAGTGTTTAGGCATCATATATTAATAATTTTTATTTTCCTATCATTTTTTTAAAATTTTTAAAAAAATTTCTGCATTTTAAAATTTTACATAATTAAAAAATAGTCCAATCCGATAAAAGCGGCCAATACGTATCGTTTTTTCTAACGGTTGATACTGATTCCGATCCCAATATTGGAAAGCTTGGTTCTAGTAATTGCCTAAACTGTAATTTAGGTAGACTTGTTGCATAGCTTCAGCCCATGGTAAATGTGACGAAATAAGATCCCCTGTAGTTTAGTAACTTCCACATTTGTCACTTCAAGAGATGTCCCCAAATGAGTATACATAATCATAGACATAAACTCATTTTTCTTTGGACATCAACCACAAAATAACCAAATTATTGTTTGAACTGCATATCACCAACTTTTGGATCTTCATGCCAGTTCCTCTTGAAGTATTTTTATAGTAAAGTTTTTTCTTCTATGGTTTCCTATCCTGATTTGGTTCATTTAATGTCAGTTTACAGCGATCAAGGAGTTCCTGCAGCATTCCGAGTTCCCTCCGGTGCTGTAATTCCTTTTGGGTCAATGGAGATCGCACTTGAGAAAAGTGGTTCTACTGAATCCTTCCAAACCCTTTTAGAACAGATAGAAACAGCTAAACTTGAGGATGGCAAACTCGATGAATTATCCTCAAAGCTGCAGACATTGGTGTCAGCCCAGTGTCCGCCTGAAGAAACATTTGAAGCTATCAGAAAAATCCTTCCAAGTAATGCTCGTCTTATCGTAAGATCCAGCGCAAATGTTGAGGACCTAGCTGGTATGTCTGCTGCTGGACTCTACGAGTCAATTCCAAATGTCAGCCTTGCAAACCCGAGCATCTTTGGATCTGCTATCGGTCGAGTATGGGCTTCCTTGTACACAAGGAGAGCCATATTAAGTCGTCGTGCTGCTGGTGTGCCTCAGAAAGATGCAATGATGGCTGTTCTGGTGCAGGAGATGCTACATCCAGACCTCTCTTTTGTGCTCCACACTGTTAGTCCTATTGATCATGATCCCAAACAGGTTGTTGCGGAGATTGCACCTGGACTCGGCGAAACACTGGCTTCAGGGACCCGTGGTACTCCATGGAGGCTTTCCTCAGGGAAATTTGACGGCAGTGTTAGTACATTGGCTTTTGCAAATTTCAGTGAGGAGTTACTCGTACTAAATTCCGGTCCTGCTGATGGAGAAGTCATTCGCTTGACTGTCGATTACAGTAAGAAACCGTTAAGTACTGACTCAACATTCCGGCGACAGCTAGGTCAGCGCCTTTGCGCAATTGGCTTCTTTCTTGAACAGAAGTTTGGATCAGCACAGGATGTTGAAGGGTGTGTGGTTGGCAAAGACATCTTCATAGTACAGACTAGACCACAGCCTTAGCAGGTTAACAATTGAATGAGAAGTTTTACTATGATAGTAGTGGAATATTCTGCAAAGGATGAAGGAAATAATGAAGCATTCCATCAGTTCTTATTCCTGGGATTACACACCGCTATTTTACGGTTGTCGAAATGTTGAATTTTGCTGTGAGAAAAGCAAAATCTATCTTATTATTACTGGTTATTGTGATATTGTGTAACAGAGACATGAGAATGCCTCAAAACATTGGTAGATGATGCCATTTTCATTTTCTCTGGTAAAAAAATAAGAAGAGAAAAGTTGGGAAAAACAAAACTTATTTAAGGGTATTATGACCATTTTGCATCTATAGTTATCTTAACTTTTTTATATGGCAAATTGACGGATAACAAAACTAACAGCAGAGTATTTTTGAAAAATTTTAGGTAAAATACAGGTTGATAAATATCCATACAGTGGATTATTGGTATTATTGATAGATTTACCCTCTATTAAACAGATAAGATCTAACCTGACCAACATGCTAACTTAATCATAGAATCAAATTACCTTGGAAACAATCTCAAAACAAACTACAACATTGATTTCCAAATAGAATAGCACCAAATTAAGTGTTGAGAAAACTAAAATTCTACCAAAACATTGGTTTCTAGAATATCAATGAATTTAAAAATTATTGTCATTTAATCTCACAGGATATTAGAGAAAGATATGAGTAACTTAGAAAATATAAAACTATAATTTAAAATGGAAGAAATATTTCACTTTTTATTTCATCTCGTTGGCTATTTATTAAATTAGACTTCACTCTGGTGACTTGTTATTACTTTTTAACAAAGTAAGGATACTATTTATAAACAATAAAAAAAGAGGGCTTTATTTTTAATATAGTATAATGCAGGGTGTTATTGTAATTTTCCCTACTAGTGTGGAGGGGCATTTGATTCATTAATGCCATTCCATGAGTATAATATAGGTTGAGGTTTGGTTTAGTACCGTTTGATTGTGAAATAAGAAAAAAAAATAGAATTAGAATAAAGTATAGACTTATTCTTGAAATAAATTTATTCTATAATTGAAATAAGGGATAAAAATGGTTAAATAAATCTTATTGCCTTTTTCCTAGCTGAATTTAAATAGACATTTGTTACTTCCTTTTTTGTTGAGGAAGATTGGAAATAAATGTAGATTGAAATCTTATTTATTAAGCCCTCAGTTCAACACTTGTGGAATAGGAATGGACTTATTCTAGAATAAGCTTTCTTATTCTGGTATAGTAATTCATCATTCTCTTTTATATTATTCTATACAACTTTTAAAAATAATTTAATAATAACTCGTAGTTACTATTTTGCTCATAGATTAGATAACAGATTTACTCTCTCCACTATCTCTTCTCTTAAATACTAGTCATCTTAGCTATAGTTTATATTATATCTCTCTCCACTGTCTCTTCTCTTAAATACCGTTATCTCAACTATAGTTTAGATTTTCTCTATCCTTTATTTATATTTTAAAATATCGATCATCTCACATACAATTGAGGTTCCATCTTATTATGGACTAATAAATTTTGCAAAAATGAAAAAAATATTAAGCCTGCGCTCTTTTCTCATAGTACAGGCTTATAACCTGACATTAGCATATAGTGTTTATTTATTTTCTTTAGTGCATAGTTATTTAATATAGAGTGTACGGTTATTTTCTTGCTCTGTGGGCTTATAACGTTGTATCACCTACGGTGTCTTTTTATTTCCTCTAATGTATAGTATTTTACATAGAGTGCGTAGTTATTTTTCCACTATGCTGACTTATAACCCCACATTATCCTAAAGTATTTTTTTATTTTCTTTAGTGCATACTTATTTTATATAGAGTAGAGGGTTATGAACTCGTAGTGCCTTTTTATTTTTTTTTGTTTCATAACTATTTTATATAGAGTGCAGGGTTATAAATTCAAATTACCTAAGTGTTCCTCATAGTGCAGGCTTATAGAGTATTTTAAATCCGCATTTGTAATAATAAATATATCATTTCAGAAAAATAAATCTTTGAGCAAAGAAACTAAAATATTTGCGAGACAAAATGATGATTCATTTCTTGAAAATTTTGAATAAAGAAATTTATTGGTACCTTATTGCTTTGTTTTTAAGAAGACTGCTTTTTACCAAAATAATTTTATTTTTTTCAAAGAGAATTTTCAGATAGAGGATCGGATCTTAAACGAATATTGATCGAATTTTAAATGAATTATAAATTTTTATTTAGACATAATTAACACACAAAAAATTAAGGGTTTCATAAAAAATAAAGTTTTTATATGTCAAATACATATAAAATTAGAGAAATTAATCTCTACAAATAATATACAACACATCATTAGTAACAATATCAGTATTTACTATTTAAATAATCAAACTAAAAATCGTAAATCATTCAAAAAATATATGCCGGTAAACATACAATATCTATATCCGATTATTTTTTTTTCAAAAATTCTATCCATATTCGAATCCGTATCCAAATCGAATATAAATGTTTTATCCAAATCGGATCGGATAGCGGGTCAGGTCGGAGTTAATCCAACCTAATCAAACTAAAAACCGTAAATTATTTAAAAAATATATGCGGGTAAACATACAATATCTATATCCAAGTATTTTTTTTTTCAAAAATTCTATCTATATTCGAATCCGTATCTGAATCGGATATAAATTTTTTATCCAAATCGGATCAGATAGCGGGTCGGGTCGGAGTTAATACAACCTAATCAAACTAAAAATCGTAAATCATTCAAAAAATATATGCCGGTAAACATACAATATCTATATCCGAGTATTTTTTTTTCAAAAATTCTATCCATATTCGAATCCGTATCCAAATCGAATATAAATTGTTTATCCAAATCGGATCGGATAGCGGGTCGGGTCGGACCTGATTTCACCCCATGGACCATTCTCAAATTAGAATTTATTAGATGAAGAGAAAATTGAAAATTGAGGAGAAAGAAGAGAAATGTAAATATGCTTTTGTTGTATTAAAAGGTTTGCCAATTGCGACAAATTAATTATATGTTGTCTCTTTACTCCCCAATCATCTACCAAACAATAGCGAAAAAGAAACCCGTAGTTCTTCTTAGCTCAACTTTAATATGAGATTTCCTCCATCAATCCCAATACCCTTAAATTGAATTGAAAGTCTCCAAATTAGTGAAGTTAAGATACCCTTGTTGAGAGGATAATCTAAATACACATCCACATCGAAAGAAATTGAAATTAAATATAAACATTAGAGGAGAATAATTAAAAAAAAATAAAACCATTAGACGTGAGATCGTTACTTGTAATTTTAAAAATATATATTTTTGAATAAGATAATTAAGGTGATGTCAGTTATAATTAACGTAACGTGTTAAATGAATATATTTTATAAAAGAGAACGATTTTTGTAAGAAAAAAAAGATAGAATTCTAACCAGAAATTTTTCATAATAACGGTAAATTCTTCTAATCTGGACCGTTGATCAAATCGACGGTCGAGATCCTCCCATTGGGCTCTAATAACTGCGGGTCCATTCCCTTTCGGATCCGGAGTCCTTTCGAAGACAGCGTAGAGTCCGTTGATTCCCTTTCGGATTCGGCGTCCGCGCGAAACCAGCGCAGAATCCGCGTAAAGTTAGTGGTGAGTCCTCCTATATATAGATTTCCCTCCCGCCTATTCTCGCTTGTTCTCCCTTCTCCGACTCCTCTTCTCGATCGACTCCGTCTCGGTTTCTTGATCTCCTCCAGCGATATCCTCCGGCGATCTTTTCCTTCGATATCCTCCGGCGTTCTTTTCCTTGGATTGGTGATACACTCAAGAAATTCCGGCGATCTTTCCTTCGATCTCCTCCGGCGATCTTTTTTCCTTCGGTTGGAGATTCGCTCAAGAAACCCCAAGGCTTATACCTCTTAGAAAGCTAAGAAGGGATTTGTATTGTATCAATCTCATCGTGTTGGTGCTCGAATCGGAGCCACTCTTTGTATTCTTTGTTTGAAGAAAGATTGAAACATTATGGCCGTGTACTATAAGTTTAAAAGTGCAAAAATTTATGACTCTATTTCCATCGCTGAGCCGTACATATCCGTTGCGAATTTGAAAGATAAAATTTCTAATTGTAAAAAACTTTGGAGTGGTACAGATTATGACCTTGTGGTCTCTGATGCGCAGACTAATCAAGGTTTGCCATTTAGTCTATTCGTGTTTGCTTAATTGGTGCGATTGGCAGTTTGAGATTTGGGCGCTTTTGCTTGTGATAATGTTAATTGTAGCCAAGGAAATTAGGGTTTCCGTTCTTTTCTTCTTAAATTTGTTTGCTTTTGGCCTCGTAATGTGATGTATCTTGTGTCAATCTTTCAGAATATGTAGATGAAGAAACAATGATACCCAGAAACACGTCTGTGTTGATTCGCCGAGTTCCAGGACTTCCTCGAAAGCCTATTGTTGCCGAACGCAAGGAGTACTATTTCCACTTGAATCTTGAATAATTTCCTTTCTTTAGCTGCTGTTGTCTTGCTTCTATACCCAATTAGTAGACATGTTCACTTTCTTAGATATCCCTAATCCAGTTTCCTCCTAGATATGCTTGAGAATGGATATGCCTTTTCCTGTAACAGTGGAATCACTAAGCTGGTTCTTTATAATTACATTTGGTGATGGTAACTGCTGATAGATAATGGCATCTCAATATTGAGATTGGGCTGTCTTCTCTGCAGGCTGAAAGTTTTAGATGATAGTTCGCAGAATCTTCCGCCAGCAACTAGCACACCTGTTGATCACTCATCTTCCTTGAAACTTGTAAGCATCATTATTTTTCCATGTTCTAAAAGTCCAGGGTGAAGTTGTTATTTATAGTTTTCTCCATGTTATGTCATGGCAATGCAATAGAAAGAATGATACAATGTGCATTTGTACTAAATGATGCAGTGTGAGCAGTGTAACTTTGATGACTTCGGGGAAGATTTGTTTGCTATTACCGAGGTGGCCCCTGAGCAGCCGAAAAACCCAGTACTGAATATATCAACAGTTGATAAGGCTGAAGAGGATATGAAGATTAAGGCATTGGTTAATACGCCTGCTATTGACTGGCAATGGTTAGACATTTTCCAAAATTTTCTTTTCCTTATCTAACTTGTTGTAATTAATTTTGTAATCTGTACTTGTTCTTGGTAGGTCTTCTGATGTAATTATATGAAAATGGCAAAAAGAAAAAAATGGAAAGTGAAGAGTCTTGTGACAACTATAATTTTTTATTTTTTTATTTATACTGCGATATGGATGCACTAATATTTTGAACTCTCAATGCCATTGCTGCAGTCAAACACTAGGTAATTCTGGATCTGGAAAGGGCTCTGGGCAGTTCAGGAGTGGGACAACAGCAAATCAACATGGTCTCGGTAATCCTTGAAGCACTAATCTTGCCTTTAGCTCTGTATCTTGATTATGTTTTGGTCGCTTGTAGACTATATATTTTTTTCTAATTAAACCATGCAAATCAATAAGAAGCATGTTATTTTCCCTCAAGTAGTATGACAATACATTTTATTAGACCTATCCTGAATTATGTAGTTAGAACTTTCTGAGTTCTGATCAAGTTGCTGCGGCACCTAGTTTGACTTGTTTAAGCTTCAAACACAATACTATCATAATGTTGAGCATATACTAAATACTTACAAATATGTGAATATTAGAAAATTCAATTCTTCATAACTCATCTGACATGCAGAAACTAAAGGGTGTACATATTATTTTGCCTTGATTAGATTCTTCTATCTGGATTGGTGTTGTAAAATTGTAACTAACCAATTTGTTTAATTGAAGGTCGTGGTGGACTACAAAGCAAAAGACCTCCTCCAGGCTATGTCTGCCATAGATGTAAAGTACCAGGTATGCTGTCTTTTTTTAAGATGTTCCCGGTAACTTCCCTTTAACTGCTTTTGAGCTTTTTCTTCATAATTGTCATTGGTTGACAGTAAGATACGGTTTAAATGTTTGTCCTCCAGGCCATTTTATTCAGCACTGCCCTACTAATGGTGACCCGGCTTTTGACATTAAAAGAATGAAACCTCCAACCGGCATTCCGCAGTCCATGTTGATGGCTGATCCAAATGGCTCATATGCGCTGCCAAGTGGTGCTGTTGCTATTTTAAAACCAAATGAGTATGTATAGTAATTCAGCGTGTATTGTTTCTCTGTTTGCAGGGTTTTCTGATTAAGGTGATAACTCAATACATCTTGTTCTTTGTGTAGAGATGCTTTTGATAAGGAGATCGAAGGGTTGCCCACTTCTTGTTCTACCAGTGACCTTCCGGTGCAACTGTGCTGTCCATTGTGTAAAAGAGTGATGAGAGATGCTGCATTGACTACCAAGTGCTGTTTCAGTAGTTTTTGTGACAAATGTAAGTGGTCTGACCATTGGAACTTATATTTCCTGCACATATTCTGAAATATTGCTGATATGTAAAGAGGATAAAAATAAATATCAGTAGTAGACCATCCAAATTACCAGTTGCTCCATTGATTTTGATCGGTATTCAAATATTGTAAAGATTAAAAAAAACCTCCAGTTTGCATTTAGGAGTCAATTGCGCTTCTTTGCTCCATTTTAATATTATTTTATAAGCATAATTTGGCTATACTAGATTACTATGTACTGAATCTGCAACTGAACCTTCTCAGTATACATGTTGTTCATCAGTGCCAAAATCATATTTCTCTGTTCTATTTCTTTTCTCTCCAGCTTTCACATTGCAGATGTGCTGATTACCCTACTTTATTTAACTCAGGCATTAGAGACTACCTTATGGCAAAGTCGATGTGTTTATGTGGCGCCACAAATATGCTAGCAGATGATCTTATTCCTAATATAACACTTAGAGAGACAATCAATCACATGTTGGTGTCAAGGAGTAGTAGCAAGTCCAGTAGTTCAGATAATGATGGAAGCCGGTCGCAAGTGCGAGGTTTGATAATACCCTCTGGACCTCTGGTTGATCTAGTGATTATTTATTGATTGACTTTGTATAACCCTGTTTTCTTTCTTTCAGCTGTAGAATCTGCGAGTCGCGTTGAATGCAAAAATGCTCATCCCACTCTTTCTGCAGCTTCTAAAAATGAATTGAAACAACCTCCTATTGAGTTTAGCCCATATAGTAAAGGGGATGGTGAAATTACAACAGAAAGTAACCATGCAATGAAATTGCTAGAGAAAACTCCAAAACATGTTGACTTGCTTGAGGCATCATCACCACAACCAAGGAGTGGAAAGGAATCACCATCACGACAGAGTGCTCGAACTTCCAGAGTTATCAAAGGAAAGGTTGTCAGCACTGAGCAAGGTTGGTATTAAGATATGGTTTTCACTAGACTGTTTAATCAGATGAAGTACTGTATTTACTTGTGTTTAACATTGTATTTACTGTTTTTTTTCTGTTTTTTTTATCAGGAAATAAGAGGAAAAAGAGAAGGACAAACTTGGATGGGAATGGTTAAGTTCATTTCCTTTTTGAGATTTATTTCCAGTACATACCTGAAACAGCGTAGATATTCTCATGCTGATATCTTTGTGACTGCTTTACAGATATTGGTGCTGAAAGTTCTGTTTACGCATTTCTTCCTGCATCTTACTACCCCTACTGGACTTTTGGTGGGCTGCCCGGCGGAGATGAGGCTGCTTACATGCCTCAATTCATGGGTACCATGCCGTACATGGGTTATCCATCCACCTGGAATTTATATGTTGCCTCAGAGGTACATCTACGATTTTGTGTTTTAAACTTGAGGAGAATTATCTACTTTCTTCATTTTGGATAATGCTTGTCAAAATTCTTGTCAATCTATTTTCTGCTGGTTGATATCATGCACTGTTGCATGTCCTCTCAGTTTGTAGTTGATTATTGATATCAATTCTGCCCAATCTCTTTGTTAAGTCATATGGTCATTGTTTGTATGGCAGGGAGAGTTCCATTGATCGGAAAATTAGTAGGCAAGTTACGGGGAGCAGTCCAGAGAGGCAACTCGGTGTTGGAGTTAATTCAAAATCCATAACAGGAAGGAATTGGAGAGGTTAAAGTTGTTATTGTTATCAGTTAACAAGAGAAGAAGAATATATGTATGTATGTATGTACGTATCATGTAATGAAACAACTCCATGTACATAATGTATTAAGTTCCAAATTACATTTGCTTTTTTTCTTCATTCAATTCCTCTATCTACTTTTATCTCGTTTACGCCATACATACATATTTGGTTGTTTATTTATATATATCCAAACAGAAATGAGGTGAATTTTGCTTAGAGATCACTGTATCTGCAAACAAAATACATACCCCATTTTCACAACAAAAAAGAGAGGAAAATAAGTGAAATTTTATTAAAAAGATTTCCCATCTCCTAAGATCCGTATAAATCTAAATCCATATTATATATAGACTTGGGTACCAGTATGACGTAGGGGCTTACAAATTTGGCTCTCGTAACAACACCCGATTCATGAACAGGAAAAGCACATCGTTCTCCGTAACAAGTCCCAAAAAGTCTCAAGATAACGTTTGATACAAAAGACAAGCATCCATTTCATTAGAACACTGTTAAAATTTTATCCATCTCTCTCTAAAGAAAAGAAAAGCTTCTTTTTAACTCTCTCTACAATGGATATTTCTTCAAGCTCCCTAGCAAGAAGGAAAGTTTATCATTTATTAACAATATTGACTAACCTCTTCTCAGCTTGATTAGCCTTATGCATGTTTTGATTGCTTTCACAATACATTTCCAAAGCATAAGATCTCCTTCTCGTAGCACTTGGAATAAAATTTTGACATCCAATGGTTATCCAAGTTCCTGACAATTCCTTAACCTTGTTTATCTATTAAGGATCCCAACTTCTCTGACAAAAAGAGTTGCACTACTTCTGTGCTCTCTGCCCTTCAACTAATTAGTATTAAGACAAAAAGTGATGATCGATTGACATTATGCAAAATATGTCTCATATAGTTTAATGTTTCCAGACATATCTGAAGATTTTCGTAGTTTCTAATGCATTTTAACTAAAACGAGATGTCCAACAAAATCACAAACTAGTAGACCTGCAAAGTTCACATCACACCAATCACTGACTTCAAAAAAAAGAGCTTGGAGTTGAGCTCCCTCAGGTTGGTAGTTTCCTTGAGACTCATAGGAGGCTCTACACCAGTGAAGACATAAAGATTTCTCAGCTCATCTGCCAGGGATGAAGAGGAAGCAGCTTTATAACCCACAATTGCTCGCATTGCATTGAGTTGTTCCCAAAGCTTTTCCTCACTGTAGGAATCCTGTAAAAGATATAAGAATACCACCGGAAATCTAACTACACAAAAATAATAGAAAGAAGAACCATAATTACTGAAACTAAGTTATTGTGCAATGTCTGAAGATAACACTTATAATAAATCAAGCCAACGTGGACTCTCTTAAGTTGCAAAGATTTAAAAAGTTAAAAACCCATTTAATGTAGCAAAATATAGGCTATTGATATTGACAAACTATATGAAATGATAGTGATACAACAAATTTGATCATTCACATTACTTAAGCTGAATGCTCCAAGATCAACCATAATGTGGTATCAGGAGAATCACTTGTCCACACAGCATAAATCTATCCAATCCCACTAAGACAGGTCTCCCATGACCTCCCATTTTTATATTCATTTCGCAAGAGATCATTACATCTTTGTTAAAGGCATCTATCAACAATATTTGAGAACATAGTGCAATATAGTTAAACTAAACCCACACTAACTAGCAAGTTGCAATTCCTAGCACAATGGAGTGCTTAGTCACCAGTACAAGTCATCATTTTGTTAAATTTGCTCTCCCTTACAAACATAAATAGTGACGTTCTCTATGGCTCTATGCATAAATAACCTTGGAAAAACTTCAGAAAGCCAATTATCTATTGTGTCATTTTATCTAGGAAAAGGAACCTACAAAAAAGTCTATCTAACTGATGAACTGATAATTAATGAGCGCTTGCTGACTACCATCTTCTAAGTGCATAATGCCAAGGAAAAGCATGGGCCGACTCACTTGAATAATAGTAGATAGGCAGTAGATGGCCCATTGACAGCATATTGCAAACCTCTAGATGGGTAACTCATACAACAAAAACAAAACTCAAGAAGTCAAAGATTTGTAGAACGAACTCTGTACATGGTTCCTTAATCACAAAGACAATAAGAGTATTCATGGTCAAATAGTTTCTAAGCATATTTAGAAGTTTCTTATACTCAAGGAGAATTTTAAGTTCAATACATTTTTCTTCCATTATATTTGATAAAATATGCATGAATAATAGGTCACAATTTGACCTCAATATATGGAGTATTCACAATCTAGATAACTCCTTGGTCCTTGCTTACACATAAGAGCGTGAAATTCTTTGAGATAATTAGCCTAGATTCAAGTTAATAAAAAAAAAACCAAATAGTCCACAAAAACAAAAAAAAGGAGACATAAATGACTTAATTTTGTAGACGAAGTTCTCAATGACTCAACCTATATCTTGAAACAGGTCATGCTAAGGAGGGTGTCGCCTCCATAACTCTTCACTAACCTAGCAGCCATCATAATCACCACAAGTAATTATCTTATTTATCAGTTAATAGAGAACTTAACCCGTTCTCCCCCCTCCATCGGATGTTCTCAGTTATCTTTCTTCACACACCTCGAAGGGTTTGTTGTAAAGACCATCATAGAGTAATTATCCAGAATCATATTTACCATTCAACAAGACGCAGGGTCAGTTTTTTGACTCAGCTTTATCTAATGAGAAGTCTGATGTAATGCTACATCTTATTCAGTGAGGTTAAAGGAATTGAAACAATAATCTCGCAAACCTGTTCATACATCTATATGACCACAAAAGCCACTCATGCTTCACGACGCCCTCCAACTTTCAGATCACTAACATATGTCATCTACATGCTCAGTACTTGTCTAATTTGAGCTAAAGAGATATATATACAGAGAGAGGCAGCATGTATTGTATGATATGAATACTTGTCAAACCTTCAATAACATATAAGAGTTAACTACCTTTAAGGGCCTCTAATATTATGATATCATAAAGTTTATATGTTAAGTAAACTGTAAACTGCATAATCTTCAGTAGATCTGCATTCTTTAGTTATAGCTACAAACAAGTGAATGGAAGAACAGACAACAATTTACTTACCTCACCATTAGAAGGTTTCGAGTTCTCCGTCTCTACCCCTACTACCGAATTCGCATCCTTAGCATCCTCGACATGATCAATGGAGGACCTGCTCTCATCGTCCGCCACCGCAGAGGCATACTCCGAGCTAATGCTAGCCACCTCAATGACCTCATTCTCTCCCTCCTCCGTCTCCATAGCTGCCACAGCAACAACGTCAAAAGAACTTTCCTGCACCTCATTGTTAGTGCTCACTTCCTTCCCTTCCACTATCACTACCCTTTCTACCCCGTCCCCTGTTTCCTCTGTTAACACAAGCATTTCATCAAACACCTTGACAGCGCCACTTTTTTCCTCTTTTTGAATCACATCTGCAACCAAGAACACAGAACCACCGGTGGCGCTTTGAGTGGCATCGATGACATCCACTTGTACTTGTACTTGTACTTCCTCTGCTTTCGGTTCCTCTTCCTCTAATAGATTGGTGCTCTTTGTGACACCAACGGTTTCCAAACTCGAATCATGCTCCTCAATCTCAACCTCACGACTAGGAGTCCTCTCCTCTTCCACTTCTCTCCCTTCCCCTACCTCTTCTTCTTCCGTGGGCTTCTCCTCATCCTCCTCAAGAGCTTGGTTGCTCTTGGTCTCTTCCACCGCTTCGACAAACTCGTCTTCGTCGTCGACTTTCTGAGGTAGTTCGGGGTAGATAGGAGGTAGGAGGGAGCGCATGAGGCGGTCGGTACAGGCGAGGCTGGCGAAGTAGACGCCGAAGGGGACGGCGAGAGCTGCTCCGACGGTGGAGAAGAGGAGGAGGGGTGGGACCACAATCGGCGTCGCCATGATGGCCGCGCCGGCGATGGCCGCCTTCTTTCCCAGCACCCATCCCCGGCCGAACACCGCGGAGGCCCACCCGGCGGAGGTGGGATTTGGTGGGTCGGATTTGGATTCGGAACCGGTGGAGCTGCCGAGCAGTATGGTTTCCATCTTCGCTTCTTTTTAGTTCATCATCGAGAGGAGGATGAGAAGGACGAGGAGGTGAGGAGGACGAAGAGGCGGAGGTCTGGAGGGAGGGACGACACGTGACCATGCAGAGAAGGGAGTGATGACACGTGGAAGATGGTCAGGATCCGGGTGCTTTCTACTTGGTCGTGGAGAAGCGTGAGGAGACCAGAAGTGCCAAAAATGACGAAAATGCCATCGTTGTAGTGACGAGAAGACCCATCAAGGCTATAAATGGATCGAGTGTTAAGCTAAAAGAGCTCAAACTATTTAGTGTTAACCTAAAAATACTAATAAGATCTTCAACTAATTTTAAAGTAAACTGCTGAATAGATCAGCATTTTATACCAAGACATGATGCATTATTACCACAAAGAAGAGGACATTAACTAATGTGTTATCATGGATTAAGCATGAACAAAATCAGTGTGTTATATGCTAATTAAAACTTTAAAGAATATATAGTTTTTTTTTGGTCAAGATCATAGGTGGTTTCAATGCAAGGCAATCTGTGTAGATTTGTCATGTTGGGTTTGTGATATCAACTCAGTATTCTTTACAGTTATGTTGGTTTGAGTTCACTCAATTCATATGGTTCTGGTTAAGTGGGAGGATGCATAAATTTTTTGGGTTTACCTAATATAGGAGAGTTAGTAAGTAACTGAGGGTTTCTCTCTTGTTCTCTCTTCTTGGTGTAGAGAAGAAGAGAGAAATTTTGAGAGTTGAAGATGATGGCCAGAACACTTTAGAAGCAGATTTGCTTAAGAGAGAATTAAGCCAAAAAAGAAGTTCTACTGGAATGTTGGATGCCATGGTAATAGAGAGGTGAGATCCTTAGCTAAACCAAGTATATCTTATGTTGTGGTTATACTTGTATGTTTTTATACATGCTTGCACGTCTTAGATGTGGATATTGCTAGAGCCAAATATTTTCCTGCTCGAAATATTTTAATTTTTTTGGTATATAGAGAGACTATATTCATCTTTTCCTACAAATGGTATCAGAGCATCACGACATAAGTGCAAGATGTTCGATGAAATGCCTCAATGGTGAAAAGTCGATTTAAGGTGGAAAATTTTCATGATCCACTGGTGCTACAAGGTCAATACATGGCTCTACTTGTTAGGAAGGAAACTAGATTAGATGATATGGATATGAAGGCTTGTCTAGTATTCACCTGTGTTTAGTAGATATAGTTCTTCTTGAGGTCATCGAGGAGAAGACGGTCTTCAACATATGGACAAAGCTAGAGAGCTATACAAACCCCAAGGGTTATCAACAGGGATAAAGAAAATGTTGTTCTCTTTGAATATGAAAAGAAAAGAAAAAACAAGTCCTTATTCAATGAAATGGAGTTGAGGGATGAGGATACATTTTTGTGCATACTATTGAAAATTTGTGATGGTTTGGTCACAAATTTGGTTTGCACCGAGTAATATTCTTTTGGCATAGATAATAGTGCACTACTAAGAGGATAAACTCCAAAAAAAGACAACCAAAGGGAGCTTGGAAGGTGAAGGTTGTGCAACAGAGCGATTTGATGCCTCAATTAAATTCATCAGGCAAGGTGAACTTTGAAGATATCAAAGGGGTGCAATAGTCGACATGTAAGCTATCCGGGTACAGAATTTGTACAAGTTATTAGGGAATACAATTGAGGTAGATAGTCATGGGATGACGAAGATATGACAACATGCAAAGGTATTGGCTTTCATCAAAGGGTTGTCAATGTCAATGCTCATGAAGTCAGTGCAAGCAGAGAAGATTAATAATGTCTTACTTCTCTGGGCTTCAAAGTGAACGAAAGATAAAGCATACGGATGGCAAGGAGATGGTGAATTTTCTATCAAGGTGGAGATCGTTGGATTTGTGATATCAAACTCACTATTCAAATTAAGTACTCATTTAAATCGGCTTAATAACCTATAGAGTGAGTTATACTATGAGTTCACTTGATTAAGTGGTTTAGGTTAAGTAGGATGATGTATAAGAGAGCTTGGATGTATACAAAATGTAAGAGGGTTGGCAAGCAAGAGAGGGTTTATCTCTTGTTCTCTCTTGGTATAAAGAAAAGAGAGATTTTGAGGTTTGCTCTCGAAATCTTCCTACTAGTTTATGATTTTCAGGATATGTTCGAGACGATGGCTAGAATGCTCCGGAAGAGGATTTGCTTAAAAGAGAGTTAAACAAGAAGGGTTCCTATTAGAATGTTGTATGCCCATAGTAGTAGAGAGGTGAGATTCATCTCAGCGGAATGTTCTCCTTGCTCATGGATGTAGCCTAGTTTTGGGTGAACCAGGTGTATCTTATATTGTAGTGTTCTTCTAAGCCTTTCACTTTTATTCTCATTTTTTTTCGCATATTTCAATGTCTTAGGCATGAGTATTGCTAGAGTATTGCTAGAGTCAAGCATTTTTCGTTCTAATGGTATATGAAAAGATCATGCTCATCTTTTTCTACATGAGCGCATCTTAGATGTGAGCCAACAAGATTGAATAATGTCTATCGATTGTGCCCAAAAGAAAATACATATAGTCGTCGGATTCGAGTGGGCCTAGAGTTATTAAATATACACGATTAATGTGTTGGCACACATATTACAATGCGCTTAAATGGACTCATACGAGGTTGGCCCATATTGAATCCTAATTAAATAGTTTTAGGTATTAAATTTGGATAGTAGATTACTTATGTAAATATATAAAATCTCACCAATATGTTTACAAAAAGTTACTAAAATCTTTAGTTTTATTTGGACATTATAATTATGTCACAACACTAATGAAAAGAGAATAACTAAGTAAAATAGCTTAAGATATATCAATTTAAAACATAATAATATAACTAAAGGATATATTAGCAAGTAGGTATACCTTAAATCAAGTATAGAAAGTGTATGTTTGTCAGTTTACTTTGTCCAATGTATACGGTGTAATGGCAAATGAGCATTCTACAACAAAAAAAAAATAGTTTGGTTACTAGAAAAAGATTAAAATTAAATTAATAGAATACTTATCATCAATGGCTGATTTCAATATATCAACAACATTGGATAATATATAAGGTATGTGTCATCTTGGGCTCTCTGCTATCTTTGTCTCTCCATCTTTATACTATTTCTAAGGTCTCTTTTTCAACTATTTTGGAGCACTAGTAAGACTTCCTTTCATTGACTTAAAAGTTAAAAGAACGATGGTGGAATACACGCGAGAGAAAATGTTTAGGCTTCATTTATTTAGGAATATTTCAAATATCAATTCTCAAATATATATTTATTTTTATTATTTATAAAATAAAGTATTTATTCTAGGAATAACTATTATTTTATTCACTTATATTTTAGAATAAGTGTATAATAATGATCTTTGATGTGATATAAAGTGAAGAAAAAGAAAAATATGAAAAAATTATATTTCATTTTTTATAAGATTATCATAAATACTCTTTGATTTAATATAAATTTAGTTGATGAGATAGATATCGAGAGTAAATTAACAATTATATTAGTATGTATTATAAGATGTAATTTTAATAAATTATATTTATATTTTAAAATATGGTTATTATGATGCTTAACTGTTACTCTAAAATAAGAAGTTATAATCCGGAATAAGAAATAAGTTATTCTCGAAGAAAACAAAGGCAATGATAAAAGGAAAATTATATTTCAGCACTGCGCTACTTTAAAACTCATATTTCATATATGTTATATAAAGTAGGTATATCTATTACAAGTTTAGAACCCCATATTTTAGAAAACTTTTCAATAGTACAAACTAATTATTTTATAAGTCCTTCTAGAGGCAAAGGCAGCCCAACTTTTATAGGGAACATTACTTAGAAAACTATATAAGAGTCACCTAGTACCTTGATAAATATATTCTCATAAGAAAAAAAAATATACCAATCATATTTCATATTTCATACCTTAGAAAGACCGAATGAAACTTTTATTTGTTCCCTTTTGGATTAAGGAGGTGACTGGTAGTTTGATATGAGAGTAGATAGAAGGAGGTTTATAAGATATAATGGAGATCAAAGGTGGGCACTGACACAGGGGATGCTCATGTCTAATCTCACAAAAGAGAATATTTCGAAGGCTCAAATAGAGCTTACTACTAAACTGATGCATCTGAAGACTATGATAACATCCATCAACTTATGAAAACAAAGACTCCACGATCAAAATTATCCAAGTAGCACACATAAATGAAGTGGTTCTAATTATCACAAGACATAATATATTTCCTTTCATATCAATTGACCAGAAGAAGGCTCACAAAAAGGTTGTACAAGATAGGAGATCTAACAAAAGGTCAGGTCAAAGCAAAGGTTTCTTAAGAAAACAAGTTTAAACTCTACAAGCATTTACCTTGAAGAAATATTAAATATCTAATGATGCTTTCAATAGATTAGGTGCTAAAAACATACCATCATAATGCACAACCTCCTAACTAGTCTTGATCTATTCAACCGGAAGTGACACCAAATTCATCTTCCACACGGTTACTTGTACAACATTCATTCACATGCTCTGAGATTTTGCTCCAAAATCAAGGTAACGGCTATGGCAAAGCAGCATATCTCCTTCAAATTAGATTTAATAACACATCCATCAGTATATCAAGACTAATGCATATTGCATTTCATTTTCTGATCTCCGATAGGTCTTCATATCTGTCATTTCACTGACCTCAAAATCTGGGAGATTGGGAGCACTGTGCCTGATGAGTATGTCAATGATTGGACCCGTGTCCTTCCTGAACCAAAATGCTCACTAAATTTGCAACTGCAGGCCGACAGTGAGACTGTTCAATCCGAGAATTCTCAACTTGTGACTTGCAATAATATAGTAACAGGAACATCTTCTTTTCCACTTTCCACCTGACTAAACAGACATTCTTGGCTTCACCAGCACTCACTACATATCTTTTCTAAAAGCTCTGCCTCTTTCTTCAGATTTCACCATGAGGTCACAAGTTCCTTTGCCTGTGGGTATTCCTAATGCATGAGCAAAAATTCTTTTAGCAGCTCCTATCTGCTCTTTCTGCAAACTTTCATTGTTGACCACTCTACCATTGCTCACATTTTCATCTAAACTCGCCTTAGACATGCCGGTATCCTCAGCACCATCATTTTTCTTGAAAGAGGTGGTGTTGATGCAATTGCTGCTTTGGCCTGATGGCTTGTCAAATGTCTTCCTATTGCGTGAAATCACTTCACCATTAGGGACAACATTCCTTTCACTGACTTCTCTGTTCAGATGCAAGTTATTCTCCTCACACCCATCATTGATCAGTTCTATTGCAGTTCTGTTGTTGTGGCTTTTCAGCAGGGAAATGTTCTCATTGGAAGAACAAATTTTCTGACCAAGTGCATGGGCAATCATCCGCCGTGCAACCACAGGAACTTTTCGGGGTTTTGGTGCTATGACATCCTTTTCTTCACACACATGTAAAGCAAAGATTCTATCACGAGCAGCTTGATAAGCAGCTTCTCTGTCCTCAAGTGATGTTGACAGTGACAATGACTGCATCGACTTCAAAGCTGGAAGAAAATGTTGCAACAATCATTGGCTTAACCTTAATATTCCTATACAAGCTTAATGACATTGATTGTGTTGACTTCACTAAAGAGCACAAAAAATAAGGGACACTGTTAACCAGACCAAGTAGCTTATCTTAATCTTGAATTCTTGATAGTGAAATAAAAAAGCATAATGAGAATCTATTTTACTTCTTCATCAGACCACTTTCAAAATAATAGCTTCTGTAAACTCATGATCATGGTTCTTACTGTAAAACAAAACTCTAATTTCAAATCCCTACAACAGAAAATTATTAGAAATTTGTCGGGTTAAATTATACAGAGCTATCACTTTTCTCTCAATAACTACTGATGATACAACAGCAAAGCCTTTAGCCCCAACTATTTGAGGTCAAAGGAAAAATGTTCATATAAGAGCATGGATGCTTCGCAAAACTTTAGTTGGAAAACTTGAAACAGTTAATGAAATAACGAATATATTACATGGTCTACAATGTCTTTTCCTAGAAGCTTTGAACTAGTGCTCATCACATAATAACATCACGAGCAACAAATTGATCATCATTTCACTCTCATTTTAATTTTTAACTTCTGAAATTAGGTTGATGACATTGCTATCTGTTTATGGTGTTTGTACCCACCAAGTCTGCTGATTATACATTTATGAGGGGTTTGCTTTCACATGAACTCAATAGATTCGTTAATGGTTAGTGGTATGGTACCATAAGTCATTTCTCATCTGTCTATTATAGTGGACCTTAAAAAGCTCATGTTGGCACGAGGGATTGCAGATGATAACATTGAATTTGAAAAGAATATTCTTTTTCTTTTTTGCGTCCTTTCTTTAAGCATTAGTTTGCAGAACCACTTACTGTAGGAACATACTAGTGAAAGTAGTTAAAATCTACTGATTCTATCTGACATCAGAGAGTGATGAATCTTTCGCTAAGAGAAAACACCACCTTAAAAGTTGCCCTCTTCTGTACAACCAAAGATTGGTCCTCTTAAGAGTAGAGCATAAAAACCATAACATATGCAAGAAGGGAGTATTCCATTTAAGCTATTGAATTTTTCCACTCTTCCCATTTGCTCTTATAATTTAATGTACTAAAATAAGCCAGTGCTCTGTGAAGCCAAGGGACAATGTAGTGAATATGTTATAGGCTAGGTGTAATACAAGCACATATGCAATCCACTATATATGTATATGTGTGTATGTGTGTGTGTATATATTACATGTACAGGCCAACACTATAAATTTGTTATAAAAATTATTTCTATTAGGATGTTGTAATAAATATCATGTTTACGTTTAAAATGATCTACTGAAGGAAGTGCATTGATGACCTTATAATTAATAAAGATAAAAATTACAAAGATGCCCAATTTGCGCTTAATCTGCATAAATCCACTGACACTGTGCTAAGCTTTTGAAGTTGCTTATTTACCTCACTATGTGATCCAGTTGAATTTGAATGAGCTAACCAAATCTTGGAACACTCATAACCTAGTCATGCTGCTTTGCTTCCTCTACTTATTTGATAATTCATCTTCTTGAAAACTTCACCAAAATTTGTCCAGTCCTCACATCTTAATTTGCCTTGTCTTTGTTGGGAATGCGTGCTTACCTCAATATTTCTCCTACTTAGACTTGCTTCATCATACTGCTTTAATACATTTGTACAGTAACAATTTAACTTATTATGTGAACAATACAATAATAAGCAATATGAATTTGGTACTAATCACTAAGTGAGCATTTTAAAAGGCCTAAGTCATTCAATATGAGTTTAATAATCAGCTGAAATTATTTAAACCAATCTGGTAGACCTCACTCACTTCAAAAGAAAAACCACACCTTGAGGTTCCAACTTCAAGTACCACACAACAATATGCCACCTTGAAAGCTTCGCTCAGTTTGTTTTAAGCAATCATATGGATCCAAAATTGCAATTCATTTCTATATCATCTAGCATTAGGTCAAAGCATCTCAATGACTTGCACGACTAAATAGACACTCTTATTGTCATAGTTATTAGAACCAGACCAGACAAGACAGAGTGGTCAGGCAGTCAGCTCTTACTTTTGCAAAGTTACCTAGTTATCCTTAATATTTAATTACTCTATTCTTTACCCTAAGGGTAATTCAATCCTAAAGTTCTAAAAATATTTAGTTAATAACATATTTATGTTTTAAAATATGTGATTGCTCATTTATCAAATAATTTGACTTCTATGTCTTTTTAATTTCATGTTTCTTGCTACGAAGTTGTATTTATGTGTTGAAAAATTTAGTTAAAACATACTATTGTGTTACAATTCAAAATTTGATCAAAATGTTGTTACCTGTGATATGCAAAACCAAGTTTTAAAAAATTTGAAGTTGTTAAACATAAAGATTATTTAAAATGGCTAAGTAATAAAGACATGATTATACTACTTTCATAGATATTTTACTTTTTAGAATTATTTAAAATTATCTATATATTGTTCATATATTTTAAAAAATCAGCGATCCGATCGAATGAACCTTTGGTTGAACCAATAAACCATTGACCCGACCTTAGACCGGATCAACATGCAGTCTGAATCTAATAACTACGGTCATTGTTATCCTTCTGTTTTTCAATTCTCAAAGAATCTCAATGGACTGCATGCATGATCCATGGTCATATGTCTGAATTCTGATGCATGCCTCTAAATTTATAATCAAATGCCATACAAAACATAATAGCTCAATAAATAAATGGCAAAGGGAAATTCAGCAAGTATAACATACAGAGGAAATGGAAGATAGTTACCTGAAGCTTCTCTCCTTAGGATATGATGAGATGATGCAGGAGACTCATATTCATCATACTGCCACAAAATATCACTGACCAGAACTGATGGACTGCAATACAAATTAATATATAGTTAGTAAACTTGCAAAAATGAACAGGTGTGGTTACAAGCAACTGAGACAACTAGTAAATTCACCAATACAAGACAAAGTACCTAATTGAAGCAGCACAATAGTACACAACTCTTAGGCTATGTTTACTTGTGATACAATTCGGACTTCACCGATATTGTCTTGAGCATGGATACATTTTATGGATGTCTTTTATTTTTGTTTTAGCGTTTATTTCAAAGAAAAATAAATTTTCTGTAGGTCGTGTTCGAACGTGGGTGGATGCGTTCGAATGCGCTTACGAACGTCTACATTAGGTTCACAAAAACAGAGAACGCAAAATATGCATTCAAAAACGATCGGGCGGGTTCGAACGCCTGTATCAGGTTCGCATCGACAGAGAACGCTTTTAGTGCATTCGAACGCGTTCGACCCCGTTCGAACGCGGTCGGCGAAAATTTACTATTTCTAGGGTTAATAATTATCATTTTTGAATTGTTTGGTTAACCTCTAAAGGTATGGATAGCAACCAAGGAGTTATTATTGAATGAAGTGAGTTTTTGCCCTAATCTTCTTCTTTTCCTTCTCTCTCGTTTCCTCATTCCCCGGCTCCGCCGCTTCTAGCCTCCCTCGACCGGCTACTCACCTTAGTCCTTTAGAGGCAGCCCACTCCTCCCCCTTATTCAAATCTATCTACCCTTGCCCTAAACCTTCCATCATCCATAATCCCACCATCACCACCTTGCTCACCAGTGCCATCTCATTACCATCGGCCTACCACCTCCATAATCTACCTAGGATCTCGTGCCCTCCATCCACTAATCCAGACGGCTCCTTGACGTTCGTCTACTTAATTGAAGATATCTCTAGATTCCGCTGTCCGATTTCCCTAAAATTAAATTCATTGGAAAGCTCTTTTCTAGGGCTAGAACATATCAAAATTTCACGTTAATCCGATGGCTATAATTTTCGAAACTTTTTCTAAAGTTTCGTGCCAAGTCTTGTCCAGATCTAAAAACGGAATAGATCAAACTTTAACCCAAAGGGAGATAGTATCAGCTTGCAAGATACAAAGATAGGAATGGATCAGTAATTCTATGGTCCTAACAAAATCCCATGTTTCTCATGGAAAATTTGGTCCAAACTTGGAATCCAAACTAGATACATAACCCCAAAAAAGTGGACGTGACATCCCACGGCTAGGGTGGTACAGCGTCTCCAAGTTTAGGGGATTATCTTTTATTAAACAACGATATCTTACATATTTTAATACATAATATCTTCATATGTTTTTCCACAGAGTCCACTGATCGACAAGAAAGACTTCTCATCTCCAGCTATCCTTCGCTCCTACCCCTCCATAAAAATATCTCTCATCTCTTCCCTTTAAAAGGTCTCAGAATTTGTACACATATACCACAATCTAGCTTTTTCTCCTCAATAGACCGAACATATATACAATGAATGAACTAATGCACTGTTCAATAATTTATGTACATGATTACAAGTGAAATTATATCTTGAGGTACATATATTGCTTTTTATCTTATTCAAATGTAGTATAGTTAGTTGACAGAACATGAGAGATTGCATATGAAGATCTAAGATGATAGATAGTTCAAGTCATGGTTGATAGGATTTGGCGATCCCAATCCGGATCGAGGCCCAATCACAGTTAGTTGATTGGGATCTAGTAGGATTAGCTTGGATTGACCGATTCAGATCAAGATGTCAATAGGGTCAAATCCATAATATATCTAACCCAAATCCAACCCAGGGATATCAATTTTAGTAATTTGATTAATATCAGTTAATCAAAATAACATAAAAAGATGTTAAATAAAATTTTTAGAGAAAATGAGGGGTTGAGTTATAAAATCCTCAAATACGAGGTTTGAATCACAAAATAGACAAAATGTAGGGTGTAATTTGTAAAATTCCCTAAAAAATTATTATCCAAAAAATGTTAAGATAAAAGAAAGAAAGCTATATATTTAGTATCTATATTCATAAAACCTTAGAATAAATTATAACAGAAATTGATATGAAACTCAAAATGTTAATGAAAACATTGAAACCTAATTCAACTAATAATCTAATTAATTTGAATCTTTAAATGGCTTTTAAGTTATATGTTTAATTTATTATCAAATAAACAGCCTTAAAGTATCATAAAGGATTGGATAATCGTATATACATATAAAGTATATATTTTATATCATTTTTTAACACAAAAAAAAGACATAGGAATGAACGATCTAAGAAATATATCATAGCCATATTAGAGAAGTATTCCGCCGTATAGGAGTCTTATCCCATCGTATCAATGCCGTATCAAAAAATTAAAATTAATTATTTTAATTCAGATACTCCTCTAGCCATATCTAATACATATCAGATACCGATGCTTTATAGATTGTGAAATGAGGATGTGATTTGATAATCTCATAGCATGGCCACCCCATAGGATAAACCTAGGCTGACTAATCCCACCTTATTCAAAGGAGGTAGCCAAACACAAATTTAAAAGAAAAGAAAAAAAGGCTCTAATAAACTTTTAATATAAAAAGGAAGTATAAATGTTTAAATATTGTCAAAATGCTCCAAAGCCATTAAATCATTGAGCTGTTAAAGTCAAGAACCAACTCATTATAATAACAAAAAATTTTGCAATTAACACCCTACACTCTCCATTTTCAATATTTATAAATTAAGCCTTATGTTTTATTAAATATGTGTAAAACACCATCCTCTTGTTAGATCTGTTAATTAAACTTAAGCAAACCCTATTTTAAATTAACTACAGTAAAAATATTACGAAAAATACCCTCACTCAAGCTATGCCCAATCTTACCCAAGTTATACCTAACCTTACACAAGCATATACCAAGCCAATTTGCTCTCTTGCTCTAGAAGGAAGGGCATTTTAGTCATATAAAAAAACTCGCAATCAAAGGTGAAAGCAAGAAAAAGACGAGATATTTATAGTTGACAAAATATTCTCTTTTTATGCCACCTACTACAAAATATTCTCTTTTTATGCCCAATCTTGCCCAAATTATACCTAACCTTACACAAGCATATACCAAGCCAATTTGCTCTCTTGCTCTAGAAGGAAGGGCATTTTAGTCATATAAAAAAACTCGCAATCAAAGGTGAAAGCAAGAAAAAGACGAGATATTTATAGTTGACAAAATATTCTCTTTTTATGCCACCTACTATTAATGGTGTTAATGTTAACCTAATTCAAAGTATTTTCTGCATATATCCGATAGAACATAGGGCTCAATTTGTAAATATTGAAAATAGAGGGTGTAAACTACAAGGTTAAAAGGCAGGGTGTAAATACAAATTTCCCTATAATAATAGACACATCAAGCTACAAATATTTAAGTGACATTAGTAGAAGTTCAATTTGCTTAGCAATGAATGAACTCAATGAAGTTATAAGATCTTTGAAAAATATATGAGATGATATTGTCAAAGTATAAATGGACAAAAAATCCTGCATAACAATTAATTTGATCTGTAGAGACATCTCATTAGTACTTTTCTAATAGCTGCAAGCATGATTAGCACCTATAGCAGAAATAATGTCCCTCAGGATGTACTAATGGACTTTAATTGGCTTGATTAAAATGGCTTCTACATAATCTAGTATAGCTAGCTATGAAATGAAGAACCTTTCATAAATTACATGCAGTCAGAACCTCATCAACATACTGCATGTAAAGAAATTTCATAGCAGTATTTCCAATAACAGATGTAAAGAAATTCTTAGAATTGAGAAAAATAAAGTGAAGAAATAATGAAAGCACTTTGCACCTACATAGCTGTTTCCGGGCAACGTTCAAGAACTAAATGGCGATTATCTCCTTCACCAACTGATTCATGAGCAAAACTAAGAAGAGTAACAAAATCAATTGTGAGTAAAAGCAGATGATGGGGAGAACCAACAAAATAAAGAACTTATAGTAGCAGATGAAACAAAAATCTTGACACGCAGAAACCAAAAGAGCAAGACAAAATTGAGAATGAAGGAAATAAGTCCTACCCAAAAATATCAGCAAGGCGATGTGAAAGCAAGCGGTCATATGGGTTCATTGGTTGGAGTTCCAAGATCCCATCTACACTGCATGGGAAAAAATTAACTTAAAGGTTAAATACAACAGCAACAAGAAGTAAAAGTTTCCATTTAGAAACTATTAAGCATTTTAGTTAATCAAAAAAAGAAAAAGAGGAACTGATAGAGATTCATTATGCACTACAAAAATACACGACCACAAAAGTTGAAAAAAATAAATAAAAGAGGATCCAATAATGGCACATAATACTGTATCAGTATTTTAAAAAGGCAATCGAACAGAAACTAGAGGTGAGTGCTACCCAGTTCAAAGCACCTTCACAGAGAGTTGGTAACTTATCTCTTACCATATTGTTTCATTCTACTTTGATTGTACATATAATCCTATTATCTTTTTCCACTCCAATCCGTGTATCTTCTCTTTGACAATTGCTTCACTAGAACAAATGCAACTTTATCATTAGTGATGGGTAAGAAATCATCTAATCATTGAGATTCACAAACTAAGCATCCCCTTTCCTAGAACGTCCCAATTTGTCAATTTTTCTTCAAAATTCATGTAGGCACCGAGCTCCCTTGCCTACTTTATCTACTTCAGTTATAACTAAAAATATTGTAATGTGCAAATTATAACAAATTTGATCATTGTCCAGACATTTTTCTCAAATCCAGTACCCTTTTAACCTCTAAGAACTTATAACAAAAAAACTCATGATTACATAGATGAAATAAAGGAGAAAGAAAGGGATCCATAATTATGGGTATGCTGCCTTCCCAAAAAGAAAATAATTTTAATCGAAATTTAGTGGAAAACAATTTCCCAAGTTTAGAACTTTCTAAAAAGGTCAACATTGATGAGGGCAACAAGGATTACTGATGCCTGGCACTATGTATAGTAGGCAATACATGTCGAGAGGACTGACTGCAAGCACACAAATTTTTCTCAACAGCAATATGATGACTATCCAAAGTGCTAAAACCTAAGATAAACCCCTCCTAAAAATCTGCTACACATGAAAATAGTTTAGACAAGGGATAAAGATGGAATTTTCCATTAAATTAATAGCATACCACCAAATGATCATGTAAAACCAATTAAGTAAAATGCATGGATGTATAAGTAGTCTATTGCATATATCTGTGTACATACATGCTCATGTGTCTGTGTATGGAAGTATGACCATAGTTTGTGGTCATACTTACATACATCACAATAATTATTTGCTTGTTACATAATTACCTTGTATCTTCTTGTAGAAAATTAACCATCACGTCCTCTGTGGAGAGGATAAGGTGTTTGCTATATAAATTGTCCTTGATAAGAGAAGCCAGCTCCTCCACCTGTGAGTTTGTTCAACATATAAGTATATAACACGGTATACAAAAATACAAATTCCCTCCAGATTTAACTCATGAGTAATAGTCAAAGTTACAACTTAAGTGTCAAACTCCTGTACTAAGTAGCACTGATGAGCAAAGCATAAAAAATTATGAAAAATATTTTTCAGCTTCAAGTTAAATTTATTGCTCTCTATTTGGGTAAGCATAATACTTGGACGTTTCTCCTTCCTGAAGTCACATCTTCTCCTTCCTTCTCCTAATCTGCACTATTAAAAGTCCTTCCAAATTATTTATTAAGAAATGAGAACAGAGATCATCTCTAATAGCGAGAGGTGATGACGATTATAGGGGAAATCATGGAGCGAAGATAAGAGAGAAGGCTTGGAAAGCTGAATATGGTATGGCACAGGTTTCTCTCTTTCCTAATCATCTTAAATTTAAAATCCTATTTAATGTGGGAGACATCTCATGCAGGGAATATAATTATGGTTACCAACATTGGATGCATTCGCTCGAGTCCATCTAACATCCCCTCGATATAATTATGATTACCTTCCATAAAGTGTAAGCTCAACTTTCTAATCTATTCCAATAATTCAAAGCCTTCTTGTAAACCATGATGAATTGTTCTACTCTCTGCCTATACAATATTTTCTCTCACTCTTTCCAACTTACAAGTCTTTATTATACCTTTCCTTTGTAGCACCAGATACTAAATGTTCTCTTTATTTTATTTTTTTCTCCCAATCTATTGGCTAGTGTACTTTTTGTAGGACTGCTACTACTGTTCCAACTGCAATTAGCATCACCATGAAAATACCCTACTTTTAGTTATTAACTGCCTACTGATATTGTTTTCACTTCTGTATTGAGTCTATTAACAATTAGAACACTTCTGAGTACACAAAAAATGATTGGATAACCACCTGGAATTAATATTATTAATTCAACCTGCAATTGGATAACTTTAGTTTACATCAGAAGGTTTAGCTTACTAAAATTTCGTAGTCACTTCATGGCTAATTCAAGTGCATCAAACAACATAAACATCTGGTTAGAGAATAATTAAGCGCCGTTAACACTGGGCCTGCCAACCAAACCACTCACAATCTATGTCTTGACCAATATGTAGAAAGTACTGCTGAGCCAAATACAAAATCACAATAAACTAGTTTCCACTAGTTCTCCATCAATTAATTAGAAAAACCGTGAAAGAATAATGATAATTACAATCTTTTCAACAAGAAGCACTATGGTATACGACAAAAGTTATGATTTTTACTATTATGTAAAGATACCTACGTTGAAAAGTATCCATATTTACACGAAACAAAGAATAATTTAAAACTTTCCCAAACGGGTTCACGAAAAATTTTGGGGGAATGAAAGAGAGCGAGCGAAAGAGGAATTGGGATTGAGAGGAAAAAGATTCGCTACCATTGCGAATTGGGTCATCGCCATGGTTGGGTGTTGACACCGAAGACGAAATTAGTGTCCCTTGGAAGAGAGCAATCCGCGGCACGAAGAGATGTGGATAGAGAGAGTCTGAAACCCTAGAACGGAGGAGGGCAGAAGAAGAGTCTTTCCACCTAGCTAGGGAAAGGGAAAAGGGGAAAGGGAAAAGGATTCAGTAGTTATATGAATGGGTTGGGTCTAGTTGGGATTGGTCCAAGTCCCCAACTTAGGTTGATTTGAATTCATTAAGGGTGATAGTTTTTTTATTTAAATCGAAGGTTTGAATTTAGCATAATTTTTTTTTACTTTTATTTTTTGACAAAAGACTACGCCTTGTTTTATTGAAAAAATAAACATTTTAACAAGAACACAGCAAAGTTTTGATGGAGCTGACCACCAACACTTGTATAGCATGTTCCCCATATCTAAAATATTTACAGATAGCACAAAACTAGAAAAGAAATTAGACAACGTAACCACTTATACTAGCAAACAAAACGAACAATACCAAGCTCCAAGACCATTATAACATCCCCCATCACCTAGATAGAAGTTTAATAAGCTATCTCACCACCATAACAGTTGGTAACAATCTAAGAGCATATGAGACAAAATCATCGCAATGTCTTCTAGGTTAGAAGAGTCTTTGATCAGTCGTCCACCTCTAGGTTCACCACGTTTGGAGAATTTTCCTTTTTAGCCTTCTTTATCTTGTGCGTCTCTTGACTATCTGTCCAATAGGAGAATAAGGTTGTTATTTTATGCTATAAAGTATTTCAAATTTTTTTACTGTTGTTAAAGATTCAATTGTTTCTTTTAAGTCACACACTCTAAATCATAGCAGTAATTCATATTAATAACATCTTATTATCATCTTTCTTAAGCATATTTTTCTCCCCCACAGACCACTCTTTTACATATTTAGGAAAGATCATGGGCTTGAGCAAACTAACTTTTCCCATAATCTTCTTTATATAACTGCACTTCAAAAACAAATGATTTATAGCTCATATTTAGAGCTATTTTTATTTGCCAAATCATTGGGGGTCTTTTAGGTATAACACCTCCATTATTTAAAAATTTCACGATGTAATTTTCATTGTTATTTAAATGTCGTATATGGATTTCTTTGTCATTCAATAAGATAGTGCCACCGATCTCAACCAGCTTTTTAATTTCCTTCTCCTCTTCCTTTTGAATATCTAATAAATGTCTTGTATATTTCAAATTCCAGTGAGTTCCATCCACACCTTATTTAGGGTTAAGTTTGTATCATATGCGATAGTGTAGAGTTGTTGAAATTGGGTAGCTATGGTGCTCTTTGCCAGCCAAATATCAGTCCAGAAATTTACCCTTTTCCCATATCTCACTCTCCAAGATAGATTAGATTTAAAAACTTTAGCAATACTCAACACTCCTTTCTAGAAAGGCGATACTCTAGCTAGTATCCCAAATTGGAAGGTCTCAGTCTTGGCCCTCTTATAATATCTGTGCCTAATCACTTCTGTCTAAAGATGGTTTTTCGAGTTTAGAAGTCTCCACCACCAATTAGCTAAAAGAGCATGTTCATATTATTAAGATCAAAAACTCCCATACCCCCAACCCTTTTCGCAGATCTTTCTCCAATTCAGAGAGTATCCATTTTTTTCTTCTATAGTACTAGTACAAAAAAATATTCTTTTCAAGTAATCAATCCTCTTCTAAACCCAACCTAATAAGTTAAAAGATGGGAGATAATAAAGCGGTATAGAACTCATAACTGAATTTATCAAAGTGATTCTCCCTACGTGAGAGAAGCTTCCCTTTCAACCTGCCAATCTCTTTTTAATTTATCAATAATAGATATCTAATCATATTTTCTAAGTTTATTGTATGTAAAGGTACACCTAAATATTTGATTGGAAGCTTTTCCACCCAACAATTCAATAATTTCACTAATCTTTCACCCTTTTTTTTTTTAAATTGATCTTCAAACCTGAATTGACCCCCCGCCTGCCCGACACGGGCACGTGGCGCATGCAACAGGTCGAGCGGAGCCCGTCACGCACAGATGCTCTCCTGTGCACATATAATCATGATATCATTAAATAATACATACTAACCTATCCATGATCACATAATCCATCACCAAATAAATCATACTATTAACCAAATAAACTTGTTAACATATGAATATCCAAGTCCATAATAATATACATTAGACCACTACATAATCCGGCAAGACCCACATAGGTCACAATAAACTATCAAGATATAACTAAAGCAACTAATACAAGAGTACACCATGATTCAAACTTGTATTACACAAATAGTCGTCTAATACAAAAGAGTACAAATATCAAATACTGGTACAACTCAATTTCTATATAAACTATCATCTATACCATCTCGCATCTATAGCTCACCTTATCTTTTCTCTAAAATATCTCATCAGGATATCTCAAGACGGTATCACGTACCATAATATATGTGGGGGTTAAAAAGAAAGAAATAAAGAGAGTCATGAGCAAAAGGCTCAGTAAATAGACCTTACCCCGAATAAGTGATGCCAAACAGAAAATAAATCAAGTACTAGATAATATGGATCAGAAAGAGTATCATGTCATGAATGAATATATAAATGTATCATCAATAATACATCAATAAAAAGTAGATGACATGTCATAACTAATAAAAGTATATAATCCTCGATAATAAGTAAACAAATCTACATGTCATACTATCATCACAACTCTCTCTCAAATATGACACATGATGCATGGTAACCATGACCATACTATGATATCAAATGCAATCATATATGATGTATATTGATTACTCGATAAATTAGGTAATCAAATGATAATGAAATCATATGTATTTCTCAACATCTCAGTCATCAATGTCAACTCTATATGTCATCATCATACTAGACCACTATGCACAGTCAACACTTAGTACCCGGTCTCAACATCATGTCTAAAAGCTCAGAGCATACTCCGCCACCCGCAAGAGTATCTCAAATATAACCATAACCCCGCCACCTGCAAGGGTATCAACATCATCCAGACCGGGCACCCTCCTAGCTGATAGAAACCTCGTGAGGATAACTTGCTACATATGCCCTAGCGAACGGCATGTGTCTAAATGTCTGCTGCGCACACAAACTAACGACCTCGGACGTAAGACCAACAGGATCGCGACTATGTCGAGCGATCAATCATCTCCAAGCATGTCCTAACCCTCGCGCCCACTCGGGTATCCTCACGTTTTCTATCAACTATCCAATTAATCACATTTTATATTTTCCTTCTAAATGACAGATCATATACATATATCCAGTACAATAACAAGTCAATGCATAATAGAAATTTAGGTGGAACAGGAATTAAGAGAAAAATGATACAATGTAGTCTCCAACTATGTATCTAACACATGCATACTCTCGCTAGTCTATCACATGTATACTCATGCTAGAGATCATCTCAGTATACAATCATAATAGTAGAATCATCTCTAATCATCTCTATATATCACCAATGTACTCATATCTCAGATCAGCCTAATCAAATGCATGATATAATATGCTCGATTAAAATCATCTCTAAATAAAGTCATATAATCATGTTGGAGGCCAAAACATGCATGTATATAATATATAATATATCATAATTTGATAAAGGCGTTTAGGGGATAAGACTACTCACTTCTTATTAGAAGACTCAACACACATATCTCTTAGGTCCATCAATCAATCGCCACTCGTCGCTAGTGAGATCCCTAGGGTCTCAAATAAGGGGGTTTAGAGTTTAAAAATATTTAAATAATAAAGTTAGTCGTTTATCTGATTATAATTAGTTCGAGTAGAATATGATATTTTATTAGGTTTAACATTGATTAGATTTATAGGATAAATTTAATTGTGACAATATTAATATGCTATTTATATTTATTTAATAAAATCCTAATTTGCTAATTATAGAATATAAGTATATAGTAGTTTATCTCCTTTTTGTAAATAACCAAGACGACTATTTATATGATTTAATAAAAATATAATTATAAAATAATATTATTAATAATTATTTTGTAATACTTACTCTTATTTAACTAATCCTAAGTTATACGTAAAATAATCATTATCCTATTATACAAAAATAATCTGCAAGTCTAGTATTCCATTTTATACAAACTATTAGACAATACTAATAAACTAAAAATAGACATATAAAGTATAAATTAAATATAAATATAAGATTATTATCAATAAGACTACATATAATAACTAATAACTAATAACTAATAACTAAACTATAAATAAATTTATATTATACTAAAATACTTAGTATAATTATATTAGTGAGTATAATTTATCAAAATAATTAATAATAGTCCTCTTTGATACATACAGTGTTGGGCTAAGCCTAGCACTATTGCAGCAAGAGAAGGAGGAGGGACCAAGAATGGAGAAGAAGAAGAAAGGAAGAAGAAGAGAAAGACAGAAAGAAGAAAGAAGAAGAAGAAGAAGAAGAAGAGAAGGAGAAGGAAGGATGGTGCGGACCCGAGCCGGTGGGGAGGGTGTCGGCCGCTGCTGGCCAGCTAGCGGCTCGGTTCCGGCGAATTGAACTAAGAAGGAAGAGAGAGAGAGAGAGAGAGAGAGAGAGAGAGAGAGGAAAGAAGAGAGAAGAAGAGAGAGAAGGAGAAGAGCTCACCAACGCTCGCGGAGGTGGCGGTGGTGGTTTCCAAGGATGGCGGCGGCGGCGATAGGCCGGCCTTGGTGAGAGAGAGAGAGAGAGAGAGAGAGAGAGAGAGAGAGAAAGAAAGAGAGATATAAAGGGAGAAAGAGAGGCGGTGGGAAGGGAGGCCGCTGCGGCGGCGGGGCCCACCGCACCAACTGGCCCGGCCAGGTTGGCCGGGCCGGGCCAGCAGCGCCTGGCGCGCGTGGCGTGCTCCCCTCCTGCCACTGCATGGCACGAGGCTGGCCATAGTGTGGCCGGCCACGTCGTGCCATGCAATTAGTTTTTTTTTTTTAAAGGTTGTGTTGTTACAAAAACAGTAGAGGATGGGTTTCAAAACACCAACTTCCATCTCTTTAGCTTTTAGGAAAATAAGAGTGTCATCTGCATATTGTAAGTTGATTATCCTATGTTCTCTCACATCTACACTTAGCCCACTTAAAAGTCCAACATTCTTTGCTTGATTGATCATTTTATTTAAACCATCAGCCATTGAAACGAACAGATAGAGGGATAACAGATCCCCTTGCCACAGCCCTTTTCTACATTTTAAATATTTTCTCATATTTCTATTTAATAAAACTATTGAAACCAATAGATATCGACTGCATAACCTAATTAATACAATATTTTAGAATACCTCATCTTCTAAGAAGTCACATCTCATCTTATCATAAGCCTTTTCAAAGTCAAGTTTTAGCAGAATTATTTCTTCTTTATTCTTTCTTCTTTTTAGTCCCATAAATAATTTCATGTGCACACATCATGCTATTCAAAATATATCTTTTCTTAATAAAAACACTTTAATAATCACCAATTAATTTTCCAATCACAGTACAAAGCTTATTCTTTATAACCTTAGTGACAATCTTATATCTACAATTAAGTGGACTGATAAGTCTAAAATCTTCTACTCTTTTAGCTCCCTATTTTTTGGGAATTAACACCAATATAACATAGTTCAACCTATGTAAGATCTCAGCCCCCTCATCTAATTCTTAAAACATGTTAACCAATTCATGCTTAATCAAATCCTAGAATTGATGAATAAATTTTGAACTAAACCCATCTGGTCTAGGTGTTTTGTTTTTAGTCATCCCCTATACAGCTTTATGCACCTCTTATTCGGTAAAAAGCTTACTTAATGCTTTAGCCTCGTCAGCCTCCACCTTATCATTTACCTAGCTCTCTTTAGTTATTTGTAATCTCCAATTAGACACTACTCCAAGAAAACTCCGGTAGTAACTAATATTGTGCTATTTGATTTTATGAGTCTCTTACTTGAACCCCATCAATTTTTAAAGAGCTGATAAGATTCCTTGTTCTTCTCCCATTTGCAATTGCATGAAAATAAGATGTATTCAAATCCACTTGCAATATCTATTCTCTGTTGCCACAGTAGCTCCTCCTCTTTGTATAATTGAGTAAGCTTTGAAATTAAGTCTCCTCTATTATCAATCTCTTTAATAGTCGGATTTCTATTTTTCTCCACCGTATCAATATCATTAATGCTCGCAAGCCAATTATCTTTTTGAGCCTGATCTAACTTCTTGCTATTCTTGCTCTACCTTCTTAGACCCTGTCTCATTCTTTTAATTTTAGCAGTCCAGATGTCCATGTCAATAGAACCCCTCACTGATTGGTTCCATCACTTCCTTACCAACCCCTCAATCTTAAAAACATTATTATGCACAATAGTTGAGCTATATCAATTAGTAAAGACACGTGGTCTAAACAATTTCTTGGCAAGGCCATAACTCTGGTTATAGGGAAATATACTTCCCATTTAATAGTTGTAAACATTCTATCAAGAGCAACCACATATTGCTCTCTCATATTCGACCAAGTAGCATAATTGAATTTGAGTCATAAATAGATTAATATGACCAAGTAGCATTCTTGAGTTAGAGACAATTTCAAGTGTGCTGTGTTGGAAATAGAGCTTGAATCAACGAGTGGATTGATAGGTGGGCCTCTTAAATTTACTTTCAAACACTCTTCCTCTCGGCCTTCAGAAGAGTTGACTGCTGAGAAGGGTGACATCCTCATACATTACTGCTATGTTCTTGGAGACATTTTCATACATTTAGTCTCTTAATAGTTGTTGGAGATTTGAAACTTGATTTAGAAAAATTTTATTTATCATTTTTCATATCGGATCTCCTAAAGATTTCTGCCAATGGGGCATTCTCAGTAAAGTCCTTTTATTGCTTCCTTAAGTTCTTTAGGTTGAAGTTCAGCAGCTTCAACAGAATTTGGTGTTCTTCTCTTCCTTCCAAATTACAAATATTTCTTTGATTAGCCTGTAATGCAGGTTGCATGAGGAGACTATAGATTTACTCCAACATGTTGATTTGCATACGAATACGAGATTGAAGTTTTCATACTCTTGTTAATTTTCCAAGAAAATACCAAAAATAACCCGTCAACAATGGCAAACATTGTTAAAACCTAAGAAAACTTCTCAATTTTCAATAGCATAAAAAATCAATCAATGTCTTGGATTACAAATCATAAGGCCTTATTTATAGGAAACGAAAGTAAAGAGTTCTAAAGTAACTCAAACTCTGATTTTAGCTGTCCAACATAGTCTTTTTTGTCGGCCCTAGCAGAGCGCTTTGCTAGGGTTTGGCTTTTTCTCCCCTCGTCAAGAGGACTTTCCCCCGCCTCCGACGATTCTTCTCGCTTCCTCTTCTCTCCACTCACCCCTCATTAGCGCTATCGCGAGCGTCATCACTATCTGGGCTAAGTACCGTGGTACCCACCCAATCCCCTCCTTGACCTCTGGGTCACCACGGTTAGAGTTGAAGACCGTAGATCTACCCGGTCCCACTCTCTACCCCTCCGCTCCTTGCTATCTCTGTCGTTGCACCTCGCCCTCTATTGCTGCGCCTTGCCACGTCTCACCGCGGCCTCCGTCGACGCGCCATCGCCTTGACTCACCTCGGCCTCCGTCACTATGTTTTGACTCGCCTCACTTAGCTTTCATCACCATCGAAGCTACTATCTGCCCTGTTTCTTCCTATTTTAGGCCCTCCATTTTTTTGAATTAAATATCTGTTTGGATGCAATGAGATGTAATAGGCAGCATATCTTGGCTCTTACCCTCACTGTTTGTTTCCTTTCTCTCCTCTTGTTTGCTTGTAGTGTTCTTGGGTTCACAAGTCTACTCAAATGAGGGTTTTTAGATATTTTGTTAAATCCATCGGACTTCATTGCTGGCATGCATGTATCACTGTCAAAGATTGCTCCTTAGTTGGATACTTAGCTTCTCAAAGCTCACACTGTTTCTACCTATAGTGCTGCCAGCTGGCTAAGCGAGAGACCTGCTATTAGAGCATTGCTATATCTCCTTTGTTTTTACTGTGCTTGAGTACTTGATATGATACTTGCGTTAATTATTGTTCAATCTATATTACAACCAAGTATGGGGCTTGCTTCTATGGCTCTTGTTCTATTTCTCATTTTCATCTTTTGTATTAAGTTGTATCGGTATGATTGAAATGAATGATATGATCCGTCTACGGACTTTCTTTAAAAATAAAAAAAAACTCAAACTCAATAACTAGATGAGATTAGATCAAATCTAAAACAAAATAAGAAAGAAACTAAAAATCTTCACAAATAGATTTATTAATTAATCACGTATTCTCCAACAGAATACTACGAGTAAGGCATAAAAAATGGGCAGCATTGCTGGAATTTGAGAAAACTTGTCAATTTTCAGTCGCATAAAAGTCAGTTAATGTCTCAGATTACAAGTCATAAAGTCTTATTAATAGGAAATAAAACCAAAGAGTCATATAATGTAACTCAAACTCACTAACTATACGAGATAAGATCAAATCTGAAATAGAATAAGAAACAAACTAAAAAAAAATAACTTCCCAAACAAAATTTCGGATCAATCTCAGATTCTAGTCAACTCGTATTGCATGATTGCATCAGGCTGCCTCAACAAGCTTCACAGTAGAGCAAACTTGTCAAAAAGAAAGGGTTACACCAGGGCTTTATTTTGTGTTCTCCGTGTTAGTAATTTCATGTTTTTGACATGAATTTTTATTAACTTTGAGCTAAGTTTTAAGTGGGGCCCACACATTATTAATGATGGTTTAATGGTGGAATTAATTTAGCTCAAAGTGTACTTTATTGTCAAATATTCACTTAGTCAAATCCATGAAGAGAAGTGAATGAAAATTTGCTCTTATACATCGCGGATCCATTAACTAAGGGTTTAACAAGAGATCAAGTATATTGTTCATCGAGGGGAATGGGTTTGAAGCCTACCACCTAGAGTAACGACACAACGGCAACCCAACCTAGTTGACTGGAGATCCCAAGATCTAGGTTCAAAGGGACAACCGAGTTGTGGGGGCGTTCTCTGAAATCACTAAGGAATTAAATTTCCTACACCTTTTCTATGATGACATAGTGATAAACCTGTACTAAGCGTTAGGGTAAGCAATGCTTTTAATGACTCTTATACTTTGGAAATCCAAGTGGAGTATGACAGGATACTCTTAATAAGAGGTCACCTATGTGAGTGTGAAGTGGGCCGCTTCTATGAGATAACTAGGCTAAATCTCTAGAGCACTCAAAGAATTACCAAGCGCGTCCAGGGCCGAAATGGACACAACATTTAGAACCGACTGTGTTAAAACTAATTTATAGTTACATTGTGTTCAAAAACCAAATGGTGCATCCCTTCACAATGTAACAATAAATTAATTTTTGACCATAAATAGGCTGTCAAACTTGGTTCATTCCTTCTAGAGTCGAGTCTGCATCCGAAAGAGAGTACAGCACAGTTCAGGTTCAATCAAAGCATTAGAAAGCTGCTTCCTTTCCAGTGCAAGGCAGTCGTTGTATCCTGGGAGATCGACGTCCACTGTTCCAGAAGCAATCGGTGGAGGGCGAATTGGTCTTAAGGAGATAGTGTCCAACACTAAACTCGACTATTCAGAATTTTATATTCTGTAATCTGTAAGTTATTTATATTATTTTGATCGAATTTATTGTGACTCTTTGGAATCAAATTGTTACCGCCAACACTCCGTGATGTGGAAGTAGAAATATTCAATCACATTATCTTTGATTGTTCACATTCTATGAACCTCAATAACATCTTCTATTCCAAGCTTGGGATCACCTCAAGTCCCTCCTCCTGGCTGGTAGCTGATCTGATAAGAGGGCTAGTGCTATTCCTCCATTGATTCTCAAAATAAGAGAAATGCTCATTTCTATCATTTAGTGGAAGATTTGGCGCCAGCACAACAACAATTTTTTTAACTTTAAAGCTCTTACTCCATCTGCTTCCTCTTCGAGCTGACAGGACTTTGATGAAAGGGGAAGTCTTATTACTCTTCCTCTTGTAGCATATATTTTTCTTCCTTCTCCCTTTGTAATCTTTCACTTTTGTACGCATTCTTCCTACTTAAAATTCATAATATTTATATGGCTAAAGACAATTTTACCTCTTTTTTTCCCTCTTAGGGAAATGGCTAACGATGGCCACAATGACAGTTAATATTATTCATTTCTTAAACAAAAATGAAAACCAGTTGATATTTCTCATTTTCTCCAGCCAAGAGTGAATCAAAAGATAGTTCCTAGCAGTTTCAATTACTGCAGGTGGTCAATGCAGCACGAAAGGATGAAAGAATGATAAGAACTCTACAGCCATTGTTTCTTTTGTGCCCGTAATATGCTAACTGCAATAATTTCAACTATACAAGAGCATATCAACAAGCTACAATAAGTCAATATCACAACAGCCATTCAGAGGACATTCAGTTTGCATCAGATATAAAGCACCTCTTTATTCTTATATATCTAAGCAATTGAAGTATATACATAATTACAAATAATGCCGAGATGCTGCTGCTCAACATATATGACTCATTTGGAACTTTTCTTACATTGATGTCATGATCTCACTTTCCTCCTCAATTCTGCTATATAATAGGAGGATTTTACAATGAATTATTCTTTTCTTTGTTAACCAATGTAATATCCACAATTCAGTGGCTGCTTCCAGGTAGAGTGGAGATTCCAGCATAATTCATGGTTTGTTATTTTTTTCCTCACGAGCCGATATCTGATTGAGTTGAAGGTAAGAATAGCAATGGGATGTCTCTGATGCGCGAGCCGTTGCCCCAGAAGGATGCTAGACTTAAACCCATTATGGCCATTACCACAACCGAACAAGCAGGTGGAACTGCATGACTACTTCCAAGAAACTGTGTAGCAAGAAGACCAGCTAGGGTAGAGCTCTGCATCCCTGTGCACAGAGAAATTGTCCTACAGACGGGCTCCTCTTGCCTGGTGGATCAATCATAGAAATGAGGTAGAATGAAATGGAAATAAATGTGACAGGAACTGAAGTATAAATGTATTTGCTAGCATGACATGAATAAGTTGTCATTTTTGAAGTGTGGCTTTTCGTCCCAATGATGTACATCTTAGAAGTTGTGCAACTAAAATTCCTCAAAGTATTCCTATCACGCAGAGGTTACAAGAGAATATTCTCAAGCACCAAAAATTCAATCTTAAGGAACAACAGAAAGGACAAAAGCAACAAAGAACAAGATGGAAAAAGTTTGTTACTTGACAAATGAAAAACCAAACTCACTAGTGAAGGCATATGGGTCGGGTCTGAACAGCATCTTGTAGCAAAATAAAGAAAAAGAATATATATATATATATATATATATATATATATATATATATATATATATAATGAATGATCAAAAGAAAATTTCAGTACATTACACTTCTAAACTATATTTTTCATGCAATTCAAATTCAAGATTTAACTTATCGCAGGATCCATAAAAGTCAGATCTAATTGCAGTTATATTTTCTAAACAAAACAATAAAAGGAGTTGCATTAAAGGCTAGAGTTGCAATTAAATTAATCAGGAAAAGACATGAGACTATAGTAGTCAGAGCTTACGGTGCCGAAATTAGCACTCTTACAACAGAAAAAAAGCTCAAAAGAATTTTTTTCTGAAAATTAAAAAACAAAACATTTGTCGGTTAATGTACATTTAAGATTTCCATGTAAGATATTATGGGCAAAATGCCTTTCTTTTTTAGTTTTGACTTCTACAAAAAGGAAAAGTGGGAATGGATAGTTTATAACTACACTTCTCTGTTCAGATTTAACTCACTAACTATTGTAACAACTTAACCTGATTTCATCTTTTATACTCCAACACTTCCTTTTACTTTTGGGTTCAAGACTCAAAAAATGGACTTGAATTAAAAGGGACCTTGTTTATATTTTAAACGATAGATAAGTATGAGGGATTCGAGCTTAGGGACCTCCTGCTTTAATGTTTGGTTAACCTACCAACTACCTAAAAGCTTAAGCTATTAGGGAATGGTTGTTACATTCTTTTGTACTCAGATAATTAAAGAAATAAAAGGCAAATACTATTACAGAATTACCTCCAGAAAGGCAACTTGGCAAACCAGTAACCCAATGTGAAGGCAACAATGTGGAAAGTCACTATGGGAAGAAGTAAAAGGAAACCCTCTGAAGAAAGAATCTGGCTCCGATTAATGGCAAGAGGGCTTCCAATACACAATGAAGTGCAAAACATAGCAACGAAAGGCATAATTGGTTGTATAATGTTCACCACAGATTTTGCATAAGTATTGAGAAGAAGGCCCAGCGTTACTGGAAGAAGCACAACCTAGAAAATAGAAAGTGAGTAAATTCACATACCAAACTAGGAAATAATATCTGATAAAAAGTAAAAGCAACTATTGAAATATCTTGATAATTTGTACCACAAGAGAACAATATAGAATGTCTACTAGTGTAGTATTATAGTAGGAAAGAGGGAAACTAATGGATGTTCAGACCCTTTTCTTTCAGCAGATTAATTGATATTTACAAAACGTAATTTGGTGTGATGTGAAGTTCGATACTCTATACACTGTTAGCAGATTTGAGTATAATAAAAGTAAGGCTGCATACAACTTCCCTTAAATCCTGCATCGATGAAACTTGGTGCACTAGAACTCTCAATTTTATGTTAAGTGAGACAACCAAAGAAAGAAAATTAAGGATATATAAGATCTTAAAACACAACCAAAACTAAATTCCCCCAGCATATTCTAATATATCTAAGATGCAAGGGAAATGTTAGATAACTAGTTAACCTAAAAAATTCAACTCTTAGATAATATATCAGCAATGTCATGCCTTAACACATCCTATCACGTAGAGCTCTTATACATTGCAGTCTGGAAGTGGATAGATGATGGACAAGAGGGTGTGAAGACCCACTATAGTCCATACCACACAAGAAGATATAATAGAAATAGAGAATAAAGTTGGGTTTACAAGGGTTGAACTCATGACCTCTAAAAAAAGCCAGCTCTGATATTATATTAGAAAACCAATTGACTGAAAACTGTTGTTTGCTAATGAACTAACAATGTATATCATGCCTTAACCAGTTAACAAAAAAAAAAAATAGTGGTTCACATAAAAGTTATCATCCTCCAAGTAATTGTTCATCATATCATAAATGTGTGTGGCAGTGGAAGTAAGAAAAAAAGAAAGAGAATATGGAATCTAGAATACCATTAGGGAAAGGAAAAAGATATAAGAAGGATACATTCTTTGAGAAAGATTAAGTTCTACCATGGAACTTAAAGGAAAATCATTATGATAAGGAACTTTCACATAAATTAAAAAGTCTCTTTGGTCCAATGTGAAGGGAAGAAATTCCACAGTAGATTAATGGAAGATATTCACAATAACACATGCAATAATTGAGATCCCGATGGCTCTAGTTAAAGGCAGATGTGTGCAATAACCTGAATAACAAATTTTCCAATGGAATAAAGTAGAAAGCTTGAAGGCTATGAAAAAGCTTTCCTTGAGAGTAGATGCATAATAAACAATCTTTGAAGGAAGCTTAAGATCCAGAATTAGAATATATTAAACCATAGAATTTACATAAATATTTGTTTAAAATCATCCAGTACAATCTGCACTGGACCAAATCCTAAAATTTCCAGTTAAGTTTGACCATCACAAAAGTTAGCATGAAGGCTGTGGCAAATTCATTATCTCAGAACTAGAAACAGCAGAGAAATCACAATTGCAAATTGATGTTTATCATATCAGTACCCTTTAGCTCTTAGCGTTGTATTGGTTTAGGAATGCCTGAAAATTGGTCTTAGTTTCAGAAATAGAGCAAATTGATGATGTAAGTTTGGCAAGAAGTTCTCAAATAACATCCATATGACTCAGTTAAAATGACATGACACATTTAAACATGGCATGAATCATCTATAAATTTTTATGGAGTCCTTCTAATTTGTTAGGGAACACTGAATTTGATGGAAAAATATGAGAAAGCTTTAAAGTTTACTACATCACCTTTCTTCACAAAAAAAGTACTAGTAAGTAATTCTGATATTCTTTTCACAAATGCAAACTAACATGCTCTGACAATCATGCCTTTTATTCTTTAGTGCTAAAGCTCCGAAAGAAATAGAAAATGATAGTAAAATCTTTGAGATCAGCAAGCATCATATATACCTGCAAAATAGACTTGGACATGGCAACTCCATCAACTGGGACCACTGAGCCTATGAGAAAGCCAGTGAGAAGAGGTGTAACAGCGACAGAAGATATTGTTGAGCAGCTAGTTAACAGAATACTTAAAGCCACATCCCCTTCGCTCAAGAAACTAGCATAGCTTGAGAGCTGTGCACCCGCAACACAACAAGTAAGGATGAAACCAGCATAGAATGAAGGTGGTGCCTTGAATGCCCTTGCAATCAGAAGGCCCAAAAGTGGCTTCAAAATGTATTGTGCAATAAATCCAATGGACAACGGTAAAGGTCTGCACCATATTATCCATATAGAAACAAAGTTTTAGATTAAGAATAAGAATTTTTATCAGTACCCTCAACTACAAGAATGGAAGAATACGGAATAGACAACCTCTTGAAGACAAGAGCAAAATCATCAATGGAGAGTCTGATTCCGATGGATAGCATGATTCCTCCTAATGCAGGGGCATAATATTCTTTTGAAACCCTAGCAAATTCAAGGACAAATAATTTATCCAAATCAGGACATTAAATTACATTTGAATTTGCTCAAACAACAAACAATCTTTCACAAATTATAACATTAAATTGAAGCTTAAACAACAATTAATGACCATATTGGCCAAATATAATTGTATACGACAATCACATCAATGATTCAAACTCTAGAATGGAGATTTCACCTCATTCCCCAGTTTCTTTGCTCAAACTTGTTGAAGCTTTATATGAATTGTTGGTCCATTACCTGATAGATTAAGAAGTTAAGCTTTTCCATCAAGTGATTATTTGACATGGTATGAGAGCCAGTTCTTTTCAAGTTTGCTCACCAACCTCATTATTAATCCTTACTTTTTATTACCTATACTTGTGTAAATGGAGGGGCTACCCATTCTGTTTTGGGAGGGGGCATGTGAGGGCATATTAATGCATGATATACATCTTTAGGCTAATACAAAACAGCTTAATGCTACGAATAATTTTATTCTCATACAAATAAATAAAATTGTTGGTGCAACATGATATACATTTGGACCCATAAGTTAATCAATCATAGATGGAACATTTGAATCTCATCGCAGAAACAAAATACTGTGAAGCACATCGAACAAAGAGCTTTACTTCATTAGAGTCATTAGAGACTAGCATCGCTTGACTCACAAGTCTTTTTCTGCTAGACTGATAACTTGTTGATCTTTGATTACTAAACAGAAAAATAAGTGCAATAATAGTTACAGTCTAGATTCTCTAGAACTTCATTTACTAAAGGAACAAACCCCAGGCGAGTTGAGTACATATTTCAGTTAACTCTGACCTAAACCAAAACATTCATTGGATCAAAGTTACCAAAAAAGCACATCAAGAGCGCTGCAAAATAATAACTGAAGTTGTTTTAGACTGACAATATGATCAACAACTCCAGTACTCAATTCTACAAGACCCATTGATGTCCGAGGCTTAATTGACACTGCTAGGTTTCTTCTTTTACTTCAATGAGTTCAATCCATGATTTAAAGCTTCAAACAATTCATGGTAAATCATTTTCACAAAGCAGCACATGTGAGTGTATATATTTCCATTCTGTATTGAAATTGTATAACCCATGAACTACTAATTGTATTGACATAGTAAGTAAGGTTTGTAAACCACAACCCATAATCAAATTCCATTATATTCATCTATGTCTTACTGTTCGAAGTTCAGTTTTGACCCATATAAAAAATAAATATTTCAAACCAAAATATAATGATTTTAGATTATTGTGGTCTAAAATAAATGTCAAAACAAAAAATCTTGATAGTTTCAGTCTTAACCAATGAGTTTCCATTTTAGTTTTCTTCAAGTTTCGGCCGATACTGTTCCGTATCCAGTGAAAATTCAAACCATTATATGACATAAGCACCCTCAACCATGAATAGCAAGTACTTCATTAATCTCATCGCCCAAAAGTGCCTAGTCTACTCTTGTAATATTGTCGAACTCACTAAAGTAAGCAATCATCAGTCTTTAGCTACTAAATTCCCTTCAATCATTGTTTAACGACATCACTGTTCATCTAAAAGAACTAGCTTTTTACCTCATGGACACAACTTAGCATCAAACATTTTACAAAAAAAAAACAATTTTTCTGAATCCAAAATCAACACACCATGAGAAAGTCGCGGGATTCCCGAGAGCGGCGACGGCCGTGGCCGCGACGACGAAGGGAAGCAATCCGGAGATCGCCTGGGAGGGGTCGGACGCCGCCGCCGGCGCGTCTCCGTTGCCAGAGACGGAGAATCCCTCGCTGGTCGCGCCAAACGACAGGAGCGACGCGTTTCCCTCCCTCCGATGCCACCCCACCCTCCCCAAGCTCGGGAACGACGTCGAGCACGCCGTCGCCCCGCCACGCTTGACCCTAAGGGTCGGGGCATCGCGCGTTCCGGTCGACGGCGTCGACCGCACCCAGAAGTTCGCTCGCCGGAGGACGAGATGCGGTGCGCCGCAGGAGCAAGGGACCGTGGCCATAAGGATGGACGGTCGGGCTTGGAGAGGGAGAGACAAAAGCTTTCAAAGATATTCTAATATAATAGCAAATTTAAATTTCGAAATTGAGCATTTTCCACAATTGTCAACCAATTTTTTTTTTCAAATTCATAAATAATTTTAAATTGTACTCTAAATTATACGAATTAGCAGGATTTTTTTTTCTTTTTAACCCATAAACTCGCAAGAATAATTATTATTGCTAGATCAAACATAAGTAATATATGATTATTATATTTATACTCTTTGTTTTAGACTCCTCTACTTCATTAAATCATGAGGTAGTTAGCATCATGGTAGGAATATTAATTATGGCAACTTTTGAGCTGTAAAATATTATTTCATTTACTACATATCAAAGGGTAAGTTTATACTTTATAACCATCTTTTTCCAAGCATTATAATTTTGCCTTATGATTAATTATTTTAAAATTACTTCAATAGTATTTCTATTAGTTGGTTGTTAAAGTTGACATAATTTTGTAGATGTTGTATAAATAGACACAATAAATAGACACAATATTTTTTTTTAAGAAAAGCAGGTAGATTTAGATACTGTCTTTTGACATCCACTTAACCGGTTCGTGCATCACCTAATCCCAAAACAAAACTAGGTTAGATATAGAAAACTTGGTTAAATTTGCATCCGGTCTCATCTTTTAGTCTTGGGTTTTTTTAAGAGTAAATTTAGTTAGATATGAAAAAGATAAAAAGATGTTTAATTATTGAATCAGATTAAGAGTTCCTGGACCAGTTTAAAAGAGTTTTCTAAGTTTAAATCAAACAAAGCGGTCAGTACTTTGGCATTTGATCCAAATAGAATTCAAAGTCAAGATCTTTCCTTCACTCCCCTGCTCGTATTCTGAGAACTACATGTCCAGGCTAAGATCACTAAATTTCTTTCAACAATTATCCGGTGGATGATTTGGTTAAAAATATATTTTTTTGAATATTATTTCTTCTCGTACGTCTTAAACTTTCTAATATTTTAATCTAATAGTGCTCGGTCCAAATTTTCTCTCAAAACAAATTAAATGAATAATATAAAAAAGAATCTTGAAAGAAAGAAAGATTGAAAGAGATAGGAGGTAGGTTTGTTGTGGGGATAGAGGCGAGGAGGCCGAGTGAAAAAAGAAAGAAATTTACATATAACACCCTATATTTTAATAAAATTATAATTTACATTCCATATTTTTATTATCCGTAAATTGAGCTCTATGAGTTAGTGAATATGTGAAGAAAATTTAGCCAATTAAAAAATTATAAAAATATCCTCAACTAAGTTATACTAAAGATAATTTTTACGGTGTTAAGTTCAAATCTAACTCAGATTATTTTTCTATTAATATTTGTTAAGTTAAAGAAATTGAATTATATATAGTAAAAAATATAGGGTGTGAATCATAATTACGTTATAAAGTAGGGTGTTATATATAAATTTCTCGAATTCTTAAGACCAACCACTGTCCCACAAAAGAGTCGCACATAAAGTAGGGTGTTATATGAAAATTTCCCATACAAATTTCCTCTGTTTTTAAGAGCCAACTGCAAAAGAGTCACACGTCACGGGTTGGGGGGACCCACGAGATGGTATGAGAGCTGCCGACCAATCCGACGACGGAAAGCGACGCGAGTACGACTTCAACTTGTGGGCCTCCGTCTAATTGGAACCGCCTAAGTCGTCGTTATTGGGTTTACTCGGACTTTTCCAGAGGATCCGAAATTTACGTGGTCTGTATTTATCGGACTCGGACTTTGATTGGGTAGTCTGTCCGGATAACATAGTAAGGGTTTGGAAGTATGTTTGGAGAATATTCCTTCTGCCTATTATTCCATGGTACATCCCATACATGATCTTGAAAAATTCGAATTACTCATGCAATATTAATGAGCATGGCATCAAAAAAAAAAAAAAAATCTCATTGACCTCCTCGACTAAGAAAAAAAATTTAACTGAATTAAGAATTTTTATAGGTCTTTAACCTTAAAATAAATGGTAGTGTCTTATCAATTCAAAACTTTTATGTCTCACCAAAACTCGTATTTTAAATTACTCAAGTGTCTCACCACAAATGTATTGGAATATAAGAAAGAAAAGAATTTTTATTGAGTAAGAATACCGTTGCTCTTAATACAAAACTCTAAAACATATTTATAGATTCTCCACTATGGTACTAACCTAGAAAATATCCTTTTAAGTGCAAATTTATGTAACGATAAGTATATAGATACAAACTATTTTAAAATATGTTGTATAATTTAGTTTTAATATTCAAGAAGAATCCTTGTGAGAGGAAGATTGAAGAATGCAAGAGAAATCAAGTCAAAATGCATGCTTTCAATTTTGTAGGTTGGGCGCACAACTAGCACATCAAAAGAATGCATACGACTCATATGCAACTTAGGGCCGATGCACACCTGATGAGTCAAATTATGCGAAGAATTAAGTAAATCAAAGCATAAATTAGATTTTAATAATTATTTTTAGAACCTCGTTCAAACATGACTAAGAGCATCCAAACAACGTGTGCACGACAACAAAGTAAACTTTTGATTCAAAAATTAATTTGGAGATTTCTTTAGTGTCTTGTCCTAATATGTAATAAATATGATTCTTATTTATTTAAGGGACTTAAAGCTAGAGAGTTAGACATCCATTCAAGTGAAAACTCTAGAAATTTTTCAGTCCCATATTTGAAGAGTTTTCTAGTTCTCTTAGGGAGTTAAATTCGTATTAAGTGTGACAAGAGCTTCTTCATATGTTTGAGTACTATGCTTCAACAAAGGATGATTCTAAAATAATGAAGAAGCTGAACTAAGTCGGCATCATGTACCACAACTAGCCACTCAAGAGTTTGAATAAGTGATCCATAGTGAGGTACTACGATCCAGATGCCAAAAATCATAAAGTAGTCAATCGAGATAGAATTTGAGCAAGGGACATAGATTTCAACAATTAGATAATAGATTGACTATGGGTTTGTAAGTACTTGTTTCTATTTACATTATATATAGGCTAATCTATTTTAAGCTTGTTGACATGCATTTTGCTAGTTCAAAATAAAATATGTAATCCACATATATATGACATATCTTAATTATCATAATTATAATTACTCCTCAAGTATACCTAGTTAAATAACATATTTTATTTAGAGTATCAGTATATAACTTACAGACTCTTATCATATGTATGCATAGGATTCTAAATTTTTTATAATTACATAATAATCCTTGGGACATGTATCATCTTAAAATATTTATACCACATATGTAAATCATTATGTTAAGTTTCATAATATTCTAATAACATCCTATATAGAGACCCATAAGATAAGGGAGTTTTGGTAAATTTTTTCATCAAATAATATGTGAAAATGTAAACATATGATATCTAATTTCGCACTTTGTTATTTGAATTTGTGTTCAGAATAATACATAATATTTGTTATATACTTGTGGGACATCTTCGAAATTTCATCCCACCTACGGTTATTTTAAAATTTTCATTTGACATTTTCCTAAAGGATGTATAAAATTAGAAAATTATTGGATTATATTTTAAAGTTGAATTGCCATATTTATCTATTTATTTATTAAGAATACAACATGAATATATTTGGTATTTTACATATAAAATCTAATATACTTAGCTCTATGAGCTAATAAACTTGAGTCTTATCTAGATAAAGCTTTAATGATATATAAGTACATCTTTTTAATATATTTCATCATTATATGTTTCATGCTATGTAGCATCTTATTATAATGCCACGTGTATTAGTTCAATCATTATCTAACATGATTAAATTTATGTTTTCTTTATCACATAGAAACATATGATTGATGAATATATCAAAACTATCTTTATGTAAACATAAATATATTACTAACCACTATATAACTTACTATTTTCTGCACATCTCACTCTTGTATAACTATTTCATACCTTCTTTTTTATTTCATATTCTTCTCCACCTTTCACTCTCTTACGACAAATTCATAACTTTATTTTAACTTCCTATTTCTCTCCACCTCTTACTTTCCTATATCTATTTCATGATTTCCTTTTAGCTTTATAGTCACTCTTTTATCACTAATTCATAATTTCTTTCTAACTTCATATTTCTCTCTTTTCTCTTACTCTTCTATAGCTACTCCATAACTTCCTTTTTAACTTTGGGAAGGTCGGTCTAGGCTGTGGAAGCTACCTACCACCCCCTTGTATTAAGATCTTCATCTGAAAGTTTTTGTGGAATAGAGTTTCAGTTGGAGCCTTCCTCTATGGGATCAAATGTGGACCTGATCACAATTGTGTTGGAATTAATTTCAATTAATTACAACATATATAGACTTATATGTGATATAAATATATATTGAATAATAGATTGTCAATATCTAATAAGACCCATTATGAAGTGATCAAATTAAGTATTATTTATCGGGTTCAATATGTGTCATGAGGAGTGGGGCCTTTAATATAAAAAGTGTATTAATAATTTTATGATTTAGTAATGGTCTAAATTATATAAAATTTGAAAATAATGCAATTATGCTATTGGTCCCTAGGGAAAACAATTAAATATGACAATATTATGTAAATAAGAAAATAATATAGGCAAATTTTGAATTTAGACCCAATAAAGAAAATAGGGTACAGATCAACTCTTTTCTATCTTCTAAAGAGGTGCCTATTAAAAGAGATGAGGAAGAGGTCTGTTTTCCTCTCTTCAAATTCCAATCATCTCTCTCTCTACTTTTATCTCTCTATCTCTCTCTCTCTTATAAATAGAGATTGATCTTGAGTGATTTGAGATTTCTGTCAAGAACTTACGATTCATGTGTCTTTCCTTGTGCACGAAAGGTTTGTCATTGTCGTCTCTCTTGCTCTCTCCATTACACTTGAGAGGGATTACTTGGATATCTAAATGCTTTTAGTGATCTTCGGTGATTGTGTCCCTCTGGAAAATTATGGCTATGGATCAAGGTAGTTTAGAATCAAAGATTAGAGGTTTATGTTAGGGTCAAGTACGAATTTACTAACCATAACAGATCCACAAATCACAAATACATTCAAAAGTAATGAGGAGAGTAAATGAGACACCAGTTCCACTAAATTGGTCGTCTTCTCCACTAAGATAAAGAGCTATTTCATTACTTGCCTTCCTCTCAGTTTAATACAGATTAGTATATATACTCTCACCCCAGCGCTCTCTCTCTCTCTCTCTCTCTCCTTCCTAACCAACTGCCATGAGCGGACAGTGACGTCTAACAATTCCTCATGTGCTAATCACATGAAAATTAAGGACTCAAGTGAAAATAAAAACAAAACAGGACTCAAGTGAAAATAGTCTATCTTCCCCAAAGTCATCTTCAGTTTCTATTGGGCCATGACATATTAACCTCCTCTCTAGAGATCCTTGACCTCAAGGATCAAGCGTTGGAAATTGGCGAAGCAAGGCGTGGTAGTCCTCCCAAGTTGCTTCCTCCTCTGACGAATTGCTCCACTTAACCAAAATTTGGGTGATTGCTTGATCTCCTCTTCATATCATGCGTCGCTGGAGGATCTTCTCAGGATGTAATAGAGACTCACCATCAGAGTCAACTCATGGAAGGGATGGTTGTGGGTGTATTGCTGGGCCAAGTGTTTCTTTAGTTGAGAAACATGGAAGACATTATGAAATTTTGAAGTTGGAGGGAGTAGTAGCTTGTAAGCAACCTTGCCAATATGATTAATAATCTGAAAAGGCCCATAGAATTTTGCTGCTAATTTCAACGAGCTCCTAATTTCAACAGATGATTGCCTATATGGTTGTAATCTTAGGTAAACCCAGTCTCCAATAGCAAATTTCCTTTTCTGTCTGTTTTTGTTAGTATAGCTTTTTATTTTGGATTGTGTTTTGGCCAATTCAGTTCAGAGGAGAGTTACCATGCGATTGCGCTCCACTAAATATGACTCAACAACTTGCAGAGGAGTAGTAGGCTCAACAAAGAGAGCTAACTATCGAGGAGGATAACCATACTGAGCCTGAAAAGGAGAGATTTGCAAATTAGTGTGGTAGTTAGTATTGAACCACCACTCAGCAAGGGATAGCCATTGATTCTATTTTTTTTGGCTTTGAACTTGTCGTGCATCTCAAGTATGATTCAAGACAAGCATTTACCCTTTCTGTTTGCCCATCTGTTTGTGGGTGATAAGCTGTAGAAAATTGCAAGGTACCCAATTTGCTGAAAATTGCTTTCCAAAAAGAGCTGATGAAGACAAAACCTCTATCACTAACAATGCTCTCGGGTAAGTCATGCAATTTGTAAATATTATCTAGGAAGAGTGTAGCTACCTGAGGAGCTGTGAAAGGGTGAGCAATGGAGAAGACATGTGAGTATTTGCTCAACCTATTGACAACAACCAAGATCACCTCTTTCTCTTCTGATTTAAGTAGACCCTCTATAAAGTCCATAGAAATATTAGCCAAAATCTGGTCGATATGGGAAGAGGTTGTAGTAGGCCTGCGAGGTGGGTTTGCTCATGCTTGTGTCTTTGACACACATCACAAACTTTGATGAAGTCACTAACCATTCTTTTGAGGCATGGCCAAAAGAAAAATTGTTTCAGGCAGTGATATGTAGCTTGTCGACCTGAATGTCCTCCAAGAGGTGTAGCATGCAGTGCTGTAATGACTCTAGATTGGATGTCGTGGTAGCTCCAAGATAAATTCTGTTTTTGTACCTGATAATACCTTGTGATAATGAAAAGTCATTATATAGAGAAGTGATAGCAAGCTTAGGGAGGAGAAGGGATGCCAAACTATTATCTTTATAAGATGCCAATACCTCCTCTAGCCAACTTGGATTTACCGTAGATAAGGAAGCAAAGGAAGAAGTAACAAATGGTACTCTTGATAAGGCATCTGCACCTATGTTCTCTTTACCTTGTTTATAATGCAATTTATAGTCAAATCCCAATAACTCGATTAGCTATTTCTACTGCAAAAGGGTGTGCAAGCGTTGCTCCAATAGGTACTTGATGCTGTGGTGGTCCGTATGGATGATGAAGTGTTGTCCATCTAGATATGATTTGTATTTGGTAACAATCATGACTATGGCAAGTAGCTCTTTCTCATAAGTAGAATAGGATTGGAATTTGGTCCCTAATGCCTTGTTGAAATATGTTATAGGATGGCCATCTTGACTGAGCATAGCCCCCACACTTGTACCACTAGCATCAACTTCTATTTCGAAAAGCTTATTAAAGTTTGAAAGTGCCAAACCAGGGGTACTAGTCATCACTTGCTTCAAAAGATGGAATGCTTCTACAGATTACGAAGACCATGAGTATGAGTCCTTCTTCAACATGTTAGTAAGAGGCTTTGTAATCAACCCATAGTTGAAGACAAATTTCCTATAGTAACCGGTTAACCCCCAAAAACCCCTTAATTGCTTCAGAGTTGTCGGTTTGGGCCATTTTAGAATGCAAGCAATTTTTTTTGGATCAACAGCCACCCCATCCTTGTTTATAATATGGCTCAGGTATTCAATTTGTGGGACAACAAAGGAACATTTGGAAAGTTTAGTAAATAAAGAGTGCTGCCGTAGTAATTTCAGAACTTGTTGTAGATGGTGTAAATGTTGTTCCATGGAAGAGCTATAAACTAATATATCATCGAAGAATACTAAGACAAATTTCCTCAAGATGGGTTGAACTATGTCATTCATTAAAGATTGGAAGGTAGCACGGGGCAAAGTCCAAATGACATTACTCGAAACTCAAAATGTTCATGATGTGTCCTGAATGCAGTCTTCGGAATATCGGAAGGATGCATTTTGATTTGATGGTATCCATACCTCAAATCTAACTTGGAGAATATAGTAGAGCCTTGCAATTCATCAAGTAGCTCTTCAATGATAGGAATATGATACTTGTTTTTTTTGGTGAGGTCATTAAATTTTTGATAGTCAACACACAATCTCCAATCTCCATCTTTCTTTTTGACTAGCAAAATAGGTGAAGAAAACGGACTTTGGCTTGGCTGAATGACCCCTGACTTGAGCAATTCCTGAATAATAGATTCCACTACAGCTTTTTGGGCAAAAGGGATTTGACAAGGCCTCATATTAGGTGGGTTTGCTTCTGATTTCAAATGTATGCAGTGGTCTTGGGATCTTATAGGAGGGAGATGATGCGGTTCTTTAAAGACATCTGCAAAATTAGCTAGTAAAGAAGAGAGTATTGGTGAAAGTAAGATTTGGTACTGCAAATTGTTGAACTGAACTAGCTGATTCAATGTCTGAATTAATAGAAAATATTTGCCCTAAGAAAGCATTATGCCCTTTCTGAAGTAGTTTGGCCATAGAAGAGCCTGAAATAAGTTGACAAGTTATACTATTGTCCATTCCAGAAAGTGTAATCTCTTTGCCATCCTTTTAGAATTTCAGCATGAGCTTCTCAAAATCAAATACTATAGGACTATATTGACGCATCCAATCCACCCCGAGTACCATATCACAACCTCCTAATTGCAAGATTTTCATATCAGCTGTGAATGTAGGACCTTGCATAGTCCAAGTAAATTGTGAGCAAGTAGAAGAGCTGATAAGCTTCTGACCATGGGCAATAGTTACATAAAGAGGAGCTGTACATTCAATGATGCAGTGACTTTCTCTAGCAGCATTAGGGTCCAAGAAGCTATGGGTACTATGTTACGATCCGACCATATGGGTTATGTCAAGTCAAGTCGAGTCAAGTTAAATTAGTTACTTAGCTTTATCTTTCTGTTTTAAATTTTAAATAAATCGGATAATCCGCATGTGGATCCGATCTGTTAAGAAATTTTACTCCTATAAATAGGGGTAGACATGAGTTGATAAGGAGCATTGAATCGAGAGAAATATGAGTTTAGCTAGTTATTATTCTCATCCTTATCTTTTTACATTAACCGTTGGATTGTCTTTATCTTCATAGGAGTAGACCATAACCGTAGATCCCCTTCAAGTTTGCAAACCCTAACCACCTCCTACCTCCAGCAGCCACCCTACTACACTGCCGTCCACCACCCTCCAATGACCGCCGCAACGTCAGAAATTACCGTTATGCTCTCCCTGACCTATCACTACTATTTAATTTTTATCTTTTCATCCTGACCTCTGATTTAGGTGAAACTAGAGCCATTAGAATCCTAATCACGAGACTATTGGTCTCTGAGGAACACAATTAAATATGGCAATGTTCTGTAAATAAGGAAATAATATAGGCAAGTTCCAAATTTAGACCCATTAAGGATCCAATAAGGAAAATAGGCTACATATCAACGATTTTCTATCTTCTGAAGAGGTATCTATTAAAAGAGAAGAGCAAGAGGTTTGTTTCCCTCTCTTTGAATTCCAATTCTCTCTCTTATAAATAAAGCTTGATCTTGAGTGATTTGACATAGAGTTTTTTTTGTCAAGTACTTGCGATTCAAGTGTCTTTCCTTGTGCTGAAAAGGTTTGTTGTTGTCATCTCTCTTACTCTCTCTATCGGACTTGAGAGAAATTATTTGGAGATCTAAAGGCTTCCAAGATCACTAACAATTGTGTCTCTCTAGAAGATCATGGCTATGGACCAAGATAATTTAAAATCAAAGATTAGAGGTTCCCTAGAGGATCATGGTAAATCTAAGATTTATGAATCTTGGTATGGTTATGCATGAATTAATGTCTATCAAATTGTTCTATGTGTGGGTTGTTTTTGAAAACGATGGCCCATTTGTTGTACTCTTGCCAATTTGCTATGCAAGTTTGGATTGCATCACTGAGCTCACCCACTTTACAGATGGTTTTGGAGGGAGAGTTAATTAAGATTAGATCATGAAGGAGTGGGACCATGAGCAAGATTGGGATACCCAACTCAAGGCGACCATTGCAGCTACATGATAGGGTATCTAAAAGGAACGAAACTATATGATCTTCTAAGGTATAATGTCTCAACCTAGGATGGTGGTCAGAAGAGCTATCCAAATGGTACAAGAATATCTATAAATTTTCTCAATTCAAAAGCGCATGGGCACATAAACATCCATATCCATTGGGAGTCTATACCATGTGGATGGATTAAAATTAATACAAATGGGGCATTCATGAGAGTGATTATAAGGGCGGTATCGAAGCTATAGGTAGGAATGAATGCGATGACCTACTTTGGGCCATGGTGGAGCCAACCATTAAGGAGTCAACAATATATTATGAGGTTTGAGCTCTATAGTTAGGGCTTTTAGAAGCTAAAGGCTAACGGGGAACAATTATTCTATAGACTAATGCAGAGATCTTGGTCAAAGTTTTTTGTGGGGGAGGGAATTGGACCATGGCGGCTTAATTTATATTTTTCTCCACCTCTCACTCTCTTATGACATTCATAATTTCTTTTTAACTTTCTATTTCTCTCAATATCTTACTCTCCTATTAATACTTCACAACTATTAGGTCTTGTAATTGGCAATTAGTGACTAAACAAAGTTGGTCATAATGTACTTTATCTAGTTTCTATTGTATGAGCTATGACATAATGTCCTATAGAGTTTGGAAGATAAGTGAAGTTGGTGCAGCAAAGATTAAAATTCGTTTGAAGAATTTTCAAACAACTTCAAACGAATCTTACTTGAGAGCTTGAGAAGATATAGCTGAGTAGTTTGTTCGAAGTTTTTTTCAAAAAAACTTTGATTATTCGAAGTCGTTGGAACAAGACTTGCTCGAGAGCTCTAAAAAATAATGCTGTGTTGTTTGTTCAAAATTGTTTGAACAAACTTCTAAGAAGATTTGCTCGAGAGCTTTAGAAGTCTTTTGAAGCAGTTTTTAATGGGTTTGTTGAAACCTGTTCAAACATGTCAATAACAGTTCACAATTTCAATTCAAATTAGGGTTTCAGAAGCCTACCTTTTTGGGGGCTATAAAAAGAAAAGCCTTAAAAAAAAGAGACAACACTCCTTAAGACCAAAGTATCTCATTGGAGATCATTCAAAGAAGTTAAGGAGATTAATATTTTATCTTATTAGTATTTCACTATATTGAAAATTTCATTATATATTATTTCAAGGGTGATAGAGACAAACCTACAACTTTAAGAGTCACCAAGGTTGAGTACTAAGCACGTCAAACAAAATATTGTCAAGAGAATTGTAGGTAATAACAATTAGATTGTAAATATTTTATAACCGTTGTGGGTAATAACAATCAACTTGTTCCAATAACTTCGAACAATCAAAGTTTGTTCGAACAAACTTTGCAAACTACTCAGCTTTATCTTCTCAAGCTCTCGGGTAAGATTTGTTCGAAGTTATTCAAACAACTCGTTGGTTGATAAAGGTTTTTCATGTTAAAATCATTGTGTTTTCTTATACCCTTGTGTTTCGTATAGAACTTCTAGAGGTAATTAAATATTTTCAATAGCTTCCTTTTAACTTTGTATTTTCCTTCACTTCTCACTCTCCTATAAGGAATTCATAATTTCTTTCTAACTTCCTATTTCTTTGCACCTCTCACTCTCCTATAACTATTTTATAACATTCTTTTTAACTTTTTATTTCTCTCCACTACTTCCATAGCTATTTAACTTTCCACACTCCTATAATTATCTAAAATTTCTATTAACTTCACACATGTAATCAGCCATTTCCTATAAAAAAAAACTTATATTTACATGATTTTAAATTGCAACACCTGCCTATGTTATATAACTATCCATACGCCTCTTATAACTTCTTCTCATAACAATTCAATAATTATAATTTATGATCTACTATAAATAAATCATGATGGCTAACTTAGGGGGCTAAAAGAGAAACCAAAATTCTATACTCTTATACTTTCACAAAGCATATCAAATACATTTACAAGGATCTAATTAACATCACTTTTCTACACTCAATGCATATTGAACAAGGAGGAGGAGGTTAAAAAAGACCACCAACAACAAAGGTGAATGATGCATTATATTTAAACTATATAATTTTTATACCTTTTATCATTTTCATCCTTCCTTCTGAGTAAGAGTCAATACTCTAGTGTTGTTTCATTCACAAATCTCCAATCTAGATTTGAGCATATGTCCAAAAAAACATCTATTATTCCTTCTGAAAAATAATTATCTATGTTGATGTTTAAAAGATCATTCAAAACACCATCTATAGTTTTCTAAAGTCAGAATCTTTCATTCAGGCTTCTCCCATAATCTCCCAGCAATGTTCTTACTCTCAGTTTATTCTTAATTATTTCATAGACAAGCTTCAGTTCCCTGCTCATATTCCTTAGCTGAAGGAATTCTATGATTCCTAGCAAAATGCTACATGTCCCAGCTAAGACCAGAAAAGCCACTAAATTTCTTTCAACAATTATCTGGTGGATGATTTGGGGAAATTATTTTGAAACAACAAAGTGTTAAAATGGGAAGCAAAATCTGCCACATACCTGATCTCTGAATATTATTAGAGTTTGTCAAAATTTGGAACATATTATTCTTCCTAATAAGTCTCGTCTTACTTCTCCTAGATCTATTATTTCTTCTTGTAGAAATAATAATAAGAAGAAAAATTTGCACATAATACCATGCCTTTTAACAAAATTATTTTTTACATCATTTTATTTTCACTATTTGCAAATCGAGTCTCATAATTTAACAAATTTGTATAGCTAATTTAAGATATTTAATTTCTAAATGACTAAATACTGTTAGTATATGTTAGGTTTAGTTGTTTTGAGTTAAGTTAGTATATGTGGGTAAGTATAACTTGACTGATGATTTCTTTTTTAATCTTTTTAGTATAATTAATATAACCTAGATATTTAGTTAAGATTAGCTAATAAATTTAATAGCGAGAGTGTTTTAGGGTTTAGTAAAATCGTAGGATATAAATCATAATTTCATTAAAAGTCAGGGTATTATATGCAAATTTCTTTAATAATAATAATATAAAACGAATCTTGAAAGAATGAAAGAGATGGGCATCATGGGAACACGAGATGATTTTAAGAGCCAAACGATTAACCCCCGCCACCACGTGATGCCAACTGCTAGAGTCACACGTCACGGCTTGGCGGGGCCCGCAAGGTGGTATTAGAGCTGCCAGCCAATCCGGCGACGGAAAGCGATGCGAGTACGACCGGGGTGTGAATCCGGTGCAATTTGCGGGCCCTTGGTCTACCGCTGAAGTCGTCGTTATCGGGTTTAGTTGGAGTTTTCCAGAGGATCCGAAATTTACGTGGTTTATATTTATCGGACTCGGAAAAATTCGAATTACTCATGGAGTAGAAATGACTAATGAGCATGGCGGATATAGTAAGGGTGATAAATAAATTAAAAAAAATCTAAATACCTAAATCCTACCTCTTATTTGACCCTAACTTTTTTTATTATTTTATTTTTATCCTACTCCATAAAAAAATTACTCAAAACTATTCAGATAATTTGAGTTTATAGTTAATTTAACACCTCTACCGTTGGCAAGGTCTCTCATAACTTCTAATCTCCCTCGTCTATCGAGTTCTCCCCCTTTCTTGGAATCTTGACTACTTCTTCCCCTTCATCTTTATCCCTTAAACTACAACAACCATCCACCCTCATCTCTATTATCATCTATCATCCACTTCACTCGTCACCACCACCTTCATCCCCACTATATCGTGTTTTTGTCCCAGTTGCAGTTCGAATCTGTGAAAGAAAGTTTACAAAAAGTAGATTAGGAAGTTACGGATCAATCAAACTTGGTTTCATAATTTTATGACTACAGAAGAATATTTGGTGAATATTTTCTCTCGGTTGCGCGGACTGTTTCCTACAATAAATCCAGATCTTAAAGGGATCATTTTGTAATCTATCAGGGATCCACAGGTGGAGGCATAAATTTCTAGGTATAGAATGGAGGTGATGATGGAGTGGAGATCGAGTAGTTGATTAAGGTGGCTCGACAATAGATGATGGTGGTGGTGGTGATGGTTGGTAAATGCGGATGCGATAAATGGTTGAAGGCTATGATTGGCCTACTACTATGATAAAAACCGTACGGGAGATAGAAATGGTTAAGATAAAGAGACGAAGGAGAAGAAGTAGGCCTGCCCTATAAGACTAGGGGAGTCGACGAAAGAGGAAGATTAGAAGCTAGACAAGACCTTGCCAACGAAAGAGGTGGCGCTGGTTGGTGAAGAAGGAGGAGAGAGATGTAGAGGCCGGTGGCCTAGTTGAGAGAGATGCCATGGCAAAAGTCAATTAATCTTTCATTCCAAGCATGCATAAGATACAAACCATAAGGCCCTATTTATCGAGATTAAATAAAAAAGTCTAAAAATATTTAATTAAACTAGTCTTCCTTATCTTTTCGGATTAACCCTTCATTTTGATATAGATAGATTCTAAATCTAGAGAAGTCTTAAATACAAAATTTTTGATATTATTCAGATATATTTAGAATATTCTGTTGAATATTTTCCGTAACTATATAGAGTTAGATTTAGCTAATTAAATAAAATCCTATCATACTAAGACTTTGACTAAACCACATAAGAATAATAAATAAAATAACTAGACTTGATCTAACAAGCCCAATGTCTTTCTAGGTGATCCGATCTAGTCTGAATCACATTAGAGCTATTCCACCTAAGCCAATAGGGGCTGAACCCGATGAGTCAGAAGCCGAACCGAGTACTCCTATTCTAGTTCGGATCTTAGCTAGACGACGCACTCGAGTCGAGGACGAGTTGGTGATTGAGATTTTGGTCAAGTGGCAAGGACGCATAGTGGACGAGATGACTTGGATGCTCGAATCTGACTTTATTGACCGCTATCCCGAGCTGACACCTTAAGGGCAAGGTGAACGGAAGCGTGGTGGAGTGATACGACTCAGTCTATATTAGCTTCACTTGTGACATTGGGTTCATTGGGATGAGCCTATTTATCTAGAAATAAAAGAATTTTTTGCCGGGGGGCGTTAAAGCAAGGACTGTGTTCGTACAGGTTATGAGAATGCTTGTACGCGTTCACAAAAATAGAGAACAAAATTGTGCATTTGAATAGAATCGGGCATTTCAAACGCGATTGTTCGAACAACTGCACACGTTCGCAATGACAGAGAACTTTAATTTCGCGTTTGAATGCACTGCAGCAAAAATTATTGGTTTGTCACAGTTTTCTAACTTAATTGATGGGTCTCTACGGTGAGCCTCTATAAATATGTGGAGGAAACCCTAATTGGAGTTAATCTAATAATTGAAATCGGCATTGTGCCTTTATCTCCTTCTCTTCTTGCTCTAGCCAATGGCTCTCTCTCCCACCTCCTTTCTGATACACTTAGTTAGAATCTTTTCTTATTGCATTAGGTGTTTATTTTTATTAAAATAAAATTCCTATAGGTCGCGTTCGAACGCAGGTGGAGTTGCGTTCGAATGCTTGTGAACCCTTATGAATACCTTGTAAACGCTTGTGAACGTCTTATGAACGCTTGTGAAGGCCTTGTGAATGCCTGCGCTTGTGAACGCCTTGTGAATGCCTGCGCTTGTGAACGCCTTATGAACGCGTTTGTGAACGCCCGCGTTTGAACGACTTGTGAGCGCTTGTGTCGCATTCACAAATCCAGAGAAGGGGCTTTTTGAGTGCGTTCGAACGTGATCGGGCGCGTTCAAACACGGTCGACGAGAATCCTCTAGAATTAGGGTTTCATATTATTTTAGGACTTGTTGGCTAGCCTCTATAAATATGTGGATGTCAACCAACTTCATAATGGAATTGGATTCTTGATTTCTTGCCTCCTATCTTCTTTCTAGACTCCTCCCTCCTCTCTCTTCACCATCCTTCCACCTCTACCGTTGGCAAGGTTTCTCCTCGCTTCTAATCTCCCCCATCTATCGAATCACCCCTCTTCTTTGGGATCTCGACCACTTTGTTCCCTCCGTCTACTTTCCTTAATCACTTCTACAATCCACCATCATCTCCATACCCATCCATAACCCTAACATCCACTCCACCCGTCACCACCGCCATCACCCACGTTATTCTGTGTTTTCGTCCCTGCTACATTTCAAATCTATGAAGGGTGTAAATAAAAGTTGTATATTAGGAAGTTACAGATCCAACCCAATTGGTTTCGTAATTTTCTGACTACTAGAGAATATCTGATGAATATTTTTCATCGATTGCGCAGACTAATTTCTATAATAAATTCAGATCTTGAAGGAATCTTAGCATAGCTTATCTTTGGTTCCAGATCTTATCAAATTGGTATCAGAGCCTAACAATTGGTATCATAGCAGGCGAACATTAGACCTCCATTAATGGTTGAAACAAGGAAGATGACATCAACAAGGAGACCTATGGAGAGCACACCGACAAGGGAGGACTCAATGCACGATGATCCTAACCGTGAGGTCGATTCCTTTGGAGCGACCACGACAGGACCAATTCAACCAACATCCTTAGGTTCGAATATGGATAAACTAAGGGGCATGTTCCAAACATTGTTTTATAGAGTAGACAACATATAAAAGGATCACAATGAATTCAAGGAATATGTTGTGAATTGATTGGGTTTGTCATCTCCTCGACGACAAACATAGTTTCAAGAAAGACCAACGGTGGGACTCCAGAGAACCGATACCTCACAGGTCCAGGTGCGTCATATGAGTTTCAATGATCCCCTCTTACCTATGCCTTCACATCATCCCCCATCTCAATTACAAAACCCAAGACCGGCGGTGGTGGAACCCGAGAGGCGTGCGGCATCGATGCACTTCGTCGATGAGGAGGATTGGCACTATGAGGATGAGGTTGATCCCTATGGAGATGGTGATGGACGTGCTCGAGGATTTAGCGAAGGTGATCAACATGCACAAAGGTTTAGACCTGAACCTAAGATCTTTCGCGAACCCGACAATGCTATTCGGGGGAGAACCACACATTTGGACTTTCCAAAATTCCAAGGTGGTGATCCAACGGATTGGGTGTTTCAAGTTGAACAATATTTTAATTGTCAAGGGCGGAAGATGCAAAACTCCAGATGGCAAGGTTCCACCTCCAAGGAACGGCATTGCATTTGTATAGGTCGATTATTCGTGGTGGTGGATTTACGAGATGGATTGACTTTTGTAGAAGGATTACATGCAGATTTGGGACAGCAGCATATGAAGATTTTTCTGCCACATTAAGCAAGATGGTTTAAAGGACTACCGTATTGGAGTACTAAGCTGAGTTTGAAAGAGTTAGTAGTTGTTGTGAGCCACTGTGGCCCGAACGTACATTGATGAGTACATTTATTTCAGGGCTGCGAGAATAGATACAAGCGGATGTTCATGCTCTATGTCCTACTACTCTTGAGGAGGCCTTTGAGAAGGCCGTGAGGATGCAACAAAAGCATAGGCTCTAAAGATAGCAGCGAAAACTAATTGGGGCAATCGAGATGGGTGGTTTGCACTTAGAACGCCAGCTAGAAATTCTATGGTTTCAAAAACAGCGGCTGCGACTACTTGACCACGACCACTTTTGAGACCTTCAAATGTTAGAGGAGGCACAAGACCCCCCGTTCGAACTCTCACACCTGCCCAAGTGGAGGAGTGAAGAGCAAATGGCATTTGCTTTCGATTTGATGAGCGTTTCACCCTCGGTCATCAGTGTTCTAAACCGATCGGGAGTATGATGCTTATCGATGGTCCTGAGGAGGATAATAAGGTAGTTGATGATGGAGAGTGTCCAGAGGAGACCCATGAGGAGATTGTGGAGGAGGGCGTGGAGGAGGATAACCATGCTGAAATATCGATACATGCATTTTCGGGTACTTTCGCACCGAGGACGTTACAAGTAGACAAACTCGTTAGAAAGCATTGTGTGCACATCCTCATCGATTCGGGGAGTACACAACTTTCTAGACGAGAGGCTAGTGAGGAGATTGGGTTTGAATGCTCAACTGACTACGGGGTTTGACGTTGCTATTGGAGATGGCACAAAGCTTAGGGCGGAGAGCTTATGTCGCCGAGTCGGTATACGGGTGCAAGGACACGACATCATTGCTGACTTGTATCCGTTGGCGCTACGGGGAGCGGACATTGTCCTTGGTGCTCATTGGTTACAAAGTTTGGGACCCGTCACATTTAATTTTCGAAGCATGTGGATGAAATATAAACAAGGAAACAAAGATATGCAGCTTGATGGTGTTTGGACTTTGCCGATTCCTACGATGCAGCCTATGGTGGGGCTGCTTGGTGCGTATGATTTGACCTATCTTCTTTAGTTAGGACCAGCAGGAGATGAGCCTCAAACGAGTTCAGATACTATCATTGAATTGTCTAATCTATTAGATAACTTTTTTGGACTATTTGAGGAGCCATAGGAGTTGCCACCGAGGAGAGCTGCGGACCATCGCATAGAGATTGTACCCAGGGCTGCACCGGCGAACGTGAGACCATATCGGTATCCACATGTGCAAAAAGAAGTTATCTCAAAGATGATAGCTGAGATGTTGGAGCAAGGCCTTATACAACCGTCATAGCTCATACTCATCCCCCGTGCTTTTGGTGCGAAAAAAGATGGGACATGGCATTTTTGTGTCGACTATTGAGCACTAAACGCTATTATCGTCAATGACCGGTATCCTATTCTGGTTATCAAAGAGTTGCTGGACGAGCTTGCAGGGGCGATTATATTTAGTAAGCTTGACTTGAGGGCCGAATGTCATCAAATTAGAGTTTACTCGGCGGATGTGCACAAAACTACATTTCAGACTCCGGACGGGCATTATGAGTTTCGAGTGATATATTTTGGCCTCTCTTACGAAGGTATGTCTTAGTATTTTTTGATGATATTTTAGTGTATAACATAACTGAATTGGAGCATTGGTGGCATTTGGAGAATGTGCTGAATTTGTTAGAACAAAACCAATTAAAAATCAAGAAGTCCAAGTGCCTATAGGGAGTACCGAAGGTGGAGTATTTAGGCCACATTATTTCAACGGATGGTGTAGCGGCAGAGCCTCAAAAGGTTGCATGTATGACTGCTTGGCCTATTCCTACTACTACTACCGGATTGAGAGAATTTTTGGGGCTGACTAGTTATTATCGTCGATTCATTGCCGGATATGGCAAAATCGCTGCTCCTCTCACTTCTTTGTTAAAAAGGACTCTTTTAGATGGACGGATGAAGCCACTTTAGCCTTTGAAAAATTGAAAACAGCAATGACGACGACACCCATTCTAGCGCTACCGGACTTCACCAAAGAATTCATTGTTGAGTGTGATGCATCGAGTGTTGGCATAGGAGCAGTACTAATGCAAGAAAGACGTCCTATTGCCTATCTTAGCAAGGCTTTATCGCAAAAATATCAGCAATTATCGACTTATGAGAGAGAGATGTTGGCAATTTTGCATGCGGTGTCAAAGTGGAGGCCTTATTTGATCGGTAGACGATTCATTATCCGAACCGATCAAAGGAGTCTTCCATACTTTATGGGACAGCGCATACACACTCCGGCACAGCAACGATGGGTCACAAAATTGCTGGGGTATGATTATGAAATTCAATACAAGAAGGGAATGGAAAATAGAGTGGTGGATGCACTATCACGCTAACCCAATACTACCGAGCTTGCAGCCCATTTATCTCCTACCTTTCTCTTCCTTGATGAGCTGAGGTATGCATGTACATCTAACCCAGATATTTTGAGATTGTTCTAGGAGGTGATGGATGATCTAGAGCGCCATCCCAAGTTGGAGAATCGAGGCGGTTTGCTGCTGGACTGCGGATGCATTCAGGTGTTGGAGTGTATTGGTCCGGTTGCATATCGTTTGGAGCTGCTAGAGGGGTCGAGAGTGCACCCTGTCTTTCATATTTTATTATTAAGAGAGCGCATTGGAGATCATGTGATTGTTGGATTGATTCTACCGGAGCTATTGGAGGAGATAGAGATCGTAGAGTCAGTTCGAGTACTTGCTAGATGCCGCCGACGACATGATACCAAATTGGAGATGGAGATTTTAGTTGAGTGGCTTGGCAAGCCATCTGATGAGGCGACATGGGAGTTGGAGACTGATATCTTGGAGCGTTTCCCTAACTTTTTACTTTGAGGGCAAGGTGGGGGAAGCGTGGTGGGCTGATACACTTAGTTAGGATCTTTTCTTATTGCATTAGGTGTTTATTTTTATTAAAATAAAATTCTTGTAAGGTCGCGTTCGAACTCCATCAATACAAGCATTAAAACATACGGAGAACCTTTGAAATCTGTTTTCTATATCATCAACATCAAATTTTATCACACTCCTTGAGTTCCTCTCAAACAATCCTTTATGTAATGTTGGTATTTTTAGAAATGATTTCTCTACATTGTCAAATATTCTTTCTATAGCAATCTCTCTTCCCTTCCATAATTTGCCATAACTCAAACCATGATATGCATCCTTCATCCTTCATTTTAGCACATTCCTAAACTTGGCTCAAGCCGTATCCAATTATCTAATTGGCTTTCGCTATCTTGTTACTACAAATATCACTTACCTCACAGGTATGTGCTCATTTTATTGATATCACTTGTATTATTGTGCCACCTAACACAATATAAGCATATAGTCACCATAGGCACTCTTGTTATGCACATCTAACGGTAACTCTGCTAGACTCATTGTTCATGTACATTGTCTCAAAATGGTGAGTTGCAAAGTCTTTCAGTGCATATCTAGATTTGTTGGCATTGTCATATGTTACACCAACAACCATCGACGAATCATTATTTTGTTGCTTATATTTTTGCTCTCTAAAATCTCTATCATCTAAAGGTGAGTTATCATCATTATTGTCACTATTATGTCTTATATCATCGGAAGACTCTGAATGTGAGACACTATTAAAAAATTTCATATCATCACCAAACATATCATGCACATCTACCATTGGTGGATTGTCATCTTGATTGTAAGAAGCTTGTGCTCCTTCACATATATCATCATTTTCATTATTGCATTTCTTCTATATCAGCATACATATCTACATACACTAATAATACACAATTATTACATATTTTTCATAATATCATTATCATTTTTCAAAATGATAAAGGAATGATGCAATGCAGGTGACATGTAGCATAGATAGTTGACCACATGTCCTTCCATATTAGCTTTGATTAATATATAGTGATAACATAATCTCGATCTATGGTAAATGTATGTTGATTTTCTCTATTATATTCTCTAAGTAGAGTTCTCTCATTTACTTTCCATATGCCCCACCATAATGCAATTTGATTTTCGCTACAATTGTCCTTGTCAAAATGTATGTGTGATTAATTATACATATCATGCTAAACTTTAATAGGGCTAAGAAATATAATAACATGGATTTAATGAAATATTGTAAATAACCAACTCAATAACTTGCAAATAGGTAAGCAATTGAGTGATATACTTAATAACTTCGTTTGTGACATTTCCATAAACATATGACATGCACAGTCCTCGTACTCAAAGGGATATAAGTAAAGATCTATGAAAAGTGATTATACAAGACTTAAACAAAGATACTACTACTTAAAGGGAGAATAAATTGTCTTAATTCATAGAGCAGAAACTTACCTGTGGTCAAGAGCTCAATAACTAGCACCTTCATCTTTCTCTTCAAGAATGCCTAGATACATCTTGAGATTAGAAGAAAAAGATATACTAGGGAAGAGAGATCAGTAGAGATTTAGGAAATAAGATTTTTCGGATGAGAAAGATAGGGTTTTCATATGAGAGATTAAGAAAGATGGGGTTTTACTAAATGTAAATGGGTTGAGTTTCCTAACGGGTATGGATGTGAATATCCAAAGGCATACTAGTAATTTGAGCATCGTAGGTTAGTTTAATTTGAATTCAGTTAGTCTATGTGACGTTAACTAATGGCAGGGGGTTTAGTAGATAGTAAATATATAAAGCAGGAGTGGATTTAGGCCGGCAGAAAAATAATAGGTCGAAATAGAAATAAGGCAAAAAGGAGGGAGCAAAATAAAGTTTTTCCTAGAATTTTCTATCATAATACCTAGGGTGATTTGCAAAAACACAATGCATTTTCGATTTTATACATTAAGCGCACTTCATATTTTCTTTGAATGTCAGAAATTTTTTTTTTTCATTTTCTCTTCTATGCATTTAATATAGTGGTGAAGGAAGAGAAATCTACTATGCATTTAATAAAATCTAACTTTTTTAATTAAATATACTATCACTTTTTGCCTAGGAAAGATGCAGGCAGCAATATATGTTTGCACTCTCTCTTTCTCATATATATTTACATAATATATAAAATAAGAATTAGTCTGATTTTCTAAAATATAATAATATTATGTCACATTTGCTTCAGGAGAACATGGGCAGTAATAAATATTTACTAACCAATACAGAAAAAGCTATCAACTATGTAAATTAATTACACTCTACATCAGTATAAATTAGGAATTAATTAAACTAAATGAAATTCATTAAAAAATAAGTGTTTAATACATAATAAATCTGTTAAATAGAAAATACAAGTATTCAATAACTATGAATTTTGTAATAAAAAATATGAAACAGAAATAATTGGTGTTCAATAATTCCAAATTATGTAATAAAACTATGAAACAATAAAAATGCATATTAAATAACTATGAATTTATGTAATAAAACTATAAAAATAAATAACTGCCGTATAGTAAAAATTGTGAGTTTCATAAAAATATAAGTGTTTAATAACTATAAATCACATAATAAAATTGGGAGATATGAAATATTATTGTTCATACGAATTACATAATAAAACTATGAAACTCGTGAAATGTAAATGTTCAATAATTATAAATTATGTCATAAAATTTTAAAACATGTAGAAATACAAATGCGGAAGTGATACAGATTAACTAGTAATGGAGAATTATGTTCAATAATCTCAAACTACTTAGTTAATAACTGCAAAAAATGTGAACTAACTATCAACTAGAAATACACAAATTATGAAGTCCATAAACTAGCTACCAATTAAAATGGTACAACAAAAAAACCTTTAAACTTACTTCGCTTTTAGAAGCAACTATATATTTGGTTGGAGAATAAAATTTTTAATTAATATAAAGTACTTGCATGTCCAATTAAAATTCTTTTTGGCTGGAGGAGTGAGAAAAAGATATTTTTATATTACTATAGAATATTAGTATATATAGTCGAGTGTAAGATGTACTTAATGTAACTAATAAATAATTTGTACAATTCTGTCTACTTTTCATATAGGGTAAGAGCAAAGTTAGGAAAACTAGTAAAAAAAAATCTATCATGCAGGAAACAATGTAAAGCAAATCTGACTTCAAAAAAGAAAATAAAATGTATTTTTTGTGCAAATCACCCTAATACCTATAACTTTGAAATTTTAGCAGACCATGGTCTCGGCCCACTTAGATAAAGAGTGTGTTCTTTGTTTAGTCATTATTAAGAGTTAATGTGAGGAGAAGAGAATGTATGCTATAAAAGAGGCCATGTATTACATAATGAATAAGGAGCATATATAGAGTTCAAAATTCTCACGCCAATTAAATAAGGAGCATATAAAAATATATATATATATATACACACACGACTATGTTGTAGTTCTTGATTAAGATATAAAATATTATTTTTGGTTGTTCAAATGCAGTCGAAGGGTGTTCAAACGCTTGCATAGGTTTCACACATACATATCCTTATTTTTGGTCGTCAAATGCGGTTGAACGATATTCGAGCGCTCGTCGGTTAAGTTATTTTATATTAAGATTTGTTTATAATTTTTGAATGATTGGCTAACCTCCAAATACATGGTATAACAACCACTTTTGGATTATTGATTATTAGAGCTTTTGTTTTGCATATAGGCTTGAGCCCCTCCTCCTTCCTCCTTTTCGGTATCTACACCGAGCTTCCTTCTACGGCCGAGGTTAATCCTCCGTCGCTTCTTCCTCCTCACTCCAGCAACTAGCCATACTTGGAAGCTTCCTTCTTTTCCCTCATTTTGTTCAAGATACTATTTTACCTACCACAACCATCATCATCTTCCATAATCTTAACATTAACCACATTACCAACTTTCATCATCCACATTCATCCTATCATCTTCTGACCTTTGGTCATTAATTTCCTCATATCTTTTGATCTACCTTCTAAAGCGACAAGATTTCAATTGTATTAAATTCCTAACTTCCAAAGGAATAACATATCCAAATCTCAGATTATTCCAACGGTCAGATCGATCCTTAATGTCTTCAAAAATTTTATGTTTTATTTTATCCAAAATAACAACTCGGATCAAACAATCATGTTCCTCCATGTTGCATATCTTCATGTTGCATATCTTCATAACTAGTAGCCTTTACCTATTCCCTATTTATGCTTCCATTGCGCAACTCAACAGAGCTAACCTATAATCAATGGGAGTTTGCCGGAGTCCCGAATCTGGCCATGCGCATGCATTAACCACATCCTCTTCCACAGTTGGAAACTGTTTCATTGTCCATTTGCGGTGATCAAGAAACTATTAGCTCCACTGCAGTCCAACTGTAGGAATGAATAGGTTGCCTAAACCTCCACGTGCTTGCATGGCCCATTAAACCCTCTGAGTAGGGTTGCTGGATGTCAAAAAGCCTAGGATTTGATTCATATCTCATCATCTATCTATCTATCTATCTATCTAATCAGAGTAAGACGAGAGGACTTGAAAGACATCCATGTGAAGTAGGGACATTCTGAAACACCATATGCTTGATGGTTGGAAGGTGACAATCACTGCTCTTAGTGTTTTGCTATATATCCTCTAATAGGATCCAGGTCAGATTAGTTCGAATCAATCCTAGCCAATTGCCATCTCTCTCTCCTCTCCTCTCCTCTCATTCTCGCAACTTTTTTACTTTTTGTAAGTGAGCTGGCATGAGATGTGTTGTGAGTTGTGTGACGCTAGCTACACATAAAATAAGGGTGGTCTTTGGAAGAAGAAGAAGAAGAAGACATAATGAACGAGGATTTGTATAGATTGCTAGCAGCTTTAGTAGCATATTTAGGTGACGATTCTGCTACAGTCGTGGATCATGCTAGCTAGGAGACAACTGACAAGACGGACACCTGTAAAGCAAAGGATTTCTTTTCCCTAGATCGCCCACTGTATATGAGCACCATCCTTCCATAAATATATTTCCTTGTTGTTGTCTGTGGTGACACCGTAGCTCAAGTGGTTAAATTTTACTACTGACCTATAACAAAGGTTATAAGTTGATTTTCTTATAAATATTGGCTAACTTACTAAGCATACTCCTATCCACGTGATGTAAAATATTTTCACGTGAGTACAAGTCTTTTTCTATCTACAAACAAAGCACTACCTCTTCCCTTATCTATAACATGAGTTTTTCTGATCAGAACCTTTAAGCCAACTCTCCTACTATTGATAAACTATTTTTAGCATAGTTATCAGAATCTTACCAAGCGGTCAAATTGGTGAATTAACAACCAAATTAATTTAGTTTTGTGATATGATCAAAACTACAATTAACCCAATAAAAATTGACTTATCCAACAGTTCAACTAGTAATCTGTGCAATTCGCGAGGGCTTTAATTAGGTTGCACATTTTCCCAAACTACCTAGTTGTCTTTAGTGTTCAACTCTTTCATTATATTACCCTAAGTGTAATTTATTCCTATAAAGTACTATATTTGAAAAAAAAGTGTAATCAAGATATAATTTTGTATAAGTATTAAGTCATCTGATTTGATTTACTTAAACCTAAATATTAGTTAAAAATGGCTAATAATAGAAGAAATACAATTCTGTTGCTTTTATAGATATTTTTAAAAAATTTAGAATTATTTAGAACTATAAATATTTTTTTAAAGTATTTAAAATATCTTAAATAAACTAGTAGTCCGGAGAACTAATAATCTAGTGACCTGACTTCTTACCTGGTCAATATCGAGAATGTTTTTAATAACTATAATTATAAACTAGGAATCTCACTTCTCTCCTTAGGAAAAGGATGCCTAGAGAAAATTTGCTACTTTCCTACCTTGAGAGTAGATCATTAGCTTCATTAAAGGGCATTATAAAGGAGCCCTGAGGGCATGTTTCGATGTCTGAATGGCTAATAAGCACTTTCATTAATTATTTTTGGTAACTCGACCACAGACACCTTTAATCTCTATCTGATCAAGGGGTTTGGTCTTGAAACACTACCAAAAGAGGAAAAAGAAACAAAAATGAAATAAGAAGAAGAAGAAGAAGAAGAAGAATAAGAAGAAGAAGAAGAAGAAGAAGAAGAAGAAGAAGAAGAAGAAGAAGAAGAAGAAGAAGAAGAAGAAGAAGAAGCCATGCACTACTGAAGCTACAATAACAACAACAATTCATCTTTCCATTTCTTGATTCAATGGTCTAAGTCATCACTATCCCAACCTACAGTCTCCCCACTAAACTCCCACTACTGTCTCCAAGGAAAAGGAAAAATGAGGTCAAAACGTGAGCCATGGGAGGAGCACATGCACCGAACTTTGCCGACATACATGCATTCCTCTAGTTTCCTTTTCCCCTCGCCTTCTCATCAGCTTACTTCTCTCCTACTCTAAATATTGATACTCAAAACATATTTATTTTGCCTCTCCACTTGATAGCTTAATTATGCCATCACGTCACTGCCACTGTTCGAATTGCACCAAATTGAATTATTGACTATGCCGTTTACTAGCAAACTTCATCATTGTTGTGGATACTTTTCTCTTCTATCTATTCTGGGTCTCAATATAAGAAGAGGGTGGGAGAGATCGCAGTGAAGAGGAAAGCAAGACCCGTCAAGACTAATGGGAGAAGAGAGAGAGTACAGCCTTAATTACTAGCTAGCTACATATCTTAGTGCTTGCACTACTAGTTCTGGATTAGGCTGTACCCTCTCTCTTCTTCTCTTGGTGATATCTTGGTGGAAACTTCTCTTGGTGGACCTCAAGTTTGTACTCTCTTATGAAGAATCATGAGCAAACCATCAAAACTAAAGGAAGAAGAGAGAGAGTACAGCCTTACCTCTCTCTCTCTCTCTCTCTCTCTCTCTCTCTCTCTCTCTCTCTCTCTCTAAGTGGAGAAGGCTGTACCCTCTCTCTTCTTCTCTTGGTCTATTGGTGGAAACTTCCATTTCAGACTACGTACTACTTACTCTTGCCACTTTGCCCGTGGTACTATGGAGGTGAAGTTGTAAAGATAAGTTGTCTTACTACAAATTTGTTTTGTTTGTTTTGGTTACTTGTTATCGTATCAACTAATAAAGTTTTGTTATATGCTTGCATTTGAGGATTGGGATGGAAGTGACTTGTTTGCTCGGAACTAAGCTGGTGCAGACTGGAGCAATAGATTCATGCATGTTCTTCTCAGCCACTTTTACATTTCTTTTTTATTTCCAAATATATTTGTAAATGACTTCAAGATGAAACACTTCTATTAGGTTGTTTTGATGCTTCGATGAGTACATACATGCGAAAATAAGTAACAATGCTACTTGGAGTTTACTAATATCTATGACTCATGTTCTCAGTGAAATGCATTACTGCTGTCTTTGAAATGGCTAGAATGTTGGATCAACATATAATGTGAAAGCATTTTGCTGATCAAAGTGAGGGCTTTTTGGTACAATTAATATATGTTCTAAGTGGACCATTTTGTTTATGGATCCCATTATGTAGGATATAATATATGTTCTAAGTGGACCATTTTGTTTATGGATCCTAATCTAAGTTGATATCCATGTGAATAAATTTTAAAAATGCGAGATGAATCTAGGATATATATGAGGATTCCTAAATCAATCTAAATTTCAGTAGAAAGAAGACAATAAAAATAAACTACAATTACGAAACCAAAGTAAATAGGGAAAACACTTGCAAGATTTTTCAGGTGGAAAACCTCAATCAACTAAGGGTAAAAATAATGGAAACAAAACTTACAAAATCCTCTCAGAAAAAAAAACAAGGGTAAAAATCATAGATTCTCTCCATGGATCAAAATAACTGTACTATAAAAAATAATAGATACAAGATAACTTACAACACATTTCAGCTGCATTAATTAAGTCAACAACTTCTAAAATTTCAGCAGAGTCTCACACATTAATAACTCCCTACTTTGAGCCTCAGACAACTTCCCCACCAACATGGTTGTGCTTATTTTGTAAACCCTTTCAGAGAAGATCCATATGCCTCCATTCACAAGAATCACAATAAAACTTTTATTTATGCATCCATAAGCCTTGTTGGATTCTCTCATCTCTTTTGTTTGATTCTCTTCCCTCAAATATCTTGAATTTCTTTCACTTTATAGATTTAAAAGGGAAATCGTTCTTACAACCTAAATCAATTTTTGTTCCTGCATTACATTGATTGGGGGGGGTGGGGAAGAGAGAAGAGAGAGTTTTCTTGTGGCAAGATCCATTTAGTTTGAATTAATCCATTGGTAATAGATGTGTTGAAGAACAAACAAAACACTCCAAATTTAGTCCAAATTTAGTCATTGAATGAAAGTGATGTAGCACACTATTCTTAATAATTCAGTTGAGTTCCTTTGGACTTTTATATTGAGTTTATATATATACAAAATTTAATTAATAGGTAGGCTCTTCCATTACAAAGTTTTCTCAAAAAACAACCAGGCATATGGCAATTATAGACCTCCATTTCTTAGCTTCATTTATGTGAAAAAAGAAAAAAACCACCTCGTGGAGAAGATTAAACGAATGAAAAATAGAATATACAAATGGGATTAGTTGTCGAATAATTTGTAACCATTTTTTTTAATCCAATTTATTATAGTTCAAATGATTTCCTCTCTTATTTCTAACATTCATGATGGTTAGAATATTTTCTCATTAATTAGATGAAGGTTTTCTTATTAATTAAGATAAAAGTTTTCTCATGAGATGAACTTTTATTTTCAATATGGTAACTCATAGCCATAAAGCTTTATGGGAGCTAGGCTATATATAGTGGATTTGGTCCCTAAGTTCATTCACTCAATTCAGAAAAACTACACCATCAAATTAGAGTGTTTCAGAGCTTAGAAAATCCAAAGCTAACATGAGAAAAATTATAAGTTTTGAAGTGTGAATTTGAACACCAATGGCCGGAGATATGATAATCTTTTGGGAGTTTAGTTTTCGATCCTTTATAGAATTTAATTCTGTATTTTGGATCATATTCTTTTATTCTAACATTTGGTACCTGAGCACTTTTTTAATATCTGCCTTGGTGTTTATGAATAATATCTATGTTCTTCTCTATTTGTGGCTAAGATTTTTGTAAAATTTCTTTTTGAATTATTTTTGATGCAAATAATAATGTTAGAAATCCTTAAGATATTGATTTTCTAAATATTCTATGTTTAAAAAAGAAGTTTTTAGCATCAAAACATTAAATTTATGCCGAGTTGTGGTGCTAGAATTTTTGGGTGTAAATTAGGTTTGTGTGACCTGGATGAAGATTGAAGATGACCATAATTAACAAAAATGATATTTCCCGTCATTTTGCGATAATACCATTCTTTTGGCTTAGGAAAATAATAGTTTTGAGATTTATATAATTGCAGAATTTAATTCTTAAGTATTATTTTATATTGCTCGCATATTTTATTTATTTATGCTTAGAATAATATATGTAATTTTAAGTTGAATTAAATTGTGCAGATTGATTGATTATGCTCATTATGTATTGCATGGATTAATTAATTATGTTGTAAATTAATGCATGCAATTTTGGGATGAGTTTTAATTACGTAACATGCATACTATATGCAATAGAGAATATTATGGTAAAACTTTGAAATTTCATAATTAAAAAAATGTCTAATAAGTGATTTATATTATTTTATTTAAATTAAACGATAGCCACAACATCTTTAATTAAATAAAATTATATTTTATAGTTTTAAAGATCACATAAATTAATTTTATGCATTCATTGTAATTAATTATTTGAATATAATAAATTTTATCCTATAGGAATTTTTATTATATTTAAATAATTAATTAGGATAGAATATCAAATTATTCATAACTTACCCACATGAATTATGAATTAAGTGATAATTTGATAGTTTTATCATAAAATTTTATATCTATATATATATATATCAAACTATGCTCATAATATACCAATAGAATTATAAATTAAGATAGTTTGAGAAACTCTATCATAAAGAATAATGAATCTTATTGAAATAAAATTTAGCCCACAAGCAAATTTTATGTCATTTGATTCTTTTTTTCCAAGTATGATTTACATTAGTAAAACATAATTTCATTTATGCCTCAATTTAATATAAGCATGTAATATTGAATGCAGCTTCACGACCTAAGAATCTGAGAATTTATTTGATATCCGTTGTGATATTCCCGAATTAAAAGAGGATAACTATAAAGTATAGAAGGAGAGAGTTCTCCTTTATCTAGGGTGGATGAACATTGATTATGCAATTAGAAAGGATGAACCACCTGTAATCACTGCTACTAGCTCTTTAGTGGACATTGCGCTTTATAAACGATGGGAACGATCTAATCGTCTAAGCGTGGTATTCATTAAGACTAAAATATCTGCTAGTATTCGTGGTTCAATAGATCAACATGAAAATGTCCGAGCCTTGCTTAAGGCCATTGATGACGAGTTCATTACTTTAGAAAAGGCTTTAGCAAGCATTCTAATTATGAAGTTCTCTTCTCTAAGGCTCACTAATGTCAAAGGTGTGCGTCAGCACATCATGTAGATGAGGGACATTGCGGCTCAAATTAAGAAACTAGAGGTTAAGATGTCTAAATCTTTCCTAGTACACTATATTTTGAACACTCTCCTACAACAGTACGAGCCTTTTAAGATCTCGTACAACACACATAAAGAAAAATGGTAAATCAATGAATTAATGACCATGTGTGTTAAAGAAGAAGGGAGGCTGGTGAAAGTGCAATGCTAACTACAACCCGTAGGAAGGGGAAGACTCAAGCTAATTAGAAGGGGAAGGGTAAAACACCACCCCAAGCTGATATCAAAAAAGAGGCCAAATATTTCTTGTGTAAAAAGAAAGGAAACATGAAAAAGGAATGTGCCAAATTTCAGAAATGGCTTGAGGATAAAGGTAATCCAACCTCATTTGTTTATTATGAATCTAATATGCTTAATATTAACACCTAGTGGATTGACTCTGGATCTACAATCAATATTGCAAACTCCTTGCAGGGTATGCAGAACCTAAGGAAGCCAATGGGAAGTGAGCAAAATATCTTATCTGGGAACAAGATGAGCTCACATGTGGGGGCCATAAGAACATGTTTATTAACTTTAAGCAGTGACTTTATTTTGTAATTAAATAGAATCTTTTATGTTCCAAGTTCTTCGCGAAACTTGATTTCAATTTGCAGACTTATACCGTTGGGATATTCCTTTACTTTTTCAAACACATCATTCAGTTTATTTTACAATTCTAATTGTGTTGGGAATGGTATTTTGTCTGATAGTCTTTATAGTATTAATTTGCAAAATAATGTCACTTATAATTCAATACATGTTCGCACTAGAGATTAGGACACATCTCCCTAGAATTAAGAGATTAGTAAATGATGGAGTATTTAGTACTCTACATTTCACTAATTTTGAGACATGTGTTGACTGCATTAAGGGAAAGCAGGCCAATAAGTCCAAAAAGGGTGCTAATAGGAGTTTAGGCTTATTAGAAATCATGCACACTAATGTGGACTCATATAGTCAGAGATACTTTATTACCTTTATTGATGATTACTCACGATATATGTATCTCTACTTGATTCATAATAAGAATGAAGCATTAGATATTTTCGAGATATTTAAGGCTGAAGTAGATAAACAATGCGAAAAATAAATTAAAATTGTGAAATCAAATAGAGGTGGAGAGTACTACAGTAGATACATTGAAGATGGACAAGTACCTGGTCCGTTCGCTAAGTTTCTTCAAGAGCATGGGATAGTTGCCCAATACACCATGCTTGGTTCACCGGATTATAATGGTGTGGCAGAAAGAAGAAATCGAACATTGTTAAACATGGTGCGGAGTATGCTTAGTAGCTCCAATCTTCCTAAATTCTTGTGGACTGAAGCACTAAAGACGACAGTGTATATATTAAACCGAGTTCCAACCAAGGTTGTCTCAAAGACACCATTTGAATTATTGAAAGGTTGGAAACCGAGTTTGCGACATATGTGCATTTGGGGATGTCCATCTGAAGTTAGGATCTATAATCCACAAGAGAGAAAGCTTGACCTAAGGACCATTAGTGGGTATTTCGTTGGATATACCGAAAGGTCTAAAGGTTATAAATTTTATTGTCCATCTTATAGCACTAAGATTGTGGAATCAAGAAATGCAAAATTTCTTGAATATGACTTGATGAGTGGGAGCGATCAAATCAAGAATATAGTTTCTGATACTGATCATTTAGAGTCTCAACCTTCCACTTCAGGTGATAGATTGTTAATTGTTCACAACACCCTTCAAGTACAAACTAGTGTTGAATAACTAATCATCGAAAGTCTTCAAGCTGTTGACAACAGTCCAGAGATCCAGGTTGTGATGCATGAAATTTTTGAACAACAAGTTGAAACTCATACTTCTCATGATAGTATGACCTTAAAAAGATTTACTAGAATTAAGAGGTCAGCAATTCCTAGTGATTATGTAGTGTACCTACAATAATCTGATTATAATATTGGAGTCAAAAATTATTCTGAGTCTTTTTCACAAGCCATGAGTTGTAAAGAATCCAAATTATGGTACAATGCCATGAAAGATGAGATGACTTTAATGAAGAGTAATGGAGTTTGGGATCTTTTTGAGTTGCCTGATGGTGAAAAAGCCATAAGTTATAAATGAGTTTTTAAGACTAAAAATGGCTCATTAGGCAACATTGAGAGATACAAGGCAAGACTCGTTGCTAAGGGATTCACTCAAAAAGAAGGAATCGATTACACAGAGACTTTTCTCCTGTATCTAAGAAAGATTCCTTGCAAATTATATTGGCATTAGTAGCCTATTTTGATCTTAAGTTGCAACAAATGGATGTAAAAATAGTATTTCTTAATGGAGATCTAGAAGAGGAAGTTTATATGAAACAACCTGAAGGATTCTTCTCTAGTGAAGGTGAGCATTTGGTTTGTAAGCTTAAGAAATCCATATAAGGTTTAAAACAAGCATCTCGTCAATGGTATTTTAAATTTTATGGGGTGATTTCTTCATTTGGATATGTTGAAAATCCCATAGATCAATGCATATACCAGAAGGTTAGTGGGAGTAAGATATGTTTTCTTGTTCTATATGTGGATGATATTTTACTTGCAACCAATGATAATGGTTTGCTTCATGAGGTAAAATAATTTCTCTTTAAAAAATTTTATATGAAAGATATGGGTGAGGCGTCTTATGTCATTGGCATTAAGATTCATAGAGACATACTTCGAGGTATTTTAGGTTTATCTCGGGAAACTTATATTAATAAAGTTTTGGAGAGATTTCGGATGAAAGATTGTTTACCGAGTGTAGCTCCTATTGTGAAGGGTGATAAGTTTAATTTAAACCAGTGCCCGAAGAACGATTTAGAAAGAGAACAAATGAAAGAATATTCCATATGCTTCTAACATGGGAAGCCTGATGTATGCTCAGGTTTGTACAAGGCCTGACATTGCATTTGCTATAGAAATATTAGGACGATATCAGAGTAATCTAAGTATGAACCACTGGAGAGCAGTACAGAAAGTAATGAGATATCTTCAAGGAACTAAAGATTACATGCTTATGTATAGATTTTGAAGTGATTGGATATTCAGATTCTAATTTCGCTAGTTGTGTTGATTCACATAAATCAACATCTGAATATATTTTCATGATAGTAGATGGAGCTATATCATGGAGGAGTGTCAAGCAGACTATGGCTGCCACTTCTACTATGGAAGTAGAGTTCATTTCTTATTTTGAGGTTACTTTACATGGTGTATAGCTTAAGAGTTTTATATCTGGGCTTAGAGTTATAGATTCTATTTCTAGGCTATTAAGAATTTTCTGCGATAATTCAACTGCTGTTTTTATGGCTAAGAATAATAAAAGTGAAACTCGAAGTAAACATATCGACATTAAGTATCTAACCATAAGGGAATGTATTAAGGAAAAGAAAGTAGTCATTGAACACATAAGCACTAAATTAATGATCACTTATTTTTTGACTAAGGGCATGCCACTATTGAAATTTAAGGATTATGCAGAGAAAATGAGACTTGGTTCCACTATGTAATTATGTATGCAATCTATGAATGAAACTCTTATTAATTATGATGTTTTCTCATATTAATGTGCACCTTAAGTATTTGAAAAAATTCATAGGACCAAGAATAAACATAAGGTTTATTCATTAAGTGTTACCATATAAAGTATTATACTTGAGAACTAAACATATCATAATACATGGAAGATAATACTTGTTATCAGAGGACTTATCACCATGATTCATATGTTTATTTCTTAAAAAAGATAATCAATAAGATTAAGTTAATGCATCAATCAAGTCAAACGTATAGACCAAGTAGGAGAATGTAACCATTTTTTTAACCCAATTTATTATGGTCCAAACATTTCCCTCTCTTATTCCTAACATTTATGATGGTTAGAATGTTTTCTCATTAATTAGATGAAGGTTTTCTTATTGATTAAGATAAAAGTTTTCTCATAAGATGAACGCTTATTTTCAATATGATAACTCATAACTATAAAGCTTGATGAGAGCTAGACTATATATAGTGGATTTGGTCCCTAAGCTCATTCACTCAATTCAGAAAAGTCACACCATCAAACTAGAGTGTTGAGAGCTTAGAAGATTCAAAGCTAATGCGAGAAAAATTATAAGTTTTGAAGTGTGAATTTGAATACCAATGGCTAGAGGTATGATGATCTTTTGGGAGTTTAGTTTTCGATCATTTATATAATTTAATTTCATATTTTGGATCGTATTATTTTATTCTAACATAATTACTATGCCTGATCGATATTTAGTGATAAATAAAGCTAGTATGCTTGGTTTGAACGACAATATGCTTTGTTTGAACGGTATCAGAACACAAGGATGGAAGGTTCACAAAACCATTGTGGCTATGACCACAGTTCGAAGAGCATTTGAAGAGAGTTTGAACGACAGAATATTCCAAACACTAATTTATTCAGCGTGGCATTTGAACGGTGTGAGGCGGGTTTGAATGCCAACTCTGGGCAGAGATGGATTGGGGGAGTTATTTGAAGAATCTAAACCGTCCATCAATTATGATGTTTCTCTATTACAAATTGATTGAAATTTTTTGATTAGAAAGATATAAAAAGTCAAAGTCAAAATCAAATTTAATTTAAAATCCTACTTGAACAAGAAAGATTACGAATTGTACTATGGAATCCGAAAGTAAGTTGGAGAGATAAAGTTGAGAAAGAATAGAAAAAGTAAAACTACGATAAAAACAAAACCACCATTTATTTCTAACATAGAAAACGATTCAGTCCGTCAAGAGAGAGAAATTGTCACGAATTCGCCCAAACAGGATCAACCTAATAAATATTATTAGTAGATGTGAAAAGTACTTGCAACCTCTTAAATTGTCTACCATCCCATCCCAAGTGTTTAAGCTCCGTCTCTTAGCCGCAGTACGTCGTAATTAACTGCAACATAAATAGATTATCTTCGTATTTAGTACGTCGTAACTAATAGATTGTCTCCGCATTTGATACGTTGTACGTCGCTTTGGGTCACTCCTCTAATCATCGTGTTGGGTGTTGGTGTTGTTATAATCTCAAATAAGTTTTGTTTGAAACATTTTCAACAAAATCATGAAACCAATTAGGGATAATTACACTCTTACCCCCAAAATTATTATCTTTTCGTTTTCAGCCCCTCACTTTTTTTTTTCCCTACAAAAGAATCCCTGAACTCTTAGAACTCATCAAAATAGTCCTTCTAGTCATCTGTTAGAAGTTCTGTCAGAATTATAAACGCATGCATGTCATCAAAATAGTCCTTGTAGATGCATGTTACTTAATTTAGCACCGTCAAAAGCATGATGCATGAAAAGTGAAACAATAGCATTCTTAGCTTCAAGATCCCTCAATTAAATACAATATTGGGGGGGCATAGGCCATGAATAAACTCTCTATTCTTGTAATCACTAAGATCTTGTGCTCCCCTAGCATTAGCTAGAGGAGCAAGAAAATTCTCCCATTCTCATTCATCATTGTCTAATACAAGCAACACTTTCTCATTCGAACGACCCAGCCCAACATTCGAACACCGTAGCTCGAGAGAAAAAGAACAGCTTAGGTGTTTGAACGCTTGATGGATGGGTTATTTCATATTATGATTTATTTATTATTTTTGGATGTATAGCTAACCTCTAAATGTATGGAATGGCAACCACTTTGGCATCATTGAACATTTGGGCATTTGTTTGAATCTAGGCATGAGCCAACCTTCTCCCAACTCTCTTCTTATCCATATTCATATTGAGCTTCCTCCCATGGCTGAGGCTACACCTTTATTGCTTCCCCTCCTCAATTCGGTGACCCTCTTGTCGATAGGTAGCCCGTTCTCCCTCCTCTTCTACAATCTTGTTCGATCCTCAAGCCATTCATCCCCATCCTTTAGCTGATCTAGGTTAAACTCTATTAACCTAACCTTTCGCATAATTACCCCACAACTTCCCCAAAACATCTTCATCCCTATTATACCCTATCTAAATCATTGCATCTCCACTACCTCAACCTCCACAACGATCCTCTCTTCCATTTGAACTGCCCTAACTCCCAATCTACCAATAAAAAGTAGATCAATTCCTACCAAAAGCCTCACCAAAGAGCCTATCTATTTTTCTCTCTCCTAAGTATAGTATTGAGTAAGGATCGGGTTGCAACAAGTTAGTATTTGATACACCTTGTTAGAGTCTTTTCTTATTATATTAGTTATTTATTTTTATTAAAATAGATTTTTTGTAGGTTGTGTTCGAACGCGGAAGGGGTCTCGTTCGAATGCCTTTATGAACGCCTGCATTAGGTTCACAAAAACAAAGAATGCAAATGCGCGTTTGAACGCGGTTGGGCGTGTTCGAACGTCTGCATCAAGTTTGCAACGACAAAGAACGTCTTTTGTGCGTTCAAACGCGATCAGGTGCGTTCAAATGCAATCAATGGGAGTCCACTGGAATTTGGGTTAATAATTGTTATTTTAGCTTATTGGCTAGCCTCTATAAAGGTGTGGATGGCACCCAAAATTATTATGCTATTGGAATATTGGTTTCTTGCCTCTCTATCTTCTCTCTACCCTAATCTCCCTCCACCCTCTTCACCAACCTACCACCTCTACCGTTGGCAAGGTCTCTCATAACTTCTAATCTCCTTTATCTGTCGATTCCTCATCAACCATCCACCCTCATCTCCATTATCATCCATAACCCTATCTTCCTCCACCCGTCACCACCACCATCATCCACACTCTATCATATTTTCGTCCCAGTTGTAGTTCAAATATACGAAGGGCATAAAGAAAAAATTGTAGATCAGGCAGTTATGGATCGATCCCACTTGGTTTTATAATTTTCTAACTACGAAAGAATATTTGGTGAATATTTTTCCTCAATTGTGCAAACTACTTCCTATAATAAATCCAGATCTTGAAGGAATCATTCCGTAACCTATCATTGCTATCAGAGCCTATCAATTTAGTAACGTAGACTCCTACCAATTTGGTATCAAAGCCAGGTGGATCTAAAACCTCCATTAATGGTGGAAACAAAGAAGATGGCATCAATAAGGAGATCAATGGAGAACACACCGACAAGGGAAGACTCAATCCACGATAACCTTAACCGTGAGGCCGATTCCTTTGGAGCGACCACAGCATGACCGAGTCAACCAACATTCATGGGTATGAATATGGGCTTGACGGATGAACTTAGGGCCATGTTCCAAACATTGCTGCATAGGGTGGACGTAATGCAGAATGATCATAATGCTTTAAAGGAATATGTCATGAACCGATCGACTTCGTCATCTCCTCGACGAAGATCAGTGCCTCAAGAAGGACCGGCAGTGGGACCACACCGAACCGATACCCTACAAGTCTAGGTACGACATGTTAATATCAATGATCCTCTTTTACCTATGCCTACCCATCATCCCCCGCCTCCGATATAAACCCAGGACCGACGGTGGTGGAACCCGAGAAGCGTGTGGCACTGGTGCGCTTCGTCAATGAAGAGGATTGGCATTATGAGGATGATGTTGATCCTTTTGGAGATGGTGATGGGTGAGCTCAAGGACTTAGAGAAGGAGATCAACCAGCACAAAGGTTCAGACCTGAATTAAGGATTTTTTGCAAACCCAACAATGCTATCCGTGAAAAAATCGCATGCTTGAACTTTTCAAAATTCCAAGGCGGTGATCCAATGGATTGGATGTTTCAAGTGGAGCAATACTTTGATTGCCAAGGGACAACGGAGGACACAAAGGTTCAGATGGCAAGCTTTCACCTCCAAGGAACGACATTGCATTGGTATCGATCGATTATTCGTGATGGAGGATTTACCGATTGGGCTGACTTTTGTAGGAGGATTACACATAGATTTGGGACAGTGGCATATGACGATTTTGCTGCCACATTGAGCAAGATAGTTTAGAGGACAACCGTATTGGAGTACCAAACTTAATTTGAAAGAGTTAGTAGTCATTGTAAGCCACCTTAGCCCGAACCGACATTGATGAGCACATTCATTTTAAGGCCGCGGGAGGAGATACAGGCGAATGTTCGTGCTCTTTATCCTAACACTCTTGAGGAGGCCTTTGAGAAGGCTGTGAGGATGGAGCAAAAATATAAGGCTCTCAAGATGGCAGCAAAAATAAGTTAGGGCAACCGAGATGGACAGTTTGCGCCTAGAACGCTGGCTAGAAATTCTATGTGTTCAAAAACAGCGGCTGCTACGATCACCTTTGAGGCCTTCTTTCGATGTTAGAGGAGGCACAAGACCCCCCGTTCGAACTCTCACACCTTCCCAAGTGGAGGAGCGAAGAGCGAAGGGTCTTTGCTTTCAATGCGATGAACGTTTCACCCCCGGTCATCGGTGCTCCAAACCCGATCAGGAGTATGATGCTTATCGACGGTCTCGAGGAGGACGATGAGATTGTTCGTGATGGAGAGTGTTCAAAGGAGGTCCATGAGGAGGCTGTGGAGGAGGGCGCGGAGGAAGATATCCAAGCAGAAATATCGATGCATGCATATTTGGGTTCTTTCGCGCCGAGGATATTACGGGTGGATGGACTCGTTAGAAAGCATTGTGTGCACATCCTCATCTATTCGGGAAGTACACAACTTTCTAGATGAGAGGTTAGTGAGGAAGTTGGGCTTGGATGCCGAATCGACTTCGGGGTTTGACGTTGCTATTAGAGACGGCACGAAGCTTCGGGCGGAGAGCTTGTGTCGCCGGGTCAGTATACGGGTGCAAGGACACGACATCATTGTGGACTTTTATCTATTAGTGCTGCGAGGAGCAAACATTATCCTAGGCACACAGTGGTTATTCAGGAGCATGTGGATGAAATTTAAGCAAGGAAACAAAGTTGTGCAGCTTGATGGCGTTCGATCTCCACCGATTCCAGCAATGTAGCCGATAGTGGGGCTGCCTTGTGCGAGTGATTTGACCTATCTTTTTCAATTAGGACCAGCAGGAGATGAGCCTCAAATGAGTTCAGATACTACCATCGAGTTGTCTAATTTATTAGATAAATTTGTTGAACTATTTGAGGAGCCAAAGGAGTTGCCACCAAGGAGAACGGCGGACCATCGCATAGAGATTGTACCCGGGGTTGCACCAGCGAATGTGAGACCATATCGGTATCCACATGTGCAAAAGGAAGTTATCTCCAAGATGGTAGCCGAGATGTTGGCAATTCTAAATGAGGTGCCAAAGTGGAGGCCTTATTTGATCGGTAGGTGATTCATTATCTGAACCGATCAAAGGAGCCTTCCATATTTTATGGGACAGCGTATTCACACTTCAGCACAGCAAAGATGGGTCACAAAATTGCTAGGGTATGATTATAAAATTCAATACAAGAAAGGAACGGAAAATAGAGCGACGGATGCATTATCACGCCAACCCGATACCGTCGAGCTTGCAGCCTATTATTCTCCCACTTTTCCCTTTTCTTGATGAGCTAAGGTATGCATGTACATCTGACCCAATTGTTTTGAGATTGTTACATGAGGTATTGGATGACCCGGAGCGCCATCCAGAGTTGGAGAACCGAGGCAGTTTGCTGCTGGACCGCGGGTGCATTCGTGTGCCCGCAAATGACAGATTGCGGTAGAAATTATTGGAGCACTTCCACCAAACTCTAGAGGCAAGTCATAAGGGTGTCTTGAGAACTTATAGGAGGATATCTTAGAGTTGCACATGGCCAGGATTGAGGCAGGATGTGAGAAGTTTTGTCCGTGCTTGCGAAGTCTATCAAAGGGCTAAGGCAACCACATTGAAATCGGTCGAATACTTTAGCCTCTACCAATATCAGACTAGGTTTCGAAAGATATTTCTATGGGTTTCATAGAAGGTCTTCCGTTGGTACATGGTTATTTTGTTATTTTTGTGGTGGTTGACAGATTGAGTAAGTATGCATATTTTTCTACATTGTCACATCCATTTTCAGCCAAGTCATTGGCTAAAATTTTTGTTAGAGATGTTGCTCGGTTACATGGTGTGTCACACACGATTGTCTCGGATCGTGATCGTGTATTTATGAGGTGCTTTGTGGACTCTATTGAAGTTCAATTTGGCCTACCCTCCACAAACGGATGGCCAAACCGAGGTGGTCAATCGAGACATTGAGCAGCACTTGATGTGCTTTGTTGGAGAGATGCCGAGACGATGGTTAGAGTTCTTACAATGGGCGGAGTGATCTCCTACCACAGCCGCATTGGCATGACTCCGTTCGAGGTGGTGTATGGATGCATGGCTCTGATATTACACGCTTATGATCTAGTAGCATCTACAGATCGGACGAAGGTGGACTTAACTTTGATGGATAGAGATGCCACATTGAGGAGGTTGCGTGCCCATCTTAAACTTGCTCAAAACTGTATGAAGCAAGTTTATGATCGCAGCCATTGGGAGCAGGAGTTCGACATCGGTAGTTGGGTGTTGTGAGATTACAACCGTATCGACATGTGACCATGCATCCGATGCGTAACCAAAAGCTAGCACATCACTACTTTGGTCTGTTTCAGGTGTTAGAGCTTATCGATCCGATTGCATATAGTTTGAAGCTGCCGGAGGGGTCGAGAGTACATCCCGTCTTCCATGTTTCAATGTTGAGGGGAGCGGATTGGAGATCATGAGGTTATTGGATCAGTTCTACCGGAGCTATTGGAGGAGACAAAGATTATAGTAGAGCCAGTTCGCGTACTTGCTAGATGCCGACGATGTAATGGTACTATATTAGAGATGGAGATTCTAGTTGAGTGGCTTGGCAAGCCATCCGATAAGGCGACATGGGAGTTGGAGACTGACATCTTGGAGTATTTCCCCGATTTTACACCTTGAGGGCAAGGTGGGGGAAGCATGGTGGGCTAATACACCATGTTAGAGTATTTTCTTATTGCATTAGTTATTTATTTTTATTAAAATAAACTTCTTGTAGGTCACATTCAAACGTGGTAGGGGTCGCGTTCGAACACCTTTATGAACCCCTCCATCAGGTTCGCAAAAACAATTTCCCAACAAAATGTCGAGTTGTTGCGGGCGATTCAAGAAGGGTAGATTTGAGGATAAGAGATACCCCGATCTTCTACACCTAAACCAGCATGATGGAAAAGTGAGACATCACATGAACAATGACCCATGATGGTCCACTAATCAGCCAAGGACAAGAGAGAGAGAGAGAGAGAGAGAGAGAGAGAGAGAGAGAGAGAGACCATGCCCAAGCCGAGGCTAGGTGGGCCTTGCTGGTGAGCGTCATTTGAAGACGATGATGATGACAATTCCTGGATTGAAATGGATGATGAGGAAGACTAAGGAGTTGAAAGAGGAAGTCAGAGGAATCATGTATGGCTAGAGGATCACCCACCTTTGATCAAGGCTAGAGTAAGATTTCACCCCAATTGTGATACTGACATTCACAGGTTCATCATTCGATTAGAGTTTCTCAAATTTTAAGGTACAGATCCAGTGATTGGCTCTACTGTGTTGAACAACTTTTCATTTTTCAAGGCACGAATAAGAACCAAAAGGTTCTCCTCTCATCCTTCCACCTTAAGGATGTAATGTTATAGTGGTTTTGGTCGACTACCACTCATTGGCTGACCAAAACGTGGGTAGAGTTTTACCGTTTGGTATACAAAAAATTTGGATCATTGAACTATGAAGATTTTCAGGCTATTTTGATGAAGAATGTAAGATGACAATGAGAGCTTATCAAGAAGAATTTGAGAGGCTGTCTAACTTATGCACTCCATAGTGGTCGCAAGTTCCTATAGGTACAACTGGACAATGACCACCATTTCACACTTCTACCAAAGTGAAGACAATCCATATGACCCCTATACATACTTTAACACCTGCCGAGGTAGAGTAGCGAAGGGCCAAAGGGTTATGCTTCTGATGCAACAAGAAGTTCACCCTAGGACATCACAATGCTTGATCGACTAGTATAGTGAAGCCGAGGAGGACATACACAAGGATAAGGTAACTGTCGGCGATGAGCATGAGGAGCAGCATCTGGTGGTTGAGGAGAAGTTAGACTCAAAGAAGATATGAGCGGGCATCTCATTACACATACTCTAGAGCCGCAGCATCGTCGAGGATCTCTAGGTGGACGGTATCATCTGCACTAGGGTGCATCTTTGCAGTCACTCATAGGCTTGTTGAGCATTACTAATGTAACGCCCCCGCTCGGCACGGCACGTGCATGCCCACGCGCCCACACGGCACGCGCGGTGCACGCGACAGGTTGGGCGGGGCCCGTCATGCACAGATACTCTCCTGTGCACATATAATCATGACATCATCAAATAAAACCTGTTAACCTATCCATGATCACATAACCTATTAGGTTTTTATTTGTTGGCAATTGTGTACAAAATATTCTAAGTGTATTTTTTCATGTATATGAGCTTTACACAAGTCTAGAATATCTCTGGTTTGAAGAATGCAAGATTATTGGAGAAAAGCCGTTGAGTTCACACCGTGTTCACAAACGCGTTCGAACGCAGAATCTGCGTTCACACAGACAGAGAGCCGCGTTCACAAACGCGTTCGAACGCGGAATCTGCGTTCACACATATAGAGAGCCGCGTTCACAAACGCGTTCGAACGCGGGTACTGCGTTCACATAGACCGAGAGCTGCGTTTATAAACGCGTTCGAACGCAACCTGAAGAATTCAAGTTGTCGCGTTCGAACATACTCAGGCCCGTTCGAACGCACCTGAGATCAAGTCATGCCGTTCGAACGCATCCGGGCCGCGTTCGAACGCACCAATGAAGTTTGATAAAATTGGACTTTCGTGAGTACGGATAAGACTTGGATTTGACTCTATCTTGGAGATCATATATAAGGATTGTGATGCCCTATCTCTAGGGTGATTGAAGAAGCATTATTGAAGGAGACTTCTTGAGGCTACATCGGTTCTTCAACTAACAAGGTTCCACTCATCAATAAAAAGTTAATCTTTCGTCTTAAGGGTTATCTAGACGAAAGATCAATCTCGAGGGTTACTGAGGTTGGACTTCAATCACGAGAAGTAGTGAATCGTGGGTTCTAGCGAGCAAGACTAAGAAGAACAAAGTCGTTTGGATCGACGGGTTGTTTTGTGAGTCAGTCTTGTAACTGCTACTATTCTAGTGATTGGTTTTGATCCGAGTTTGGATCCGTGGTTTTTTCCCGTTTGGGTTTTTCCACGTTAAAATCTTGGCGTTCATCTCTGCTTTCGTTCCTAATATTTCTACGGACTTTTACTTAAGCGAACGAGTGATATCATTGCCTAGTATTTAGATACATACTTGTGTCTAGGGGTTTTTTCAATTGGTATCAAAGAGGGTTCTCTCACTCTTTGAGAGAGATCAGATAGGCATGGATTTTCATAGAGATGGACCATCATCTATTAGACCTCCTATCCTAGATGGATCAAATTATGGATATTGGAAAGCTTGGATGAGAGCTTACTTGAAGTCTATAGATGAACGAGTATGGTTTGCCGTTGTGAACGGTTGGAGTCCACCAATGTACATGGTGGATGATAAACTTGTTGATAAATCGATAGAGTCATGGGATATATCAAACTATGAAAAAGTTGGATGGAATAGCAAGGCAATAAATGCAATTTTTGGTTGTGTTTCCTCGGAAGAATTTAGAAGATTTTCTACTTGTGAGATAGCAAAAGAAGCTTGGACGATCTTAGAAACTACTCACGAAGGAACTATGGCTGTAAAACTTTCTAAACTTCAGAGGTTGACTACTAGTTTTGAAACTCTACGTATGGAGGAGAATGAGACATTTGATGAGTTCTATGCAAAGCTGAGTGATATAGTCAACTCCAGTTTCAACCTAGGAGAGAAAATTCCCGAAAACGAACTTGTCCGTAAGATCCTTAGGTCTCTTCCGAGAAAGGTTTCGGGCGAAAGTTACAGCTAATGAGGAAAGTAAGGACATCGATTCTATGAAAGTTGAACAATTGGTAGGAAATCTACAAACATTTGAGTCCAGTATTTCAAAACCGAGGAAGTCCAAAGGGATTGCTCTATCCACAGTTGAAGAAATTATAGAGGAGTCTGATGATGAAGGTGATTTAGATGTTGAGATGTTGGCCATGTTCGTCAAAAAGTTTAATAAATTCTTTCGAAAGCCAAACAAGTTGAATGCTGAAAAACTTGAGAAAAACAAAGCTTTTGTGAAAAAAAAGAATACTGCGAATTCGAATATAGGTGTGAGCAACAACAGTGGCAAACAGAAAAATAAGAATTCTGAGAATAAAGTTCGATGTTTTGAATGTTCTGGTTTTGGACGCATAGCACAAGAATGCCCTAATCGCCTTAAGAAGAAGGGTAAAGCTATGAAAGTTACTTGGGATGACTCAGATGAATCTGATGATGATTCTGGAAAAGACGAAGAAAACTTTGTTGCTTTTGCCTCTTCTCTACTTAATATCAATTCTGTTGTTGATACTGATAGTACAGATGATCAGGATATGTTACCAGTTGAGGAAGATGAATCTGAAATTCAAAAGGCATATAATGACCTGTACTTGGAGTCGTTTAAACTCAAGAAAAACAATCTTAGACTACTTCAACGACTCAAGCTAATCGAACAAGAAATAATTCAATTTGAGGAGACGTACAAATTGGAACTTGAATGTGTCAAAGACCTTTCTAAACAACTTGACAATGCAAAAAATAAAATGAAGGCTGATGAAATTGAACTAGAGCAACTGAATAAGGAAGTGACATTTCTAAAAGGGAAGAACAAACTTGACGACATTATAAAGGCTCAGATCTCTAGAAAAGACAGGTATGGTGTTGGATACACTAGTAATTCAAATAATAATAAAACTGTCTTCGTTTCTGTAGGTATACAAAAGGAAGAATATCTGAAGTCATCAACCGCATTTACAAAGCAATCCTGGATGAATGCTTCTAAACTGAAGGTGAATCTACAAACTGGTGAATCGTCAACGGCACCAAAGGTAAACTTTAGTCACACTCCTCGACAAAAGTGAGTAGAAAAGGGTTTGTTCCGACATGCTATCATTGCGGCATTCTAGGGAATATTCGACCTCATTGCAAATTTTTGCAAAAACCTAGAAGTGCTTTCATTTATGGGATAAAAATAAAGGCCATATGGGTCAAGAAAAGTGATTTGAAATGTTATGTTGTTCATACAGCCTTAAAAGCTTTAAATTTTGATTTGCGGTATTTAGACAGTGGCTGTTCAAGACATATGTCGGGTGACAAGTCATTATTTTCTAATCTTGAAAAACATGAAGGGGGAGTTGTGACATTCGGAGATTGTAATTCATCTAAGGTAATAGGTAAAGGAAAGGTAAGTTCTCCGAGGGTTCCTATTCTTGAAATGTTCTTTATGTTAAGGGCTTGAAAGCAAATCTTCTGAGTATCAGTCAATTTTGTGATGAAGATTATGAGGTAAAATTCTCCAAAAATGATTGTACTATTCTAGATCATGGTGATAATGTTATATGTTATGGATCTAGAACATCTGATAATTGCTATGTTGTTGGAATGTCACATAAACTGAAATGTAACAGTGCCTCTTTCGACATTGCAGATCTTTGGCATCAACATCTTGGACATGTAAATCACAAGAATTATTTGCTCTGTCCAAACAAGAAGTGGTAAGAGGAATACCTAAGATGAAAGAAATGCCAAAAAGAGTGTGCGATTCGTGTCAAATTGGAAAACAAATTCGGATCTCACACAAGAAGGTAAATGCAGCTACCACCGACCGTGTGCTTCAATTAGTTCACATGGACTTGATGGGTCCAACAAAAATGGAAAGAGGTAAACGCTATATATTCTTAATGGTTGATGATTACTCCAGATATACCTGGGTTGCCTTTCTACGTGAGAAGTCTGAAACCTTTAAAGTTTTTAAATCACTATGCTTAAAATTGTAGAATAAAAAATCTACAACCGTAGTTAGGATTCGTTCTGATCATGGAAGAGAATTTGAAAATGAAATTTTTTATATATTTTGCAATTCTCTTGGTATTCAACATGAGTTTTCAGCTCCTATAACTCCACAACAGAACGGGATTGTTGAAAGAAATAACCGAGTTGTGCAGGAAATGGCTAGGGTTATGTTTCACGCTAAAAAGGTTACTCAAAGGTTTTGGGTGGAGGCGGTCAATACAGCGGTACATGTGATAAATCGTGTTTATCTAAGACCAGGTACAAAAATGACTGCTTATGAAATCTGGAAAGGTAAGAAACCTAGTGTTAAACATTTTTGAGTTTTTGGTAGTAAATGTAATATCTTGCGTGATCGAGAATATTTGACTAAATTTGACACTAGAAGTAGCGAAGGCATCTTCTTGGGGTATTCGAATAATAGTAGAGCCTACAGAGTATTTAATCTTGACACTTCTACTATTATGGAATCTGCTAATGTTATGATAGATGAATCCATGACTGATTTAACTAAAGCTACTCCTATTTTTATTTCTGCAGATACATATGACGAAGAAATAGGAAAGGAGCTTGATCTGGAAATTGAGGATTAGGACGAGGACAAAGTTGAAAGGAACAAAGATGACTGCAACGTACCGGAACCATCTGCCAGAGTAAAATCAAATCATCCACTGTCACAAGTGATCGGAGACGTGAATGAACCAATTAAGACAAGACGACAAATCCAAAGTGAGGTATCATTTACTTGTTATACATCTTCTTTTGAACCTAAAAATGTGAAGGAAACATTGTTAGACGATTCTTGGGTTAATGCTATGCATGAGGAATTAGAGCAATTTTCTAGGAATGATGTTTAGTATTTAGTTCCTAGACCTAAGAATGTGAATGTCATTGGAACAAAATGGATTTACAAGAATAAAAGTGATGAACATGGCAATATAGTTCGAAATAAAACTAGACTCGTAGCATAGGGATATACTCAGGTTGAGGGTATAGATTTTGATGAGACATTTGCTCTTGTTGCTAGATTAGAATCTATTCGTATATAGCTTGCTATTTCTTGTCACTTAAAGTTTAAATTGTTTCAAATGAATGTAAAAGTGCTTTCTTGAAAGGTACTCTGAATGAAGATGTTTATGTGGAACAACCGAAAGGGTTCGAAGATCAAAAATTTCCTTCTCATGTGTTTAAACTGAAAAAGGCCCTCTATGGGCTAAAACAAGCTCCAAGAGCTTGGTATGAGAAGTTGACCACTTTTTTAGTGGATGCGGGGTTCACTCGAGGGGGAGTGGACAAGACATTGTTTATTAGACAGTCAAACAAGAGTTTAGTTGTGGCACAAATATATGTGGATGATATTGTCTTCGGGGCAACGAGTCGATCATTAGCTAAGGAGTTTGCAGATCTTATGCATAGTCATTTTTAGATGAGCATGATGGGTGAGTTGAAGTTCTTTTTGGGACTTCAAATTACTCAGTTGGAAAGAGGGATATTTATCGCTTAAACCAAGTATGCTAAGGATCTTGTGACTAAATTCGGTTTAGAAAATGCAAAACATGCTAGAACTCCTATGAGTACAACTACCAAATTAGGTAAGGATATTTCAGGAAAAAGTGTATAGGAGCATGATTGGTAGTCATTTGTACTTAACTGCTAGTAGACCAGACATTGCATTTAGTGCCGGTGTGTGTGCTAGGTTTCAGTCTAAACCTAAGGAGGCACATTTGTTTGCTGTGAAACGTATCATAAAATATGTCGGTGGCACAGTTGACTTAGGTATCTGGTTTACGTATGACTCGGGAGCTATCATATCTAGATACACGGATTCTGATTGGGCAAGTTCATGTGATGATAGAAAAAGTACCTCAGGTGGATGTTTTTATATTGAAAATAATTTGGTTGATTGGCACAGTAAGAAAGAAAACTCAATATCTTTATCTACTGCGGAGGCCGAGTACATTACAGTGGGAAGTTGTTGTTCTCAATTACTATGGATGAAACAGATGGTCAAAAATTACGGCATTGAACAAGATACTATGGTGCCTTATTGTGACAATATGAGTGCTATTAATATTTCGAAAAATCCTGTTCAACACTCGCGTACAAAGCATATTGATATCTGACATCATTTTATACGCGAGTTAGTTGAAGACAAAACAATAGCACTAGAACATGTTGAGACGGAGAAACAATTGGGTGATCTATTTATAAAACCTTTGGATTTACAGAGATTTGAGTATATTTGTACTTCTTTAGGGATTTGTGCTTTGGATTGATTTTTTTGTTTGGTTTGCGTGTTTCTTTTTTATTATTTCTTTTCGTTTCTTTTTAGGTTTTCTTTATTCTGAACTTTTCCTTAGTTTTAGTTTCAGATTTGTCAAGAGTTTTTGTCATAAAAAAATTTGATGCACTCTTAGATTTAATAATATACTCTTGAGATATAAATATGATTTTTCTCTTGATTATGAGTTATGATAGTCAATTCTGTCATCTTGCAGTATATTATATCATTTCTGATTTGTTCACTCTCTCGACTTCTATGATAATTAAACTAAATTTAATGCACTCATAATGTGTGTATATTCTTGAGTGAGCATGACATCATGAAATTGTTTTTAAATAGCTCACTATTGACGTTGATTTGCACAGTTTGACCTCATGCTTAGTCATCACAAATGTGTTCATAAAAGATCAATGAAAAGGGCTACAATGAGTTTGTGTGAAAGCCATCTTGTTTAGAGTCCAGTTTGACTTAGTACATTGCTTGCAAATTAAATAAATTTTTTGATGTTTGTGAATATCTTCTTGCACATTGTTTGATATGTACTACAAGAAAAGGGCTACCTACTCATGTGTGACAGTCATAATTGCACCTAAGTCGATTTGACTACTAAGTCGGTTTGACTATTGTGTTGTATCATTGTTTAAATAGGAAAGTTTATTTAAGAAGAATGTTTCATGTTATCTATGCTCACCTTGCATATGTATATTGTTATGATCAATCAAGATTAATTTAATTTTGAGTAATGCATTAGAATTGATTATAATATGCTTTTGATGATTTGATTGATCTGTGTATGACTTATTTCATTCGATTGTCATATTCTATGTCTTGAATCTATTTTGAATGTTTAGAGGTGCATCTCCAAAAAGATTTTTTGTTTTTTTCTTAGATTTTTTATTTAAAATAAAAAAAGGGTGTTCGAATGCAAATTTTTGAGTTCGAACGCGGTGACTGGCGCGTTCGAACGCGCAGACTGGTGCGTTCGAACGCACTCGAGGATTCTTTATATATTGCGTCCGAACCCAAGGGTTTTCATCGTCCATCTTCCAAACCCTAGAAACCCTTCATTTTCTCCCTCTCAAATCTTCAAGATCTTGGTATTTTTCATCAAATTTCTCACTACAAACCCTTTTAAAGGGTCGTTCTCCTCCGGATCTAGCATCTTTCGGCCGAATTTCTTAGTTTTTCTTCACTTTTGTGAGGTATGACCATCCATCAATTTTCCTATTTTTTATTCAATTAAGTCTCTTGATCTTGATTGATTTCGTGCGTTTTCGAGTTTTGATCACGTTAAAGTTACTATCTTGATGTTTCTTGTGTGATTGAACGTGATATCTTAGCGTTTTCAAGTGGATTATGGATTTCATTTAGGGCCTTCATGATTTCTTGGATTTTTTTTATTTCTTGCTATCTTTTTGTTTGCTTTGGGCATGTATTGATTCTTGCATCTTGTTTTTTTCTCAAGAATTCCTAGAAAAGCTGCAGTTTCCAAGAAACCTAGGCCGCCTTCCTCACCTACTTCGGCTCCCAAGTTTTCAACATCTACGGCTGCGGGGCGTTACAAACATAATTTTGGCACTTGTCCTGTTATCTGTGAACGACCCGTGGTCATTTCCGATTTTTCTTCTTTGGGGATAGAACAAATATTTACTGAGCGAGGATGGTTATCGGTGTGTGGGATGAGCGGGACTGCTTATGTGGAAGTTGTTCGGAAATTTTTTAGTAATGCCACGGTTTTAGATCACTGTATACGTTCTACTATTCGTGGGGTGTCTGTATACCTGGACTTAGATGTTATTCGCGCTGAGCTTCATCTTCCTGATGGTGAGTTCCAGTATCCAACGTCTGCTCCACTTCCAGATGTTGATGAATATGCTGGCACTTTACTGATCAAAGGGGAACGTTGGAAGGGAAACATGATGCCGCATGCAAAGCTGACGTTCGTGGCTCGCATGCTTCACCTGTTTTGTCTGTACAATGTCACCCGCAAGACTCGACATTCAAGTATTAGTCTGGATCGTGCATTTCTTCTTCATGCAATGTTATCTGGAGTCTCGGTTGATTTGGCTGCGGTGATCTATGATTCAATACTCACAGCTGCACAGAAAGATGCACCTCATGAGGGGTTACCGTTTGGCATCTTTATTACAAATTTGTGCACTCAAAGTGGGGTGCGTGTGGATGCTTCGGAACCTTCTCTTACTTCGCACAAACCGTTGGATCAGATTACTCTTAAGCGGAGTCAAGCTCACGACCAGTCGTCTCCTCTCAAGCCGTCCTCTTCCGCCGCTGGTCGCTCCTCGCACCTCGACAGCTCTAATGATAGCTTTGACGGTGACACATCTCACTCTCAGGGGGAGTTACCATAGTACTCTAACCGTTTCGATTAGCTTAGTACTCAAGTGTAGGATCTCCATTCGGCAGTGCATGATTTACGAGCTGAGCAAGCTCGTCAGGGGACTGTACTTGACTCTGTGTTGACGATCCTTCAGCGTTAGTTTCCTCCGAGTTCCTAGTCTTTGGCATTTGTGTCAAAAAGGGGGAGAGTGTCTATGTGTCTAGGTGTGTAGGGGGAGCATGGTAATAGGGGGAGTTTATTAGAGTCTTTCTGTCTTTCTAATCTTGCTTATAACCTTGCTTGGAGGAATTGTGAACTTTGTCTGTTTAAGTACTTTTGAACTTATGCTCCATTGATAACTTGTGTTTGGATTGTTTATTCATTTCAAGTTATTTTCACTTGATCTTGGATTGGTATATGTTTATTTGTAAGGATTGATGTGCAAAATATTCTAGTCTTGTTGATTGCTCAATTTGAAGTTTTTGTAATATCTTGTAACCTAGATATTTTGTCACAAATTGCCAAAGGGGGAGATTGTTAGGTTTTTATTTGTTGGCAATTGTGTACAAAATATTCGAACGCGGGTACTGCGTTCACACAGATAGAGAACCACGTTCACAAACACATTCGAACGTGGATACTGCGTTCACACAGACCGAGAGTTGCGTTCACAAACACGTTCGAACGCAACCTGAAGAATTCAAGTTGTCACGTTCGAACGCACTCGGGCCCGTTCTAACGCACTTGAGATCAAGTCATGTCGTTCGAACGCACCCGGGCCGCGTTCGAACGCACCAACGAAGTTTAATAAAATTGGACTTTCGTGAGTACGGATAAGACTTAGATTTGGCTCTATCTTGGAGATCATACATAAGGATTGTGATGCCCTATCTCTAGGGTGATTGAAGAAGCATTATTGAAGGAGACTTCTTGAGGCTACATCGGTTCTTCAACTAACAAGATTCCACTCATCAATAAAAAGTTAATCTTTCGTCTTAAGGGTTATCTAGACGAAAGATCAATCTCGAGGGTTACTGAGGTTGGACTTCAATCACGAGAAGTAGTGAATCGTGGGTTCTAGCGAGCAAGACTAAGAAGAACAAAGTCGTTTGGATCGACGGGTTGTTTTGTGAGTCAGTCTTGTAACTGCTACTATTCTAGTGATTGGTTTTGATCCGAGTTTGGATCCGTGGTTTTTTCCCGTTTGGGTTTTTCCATGTTAAAATCTTGGCGTTCATCTCTGCTTTCGTTCCTAATATTTCTATGGACTTTTACTTAAGCGAACGAGTGATATCATTGCCTAGTATTTAGATACATACTTGTGTCTATGGGTTTTTCAAGCTTGTTAACATATGAATATCCAAGTCCATAATAATATACACTAGACCACTACATAATCTGGCAGGGCCCACACAGACCACAACAAACCATCAAGATACAACTAAACAACTGATATACGAGTGCTATAAAATCTGACATATACTATACAAATCATCATCTGATACAATAAGGTATAAATATAACAAATAACGATAGAACTCAATGTCTGGTTAAACTATCTTCTATACCGTCTCGCATCAATAGCTCACTTCATCATCACTCTAAAATATCTTCTCAAGATATCTCAGGTCGCTATCACGTACCACAAATTTGAGGGGTTAGAAAAGAAATAAAGAGAGTCATGAACAAAAGGCTCAGTGAATAGACCTTACCCTGAGTTAGTGATGCCAAATAGAGAGTAAATCATATACTGGATAATATGAATCAGAAAGAGTATCATGTCATGAATGAGTATATGAATGTATCCTCAATAATATATAAATGAAAAGTAGATAACATGTCATAACTGATACAAGTATATAATCCTCGACCATGAGTAAACAAATCTCTGTATCATACTATCATCATAACTCTCCCTCAAATATGACACATGATGCATGCCGACCATGACCACGTTATGATATCAAATGCAATCATATATGATGTATATTGACAACCCAATAATCAGGTATGTCAGATAATAATGAAATCATATGCATTTCTCAACATCACGATCATCATCGATATCTCGGTATAATATCATCATACTAGACCACTGTGCACAGTCAATACCCGGTTCCTGGTTTCAACTTCATGTTCAAAGGCTCAGAGCATACTCCGCCACCCGCAAGAGTATCTCTAATATAATCATACCCCACCACTCGCTAGGGTATCAACATCCATCCAGACCAGGCACCCACATAGTTGATAGAAACCTCGTGAGAATAACTCGCCACATATGCCCTAGCGAACGGCATGTGTCCAAATGTCTGCTGCGCACACAGACTAACGACCTCAAACGTAAGGCCAACAGGATCGCGACTATGTCAAGCGATCAATTATCTCCAGGCACACCCTGACCCTCGCGCCTACTCGGGTATCCTCACGCTTTCTATCAACTATCCTATCAATCACATTTCATGCTTTCCTTCTAAATGACAGATCATATGCATATATCCAGTATGATAACAAGTCAATGCATAATAGGAATTTAGGTGAAATAGGAATCAATAGAAAAATGATGCAATGTAGTCTGTAACTATATAGTCAACACATGCATACTCATGCTAATCTATTATATGCATACCCATGCTACACATCAACTGGACATAACCTCACCACAGTATAATCATATCTCATCATCTCTATTTATCATCATCATACTCATATCCAAGATCAGCCTAATTATATGCATGATAGAAATATGCTCGACTGTAATCATCTCTAGATAAAGTCATATAATCATGTTGGAGGCCAAAACATGCATGTACATAATATATAATATAACCTAATTTGAGAAAGGGATCTAGGGGATAAGACTACTCACACTGATCAGAAGATATAAACCACGTATCCCTTACATCCGCCCATCAACCGTGTTACACTTCTCGCTAGCAAGGTCCACGGGGTCTCAAATAAGGGGTTCGAGATCTGAAAATGTTTAAGTAACATAAAGTTAGTTGTTTATCCCATTATAATCCGTTCGAGTAAAATATGATGATTTATTAGATTTTAGAATTTCTACTTAATTTTATAATTGGCTAGATTTTTATTATAAATAAAATATAAATATAGATAGAAAAACCTAATTATAATTAAATTATATCTTGATTAATTTGGGACTATCTAGTCATTATCTTATTTGTTAAAAAATAATAATGTATAATAAATTAATAGAATTACTTAAAATGTATATCCTAAGAATATTAGAATATAAATCTAATAATTATAATTTACAAATCTATCTATTAATCTAATATACATATAAGTAAATAAATAAATAAACAAATAAATAAATATAAGTATTACCTATATTTATGTGTAATAGTTTATAACTTAATTAATCATCAATAAACTTTAAGTAATAATAATCATAATGATGAATATGTATTATTATTAAAATAAATAATGTCTAAATCTATTTGTATTAATTAAGACAGAAATACCTAAATAAATAAATAATAAAATTAAAAGGATAAAGGATCTCTGCTACAGTGCTGGGCTCGGGCCAAGCACTGGCCTGCTACAGTGCTGGGCTCGAGCTCAACACTAGCCCAGCACTGTTGCAGAAAATAAGAAGAGGAGAAGCAGCTAAGGAAGAAGAAGAAGAAGAAAGGAAGAAGAAAGAAGGAAGAAGAAGAAGAAGAAGAAAAGAGAAGAGAAGAAGAGAAGAAAAGAGAGGAGGGGAGGGAACTACGGAACCGGGTCGGCGGGGAAGGCACCGGCAGCTGGCTGGCCACCAGCTGCCGGCCTCTCGCCGGCGGCTCGGCTTCGACGAGCCCGAGCCCAAAGTAAGAAAAAGAGAAAGAGAGAGAGGGATAGTGAGAGGGAGAGAGAAGAAGAGAGAAGAAGAGAGAGAGAGGGAGAAAGAGCTCACCGGCGCTCGTGGAGGTGGCGACGGCAGCAACCGGCCTCGGCGAGAGAGAGACAGGATCGAGAGAGAGAAAGAGAGAGAGAGAAAGAGAAAGAGATATTTAAAGAGAGAGAGGGAAGGCGGTGGGGGGGGGGTCTTGGCGGTGGCTGAGAGGAGAGGACGCGAGGGGGGCGTGGCACGCTCCCCTCCAGCCACTACATGGCACGAGGCCGACTACACTATGGCCGGCCACGTCGTGCCCTGTTTTTTTTTTTTTTTTTTTTTTTTTTTTTTTTTTTTTTTGGGGATTGGGTTGTTACAACTAACTAGGCCTATTTGATGCAGTTGGCTCCTAATGAATTGGCTCATTTTTTTATAGGAGTTTTTGGTTCTCTTTGAAGAGTAGAAGAGATTGCCATCACTATGTGAGATGGATCACTACATTGAGATTATGCCGGGCGCCAGACCAGCAATTATGAGGTCATATCGCTAAACTCACATTTAGAAAAAAGGAGATTGCAGACTGGTGGCAAAGATGTTGGAGTAGGGGATCATACAGCCTAGTCGTAGTGCCTACTCTTCGCCTATTTTGCTGGTGAGAAAGAAGGACAGGACTTGGCAATTCTGTGTGGACTATGACGCGCTGAATTTTGTCACTTTTAAGGATCAATATCCCATACTGGTCATTGAGGAATTGCTGGATGAGTTGACGAACGCATTATTTTTCAACAAGCTTGATTTGAGGGCTGGATATCACTAGATTTGAGTGCACCCTAATGATGTTCACAAATATTGTTTTAGACAAAGGTGATATGAACTGAGTCCCGCTACCTGATCAAGCTCAGATGTAGGAAAGCAGTCCATATAATCAAAGGGAAATAATCCCAAAATATTCTACCGTAGAGAGAAAATTATAAAACCAGTGGTGGTCGATCCGTAACTTCCTGATATTCACATTCTTTGCAGATTTTGACTAAAATTGGGACTAAATTATGCAAAAGTGGGGGGAAGGTGAAGGTGACAGGTAATGGTGATGATGGGGTGAGGGTTGATAATGGTGATGGAATGGATGACTCATCATATTGAGGAGATAAGGATGAGAGGGGAGAAGTGGTTGAGATCCCAAGGAGGAGGGAGGACTCGACAGTCAAGGGGGATTAGAGGACACCAGCATTGAGATGGCGCATGGCTAGGGCTTGAACGAAGAGGAATAAGGATTAGGGTAGAGAGGAAGGGAAGGGATAGAAATAAATATTCATTCATAATGATCCTTTAGGTTGCCATCCACATCTTAAGAGGCTAACCTAACAAGCCAAAATGACAAATAATAACCCTAGAAAAAATAAAGTCTCATCGACCACATTCGAACGGGCTCGAGCACGTTCGAACGCGCAATTCACATTTGCTGTCAGGCGTTCGCACGCGGGCATTCGCACGCGGGCGTTCGAACAGAGTCAAGTGCGTTCAAACACATAAATTGTGTTCTCTATTGATGCGAACACCTGCAGGCATTCGCAAGGGTTGTTTGAATGCGACTCTCCCGTGTTCGAACATGACGTACAAAATCCTTATTTTTCTAAAAAAGAACAACTAAAACAAAGTAAGAATAGATGATACGATTTGAACTTCACCGATGTCATCTTAAGCATGGGTACACTTTAGGGGTGTCTTTTTGTCTCTTGTTTTAGTGTTTAATTCTAAAAAAAATAAGGTTTTTGTATGTCACATTCGAACGCAGGTAGAGTGCGTTCGAACACGCTTGTGAACGTCTGCCATCGGTTCGCACATCAAACGCGCCTACGAACGTGCCTACGAATGCGTGCATCATGTTTGCAAATCTAGAGAAGTACGAAATATGTGTGTTCGAACGCAATCGGGCGCGTTCGAACGTGGTCGGCAAAGATATACTATTTAGGGTTAATAATTGCCATTTTTGAATTGTTTGATTAATCTCTTAAGGTGTGGATGGCAACCATGGAATCATTATTGATGAATTGAGATTTTGCCCTACCTCCTTCGTCTTCTTCTCTCCTGTTCTCTCGTTCCCCGGCGACACTGCTTCTACCCTTCTTCAACCGGCCAATCACCCTAGTCCTTTAGGGGCAGCCCTGTCCTCCCCTTTCTTTCGATCTATCCATCACTTGCCTTAATCCTTCCATCACTCATAACCCTTCCACCACTATTTATTCACCGATGCCACCCCATTAACGCCGGTGCACCATCATCCACCACTATCTAGGATCTCGTGCCTTCATCCATTGATCCTAAGATAAACTACTCGATGTTCGTTCACTAATCGGATGATATCTTGAGATCTCGATATCTGATTTGCCTAAAGTTTGATTTGCCTAAAGTTTGATTTGTTGGAAAGCTCACATTGATCTGATGGCAGTATCTTTTGGGATCTATTTCCAAATTTTTGTGTCAGATGCTGTCCAGATCCGAAAATCAGAATAGATCGAGCCTTGGCCAAAAAGGGAGATCATATCAAGCTGGTATTAAAGCCACCGTTCCTCGGACATGTGCTTCCTATGATGACAACCAGAACTATGGCTGCATGGCGAGATGATGAAGAAGAGATTCTACCAATAAAGGAGGGGGAAACAGTTGGAAGGGACTTCCACTGCGGAACTGTCCGATCAAATCGGAATATGGAAGAACCTAGTGTTCAAGCCGTGCTGGGGTCTCTTTCTGAACAAATGGCCATCAACAACCATATGATGACGGAGATGATGTGGGAATTACGGGCGACAAGGGAAGCCATTGCGAACGGGAATACACCATCGACCCCATGACATGGAGTCCACTCCCATGAACCCGCCGCCACCGGTTCAGAATTTGCAACCACAAGAGCCGTTGCTGCCACCACCCTATGGGCAGAGACAAGCAAGGATGGTTCCACCAGGCCCAATTGCAGGTGAACCCATCCGACGAGTGAACCATTATGGATATCACCTTGGAGATCTAGATCCGTGGGCAGGGCAATACGAATTGGAACCACGACGAGTAAATCAAAATCGAAGGAGGGATCATTAACCATTCATAGTGCATCCTCCTTCGGTTAGACAAGGACTTGGATCAAAACTTGGGCTGACTTTTGCGCCGATATCATGCGGTGATTTGGAGTGTTAGGGTATGAAGACTTCGATGCTCTCCTCTCAAAGACGGTGCAAAAGACCACGGTTGGGGCATACCTAGAAGAATTTGAGGGGATAAGTAGGCGATGCCAACCTCCATGGATGGATCAACAACTTCGCAGAACCTTCATCTCCGGGTTGCGGGGAGATATACAAGCCGACATGAGGGCTTTAAGGCCTAGAACCTTAAAGGATGCCTTCGAATATGCGGTGCTCATGGAAGACAAACATCGAGCCATGAAGTTATATCTAAAATAGAACTGGACGAGCCAAGGAAGCAGCAATCAAGCTCAATTAACCATAGCGGCAGGGAATGTTATCGGAGTACCAAGAGCCGCTGCTACAATGTTGCCTCCTTGATCACCCATGAAGCCATCCCAAGATGTGAAGTATGCACCTAGGGGTCCGGGACGAGCACTCACATTTGCTCAAGTGGAGGAACAAAGAGCCAAAGGCCTATGTTTTCGTTGTGATGAGAAGTTTGTACCCGGACATCGCTGTGCTAAACTGATGGGATCGGTGATGCTAATAGATGGATTAGAGGATGTGGAGGAAGAGTTTGTAGCTGAAGATGAAGGTGTAGCTGGATATCAAGGAGGAGTCGGAACCCATGGAAGGGTTTGATGTGACGATTGGAGATGGCACCACATTGAGGGCAGATTTTATTTGTGGACATGTGGAATTAAAGGTGCAAGGCCAAACTTTCACATTGGATCTTTATCCATTGGCCTTGCGAGGTGTCGACATTATCTTGGGGACCCAATGGCTACAAAACTTGGGGCTCGTAACATTTGATTTTTCAAACCTCACACTGATATTTCGGAGGATTGGTCGAAGGGTGCTGTTGGATGGAAACCAACCGCTGCAAGGGCCAACGTTGCAACCACTTTTGGGCCTTCCTTGTGCAGGGGACTGAGCTCTACTATTGCAAATGGCTATTGCTGAACCAAATTATCCACCACCAAGGGACATAGCCATTGACATGCAAGAGTTGCTGCAGGAATTCAAGGATCTCTTCGAGGAACCCCGAGGACTGCCGTCGACCCGTCGGCACGACCATCTCATCCAGATCATTCCAGGGGCTGAACTAGCAAATGTTTGGCCATATCGGTACCTGCATGTCCAGAAGGAAGAGATCAGCAAATTGGTGGTGGAAATGCTCGAGCAAAGGATTATTCAACCAAAGTGCCTACTCATCGTCGGTGATGCTGGTTCGGAAGAAAGACGGGAGTTGGCGATTTTACGTTGACTACCAAGCCTTGAATGCGATCACCGTCAAAGACCAGCATCCAATACCGGTGATCGAGGAGTTGTTGGATGAACTCAAAGGGTCGGCTTACTTCAGCAAACTTGACTTAAAAGCGGGGTACCATCAAATCCGCGTCGACCCGGAAGATGTGCACAAAATGGCGTTTCGAACTCACGATGGCCACTATGAGTTCCGAGTCATGCCGTTTGGGCTCACCAATGCACCGGCCACCTTCTGAGTCTTGCGTCAGTACGTGCTCGCCTTCTTTGATGATATTCTAGTGTATAGCAGGAATTGAAGCGAGCACTTGCGGCATATGCGTGAGGTGTTGAATATCTTGCGACAAAACCAGTTAAAAGTCAAGATGAGCAAGTGCCTTTGGGGAGAGCCACGAGTGGAGTACGTGGGACATATAATCTTAGCGAGAGGAGTGAAAGCCAATCCAAGTAAGATCAAGAATATGGTGGACTAGCCGATTCCTACTAATTAGTAGGAATTGAGGGGATTCCTTGGGTTGACGGGGTACTACAGGCAGTTCGTTGCCAACTACGACAAGATTGCTGCCCCACTGACCTCCTTAAGAAAAGGAGGGTTTTAAGGACGGGCAAGGCGACGGAGGCCTTCTAAGCATTAAAGACAACCATGACTACTACACTGGTTCTAGCACTACCGGATTTCAGCAAGCCCTTTGTGGTGGAATGCGACGCTTCGGGTGAGGGCATTGGAGCAGTTTTGATGCAAGAGGGCAGACCCGTGGCATATATGAACAAGGAATTGTCAAACCGGTCGCGACGGCTATCCACCTACCAGCGTAAAATGCTGGCAATTCTACATGCCGTCACAAAATAGCGACCCTACTTGATTGGCCAACGGTTTACTATCCGCACGAACCAGCGTAGCTTACCCTACATCATGGAGTAATGTCTACACACCCCAGCACAACAACGGTGGGTCACAAAACTCCTTGGGTATGACTATGAACTAGTCTACAAAAAGGGTATGGAGAATCAAGCGGCTGATACCCTTTCGCGCCAACCGGACACAAGTGAGCTCACCTCCTTTTCAGCACCAACCCTTCCTCTATTTTCAGATATGTGGGGGAACCAATGCAGAGGATCAAATCTTGGAGGAGCTTGAGTCAGAGTTCAAATATCGCTTCCCTAATTTCAAACCTTGAGGACATGGTGGATTGATACGATTCGAACTTCATCGTTGTCGTCTCGAGCATGGACACATTTTAGGGATGTCTTTGTCTCTTATTTTACTGTTTCATTCTAAAAAAATAAGTTTTTTGTATGTCACGTTCGAATGCGTTGGAGTGCATTTGAACGCGCTTGTGAATGCCTGCATCAGGTTAGCACATCCAGATAGTGCGAAATGTGCGTTTGAATGCACTGCGCGAATGCCTGCATCGCATTCGCAAATCAAGAGAAGTGTGAAATATGTGCGTTCGAACGCGATCGGGCGCGTTCGAACGCGGTCAGCGAAAATATACTATTTAGGGTTAATAATTGCCATTTTTGAATTCTTTTGTTAGCCTGTAAAGGTGTGGATGCCAACCATGGAATTATTATTGATGAATTGAGTTTTTACCTAGCCTCCTTTGTCTTCTTCTCTCCCATTCTCTCATTCCCCGGCGATGCCACTTCTAACCTCCCTCGACCGGCCAATCACCCTAGTCCCTTAGGTGCGGCTCTCTCCTCCCCCTTCTTCCAATCTATCCATCACTTGCCCTAATCCTTCCATCACCTATAACCCTTCCACCACCACTTACTCACCGGTGCCACCCCATTAATCGCTGGTCCACGACCATCCACCATCATCTAAGATCTCGTGCCTTCATTAATGGATCTTAAGATAGACTACCCGATGTTCATCTACTAATCGGATGATATCTTGAAATCCCGACATCCGATTTGCCTGAAACTTAATTTGTTGGAAAGTTCTTTTCCGGGGATACAAGATTTCAAAATCTCACATCGATCTGATGGCGGTATCTTTTAGGATCTATACCGGACTATGTTTGGGAAGACATTTCTGGATTTCATAGAGGGTCTTCCGCTGGTACGTGGTTATTCCATTATCTTTATGGTGGTTGACAGATTGAGCAAGTATGCGCACTTTTTGGTATTGTCACATCCGTTTTTAGCCAAATCGATGGCTGAAATTTTTGTTAGAGATATTGCTCGGTTATATAGGATGTCACGTACGATTGTCTTAGATCATGATCGTGTAATTATGAGCAACTTTTGGACGGAGTTTTTCAAATTGCGGGGGACTCGATTAAACTTCAGTTCGGCCTATCATCCACAGGACGACGGCTAAATCAAGGTAGTCAATCGAGGCATTGAGCAATACTTGAGGTGCTTTGTTGGAGAGATGCTGAGACGATGGTTGGAGTTCTTATCGTGGGCGAAATGGTCTTACAACATCGCCTACCAAAGCAGCATTGGCATGACTCCATTTCAGGAGGTGTATGGACGCACGGCTCCGACGTTACGCACTTATGATCCAATGGCATCGGCATATCGGATGGATGTGGATTAGCATTGATGGATAGGGACGCCACATTGAGAAGGTTGCGTGCTCATCTTAAACTTGCTCAAAACTGTATGAAGCAAGTTTATGATCGCAGCCAAAGGAAGCAAGAGTTCGACATCAGCAGTTGGGTGTTTGTGAGGGTGCAACCATATCAACGGGTGACCTTGCGTCCAATGTGTAACCAAAAGTTAGCTCATCGCTACTTTGGTCCATTTCGGGTGTTAGAGCGTATTGGTCCGGTTGCATATTGTTTGGAGCTGTCGAAGGGGTCGAGAGTGCATCCTGTCTTCCATGTTTCATTACTGAGGGAGCGGATTGGAAATCATGAGGTCATTGGATCAGTTTTACTAGAGCCATTGGAGGAGATAGAGATCGTAAAGCCAGTTCGTGTACTTGCTAGGCATCGACGACGACATAGTACTAGATTGGAGATGGAGATTCTAGTTGAGTGGCTTAGCAAGCCTTCTGATGAGGTGACATGGGAGTTAGAGACTAACATTTTGGAGTGTTTCCCCGACTTTACACCTTGAGGGCAAGGTGGGGGAAGCGCGGTGGGCTGATACATTTAGTTAGGATCTTTTCTTACAGCATTAGTTATTTATTTTTATTAAAATAAAATTCATGTAAATCGCATTTGAACGCAGGTGGGGTCGCGTTCGAATGCCCTTGCGAACGCCTACATTAGGTTCCCAAATATAAAGAACGCGTAAACTGCGTTCGAATGCGGTCGGGTGATTTTGAACGCCTCCGTCGTGTTCACACATACAAAGAACGTCTATTGTGCGTTCGAACGCGATTGGCAAGAATCCTCTAGAATTAGGGTTAGTTATTATTTTTAGGACTTGTTGGCTAGCCTCTATATATATGTCGATGGCAGTCAAATTCATTTTGCAATTGGAATATTGATTTCTTGCATCTCTATCATCTATCTACCCTAATCTCCCTCCACCCACTTCACCATCCATCCACCTCTACCGTTGGCAAGGTTTCTCCTAACTTCTAATCTCCCTCGACTATCGAGTCACCCTCTTCTTTGGGATCTCGACCACTTTGTTCCCTTCATCTATATCCCTTAATCACATCCACAGTCCACCTTCATCTCCACATCCATCCATAACCCTAACATCCACTCCACCCATCACCCACGTTATTCTATATTTTTGTCTCCATTTTCGTTCTAATCTGCGAAGGCTATAAATATTAAAGTTGTAGAGTAGAAAGTTATGAATCTAACACACTTAGTTTCATAATTTTCTGACTATCTAAGAATATTTGACGAATATTTTTCCACGGTTGCGCAGACTAATTCCTATAATACATCCAGATCTTGAAAGAATCGTTGCGTAGCCTATCTTTGATTCGAGAAATTATCAATCTAATATCAGAGCCTATCATCGACACCGCGTTCTTCTTCTTCATATCTGTTGGGCCTTCTTTTCCTTAGATTTAATCCAACATCCCTAGGATGGTGTCGAGGGGTTGCTGGTTCTTCATAATCCACCCACTCGTCATCGTAATCATGGAGTGGTGGATCCAGTGCTCGGTCGTAGTGAAAAATTGGCGATGGTACGTCGCGGTGAAAAATCAACGATAATATATTGCGCCTTTCGGCTGGTGTAGGCAGCAAGGGCCTCCTGGCATGACCACCCATGGGGTCTTCATGATCTTCCTCCCGCCTAGTACGGAATGGTGGAGGCGATGTCCCTTGGCGAAAATGTGGTTCCATTGGTGATATAGCCCGGCCTTGAGTAGGGAACTCGATCGCCGTACCCCTTGGTGCGCCTAAGAGGACTTGAGTCATAGCTTTCATTGATTCTTGCATGGCTCATTGTGTCTCCATCATTTCCGCAAACATCTTGATCAGATCCGAGTTGACCGTAGAGGTCATTGGAGAAGTTTCGATCGGTGAGTTTGGGTTTGCCTCTGATATGATAATCTCTGTGGCCTCTCCCTCAACGGAGATACCTTCATTGGGTCTCGATGCCATAGATCTGGTTATTGGCATAGTGGCCAAGGAACGATGGCTCTAATACCACTTGATATGAACCGCGTTCCGGTACCTAATCAAGCTTGGATGCAAGAAAGCAATCCACACAATCAGAGGAAAATAATCACAAAATATTCTACTATAAACATAAAATTACGAAACAAGTAGTGATCGATCAGTAACTTCCTTATCTAAGTTTTTGGTATTCACGCCCTTCATAGATTCAGCTAAAACTGAGACTAAATTATGCAAAAGTGGGGGTGAAGGTGAAGGTGAAGGTGACGGATAATGGTGATGATACGGTGAGGGTTGATAATGGTGATGGAATGGATGGCTCGTGATGTTGAAGGGATAAGGATGAGGGGGGAGAAGTGGTCGAGATCCTAAGGAAGAGGGAGGACTCGACAATCGAGGGGGATTAGAGGACACCGACGTCAAGATGGCGCACAGCTAGGGCTTGAACGAAGAAGAAGAAGGATTAGGGTAGATAGGAAGGGAAGGAATAGAAATCAATATTCATTCATAATGATCCTTTAGGTTGCCATCCACATCTTAAGAGGCTAACCTAACAAGCCAAAATGACAAATAATAACCCTAGAAACAATGAATTCTCGCCGACTGCGTTCGAATGGCTCGAGCGCGTTCGAACGCGCAATTCGCGTTTGCTGTCGATGTGAACGTATGCAAGCGTTCGCATGCGGGAATTCGAACGAGGTCGAGCACATTCGAACTCACAAATTGTGTTCTCTATCAATGCAAACACCTATAGGCATTTGCAAGGGGTGTTCGAATGCGACCCTTCCACGTTCGAACGCAACATACAAAATTCTAATCTTTTTGAAGAAAACAACTAAAATAATATAAGAATAGACTCCCATAGGGTGTATCCATACTCGAGACGACTCAGTGTGGTCTGAATCACATCAAAAGAACAGTCACTATGAGTTTCAAGTTATACCATTTGGTCTAATGAATGCAACAGCGATGTTCCAAGGCTTGATGAATGATGTTTGTTGTCCATTGCTTCGCCAATTATGTGCTAGTAGTTTTTGATGATATCCTTATATATAGCAAATCTTGGGATGAGCACTTGTAGCATTTATTATAGGTGTTGAACTTGTTGAAGAAGCATGAGCTCAAAGTCAAGATGTCGAAGTGCCTATGGGTGAGCAGTTAGTGGAGTATTTGGGGCATATTATTTTAGCTAATATAGTGGCCGCTAAACCTAAGAAGATACGTTCCATGGTGTAGTAGTTAAAACCGAAGAACGCAAGTTATTATGGAGGGTTTTCTCAGTTTGACAAGGTACTACCGACGCTTTGTAACTGATAAGGGAAGATTGCCGCTCTGCTGACCACTCTACTAAGAAGGACAGATTCGTGTGGAGAGATAAGGCCACGAGACCTTTGAGAAGCTCAAAATTGCTATCCACAACCCTCATTCTTGCATTGCCGAATTTCTCCAAATAACTTGTTATCGAATGTGATGCATTGATGGATGGTATAGAGGTGGCTTGGAGCTAAAGGATCGAGATGAGATGCTAAGCTGACTTTGTGAGCACATCACTATAGCTCAAAGCTAGATAAGATAGGCCTATGACTAGGGACATCACAAGCGTGAGTTTTTAATGGGCGACTAGATCTTTGTGCAGGTATAGCCATACAGTTAGGTGACATTGCGGCTCGTACAAAACCAGAAGTTGTCATATTAGCTTTTTGGACCATACAAGTAAATGTGATCATTGGGCCGGTCGGGCCAGTTTTTCTGGGCTAACTAGGTTTAAATATTTGTTCACGGCCTAACCCACCAATTACTCAAGCCGGGCCTGAATATTCTAGCCCGTTACCGCCCACTAGCCCATTAGATATTGGGCTTGGGTTGTGATAGGCCTCCACAGGCTCCAAAAAGGAAGAAATAAAAAGAGAAGGACTAACAACCTTTGTTTGATAAATTTGCAACGCCACAAATAAATTCTATTAGGGTAATTCACTGCACTCAAGAAGGAGAAAAAGCTGAGTGATAAAAATTGATAGATTCACCACTAACCAAGGTTTAGATGAGAATTTTGTAACTCTTAAGCAAGAGAATTTCTAAACATATTTGTTAGGCTCTGATACCAAATGATAAGCTCTGATACCACTTGATAAGCTCTGGTACAAATTGTTAGGCTCTAAAACTAATTTGTTAAGCTTTGATACCAACTTTTAAGCTTTGATATCACTTGATAGGCTCTGATACCAATTTGTTAAGATTTGGAACCAAAGATAAGCTACACAACTATTCCTTCAAGATCTGAATGTATTACAGGAATCAGTCTGCGCAACCGTGGGAAAATATTTTTTAGATATTCTCCTTTCGTCAAACAATTATGAAACCAATTAGATTTGAAACTTCCGTACCTACAACTTTCCTATTTACACCCTTCGTAGATTCGAACTTTCATAGGGACGAAAATACGGAATAACGTGGGTGACGGTGGTGGTGACGGGTGGAGTGGATGTTAGGGTTATAGATGGGTATGGAGATTAAGGTGGATTGTGGATGTGATTTAGGGATATAGACGAAGGCAATGAAGTGGTCGAGATCCCAAAGAAGAGGGGTGACTCAATAATTGAGGGAGATTAGAAGTTAGGAGAAACCTTGCCAACACTAGAGGTAGAAGGATGGTGAAGAGGGAGGAGGGAGAGAGTGTAGAGAGAAGATAGGAGGCAAGAAATTAATATTCTCATAGCATAATGAAGTTGGCTGCCATCCACATATTTATAGAGGCTAGCTAACAAGTTCTAAACCAATATGTACCCCTAGTCCTAGAGGATTCCCGTCGATCATGTTTGAACGCGCTCGATCGCATTCGAACGCACAAAAGACGTTCTCTGTATGTGCGAACGCGATGCAGGCGTTCGAACTCGTCCGATCGCATTTGAATGCACAAAAGACGTTCTCTGTATGTGCGAACACAATGTAGGCATTCGAACTCGCCCGACCGCGTTCAAACGCACAATATGCATTCCATGTATTTGCGAACCTGATGCAGGCATTCGGAAGGGCGTTCGAATGCAACCCCACCTGTGTTCGAACACTACTTACATGAATTTTATTTTAATGAAAATAAATAACTAATGTAGTAAGAAAAGATCCTAACTAAATGTAACAGCCCACCACGCATCCCCCACCTTGCCCTCAAGGTGAAAAGTCAGGAAAACGCTCCAAAATGTCAGTCTCCAACTCCCATGTCACCTTATTGGATGGCTTGCCAAGCCACTCAACTAGAATCTCCATCTCTAATCTGGTACTATGTCATTGTCGGCATCTAGCAAGTACACGAACTAGCTCAACGATCTCTGTCTCCTCCATTGGCTCTGGTAGAGCTGGTCCAACGATCTCATGATCTCCAATCTGCTCCCTCAGCCATGAAACATGGAAGACAGGATGCACTCTCGACCCCTCCGGCAGCTCCAAATGATATGCAACCGAACCAATATGCTCCAACACTCGAAACGGACCAAAGTAGCGATGTGCTAACTTTTAGTTTCGCATCGAACGTAAGGTCACCTGTCGATACGGTTGCACCTTCACAAACACCCAACTACCGATGTCAAACTCCTGCTCCCTATGGCTACGATCATAAACTTGCTTCATGCGGTTTTGAGCAAGTTTAAGATCAGCACGCAACCTCCTCAATGTGGCGCCTCTATCCATCAAGGCTAAGTCCATCTCCGTTCGATCTGCAGATGCCACTGGATCATAAGCGCGTAACATCAGAGTCGTGCATCTATACACCACCTCAAATGGAGTCATCTCAATGCTGCTATGGTAGGCAATGTTATAAGACCTCAAACGGAGTCGTGCATCTCGGCATCTCTCCCACAAAGCACCTCAAGTACTACTCAATGCCTCAATTGACCACCTCGGTTTGGCCGTCCATCTATGAATGGTAGGCTAAACTAAAGTTCAGTCGAGTCCCCTGCAATCTAAAAAACTCCGTCCAAAAGTCACTCATAAATACACGATCAACATCCTAGACAATCATGCGTGGCATGCCATGTAACCGAGCAACATCTCTAACAAAAATTTCAGCCACAGACTTGGCTGAAAATGAATGTGACAATGCCGAAAAGTACGTATACTTGCCATATCCGACGATAAATCGGCGATAATATCCGGTCGGCCCTAAAAATCCTCTCAATCTAGTGGTAGTAGTAGGAATAGGCCAAGCGATCATACATGCAACCTTTTGAGAATCCGTCGTTACACCATCCTCTGAAATGATGTGGCATAAATACTCCACTTGTGGTACTCCCCATAGGAACTTGGACTTTCTGATCTTCAATTGGTTTTGCTTCAACAAATTCAGCACGTCCTCCAAATCCCTCCAATGCTCCAATTCAGACCTACTATACACCAAAATATCGTCAAAAAATACCAAGATATACCTTCGCAATAGAAGCTAAAATATATCATTCATGAGGCCTCAAAAGGTAGCTGGAGCATTGGTGAGACCAAAGGGCATCACCCGAAACTCGTAATACCCGTTTAGAGTCTGAAACGCAGTTTTGTGCACATCCACATGGGCGACTAAATATAGTCTCCCCTGCAAGCTCGTCCAGCAACTCCTTGATAACCGGAATGGGATATTGGTCCTTGACGATAATAGTGTTTAGTGCCCGATAGTCGACACAAAAATGCCATATCCCGTCATTTTTTCTCACCAAAAGCACGAGGGATGAATATGAGCTATGACTTAGTTAAATGAGACATTGCTCCAACATATCGGCTACCATCTTTGAGATAACTTCTTTTTGCACATGTGGATACCGATATGGCCTCACGTTCGTCGGTGCAGCCTCGAGTACAATTTCTATGCGATGGTCTGCCACTCTCTTGCACGGCAACTCCCGTGGCTCTTCAAATTGTCCAGGAAAGTTATCTAATAAATTAGACAATTAAATGGTAGTACCTAAACTCGTTTGAGGCTCATCTCCTACTGGTCCTAACTAAAACAGATAGGCCAAATTGTACGCACAAGACAGCCCCACCATAGGCTACATCGCAAGAATCGGCGAATACCGAACACCATCAAGTCGCATATCTTTATTTCCTTGTTAATATTTCATCCACATGTGCCGGAAATCGAATGTAACGGGTCTCAAACTCCATAACCACTGAGCACCAAGGACAATGTCCGCTCCTCGTAGCGCCAATGGATACAAGTCCACAATAATGTCATGTCCTTGCACCCGTATACCGACCCGGCGACACAAGCTCTACGCTTTAAGCTTCGTGCCGTCGAAAATAACAACGTCAAATCCCATGATTGGTTCGGCATCCAAACCCAATCCCCTCACTAATCTCTCGTCTAGAAAGTTGTGTGTACTCCTCGAATCAATGAGGATGTGCACACAATGCTTTCTAGCGAGTTCGTCTACTCATAATGTCCTCGGTGCGGAAGTACCCGAATATGCATGCATCGATATTTCAGCTTGGATATCTTCCTCCACAGCGACCTCCTCAAGACACTCTCCATCATCAACAAGCTCATCATCCTCCTCAAGACAATCTATAAGCATCACACTCCCGATTGGTTTAGAACACTAATGATCGGGGGGTGAAACGCTCATCACATTGAAAGCAAAGGCCCTTCACTCTTCACTCCTCCACCTGAGCAAGTGTGAGAGTTCGAACGGGTCTTGTGCCTCCTCTAACATCAGAAGAAGGTCTCAAAGTGGTCGTGGTCTAATACTCCCAGCCGCTATTTTTGAAACTGTAGAATTTCCAGTCGGTGTTCTAGGTGCAAACCGCCCATCTCGGTTGGCCTAGTTAGTTTTCGCTGTCATCTTTAGAGCCTTATGTTTTTGCTCCATTCTCACGGCATTCTCAAAGGCCTCCTTAAGAGTAGTAGGACATAGAGCACAAGCATCCGCTTATATCTCCTCCCGCAGCCCTGAAATAAATGTGCTCATCAATGACTGTTCGGGCTAAGGTGGCTCACAATAACTATTAACTCTCTCAAACTCAGCTTGGTACTCCGATATGGTCGTCCTCTAAACCATCTTGCTTAATGTTGCAGCAAAATCTTCATATGTCGCTGTCCCAAATCTACGTGTAATCCTCCTACAAAAATCAGCCCATCCGGTAAATCCACCACCACGAAGAATCGATCTATACCAATGCGACAATGCTGTTTTTTGAAGGTGAAAGCTTGCCATCTGGACTTTTGCATCTTCCGCTATACCTTGACAATCAAAATATTGTTCAACTTGAAACACACAATCCGTTGGATCACCGCCTTAGAATTTTAAGAAGTCCAAGCGTGTAGTTCTCCCCCAAATTGCATTGTCGGGTTCATAAAAAAACCTTGGTTCAGGTCTAAACCTTTGTGCATATTGATCACCTTCTCTAAATCCTCGAGCATGTCTATCACCATCTCCATACGGATCAACCTCATCCTCATAGTGCCAATCCTCCTCATTGACGAAGCGCCCGGTGCCGCACGCCTCTCGGGTTCCACCACTGTCGGTCTTGGGTTTTGCAACGGAGGTGGGGAATGATGTGTAGGCGTCGGAAAGAGGGGATCATTGACACTCACATGACGCACCTGGACCTGTGGGGTGTCAATTCGATGAGGTCCCACCGCTGGTCCTTCTTGAAACTCCGATCGCCGTCGAGGAGATAACAAATCAAATCGGTTCATGACATATTCCTTGAAATCATTGTGATCCTTTTGAATTGAGTCAACTCTATGCATCAATGTATGGAACATGCCCCTAAGTTCATCCATATTCGCACTCATGGACGTTGGTTAACTCGGTCCTATCGTGGTCACTCCAAAAGAATCAGCCTCACGGTTAGGGTCATCGTGGATTAGGTCTTCCCTTGTTGGTGTGCTCTCCATAGGTCTCCTTGATGTCATCTTTCTTGTTTCAACTATTAATAGAGGTCTGAGGTTCACTTGCTCTGATACCAATTTGTTAGGCTCTGATACCAAATGATAAGCTCGGCTACCACTTAATAAGCTCTGATACCAAATTGTTAGGTCTGATACCAATTTGTTAAGCTTTCATAGTAATTGTTAAGTTCTGATACCACTTGATAGGCTCTGATACCAATTTATTAAGATCTTGAACTAAAGATAAGATGCGCAACTATTCCTTCAAGATTTGAATGTATTACAGGAAACAGTTCGCACAACCGTGGGAAAAAGAGGAAAACAAAAAGAGTGTGCGGTTCGTGTCAAATTGGAAAACAAATTCGGATCTCACACAAGAAGGTAAATGCATTTACCACTGACTGTGTGCTACAATTAGTTCACATAGACTTGATGGGTCCAACAAAAATGGAAAGTCTTGGAGGTAAACACTATATATTTTTAATGGTCAATGATTACTCCAGATATACCTGGGTTGCCTTTCTACGTGAGAAGTCTAAAACCTTTGAAGTTTTTAAATCACTATGCTTAAAATTGCAGAATGAAAAATCTACTACCCTAGTTAAATATTTGACTAAATTTGACTAAATTTGCACTAAATTTGCACTAGAAGTAGCGAAAGGATCTTCTTAGGGTATTCGAATAATAGTAGAGCCAAGAGAGTATTTAATCTTCACACTTCTACTGTTATGGAATCTGCTAATGTTATGATAGATGAATCCACGACTGATATAACTGAAGCTACTCCGATTTTTGTTTTTGCAGATACATAAGATGAAGAAATAGGAAAGGAGTTTGATCTGGAAATTGAGAATCAGGACGAGGACAAAGTTGAAAGGAACAAAGATGATTGCAACGTACCGGAACCATATGCCAGAGTGAAAACAAATCATCCACTATCACAAGTGATTGGAGACGTGAATGAACCAATTAAGACAAGACGACAAATCCAAAGTGAGGTATCATTTACTTGTTATACATCTTCTTTTGAACCTAAAAATATAAAGGAAGCATTGTTAGACGATTCTTGGGTTAATGTTATGCATGAGGAATTAGAGCAATTTTGTAGGAATAATGTTTGATATTTAGTTCCTAGACCTAATAATGTGAACGTCATTGGAACAAAATGGATTTACAAGAATAAAAGTGATGAACATGGCAATATAGTTCGAAATAAAGCTAGACTAGTAGCACAGAGATATACTCAGGTTGAGGGTATAGATTTTGATGAGACATTTGCTCCTGTTGCTAGATTAGAGTCTATTCGTATACTACTTGCTATTGCTTGTTATTTAAAATTTAAATTATTTCAAATGGATGTTAAAAGTGCTTTCTTGAATAGTACTATGAATAAAGATGTTTATGTGGAACAATCTGGTTGCTTGGCACAATAAGAAACAAAACTCAATATCTTTATCTACTGCGGAGGCCGAGTACATTACAGCGGGAAGTTGTTGTTCTCAATTACTATGGATGAAACAGATGGTCAAAGATTACGGCATTGAACAAGATATTATGGTGCTTTATTGTGACAACATGAGTGCTATTAATATATCGAAAAATCCTGTTCAACACTCACATACAAAACATATTGATATCCGACATCATTTTATACGCGAGTTAGTTGAAGACAAAATAATAGCACTAGAACATGTTGAGACAGAGAAACAGTTTGGTGATCTATTTACAAAACCTTTGGATTTACAAAGATTTGAGTATCTTCGTACTTCTTTAGGGATTTGTGCTTTGGATTGATTTTTTTTTTGTTTGCGTATTTTTTTTATTTCTTTTCATTTCGTTTTAGGTTTTCTTTACTCTGAACTTTTCTTTGGTTTTAGTTTCAGATTTGTCAAGAGTTTTTGTCATAAAAAAAATTGATGCACTCCTAGATTCAATAATATACTCTTGACATATAAATATAATTTTTCTCTTGATTATGAGTTATTATAGTCAATTTTGTCATCTTGTAGTATATTGTATCATTTCTGATTTATTCACTATCTCGACTTCTATGATAATTAAACTAAATTTAATGCACTCATAACGTGTGTATATTCTTGAGTGAGCATGACATCATAAATTTTTTTAAATAACTCACTATTGACTCTGATTTGCACAGTTTGACCTCATGCTTAGTCATCACAAATGTATTCATAAAAGATCAATGAAAAGGGCTACAAAGAGTAAGTATGAAAGCTATCTTGTTTAGAGTCCAGTTTGACTCAGTATATTGCCTGCAAATTAAATAAAAAAAAATTAATATTTGTGAATATCTTTTTGCACATTGTTTGATATGTACTATAAGAAAAGGGCTACCTACTCATGTGTAAAAGCCATCATTGCACCTATATGGTTTAAGTATATAAAAAAATTACAGGAAAAATTCATGTTCTGTTATGGAGAATAAGTCGAAAAGTGCAAATTTAAATACTAAGTCGATTTGACTACTGTGTTGTATCATTGTTTAAATAGGAAAGTTTATTTAATAAGAATGTTTCATGTTATCAATGCTCAACTTGCATATGCATATTGTTATGATCAATCAAGATTAATTTAATTTTGAGTGATGCATTAGAATTAATTATAATATGCTTTTGATGATTTGATTGATCTGTGTATGACTTATTTCTTTCGATTGTCATATTCTATGTCTTGAATCTATTTTGAATTTCTAGAAGTGCATCTCCAAAAAAATTTTTGATTTTTTCTTAAACTTTTTACTTATAAAAAAAAGGGGTGTTCGAACGCAAATTTTTGAGTTCGAACGCGGTGACTGGCGCGTTTGAACGCGCAGACTGGTGTGTTCGAGCGCACTCGAGGATTTTTTATATATTGCGTCCGAACCCAAGGGTTTTCATCTTCCATCTTCCAAACCCTAGAAACCCTTCATTTTCTCTCTCTCAAATTTTCAAGATCTTGGTCTTTTTCATCAAATTTCTCACTACAAACCCTTTTAGAGGGTAGTTCTCCTCCAGATCTAGCGTCTTTCGGTCGAATCTTTTAGTTTTTCTTCACTTTTGCGAGGTATGATCATCCATCAATTTTCCTATTTTTTTATTCAATTAAGTCTCTTGATCTTGATTGATTTCGTGCATTTTCGAGTTTTGATCACGTTAAAGTGGAAGATGGATTTCATTTAGGGCATTCATGGTTTCTAGAATTTTATGGATTTCTTGCTATCTTTTTGTTTGCTTTGGGCATGTATTAAATCTTGCAACTTGTTTCTTTCTCAAGAATGCCTAGAAAAGCTGCAGATTCCAAGAAACCAAGGCCGCCTTCGTCACCTACTTCGGCTCCCAAGTTTTCTACATCTACGGCTGCAGGGCGATATAAACATAATTTTGGCATTCGACCTGTTATCTATGAACGGCCCGTGGTCATTTCTGATTTTTCTGCCTTGAGGATCGAACAGATCTTTACTGAGCGAGGATGGTTATCCGTGTGTCAGATGAGCGGGACTGCATATGTGAAAGTTGTTAGGGAATTTTTTAGTAATGCCACGGTTTTAGAACGTTGTATACGTTCTACTGTCCGTGGGGTTTCGATATACTTGGACTCCGATGTTATTCATGCTGAACTCCAACTTCCTAATGGTGAGTTCCAGTATCCATCGTCTGCTTCACTTCCTGATGTCAACGACTATGCTAGTACTATGTTAATCAAAGGGGAACGTTGGAAGGGAAACATGATGCCTCATGCGAAACTGGCATCAGTGGCTCGCATGCTTCACCTTCTGTGTCTGTACAACGTCACCCCCAAGACTCGACATTCCAGTATTAGTCCGGATCATGCCTTCCTCCTTCATGCGATGCTGTCGGGAGTTTCTGTTGATTTGGCTGCGGTGATCTACGATTCCATTCTGACAGCTGCATAGAAAGAAGTGCCTCGTGTAGGGTTGTCGTTTGGCATATTTATTACCAATTTGTGCACTCAGAGTGGGGTGCGAGTGGATGCCTCGGAAGCTTCCCTTACTTTGCAAAAACCATTGGATCGGATAACTCTTAAGCGGAGTCAAGCTCATGATCAGTCGTCTCCTCTCAAGCCGTCATCTTCCACCGTTGGACGTTCATCACACCTCGACATTTCTGATGACAGTTCTGATGATGATTCATCTCAAACTAAGGGGGAGTTACCATAGTTCTCTAACCGTTTTGATCAGCTTAGCACTCAGGTCCAGGACCTCCATTCGGTCGTGAATGATTTACGAGCTGAGCAAGCTCGTCAGGGGACCGTACTCGACTCCGTGTTGTCAATTCTGCATCGTCAGTTCCCACCGAGTTCCTAGTCTTTGGCATTTGTGTCAAAAAGGGGGAGAGTGTGTGTGAGTTTAGACGTGTGTTTAGAGTTTAGGAGTTTACTGGTGTATGGGGAGTGCTGGGCATAGGGGGAGTTTACTGGTTTATGTTTACTGCATAATAACTTTGCTTGAGTACTTGTGAACTTATGCTTGCTTGAGTACTTGTGAACTTATAACTTGTGTTTGGATTGTTATTCATTTCTAGTTATTTTCACTTGATCTTGGATTGGTATATTTTTATTTGCAGGGATTGATGTGCTAAAAGTACTAGACTTGTTGAATGCTCATTTTGAATTCTTCGTAATATCTTGTAAACTAGATGTTATGTCACAAATTGCCAAAGGGGGAGATTGTTAGGTTTTTAATTATTAGCAATTGTGTACAAAATATTCTAAGTGTATTTTTAAATGTATATGAGCTTTATACAAGTCTAGAATATCTCTGGTTTGCAGAATTGCAAAATTATTGGAGAAAAGCTGTTGAGTTCACACCGCGTTCACAAACGCGTTCGAACGCGGGCACTTGCGTTCACACAGACCGAGAGCTACGTTCACAAATGCGTTCAAATGCAGGTACTTGCGTTCACACAGACCGAGAGCTGCGTTCACAAAAGCGTTCAAACGCGGGTACTTGCGTTCACACAGACTGAGAGATGTGTTCACAAACGCGTTCGAACGTGGGTACTTGCGTTCACACATACTGAGAGCTGCGTTCACAAACGCATTCGAATGCGGGTACTGCGTTCACAGAGACCGAGAGCTATGTTCACAAACGCATTCGAACGCAACCTGAAGAATTTAAGTTGTCGCGTTCGAATGCACTCGGGCCTGTTCGAACGCACCTAAGATCAAGTCAGGCCGTTCGAACGCACCCGGGCCGCGTTTGAACACACCAACAAAGTTTGAAAATATTGGATTCTCGTGAGTTCGGATAAGACTTGGATTTGGCTCTATCTTGGAGATCATATATAAGGATTGTGATGCCCTATCTCTAAGGTGGTTAAAGAAGCATTATTAAAGGAGACTTCTTGAGGCTACATCGGTTCTTCAACTATCAAGGTTTCACTCATCTACAAAACTTAATCTTTCATTTTAAGGGCTATCTAAATGAAAGATCAATCTCGAGGGCTACTGAGGTTGGACTTCAATCACGAGAAGCAATGAATCGTGGGTTCTAGCGAGCAAGACTGAGAGGAACAAAGTCGTTTGGATCGATGGGTTATTTTGTGAGTCAGTCTTCTAACTGCTACTATTCTAGTGATTAGTTTTGATCCGAGTTTGGATCCGTGGTTTTTTCCCATTTGGGTTTTTCAACATTAAAATCTTAGTGTTCATCTCTGCTTTCATTTTTAATATTTCTTCGGACTTTTACTTAAGCGAACAAGTGATATCATTGCCTAGTATTTAGATACATACTTGTGTCTAGGGGTTTTTCAGTTCTCCTTGTTGATGCCATCTTCTTTGTTTCAACCATTAATGGAGGTCTAAGGTTCGCCTGCTCTAATACCAATTGTTAGGCTCTGATACCAATTATTAGGCTCTGATACCAATTTGATAAGATCTGGAACCAAAGATAGGCTACGCTAAGATTCCTTCAAAATCTGAATTTATTACAGAAATCAGTCCGCGCAATCGAGGAAAAATATTTATCAGATATCGTATTTATGCCCTTCACAGATTCGAAATGTAGTAGGGACGAAAATACGGAATAACATGGGTGATGGTGGTAGTGATGGGTGGAGTCGATGTTAGGATTATGGATGGGTATGGAGATGAGGGTGGATTGTGGAAGTGATTAAGAAAAGTAGACGAAGGGAACAAAGTGGTCGAGATCCCAAAGAAGAGGGGTGATTCGACAGACAAAGGAGATTAGAAGCGAGGAGAAACCTTGCCAACGGCAGAGGTGGAAGGATAGTGAAGAGGGAGGAGGAATGGAGGGAGGAGTCTAAAGAGAAGATAGGAGGTAAGAAATCAAGAATCTAATTCCATTATGAAGTTGGTTGCCATCCACATATTTATAGAGGCTAGCCAACAAGTCCTAAAATAATATGAAACCCTAATTCTAGAGGATTCCCGTCGATCGCGTTCAAACACGCCCATTCGAACGCACTCAAAAAGCCCATTCTCTGGATATGCGAATGTGACACAGGTGTTCACAAGTCGTTCGAACGCGAGCATTCACAAACGCGTTCACAAGGCGTTTAGTAATGTGGGCGTTCACAAGGCATTCACAAGGCATTCACAAGGCATTCACAAGCACTCACAAGGCGTTCACAAGGTGTTCACGAGGGTTCACAAGCGTTCGAACGCGTCTCTACCTGCATTCGAACGCGACCTACAAGAATTTTATTTTAATAAAAATAAACACCTAATGCAATAAGAAAAGATCCTAACTAAGTGTATCATTCACTTGCATGGAATTCCAAGGAGCATAGTTTCAGACCAAGATGCCAAATTCTTAAGTTATTTTTGGAAGACATTATGGAAAAAGCTAGACACCAACTTCTCTTTAGCACAACATGTCATCCTCAAACAGGTGGCCAAACTAAAGTGGTAAATCGAACTCTTTCTTCTTTGCTTTGTACTATTATTCAAAAATATTTGAAGAACTAGGGATGAGCGTCTGCCTTTTGTTAAGTTTCCTTACAACAGAAGCTTGCATAGGACCACTAAACACACTCCTTTTGAGGTAGTTTATGGGTTAAACCCAAATACTCCACTTGATCTATTACCGATTCCTGCTGGTGAAAGAGCTTGTCTAGATGGCACACAAAAGGTAGAATTTATCAAAACAATGTATGAGAAGGTTAAGAAGTAGATTGAGCAGCAAAATGCAAGTTATGAGAAGCAAGTTACCTATGATCTAGGAGATTTAGTTTGGATACACTTGAGGAAGAAAAGATTTCCAAGCAAGAGAAAATCCAAACTCATGCCCCGAGCCGAAGGACCTTTCAAAGTGTTGGAAAAGGTAAATGAGAATGCTTACAAGATTCAATTACCAAGTGACTATAATATATTTACAATTCATGTAAGTCACGTTCGAACGCAAGTGGGGTCGCGTTCGAACGCCCTTACAAACGCCTGCATCAGGTTTGCAAATACAAAAAATGCATATTGTGCATTCAAATGCGGTCGGGCGAGTTCAAGCGCTCGCGTTCGAACACCTGCATCGCGTTCACACATACAGAGAACGTCTTTTGTGCATTCGAACGCGATCGGTGGGAATCCTCTAGAACTAGGGTTACATATTATTTTAGGATTTGTTGGTTAGCCTCTATAAATATGTGGATGGCAGCCAAGTTCATTATACTATGGGAATATTGATTTCTTACCTCCTATTTTCTCTCTAGATGCTCTCCTTCCTCCCTCTTCACCATCCTTCCAACTCTACTGTTGGCAAGGTTTCTCCTAACTTCTAATCTCCTTCGGCTGTCAAGTCACCCCTCTTCTTTGGGATCTCGACCACTTCATTCCCTTCGTCTATATTCCTAAATCACATCCACAATCCACCTTCATCTCCATACCCATCCATAACCCTAACATCCACTCCACCCATCACCACTACCATCACCCACGTTATTCTGTATTTTAGTCCCTGCTACAGTTCGAATTTGCAAAGGGCATAAATACGAAAGTTGTAGATTATGAAGTTACGGATCTAACCCAATTGTTTTCATAATTTTCTTACTATAGGAGAATATATGAAAAATATTTTCCTACGGTTGCACGGACTGATTCTTGTAATACATTCAGATCTTGAAGGAATAGTTGCGTAGCTTATCTTTGGCTCCAGATCTTAACAAGTGGTATTAGAGCTTAACAATCTCGAGCTTCCATGACCATTGGTAGCCATAGTTGGCTTCCTCGGGCTAACTGCCAGCTAGTGGTGGCTACTACAACTACCGATAATCGTCGTGTGGCTAAACTCGATAGCTACTACCACAAGAAGCTAATCATACATTAGGGTGGCTTCGTCGGGGCTTCCCGCCATCGTCCTTCCACTACAATAGGGCCATGGCCACCAACCATAGCCATCAGCCGCCAATGGACCCGTCGACGATGAGCCATGGCTGCTGCTGCAGCAACCCGAGCTTGAGCTCAGTTTTTAGCTTCCACCGCCGCTCTGCCACCGCGATGACCCACCAGACACCAACTGTCACTAGCTAGCAACCTTGTCCAACCGCCACCAACACCCATGCAACCCACTGCGATGCCCTAGGCTAGAAAATATTTTTAGCCCTAGGGTTAGGGTTTTGGTTATCGAGTGGAAGAGATGAAGTGCACGTATATTGAGGCATGCTAAATTTTGCGATCTGGCTTGGCCACCTAGTGTGAACTAGTTGGGAACCCATGAGTGCAACTTAGGGTCTGAGTACAAGCTCAGGGATAATTGGTGGAACAACCGGTGGACTTGCGTCAACTAAATAAGCCAGACCTACATGCAGACCCATAGACCAACGAGCACGACATTAGCCAAAAAATCTAGCTTGCGTACTAGTCACCTTAAAGACAAGGTGTTAGAAGCATAATGGATTGTTACGATCCAACCATATAGGTTAAGTCAGTTGAGTCAATCGAGTCAGTTTAGAGTTTTTCCACAAAAAAAATCTTAGTGTTCATCTTTGTTTTACTCGTTAATTTTTATTTTGCATATTTTCTTAAGCAAAAGGTTGAAAATATTACCTAGGATTTAGATATACACATTTTTCTAGTTTTATTTTTTATATATTTAATCCTAATTATCTCACAATTGTCTCCAATTAGCCTCTTACTGTATTAATTAAATAATACTTAGAGAGACTTGTATAGAAAAAAAAAAGATCAAGAAACTAATTAGAGATAGTAGTGAGATAATTAGCATTAGTCAAATAGTTAAAATTATATACTTAAACTACAAATTATTCGTTCTATTGTAGATAGAGTCTAAATCTAAAAAGTTCTAAATACAAAAATTTTAGATCATGATATCACCAATCTTATCCAATTAATTTTATAATATTTAAATATTAGATAAATATTTTCTAAATACTTTTAAAAAATACGCAGAATTAAAATTTTGTAATTTAAATAAATTTATAGTACGAATTTCTAAGAAATTTTAATTTTACACAATTTCAAAAAATATTCAAAAGATATAATGTCCAAATATTATAAAATCGAATAAAACAGATGACACCATGAAGGATGTGAATCTATGGACCACGACACCTCCTATCTTCTTCCTCGCGAGTAGCTTCATGTTCGTTATCATATGGCCACGCTGATCTCGGTTCACCCTTACCTTGATGGTGCTCGGTCTTCCTCCATCTATGCCATGGTTCACACCCGGTGGAGCCTTTGCAAGATATCATTCAGATCTCCTTGCGTAGGGACTACACAAGGGCGTCCTGCATTCGCTGATGCTAGTCCATTATCATTTGTTGTTGATCCATCATTTGCTGGATAACTACTACAACATTCAGATCGAGCAGCGTGGAAAGAGCGCACTTGGCGTGGCGTTAGTGCTAGCATCATTGGTGCCGCCCGTGGTCATTGGTGTGCTTGGGTCTAGGTCTGAATTGACATCCATCGTCCCGTGCCTCGCCATCGACCTTGTGTTAGTCATGGTCCAAGAACCGGTGGCTCTAATAACACTATTACAAGACAGACTATTTAGGGTATTAGGTTGGGTATTTGGATTGAAAGTAGCTCTTTAATGAAGATGGAAGGAGATGAAGGTGGGATGAATGTGGAGATGGGGATGCGAGAGGATAGGGGAGAGATAGGACGAGAAGGGAGAGAGGGTTGCTCCTAGAAGAAGTAAGGCAGCGACAGACGAGGGGGAAGAATCTAACCGAGATCGGGTTTGGGTCGATGGGAAGGTTAGGGCACGAGGAGGAAGAGAGATGAAGAGAGGTAAGGAGAAAGAAGATTCAATCCTAAAATCCAACTAAGGTGCACTCCACAATATTTAGAGGCTACCCTTTTGACCCAAACAACTAAAATAAATCCCTGAAAACCAATTCGTCATGGTACATTCTAATGCGCCCGAGGCCGTTTGAACGCGCAAATTTTGTTCGAACGCACCCCGACAGAAAGCTTTATTTCTTGAGCAAATTTGTTTATTCTAATACAACTTGATCCAGCTCTAATTGTATTACATTCGCACATACAGTGAATCTCTTTTGGCCATTCGAAAGCACTATGCACCATTCATTGGTGTTTGCCTTTAAAGAGGTGAATTTTTGTCAACGCGCCTTGAAGTCAAGTCACCACGTTCAGACGGGCTTGATCTGTGTATGAACACAACCATGAAATTTGCATATTCTAGGATTTCATGAGACCTTATTTGACTTAGGTTTGGCCTTATCTCAATAAGGTATAAAAGGGTTGGAATACCCTAACCCTAGAGTACGTTGGTTATTGATTAAAAAAAAAATTAAGAAACAAGGTTTCTCACCAATAGGTTCATCTCATCTTCTACACATCAAGGTTTTAGTCTTAATGAGGCGAAAGATTAATCTCAAGCGCTACTGAGATTATAGATTAATCATGGAAAACAGTAAATCGTGAGATCTAACCGTCTTCACTGAGTTAAACAAAGTCATAGGGATCAACAGTTGTTTTGTAAGTCAATTTTATAAACTACTACGATTTATTAATGATTAGTTTGATCCAAATTTGGATCCATGAATTTTTATCCGTTTAAATTTTTTTACGTAAAAATCTTAGTATTCATCTTTATTTTAATCGTTGATTTTTATTTTGTATATTTCCTTAAGCAAAAGGTTATAAATATTATCTAAAATTTAGATATATACGTGTGTCTAATTTTATTTTTTATATCTAGACCTAATTATCTCACCATTGTCCTTTTATTTTTTATATCTAATCCTAATTATCTTACCATTGTCTCCAATTATACTAAATAACACTTGCTGAGAATTTTATAGAAAAAAAGATTAAGAGACTAATTAATAATAATAGTAAGATAATTAACATTAGTTAAACGGTTAAAATTTTATACTTGAACTATAAATTATTTGTTCTAGATAAAGTCTGAATCTAAAACGCTCTGAATACAAAAAATTTAAAAAAATTTAAATCACGATATCAGCTATCTTATCCAATTAATTTTATAATATTTAAATATTACATAAATATTTCCTAAATACTTTTCTAAAAATTCACAGAATTAAAATTTTTGTAATTTAAATAAATTTATAGTACAAATTTCTGCCACATTTTAATTTTACACAATTTTTTAAAAATACTCAATTTCAAATAGTATAAAATCAAATAAAACCGATGACATCATAATTTAAAACTTTTGTATTTAAAATATCTTTCAAACTAAAAATCTATTTATGGTAAAACTAAAAAAATTCATAATTTAAGTATAAAGCTATAACCTATAATGTATAATTATTTTAAATAGGTACTTTTAATATATTTACTAAAATAAATTCTCTTTTTAAAATATTAATTAAAAATATTTTTATTTAATTAATTAATTTTAATTATCTCATTATTATATCTAATTAATTTTTTAGATTAAAAAGACTTGCATAGAATATAAAATTAAAAAATTAAAAAAATTAAAAGATTAAAAAAAGTAGCAGCACCGAAAAAAAAAAGCCACCAAAAATAATCCGAAATCTAATTGTGTTTTCGATGCAAATTATCTGCAGTTGTACGCAAAAATTCATAATGAGTCTTTCTTTCCAAATCACCATAAATTAAACAAAATGGATAAACTTCTTAATCCCAATTGTATTTTCTCCAGCAATCCTCTTCTCTCTTTATCGAAAAACTAGTGATTTTGTTTCTCACGAGACCTACAGGCAACTAGATACAAAGATCAATTTTTGATCTTTGGTACCAATAGAATAAAGTTGCGCACCTGTTTGCTTCTTTCCAAGGGAATAAAGTAGTTGTTCAGTGATTTTGGAATTCTAAGTACTCTACTCAAAACCATATAGTAAGAGGAAGAAAATAAAACTGAAAAACACACACAACGAGCACAGAAACCTATATATATCGACATGATGAAAACTAACAAACATGAAACACCCCATTCATATACTAAACTAACCTAATAATATTACAAGATAATAAGACCCATACTTTCTCCTCTCAGTTTGTATTATTATCTGTTATTATTAATTATGATGACAGTCCAGCATCAAACGAAGATCCTTGGCATAGAAGTAGGTGGTGGGATCTCCACCTCCCTCAACTCCGTCTTCAGCCCCTTCCCTGCAGCATTAGCCAATGGATGTATGCCATGATCTGGTCCACTCATGTACTCTCTCTTCTTCCTCTCCGCCTCGAACGACACCCCGAACCTCTTCTCAACGTCTAAAGAAATGTTCAAATTCCATGAGATAAATATTAATTACTCATTCCAGATTCAAAGTCGATAGGTAAATTAAAGCTTCGTTGGGTGACGGGTCGACGTACCTTTGGCGAGGTGGTCGTGGAGCTGGCCGTCGCGCGTGAGGGCCATCATGACCTGCGGCAGACCGAGCGGCAGCGCGTCGCCGCGGTCGACCTGCCAGAAGTGGATGGTCTTCCCGTACGTCTTGCACACCTTCTCCAGGTCGCGGCGCTCCACGAGGCCCGGCAAGCCGGGGAGGAAGAGCACGCCGCTGCGCACCTCGTACTCGTGGGAGTGCCACAGCGGCTTCTCCTCGTCCGGCAGCGTCAGGAACAGCTCCTCCGAGACCAAGTACTCCACGCCGATGAGCCTGGCGCCCGCGTCCGGGCCGTCGTAGATGAGGCACTGACGCATGTCCTCGTTCAGGTGGGCGCAGAAGTGGTGGGCCTCCACTTGCCGGCTCATGTCGTCGGCGTAGAAGTGGAACCTGTGCAAAAAGAATTTTTTTTCTTGCAAATAACCACCTAAATTTCAATCTTATTGCATAAAACTTTCTCCTCTCGTCTTATTTTATTTTCTTTCATAGTTAACAATACACTAGAAACATTTTTTTTTTAAAAAAAACCCTATATTTAGCTTTTTATTATCATTAACACCTTGAACCCTACGATTATACAGCTAGAATATATATATCAATTACTCTTTAATTAATCATATATATGGAAATTAACTTACAAACACTAACTCGTACGCATCACTAACTTACAAGAATTTTTCAATATAAATATTCTAAGCATGTTCTTTTTTTGCTCATAACAAATATTCCAAGTATATTCCATTTCGTATGAAAATACCTTTTTTCCCTCCCTTTTCCACCTTAGAAATAAAAGGACATTTATGTTATAAAAAAAATATATAAATATAGAGTATTCCGGTTATACGTCTACTGAGGAGTCCATCTAAAATTTATATCCGTAAGGGAGGAGATCATCAATAATAAATATGAAACACAGGCGGTTATTTGTAAAAACAAAAACAAAAACAAAAAAATACGAAGGCAAAGAGGAAAGATTATATACGCGCAGAGGTGCTGATGGATTTGGTTGATGGGGGCGAAGCCTTGGATTGTGCCGGTGGCGGTTTCCAGTAGGGCGGTGCCGGTTTGCGTCGGCTCGCCGGGGACTTCCACGTGGGACGTAGCCATCTCTACCTCTCTTTCTTCTTCTTCTTCCTTCTTCTTCTTTTAATGATCGTCGATCTCTTTTGTGATGTTTATATTGGAAGTGTTGATATGAGAGATGGGATTCCGTCCATGCAGAGCTACACGTGGAGTTTGAAAGTGTGACTATGTGTCTTGCTTCGTTGCTCCTCTACTTAGTACAGCTGCACGATGTTTAGTGCTGTCAAAATAATTAATCTCAACTTAAAAATAAGTTGAACTAAACTTGATCTTCAAAATAATTTTAAATTAAGCTTAATGGCTCGATAAATAAGCTCAAAAATAATTTTAAGCCAAGTTTGACAGCTCGATCAAATAAGCTCGATAAAGCTCGGGAAGGCTTAAAATAATTATATATATATATATATATAATATGACTAATACTTTTAATGTTATATTATAGTTCTATTATATTCTAAAATTTACTTAAGTAGATTATTATATACACTGATCTTATATAGTTTAGTAATAATTTTAATTCTATTAATTTTTAATTTTTAAATTAGATCTTATTTTAAGCTTAATTTATTTAAGCCTAAATCAAACTTGATCGGTCTCAAATTTTAGCTTGATTAAGTCTTAAAATTATTTATTGATCGGCTCATTTAGACTAGAGCGCAAAATTAGCTCAAAATTAATTCAAATTAAAATAATTTAAATTTAAATTTAATTACAAATATAGGCTCGAAATTTAAAATTCGATAGCTCAATTACACCCCTAGACCGACTCATCATTTGATGGCAGGCAAAATACACAGTCCAGAACTACTATATTCCTTTTGCTCGCACCTCATCAGAAGACTCACCTATCAACAACAAAGGGTATCTCTACGAAAATATTTCACATCTATCCTTTGCTTTTGAATTGTTCTTGATATATCATCCTTTCACTTCATCTTATTAGGTTAAAACAAGTTTCTAAAGGCAAGGGAGAACAATTTTGGCTTGGAAAGAAGACCAAAATTTCCTTCTTTTTTTCTTTTTCGTAATTTCTACAAAAGATTGAGAAGACAATGAGCAAAAAGACGTTGCAGAAAAATTCGTCTTTTCCATCACTATTGATCCTCCACTGAAGGAAAATAACTTAATATTTGTAGCAAGGATTGATTTATGCACCCGTTAAAAGGGCAGTAATTCATTAAACTTTTATGCGTTGTTAGAGTGAAGATTTCAAACTTTCTAATCCATCAAATTCAACCATCAATGGTAAGAGTAGTACCTGGAAGATGAGAAAAGGACGAGAGAGAACGGGATGAGTTAACATTGTGGGAGCAGCCGAGGTTCACCAAGAAACTCAAGATCATGGCTTATCACAATATATGACAGGCAAAAAAGAATTAATGCGAGTTCAATATATATATAGAACATGAAAAAGAGAAGATGAGCTCAATAAAGTGGCACAGAGAAAGAATACCCATGAATTGGAACCTATTCTTTATCTACAACATTTGCCTCATAATATAGGAAAAGCTGCCAGAGAATTAAGATGATAATCCTACATATACTATGACAGCCTGATCCAATGGGCATTTTGTTCCAACTGATGACTTATTATTCCAAGGGGATCAAGGCAACTACTTCAGGTATGACCATGAGCTTTTGAGGCGATACCTTGTATGTTTTCTACAACTTCAAACCAGAGTGAATGGCAACCACTCCACCAACAAGGTTTTCATATTCAACTTTCTGAAAACCAGCATCAACAATCATGCGAGCAAACTTATCCTGTAAAGCCATAAAATATATCAGGATTGAAGAGGGAGAGATGAAGAAGCAACTGAATAAAAATCATGAACATAACAGTCTTCCATTACCATTTCATAATGGATGTCAGACATAAACAACACATATATGGAGGCTAATTTCAATGAAAACTGCTTCAGTGTTGCGAAAATCTTATGGTCAAGATAATTAGATAATTGCCACTCCATTATTTATGCTGGATAACTAACCATGTGGCGAGAGTAATTCTTGTTAAAAACTATAGTAAGCTATTTGAATTCATTAATTCATCAACATGTACAATAATTTTAAATTTTAAATTCAATCTACATACTAAAATATGATACCAGATGTTAAGACTTACCTAGGCAGGACCTAAGCGGAGCCTAATTTATTCTATCTAAGACGGGAGCCTAGGCATTAAGGCGGAAGTTTTTTAAAACAATGGTATCACCTGATTAGGGAACCGACGGATACTCTCGACCAAGTACTGGTACGATTCTCTGTCACCTGCAACTAGTTCTCCCACAGCTGGAATGACTGAAAATGAATAATAATCATAGCTGCCAAGGAACAAAATATTCAGATAAAGAATAGCGAGGAAATTGCAGATGTCAGACACAGAAAAAAAACTTACAAATTGAATAAGTTTGAGAGGCACAAGAGACTAGAATAGAACTCGTGATAATAGATTGAGAAGACTCACATCTGCTTAAAAATAGGGAGGTCCACATGACTTAACTCTAGGCACAAGAACCTCCCTCCTCGTTTCAGTACCCTGGAAGATCAAAGATGTAATTCATAACAAGCCAGTCAAATGTGGATTCTGTTCTTCAATAAGATACAATTTTGTGCACAAAATAAATATAAAAAGAAAATTCTTTCTTTGCTGGTTCATTTAGTAATATAATTGTCATCAAGGTTTGAAAAATCGAGATCGGGATCGGCCTTCCGAGAAAATGATACGTATTGGCTGGATGGCCATATTGGCCGTATCGGTCGCTCGAATCAAATTAGACTTTTTAATTACGTAAAATTCTAAATATTATTTAAAAATACAAGAAAACTTCTAAAAACTCAGAAAAAATTATAAAAAATAAGAAAATAAAGAAAGAAAAACTATAGTGCAGTGAAAATTGAAAAGAAGAAAAGATTAGAAAGAGAGCAAGTGAAAGAAAATAAAACAAAAGAAAAAAAAAAAGCATAGTGCAGTGAAGAAAAAAAAAGTGAAAGAAATGAAAAAAACTGAGAGAAAAATAAAGAAATAAAATTAAAAAATTACATACTGGAGTTTGCCAGAGTTCGCCGAAGCTAGATCCCTCCATAAGAGAAACAATGACGAGAAAAAAAGAGAGAAAAAAAAGTGAAAGAGAGAAAGAGAAAAGGAGAGAGAGCGACAAGAAAGAGCGAAAGAAAGCAAGAGAGAGTTCAAATTAGGCTTGGGTCAAGATCGGGTTCGGCCGATCCTGATCCGGTGAACCATGATTGTCATGACATGGGGATCATATAAACTTAAGAAGTAACTAAACATTCATAAAAACTAGTCATCAAAATTATAGATTTTTGAGCATGAAATCAACTAAAAAAGCATCATCTATAAAGTATAAACCGTTCTTAGAACTTCACCTAGAAGCCTCACTAAGGGCTTTCTCAATGTGTGTTACATTTCTGATCCCAAAAGCAATAGTGTAACCATCCATAGATCCGTCCTCAAAACTCAAGGCTTCTGCATCCCCTACTACCCAGTGAAGGCAGCATTCCTCTCCAAGACCTTCAAATCAGAATCATGGTTGGAAATATAGAAACAATATGTACAAAAAAAGATATGACAAATGTGCAGATGTTCAGAATTCATAGTCCATACCTCTCTCAGCGGCACGCTTCTTTCCGACTGTTAACATATTTGGGTTTATGTCACATATGTGTATTTGTGTTTCGTCTTCTGTTTCAGTTAAACCATCCTGCATAGCTCTTCGGCTCACACTTTTTATACTATCCAAGACACGAAAAGCTACATCACCTACAATACCAACAAATTGGTAACAACTTTTTGAATTAGCATTGGCTCTACAACTTGAATAAAACAAAATGATAGCAGCTTGACCTACCTGTTCCACCAGCCACATCGAGATGCTTCATTCCAGGGAAGGGATTCAATTTTGAAACCAACCTACAAAATTTTAGCAAAAATCTTAGCTTAGACTATACAAAAGCATTATGCAAAATAATACAGCTGTAAATGGCTAACCTGTCTTTCCACAATCTATGAAGTCCGCCACTCATAAGATCATTCATAAGGTCATAACTTGATGCAACACTGCTGAAAACATTACCGACCAATTTGCTTTTTTCTTCTTCTGGCACTTCCTTAAATCCTGCATCAGAAGTTCAGTCTTTATAGCATAGGCCAAAAAAGGATGGGGCATCAACTTTTTAACACCTTAAGGAAAGTCAACAAACTGAACAGTACATATCAAACTCTCTGTCTTTGTTATCTTCTAATACTCTATCTAAAGCTGACTATAGAAGCAAATCACAGACTGCAGGATCATTAGAACTGGGGGTTGTCCATATAAATTAGATCGACTGATTATATCAAGCATTAGATTAGGAATTCATTTAGTATTAATTGGGGAAACCCATTGTTGGTCGCGAACTACCACCAGCCTTAATGTGGAGCCTAACCTTATTGAAATACTAAGTTCCCCAATTAATTCCTAGATACTCTTTCTGAATCCAAACCTTTCAAATTAGGATCAGTCTAAATCCTAATTGAGGACCCAAAAGAAGCTACAAAACAAATGCTGAGGCAACCAGAAAGGACATAGAATACAATTATGTTAATATACACAAGCCATTCCCTCTTTTCTCTACCTTTCTCACTTTAAGACCTAGAAATAGTGTATACATCCTTTCTCTCCAACTATTCTCTATCTAGCACTTATTCTCATTGTTCTATATGACAGAAATAGTATTGTTCTTCTTTCCTCTCATATCTCTGCCTCCATACCACGAATCCATCTCTCTCCTCTCATCACTTCTTTTTCTCCCACTGTACTTCTGTTGATCCTCTTCTCCTTCGTCCTTCCTCACTCCTCTCCACTTTCTACTCTCTTTTTTTTTTTCCTTTTCATTTTAAAGTTCACCCTCCCTTCATCCTCTTTTCATGCTGATTACCACTGTCTGAAAGGCTACTGCAGCAAATCAAGGCTCTTCTAATGTCCAGAATTGAAGGCAAAAGCAAAGTCTGGAAAGGCTCCAAGCAATATAAATTCCATTGAGTGGGATCTAATCAAAAAAATCTTCTTTGGTCCCCACTCTTATGATCCACCACCTTAGTGCTTTTTACTACAAAAATTTGACTGCCTTTATACTCTAGACCTATCTTTAAATTCATCTCTATCGATTCTTGGTTCTTCAATCTATTGTTGATCAATGTATGGAAAGTCGGTCGTAGGTGGTGGGCAGTCACCCCATCACTTAGCGCCTAGGTAAAAGGCGGGCACCAAGGCAATATAGCATATTTAATATGTAAAAAGTAAAAATAATGATATATAATATATTAAAGTTCCTACTAAGTGGAACTCTACATATGATATGCTTAATTCTGTTTTCACTTACAAAATGGTATTTAGACTTTATGCAGATAGAAATGGTAATTACAAGTGGCTTCCTATTGAGAAAGACTAATGCAAGTTTGAAAAAATTCAAAAGATATTGACAATCGTAAATGATGCAACTAATGCATTTTCTAGATTTATATTTCTTATATCCAACCAATTCCTTCTAGAAATTACAATGTTATAAGAATATTGATGGATGAGTCAAATTCTTCTAATGAATACATAAAAGCAATGGTGACAATAATAAAAATACAAGTATGATAATATTGGGGTGAATTCAATATATTAATGGCAATAACATCAATTTTGGATCCAAAATATAAAATAAAGCCCAATATTTATTCCACAAGTGAGGTTATTGATGTTATAAATTCAATTCCAATTATATTAGAGGATTTTGCAAATAATTACTCAAGTACCCAAGAATATTGTTCTCATACATCAAATATAGCTCCAAACATATCAAGCTGGGAAGCACGGATACTCCATTTTGGGTGGAGTATCCATATCCGATACGTTTTCGAAGATCATAAATTTAAATAATTAATTTTTATTTTTGGATACGGGATGGATACGGCTGAATACATTAGGGATACGTTTCAAATACATTTTGGGTTTAATTAGGTTAACCCATTAAGAAACCCGTTAAGAAATTTAACTTACCCACCCATTCACACCCCCCTCCCCCAATTCATTCTCCCTTTTCCATGCCCTAGCTCTCTCTCTCTCTCTCTCTCGATGACGCCGCTCCCCTTCCTCTCTCGACGACGTTGCTCCCTCTCTCTCTCGACCACGACGACGCCGCCACTCTCTGTTCTCCCCTTCTCTCTCAACGAACCAGCTGACAACACCGCCGCTCTCGGTTCTCTCCCTCTCTCTCGACAAGCCAGCCGGCGCCGCCATCGCTCTCCCTTCTCCCCCCTCTCTCTCGACGAACCAGCCGACGAAGGTATGTTCTGTTCATTTCTTCTCTCGACAAACTAGCTCTTTTTTCCTTCAATTTCTTCTTAGTTTTTCCTCGATTTCTTCTTTGAATTTTCCATTTGATTTCTTCCACTTTCCCCTTCTTAAATTCTGTTTTAAGTTACTTTCCTCAGTTTTTTTTTCTTCTTTTTTTCCTTTTCTTTTCTTAGTTTTTTTTCTCCCTTCTCTGAATTTTTTTCTTTGAAATTGTGCAGATTTCTTCTCTGATTTTTTTTCCTTTTCTTCTTTGCCTTATTTACAGTTTAATTAATTCTGTATGATCACTTAAGTATTGCATGTCTAAATTTTCAAAGATTTATTGCTTTAAACCTTCCCTAGTTGCTTAAGTATTGCAATTCTGAATTTTCAGATTTATTGCTTTATTAGATTCCTAGATTAGTTGGTTATATTTAATTTGAATGACGTGAATTCATCTTCTTAAATATTAGTATGGCAGTTAGAACTCATACTAATAGTTAGATTAGTACAGTGTAAGAACTTAGAATTTCTTTGTTTTATTTTTATCACAGATAAATGGCTACTGAAAGTATGAGTTCTAGTATTGGTAGTGTGGCGGTAGATGTGAGTGCTCCGCTTTGGAAATATGTAACCAAATTAGAAAAAATGGGAGAAGGAGGAGGGAATATGAGGTTTCAGTACAATTATTGTCAGCAAATATACAAAGGATCTTATTATAGAGTAAAAGCTCATGTGATGAGAATTAGTGGATGTGGAATCAAACCATGCCCTAAAGTAAATAGTCAGCATATTGTGGAGATGAAAAGGATAATGGAGCAGGCTAAGTTAAAAATAAAAAACTCTATGTCAAAGTCAGTACCATTGCCAATGTCAACTCAACATGGAATTTCTAGTATGCCCTTTGCAACTTATTTTTCTAATATGCCCTATGGATCAAAGAAGAGAAGGTCTGGAGAAATAGCTCTTGAGAAGTCATTTAATATGGTTTCTCGTAATCAATTACACAGTCAAATTGCTAGGATGTTTTACTCTGCTAGGTAACATTTTCATCTTGCTAGGAACCCATATTATGCCTTCTGGATATAATATGTTGAGAACCACACTTCTGCTACAAGAAAGGCCAAACATTGAAAGGTTATTGGAACACATTAAGGGCACATGGAGGGAAAAAGGGGTTAGCATTATGTGTGATGGATGGATAGATGCACAAAGAAGACCTTTTATCAATTTTTTGGCAGTGACTAAGAATGGTCCCATGTTTTTTAGAGCTGTAAACTGTGAGGGGGAGTATAAATATAAATTCTTTATATCTAGCTTGATCAGTAAAGTAATTGAAGAGGTTAGACAACAAAATGTGGTGCAAGTCATTATTTATAATGCCCCTGTTTGTAAGTCAACTGGGATGTTTATAGAGGCTCAGTATTCAAATATTTTTTGGACTCCATATGTTATCTATACCCTCAACCTTGCATTAAAAAATATATGTGCATTAAAAAACACTGAGGGGAATGAGCTTGTTTTTGATGAATGCAGTTGGATATCCATTGTGGCAGGGGATGTGATGTGCATCAAAAATGTTATCATGCAACACTCTATGCAACTTGCCATTTTCAATGAATTTGTAAATTTGAAGTTGCTTGCTGTTGTAGATACACATTTTGCCTCAACTATTGTGATGCCGAGGAGATTCAAAACTATCAAACGTGGGCTACAAATGATGATTATTAGTGATAAATGAAATTCTTATGGAGAGATGATGTAGGAAAGGCGCAATTTGTGAAAGAGAAAGTTCTTGATGATATATGGTGGGACAAAATTGAATATATATTATCTTTTACTGAGCCTATTTATTCAATGCTGAAATTTGTTGATACTGACAAAACCTTGCCTCCATTTGATTTATGAAATGTGAGATGATATGATTGAAAGAATAAAAACAACTATATACAGACATGAGACAAAAAAAGAAGATGAAGAGTCATCTTTCTACTCAGTTGTGCATAAAATTCTTGTTGATAGATGATATAGAAGCAATACTCCTCTTCATTATTAGTTGATGCTTAAAGATTTATTACATAGTTAGTTGTTCCTTTTGGTTTAGTTTTATTAATTTAATTTTTGTGCTCTTCTTACTAGGTATTATACTAATACTTGGATTAGTGAGGATCCAAACCGCACTACTCTACACAAAGATCTAGAAATTTCTCGTATGAGAAACAAGTGTTTGAAGAGGTTCTTTCCAAATAGAGAAGAAAGGAGAATTATAAATAATGAGTATGCCAATTTCTCAACTGCAACAGAGGGTTTTGATCAAGGTTCCAAAAATCGGTATCGGGATCAGGATCGGCCGTCCAGAAAAATGATACGTATCGGCCGTATCGGCCGCCTGTATCGGATCAGACTATTTTAATTAAATAAAATTCTAAATATTATTAAAAATGTTGAGAAATTTCTAAAAATTTAGAAAAAATTATAAGAAAATAAGAAATAATAATTACTTACATATAAAGCCTAAAAAATAAAAATCTCTCTTCCTCCCTCTCTTCTTTCCTATTCCTCTAACTGTTAGTCTGAAATATTCATTCTCTCCCATACTTTTTTTTCCTATCTTTTTCTCTCTCTTTCTCACTCTCTTTTTTTTAATCTTTCCCTCTCCCTCACTCTCTCTTCATTTTTTTTCTCTCACCCTATTTTTTTTTTTAATCTCTCTCTCTCTCTCTCTCTCTCTCTCTCTCTGTGTGACAGCTGTTGCAGCTGTCTGCTACAGGCCGAAACTAGAATCCTTGGTTTTGATAACCATGACTCTATTGAAGATAGAAATATTCTTGATCCAAAGAAGTGGTGGGTCATTCATGGTGCTTTTGCACCTAACCTTCAGAATTTAGCACTTAAATTACTCGGGCAACCGTGTTTATCATGTTGTGAGAGGAATTGGAGCACATATTCATTTATTCACTCAATGAAAAGAAACAAGATCACTCCACAACGAGCAGAGGATCTAGTTTTTGTCCATAACAATCTTCGTCCTCTCTCTAGAAGATCGACTGAGTATATGGAAGGGGAGACCAAAATGTGGGATGTTGAAATAGATTCATTTGATTTATTCGATGGAGCGGGTATTCTTGAAGTTGCTGACCTCTCGCTTGATGAACCTGATTTGGAGGCTATTGTATTCACTAATGAAGGCAATGAGGAGAATGACTTAAATGGAAATGAATAATTAATGTCATTGCTAATTACACTACTGACTTATGATTACTCTCATTTTGGTGTCATACAAATTGTGAAATATTGGTGGATACTTTATAAACTTTAGTGCTATGACCTATGAGTCTATGAGTTGCTCATATGGAATGCAATGATATCTACTATTCTCATTTTGGTGCATTATTTGTTGAATGTTGATGTATTTTTTGGCTAATTGTCTTTGATATCTATTACTCTCTATTAAATGCTTATGTAGATAATAGATGTATTAATATATTGAATGCAATATTATGTATATGTTGTCATTAGAATATAAATTTCTTTTTGTACATACACATATATAGGTTGTCATTAGAATATAATATTTTTATATAATTTTTTAATTGTCGTATCCTAGACGTATCGTATCCTATTTTTTAAGAATTTGCCATATCCCCGTATTTGTATCGTATCATATCCATATCCCGTATCTGTATCCGTATCCGTATCCGTATCCGTATCCGTATCCGTGCTTCATTGATATCAAGGCTTCTATCTTCAAGTAAAAAGAGACCTATTACAAGGATCAATTCAAAATTCAATGACTTCACTAGTACCACTAGACCTCTTTAATCAAAGTTGGAGATATATTTGCAGGAACCAAATTAAACATATGATCCTAACACTTTCAATATATGAAATTGGAGAAAAATGAATATATTGAAATTCCCTATTATGTCTAAGATAACTCATGATATTCTTTCTATACCAAACACCATTGTAGTATCAAAATTTGTCTCTAGTGCTGGAGGGAGGGTATTAGATGATTCTCGAAGTTCTTTGACTCTAAAGATAGTCGAAGCTTTGGTTTGCACTAGGAATTGTAATAAAGCTTCTCCGAAGATAATGAAATGTCCATTGTAAGTTATTAAATTAGTACTTCAGTTTTCTTTATTTATAATATTATAACTACAAGTTAACCTCTTTTATTTCAAGGAGAACACATTGAAGAAGGGGGTCTCTATATTGACTTGCTAGATTGTTCATCACATGTCTAAAAAATTACATTGTCGGTATATCTTCCTATTTTAAGATACTTAATATAACATATTCATATTAATAGTGTGAAATTTTATTTTGTATTGATATTAATTTTTTTTTAACTAACTTTTTTCAATTGCTAGTAGAGTGCAGATAATACCAAGCAACCAAGATTCATTGGTGGCAAGCAATGGAGTTCAGCTTGCACATTTTATTTATTTTGATTTGTCATCACATTTTGTTTATTTGTCGTCACATTTTTTGTAACTCTTGTGGGAATATCAATGTTCCTTTCCATTGAAGTTTGAACTATTTAATTGTGCACTTGTGTTGTTGGATGCATGTATAATTATTGATAGTGTGCATTCATGTATTGATGTATGTTTCTTGCTTGTTTTGTCTTCCTTTAGGAGTTATATAAGTTCTCTATGTTGTATGTGAACGTGATCTTGTCTTTCAGGATTTCTTTTTGTGCTAATTAGTTATTGTATGTATTGAATATTGATGTATGTATAATGTATGTTGTATGTGCTAATCTTGGCTTTCAGGATTTTTACAAGCCTAGCTTTGGCTTTTAGGATTTTATTTCCTATGTCCATCAGGCTTCACCGCATCAGCCCAATAGCCGAGCTCGGGTTTTCAAAGCTTGAGATGAACCGACTCGAGTCAGCATTTTCTAGCTTGTCTCAAGCTCGAGCCGATCTCTAGCTGAGAAAAATTTGCTATCGAGCCGAGGTAGGCCCAACTCACTCAAGCTCGGCTTGTTTACACCCTTACTTCTATTCTTTTTATGATAGAAAATTCTACATCTATTGAATACTCTCCAATTGTGATTGCAACCATCCCAACGTCTTCCTTCTAGCATGTAAGAGCACTTAAGGAGTCCTTCGAATGCATTGATAGTTATATGGAAATTTGATGCAACCAAACAACAAAGGCAAATTACGGAAATAAGCAAAGTTCTTGAAACATAATGATCCATTGCTAATGGCCGTTATGAATCATTCTCTAATCTTAAACGTCAAGTATAGCAAAATAGCTCTTCATTTCACACACTTCTATAACCAACATAATTGATTATAAAATTTGAAGAATTCAAAGAATAAGCTAAAAATATAAGCATTGGCCACAATATAATATAACTATAGAAGTCATGAGGCAGGGTTGCTTTCTGACATTTTTATTTTGGTCTCTTGAAGTAAAATGTTCTCTAGTAGATGAATGGCCTCCTTGATTGCATGCATAGGACAACAAAGGAAAGTTTACATTCAAAAACGATTTTGAAGATTTCTTTTGGTGGCTTGTCCTAACACAAATCTTAGATATTCTTAACCTTTATTTAAGGAGCTCAAAGCCAAAAATTGAATCACCAATCCCAAAGAAAATTCTAAGAATTACTACTCTTATCTTAAAAGAGTTATATTATCTCTCTCACGGATTCATATGAATATTTAGTGTGAGGAAACTGCACCAATGTCTAATTGCTTGAGCCACTGCTGAGGATGATCCAGTAGCATCGGGAGAAGCTGAACCATTCATCGACATCAAACACCATCGACACATTGCTTTGGAGGTTGATCTGTCGCTTAAGTGCTTTACCAAAGGGATGCAACCTTCTTTCTAAGGATAGTTAATTACACAATACATATTCAAGAGGTTACCTAAACACTATGGTATTAGAGTGTCAGAACGGGTTGTAAATAACTCTTATTTCTATTGCTTAGTATAAAAAAAAATAATCGATTGGATTTGGACAAGTATGTAGTTATGCGAGAGAGGTTTTTCATGTCTTAGTGTTAGCCATGTTTACTTTTTACTACTTGTATTTGGCTTTACATTTTTCTACTCTTCATTTTCATTCACCAACTTGAGTTCGGTTTCTTAGTATGAGTAGGATTCGGATTTCCTATTTGATGTCGTTTTACAAATACTATTCTTATTCAATTTTCTTAAACCTAATAGGATTCAATTTTTCAAAAGTCCACTTGGAGTTGGGAGACACTCCCCAATGCTCAATGGCCATATTGGTGCTGTAACATGGTCTGTAACTTGACAAGCTCATCATTCATCAAATAGGAAAAGGGTATGCATTCTTATCTAAATATTTTGGCAAACCTAGCAAACTCTTTCATTTCCCTAGCAAGGTAATTCTTTTAAGCCCATCCTTTGGATTACATCTAAGTACTTCGCTCTCTTAGGACTTAGCATATTATGAGACTGGACAATGGACAGAAATCAGGATCAACAACTTCCTAATATTCATCTCTGATTGCATAATGCATACCCTTACCTTTATCTGATATTATAACTTAGAGCAAATAAAGAACCTGTGATTCTGTGAAGACTTTCAACTAATTGGGACAAAGGCAACCATATGACTAATAAGCGAATAAACTAAAAGAAAATAAAGCATGTCTCTGTCACAGGACCTTAAAACGGTATGACTTGTCATGCATTTGAGAGATATTAGAGAAAAATCATAAGCAAATAAATGTAAAGACGACTAATAAGCAAATAAAGTAAAAGAAATAAATCATGTCGTCTTTGTCACAGGATCTTAACAACAAGAATCAATAAAGTATTGGTTTTTTTTAACACAACAAAATCGAGGAAGAAAGGCGAATAATTTTACCAAAGCTAGTGGCATGGGAATGGAGGAGAGAAACACTCCGAGAAACAACAGATGGGAGGCTGCTTGTGAGTCTGCTTGCACCCCGACGCAGAGCCATACTACACCCTGCCAGGTGTCTTCTCTTCCCTCCAACAGAAAGATGCTGAATTCACTAGTGGAAAAGCATATTAGAGAATTTTGAAGGAACCCATTCGGAACTATCAAAATTTGTACAGTTGTTTACAGAAAAAGGAATTAAAAATATGCACAAGTTACTGAATCTGCCCAAATCAACAAATTACAGCACATAAATTGTCACAATTCAATCAACTAAGGGAGTAATCTAATAAACTAAGCAGATAAAATATTTACCAAAGAATGCAGCAAAAGACTTACATATTGCTCAATATTAGGCAATCATTTATAAGGAAGAAAAAGTTCGACAGAATTAGTGACGCTTCAATTGGAGAGACAGGAAATAACAATATATAAAATTGCTCGTCGTCAATGGAGTAATGCTCCAAATTGGCAAGTTAATTCATTGATCTTGTAGAGAAGTAAACATGCCAATGTTAGAGCACATAATTATTCTCCCATCTAGAGTACCAAATGCCGAGACCTTGTTTGATGGGCGTGGCAGGTAACCAAACGGAGAAACAACGGAGGAGGAGGAGGAGGAGGAGGAGTACCTCTGGCTCGGTGTAGGTCCGATGAGATGTGAGACGAGACCAAGAACGAGAAGAGGAGGATGCGACGGAAAGATAGTGAAATTTAGGGCTGCTCAAAATCGTCACCAGGCCGGCCCAAAAACTTTAATAGCAAAGAACACCCTTATGCCTAAAATTTGTGCTCCCTCACAGATCAAAGTTTAGCCGTAATAACTTTTTTTTTTATTCTAGAATATAACTCTTTATTCTAAAATAATAGCTGAACATGGTAATTACCCCTATTCTAAAATATAAATTATTCATTAAACTTATATCTTATACCACCTACTAACTCAAATTATTAATTTATCTTTGAAATCTATTATATCAACCTACTTTATATCAAATCAAAGGATATTCATCGTAATTTTATAAAAATAAATAATACACATTTTTTCCATTTTTTTCACTTTATATCTAATCACAATTAATTATTACACTATTATTTTATAATACAAGTGAACATAAGAATAGTTATTTTTAGAATAAAGATCTTATTTTAAAAATAATTAAAAAATATTTATTATAGATTTGGCATCATAACTAAAGTAAACGAGGCATTATGTGTTATATATAATTTATTTATTTTTTCTCTCTCTCCTTTGTGTTTATGATCTTGTGATTTACACTAATGTAAAAAAATTGGATAGTTATTAATGAGGTAATTAAATTACTATAATATCTCTATAATAGTAATTATCTCATTGTTTGAGTAACTATGAATTTTCAACTAATATTTTTACGATGATATAAACAAATATTTTGTTCTACAATCACGTATTTGAAGATTGTAATCTTAGATATGAGATGATATAAGAGGGAAAAAAAATGTATTTTACCCTAAGTTTGAGGACTAAATATAGTGAGTAAATTTAATAGAAGAAAAAGGACAATTCTAACATTCTGTTGTCTATTTTGGCTAGAAAATATCCCTCTAAGAATGTTTTAAAATTTTCTAGTAACTTTCTGGTTAAAGTTTGGATAAAAAATTTTAATGGTATCATATTAGTCAAAACTACACGAAGGCAAAGGGATACAAATAAAAGTTGAAGAGATGGTTCTTATAACACATCTAGAAATAACAACAGTATTACATGTGTGACAAGAAAGAAAGAAGTCTAATATATGGTTTGGAGTCATGTAATAGAACCTATTTTATGGTCCATATAAAGGTATTCCACATTCACAATATATAAACCACACACTAATCAAGAACTTACAACCAATGGCCTAGTCCCCATTATTCTCTCAAGCAACCCAAGTTATCTATTAAGATTCCTTGTTGTATCTGAAAAGATGTACAAATGAAGTGTGTTGTTCTAACAGGTGAATGTGACGTATAAAGGTCAAGGTTGTATGAATTGAGTTATTGACAACATTAGATGAGACAGTCTAGTTCAAGAATATCTCTGATTAAGATAAGAAAAGGATAATGGGTTAGGGTGATACAAGAAAGGATATGCTACTAGATGCTTCAAAGTTAAATTGTGAAGATCACAGACACAGAATTCAAAACTTGTCAATATTACATACACTTAAATTCAATCCTTTAAAAGGCAAAACTTTAAAGGCAAATTGAGTTGAATACTATGATGTCATGAATAAAGGAAATGCCACCAACATCCAAGAAAACAATGTTCACTTACAGCCAATAGTCACATATAAAGACCATCCAATTTCAACCATTTAAACAGGAAGAGCAATAACTGATGATTCTCCAACCTGTTATGGGGTGGATTTTTACGTGGTGTTATCATGTTTGCATTATCACGGCCCAATTGTCATCCCCTAAGTGGATAAGTAAATTCGTCTAAGCGTTGAGGCTTTGGAGTGTCAGGTTTAGGATCAAAAGAATGATACATCCTTTTCACAATCGAATATAATGCAGATTAGCAAACTGTAATTAGATTTCTGTATTAATAAGTACCAGTTTTGCCAAAAATTAGAATATTATATTTATTTTCTATCTTTATATAGAATAGGGGAATTGAACAAGGTGACTGATTTGTGGCATGCATACACTTTAAACTCCAAACAGAAGGCAGTTAAGACACCAACCATGCATAATAGTATAAAGAAAAAACAAAGTCCAAAATTTGGAACTACATCTCACTGCCTCAAGGAAATAAAAATTAAATACATAAAAGTAGAAGTAAATCACAAACACTTTAGTTGGTTATTCAAACTATCCATCCATTTCCACAACCGGAGACAATAAATAACAAACTGATAGCCTTACTCCCCTACTTCCTTTGTCAAAATCATAAAAATAACAAATCAATATCCACCGGTGATTATGGAAGCTTCAAAATAATAAATGCCATTTTTCATTTATGAAAAACCAAAAGAATAGAGCTGGTTTACACAAAACCCACCCATCCGACGGGCAGAATAATCCTTAACAAGCACTTGACCTCGCTAGTCTAATATATCACATCCTCTCCCTGCTGTTCCTGATACAAAATTAAATCATATACACTCTATAGCAGAACGACGTCGTCCTTTCGAAAGAAAGGGCGGAGATATGAGCTTCAAACAATATACTCTAACAGGTAGGCCGACTGATAGGGAACTCTTCCCAAGCAAGTAAAGACTCATTTACTTCCACTTCCACATAGAAACTCAAGCGAAGGAAAACAGGGTGACCCTGTGGACATGACAGCCTTGTTTATAGAATTGGCTGCCAGTGCCCCCAAAAAAAATGATGATGAAACTGACCTAGATAATAGAGCAGTCATCAGACATGATGCGTCTATTATCATCTTCTCACACCTCAATGAAGGGATCTTAGGACCAGGACAAACCATAACTCTAAAACCTCAGCAACTGAGACAACCAAAGTATCTGACCCTAGTTTCTACCCAACTGAAAAATGGTGAACAATAAGAATACTGCAGGCAGATGAACTCAGTGCATGCTACAGTACTAATCACTGTGCGGTCGCCTTCTCCAATTTCTCTTTCTCAATCTCCACTCTTCTCTGTTCAGCATGTTGAGCTATGCCACTGGCAATTGCCTGATGATGGAAGTCCAAGGTCTGCATCAGACTCTGGAACCTAGTAGGATTGGATGCTTGGACAGCTGGACAAATTGGTTACTCTCTCAGACATTTTTGTACAAAATCTTAAACATTAAAATTAAAGATTAGTAGACCATCCTAGCATAGTGAAGATAGTAGTACCTTGGATGGTTTCAACAAAGAAAATAAAAGGGTCCACTTCATCAAGTGGTGATTGCAACTCTTCGTCATCACTGTAATCATCGTCTGACTCGTCGTCATCATCATTTGACTGGAAACCTCTGGCCTGATCCATCATTAACAGATAAAAGGGACTCAGAATTGAAATATGAGGCCAACATACTGCAATGAATACTTTTTATACAAGGTACATGCACTAAAGATTTATCAAACTACTAATAGAAAATGTCCTGATTAACTAGACAAACATAATAAGATACAATTAAAATAAGTGATATCAGTATTTTATGAATATGCTGAAAGTGGATTGGATGAGAAAAGAAAATAAGTATGTCCCAGAAATTTGGAAATGTGGCATGGGATAGAAAAGCAACATAATGAAAAACAGATTAACCAACATGCAGTAGCCATTAGATTGAGATAAGTAGAGAATCTGTCTCCAAAATAGAAACCAATTAGATATGCTTAATTTAGAATATAGTCCAATGAAATTTTCATTACTTTCACATGAAAATGGCACAAAGAAAGGTCCAACTTAATCATTTTAAATAACATATTAACCAAATATTGGTCATTAAAAGAAATTAGATTCCCCCATGCAATGTAAATCATGAAGTTAATCTACTTCATGATCAGGTGCAATGCATAGATCACATAAGGACCTATCTGGAGTGGAATATGCATGAGGTTCCAACTTCCAAATTTAGCAAGCTTCACATAAAAATAAGTTACAAAATAAACTTATTACCGGACAATATGGTGTTGTGTATGGCTTCATGCTATTTTATATGCCAATGAAATCTAAGCTCGCTAGCATATAATATGCCAGTGGTTTAGTAATCACAGCACTCTTTGAGCATCTAGATTTAATTCATTCTCATCCAGTTTAATAGTTGATGCATCATACAACGAAATAAACTTATTGCACCACACTGCCTCACTACCAAGTCAATACAGGTTGCCTATGACATGCCCTAGTACCAAATAGACCAGTATTAGCTTATAAAGTTAATGCTAAACTGTCACTAGTTGGAATAGGATTTACACAACTGATCATGTGTCTCCACAAGATTTATACCCTCAAACAAGGGAGTGTTAAGATTAATGAGGACGGGTCTTAACAATATCCTTTACCAATGTCAGTAAGGGACAACAGCCAAGGTACATGGTATAGATCACTATGCTTAGCATGACCATCCATACATATGATAACAAAAGACATGCACCACATATGTAAATAGCACCCAATGCCTATTGATCTATATATGACACTGATACCTTATGCTGTTATTTGCTGTTTCACATTACTTTTTTCAAGTTCCTAACAAACTCTCAAGTTAGATAGGGTTAAGACTTGAAAAACATACATATATATAAAAGGCAAGCTAACCAAATGAATAGCAAGAGAGTGATAGCATAACACTAATAGATGGTCCTTACCATGGAGAGATGCTGTGTAGTAAGCATAAACTCAAAGTCAATAAGGTGATAATGTTTATTACAAGATAATGAAATATCGCAAGATACATACCTGTAAGAAGAAATGTACATGGGTACAACCATACAAGATCACATATAAACTAAATGGTGCATGATTCAAGTGAACAATTTGAGCTTATGTGAAATCGGCAAATGCTAACCTCTGCGGCCAACTTGTGGAGCCTAAGACTATCAGCTTCATCCCCTTCCTCAGCATCAAGCCCCATTTCCTTGTCAGACTCATCCTCTTCTTCATCATCTTCATCATCTTCAAACCCATCCATATCATCATCAGCAGCATCATTTTGTTTCTTAGATTCTGCACATTAGAAAGATAATATAGGGATTAAATAACAAAGAACCCACAAATGCTTAACAGCAAGATCCTCAATCCTTCTACAATCTTACTGCACATCTCACAACAAAGATGGGAAAAACAAGACCAAACTGAAATAAGACAAGCTACACTGATACAAGACTGGAGAATAAGTATATCATTTTAATACAATAAAGAATACAATATAACAACTTCAAAGGGACTACACAAGCTTACATTTTCTTACAAGTGAATTCTTACCATCAAAAGAAGCCAAAGAAGCAAGATCAGTAAAACAACTAATCCAAGAGACACAAAACTATCGGATAGTGTATGTCATATCGTGTATGGATTTGGAAGGACCAGGAAATTTATATCAAGGAAACTACAGGAGGTGGTTCTTGCAAAAATGATGCAAGGATTATCTTAGCTGCAATGCCTACAAAATAGAAATATTCAATGCAATCTATCATGAACCTCCTCATAAGACTAAATTTACAGATGTTCCAGCACCTGCAACTTGGTCCTTGTAAGAGACAAGCAGCTCGAGAGTTGCTTTGAAGATACGCTCCAAAGCTTCCACTGGTAATTGGTCAGCCGGGAGGCCAAGAAGAGAAGTCAACCCCAAACAGCAAACTTTTTTATCATATTCTCTGACAAAATGCAGATTAGAGTAATCAATAATGCTAAAATTAATCAAAAACCAAAAAGGAAAAGAAATATAGCATATAATGTCAATAATTTTACCTTTTGAAATTTGCACGCACACCACTCTTTTTAACTTGTTGTAACATCTGGAACCAAAGGTTAAAAACTTCTGTTGCAACCCCAAGCTTATATAAAGTACCAAGTGTCAAGGAAGCATTGTAATATAAAGCATCTGCTATCTGGAGAATAAACAAGATGACTTAAATTATCAGAGAGCACTCACAAAAGGATTAACTGCATAAGAGAATAGAATGTTGAGGCACATTTGTTGTAACAGTAAACCAACAAATTATTTGCCAAGGACTAATTACATGAGACTACAAGAGAGTAATAGGATCTGCACTATTTTGGCACAAATTGGCTGAGATAGCTGAGACAAATGCATGAAAATTACAAACACCTATAAATTTATAATGTTTCCAGTGCTTAAATCTTAGAGACGGCTTTAGATGCAGTTATCTAGGAGAGCAAATAGTACCAGCACATACATGTATTCAAATCTGAAATGTATAACATTATCAAAAGAGAAATATAGCAAATACAGCTTAATTACACAAGGTTATAGAATTCTTATCATTGCAAGTTTAGTTAGACCATTCGGAAGAATAAAATTGAAAATTGTCAATAAGAGTGCAAGGTTCAATAAATCGGGATCGGGATCGGGATCGGTCTTCCGAATTAATGATTTATATCAGCCATATCGGTTGCCTAGATCAGATCGAACTTTTTTAAATTACATAAATTTTAAATATTATTTAAAAATGCATAAATTTTTTAAAAATTAAAATGACAAAAAATAAGAAAAAAAAACTATGGTGCAGTGAAAAAGGAGAAGAAAAGAAGACAGAGAGTGGAAGAAATGTAAAAAACTAAGAGAGAAATAAAGAAATAAAATTAAAAAACTACATACTAGAGTTCACCGGAGTTAGACCTGCCAACGATGGCTGTGCCGATCGGCACAAGGCATGCCGACAGCGTACCAGCACATGACACGAGGGGTGCTGCACAGCATCCCTCCTAGCAATGCTTCACTGAAGACTCTTCGTCATCATCGTTCGTCGTCGCTTGTCGTGGATACGTAACTTTAAGGTTTTATTCAAAATCGACTCGACGACCCAACCCACTCAGGTCGTCTTCCTTCTCGAGCCAACAAAAGCTAGGGCATTCGTGTCGCGATCGACAACCTCAGGCGTGATGGGCGATGGCAAGGTCGGCGGCGACGGTAAATGGCGGCGGCGACGACGATGACGAAATGTTACTAGTCTCTCTCCTCTTTTTCTGTCCCTCTTGCGGCACGGCCGACAAGTGCTGCTGCACGTACCGTGTCGTGCAACCACCAATCGACGCGGCCATCCATGAGACCTGCGTCATCGGAGTTCACCAGAGCTAGATCTCTCCGTAAGAAAAACAATGGCTATATGGTAAGAAGAGAAAAGGAGAAAGAAAGAGTGAAAAAGAGAGGGAGAGAGAGAGAGTGAGGAGAGAGAGAGAGAGTTCGGATTAGGTTTGGTTGATCTGGATCAGGATCGGCCGATCCGGCAAACCATGCAAAAATGTCCCATTCCCAAGCAAGGTCTGAGTAAGTGTAGATGTGTACAGCCTTACCTTTATTTCTGACATGAGACTATTTCCAAGACTTGAACCCATGACCACTTTGATGCAAGGGGCAAGCCTTATCATCACCCCGAACAATGCTATCTAAAATTGTCAACAAGGATGATCATATAAAGTGCTTGCCTCTAATATATGGGTATATTATTGTGAGGCAATCACTAATATATGTACACGGTATCCTAATGCACTAGCCACGTATAAACTCGTAAATTATCAAATAGGGTATTTCTCATTTTCCATGCCACCTACTTCTCTTAGGCATAATTATTTTAAATTTGAAAAAGAGCATCCATAATGTAGGAATGTATCTAAATTTCTTTCCCCATAATTTAGGATTGGAACAATGGAAATATTTCTTCTATTTAAAATGCTGAATCACTTGATATCTAGTGGACATTGTAGAGAAGGTTAATAATTTTGGTCCAGATGGTTATAATATGGATTGCAGCCAAAACATTGAAATGATAACTATGATATGTACTGCAGCCATGGACCTCTTCCTAAAAGAGAACATTACACATAGCTCAGATACACAAGATAGTAAGCCGATTACAAAACAAATTGCTTCCTGAATTAACTAGTTTACCTACACAACCAGACTACTAAACTCAAATGAGAACATAATAATAAATACTTATATCAAAATTGCTTATTGTTGTACATATTTTATAGTAAATCATCCAACTTAAAGCAACAACAGCAAGCTATCGTGTCATCAGCAGACTAAGCACATTAGGTGCAGAACTGGATAACAAAGGAAATCAATATCACGTGTGGCTTCTTACCACTTGTATCAGCAGGCATTTGAAGTATGGCTTCTCAGCTCGATGCAGTCGATTAATCGTGATCCTCAGATATGGCTCAATCCAGTGGTCAACTTGACCTTTACAGTTTTGGAAGACTACCTGAATGAGCTTAGGTGCAGATTCAATATCTGAGTCTTCCATGTTTTTATCAGACATTATCTGCATTACATGTCATATTACATAAAGATTTATGCTAAGAACAGAAATATGTAAGGATGAGAGACCTTGTCTATGCTTAAGGAAAAAGGTAGAAGAAATAAGGATCTTAATTAGAAAATGCATTTAATAACATTGTCACTCACAGATGAAAGTGCATTCCATAGGCTTTGCTGGTAGTCAGGATTTTTGCAAGTAAGAAAATGAGCCGTACTGCGAGATATATAGTTGTCCAGTGGAACAAGAATATCTGCACCAGGAGAAGGAAGATAAAAATATGTGAGATGTCAAGGTGCAATTTTGTGAAAAAGCAGAAGCATAGAAAATCAACTGCAAAGCATTGAGTATCACACCATAAATAAAGCAACAAAATAAATTATTATTCTGAGCAATAAAACAAAGAATTATTCTTACCTCGTTTTCTTAGGTATAATCAAGGCTATAAAAGAAAAAGTAGGGGAATTTTCAATGTAAAACAAAGCTAACAGAAGAAAACAAAGAAAGTGACTCAATAAGAGGGACTCTACAGCCAACATAGTGTTCCTTATGTGACACAGCATGATGTGATTTAACATAAAAATATCTTTTATTTGCTATTTCAGAGCACTTACATGTGCCCCATATCAGCAGTCAAAGAAGCAAAGGAATATCTGGGTCATGTTCAGCTTAAAGTGATCACGCAGAATTGACATGAAATTCTACAGAAAGGGGAAAAAACCTCCACTGTGGCAATTACTTTCCAAGAGAACTGTTTTTTCCTTGTGCAACTAGCAAACTAATTAATTGCCTATGCACATGGAGAAATACTTAATTTCATATATAAAATATAATGTTAAAAGTGCAAGTATACCCTATCGCAAGTGAGTATTTTGCTTTAAGACCTTCCTTAATTCCTTAAAACTTTGAATTTTACATCTGTGCCAAATGTGATGCATGTAAAATATAGATCATCTCACTGTATGGCATAATTAGATATCGACATAATGACTTACATTGCAATGTACAACTTGAAGGTTGTTGATAGGAAAGATTTTACACTTGGTAAACTTTCTTTTCAACAAGGAAAGACAACAAACAAATGCAACAGAACATACAAAGTACCTCTTGTTAACTTTTGCATCATCTAGGATTTTAAATTTGAGGTATATTTCTTAATAAGAAGACAAATCAGAGGATTATTGACAACAATTTCGTTATGCATTTGTCATGAATGAAACAGGATAAACAATGAGGGTGTCCCTCACATTTTCTACAAGTCTGTCCAAAAGATAGTTCTCAAAAACTTCATCGAGTCATCCTATGATGTCCAGTTACATCCTAACTTTTGTTCTGCAAAGATAAACACTAATTAATTCACGATTCATGTTGTTTATGTGGTTTTTCCTCAAAGATAATACTAATAGCACGATGATCTTGCTTTACAGCCAAACTTGGGTCTCTGTGCTGAGGATGCCCCTTGTCTAATAATCGGTTGAAATTGACAAGCATATCAGACCACTTAATCGATTATGGAATCAAGAACATCATGCTTTCCGTCAAGTCTGTTCTCATTCACACATCCCTAAAGATTCAAAAATGATATTTGCAGATTGATGGCATAGTAAGAGTTGTCTGCTGCACAAAATTAACAATCTTAATGGCCAAGAGTCATGTTCCCAAGAAGCAACAGTTGAACACAATCTAGACCAATAATTTTATAGGTTAGCAATAATAATGTATGTATAACCATTAGCCAATACGGAGCTGACAACGGATCTTCCTAAAAAGCACATCTTCCACACAAACTTACGCAATAAAATCATGCCCAATGAAGAGAAAAGAACAACGAAACCAAGTTTCTTTTCAAATTAACAACTCTAGTAAGTGATGATGTACCTCTAAAAGAACTTCTAGCTTTAAATATCTCTAGCATTCATGCCAGAGAATATAAGCAAGACTGCACTTGCATTCCTAAGTATGCTACAAGTAATTAATGGAAGGAAACAATAGTCATACAAAAATTAAACTACGTAAATATCCTAAGATATACAATGCATAAGAAATATTTCTGATCCCCATCAGACACCAACCTATAGTATAATGAATTGAACGCAATTTCAAACTGAATCGTCTAAAAGGATTATGATTTCTGACAATTGAAAACATGTCACTCTCATCTACATAACAGTTCTGAAGATGAAGTTTTCATTAGCCACTTTGGTTTATTCTAACTGCGACAATAATGTAGATGTCCCAAACTACCAAGTAGAGTAAATGTGTAATATATCAATAGCTTCAAATTTCTAGCCAAAAACAGCCTCAGGGATCAGAATGAGGTCTAGAAAATTAACTTCATCCAGACAACCAGAAAAGGGAATATTTTTCATGATCAGAAGGTGTGGCTCCAACGCCGGACTTGTAGAGGCTTGCATCATAAAGTTATGAAATTTAAGAATAATAAAAGAACAAATATATTAAATCATATTAGAATAAGGATCATTAGAAAAGCTATATATGAGAGAGATCCCATGACTAATAAACTGTTAGCAGGAACAAGCAAAAGAGACCTTCATTACTGATGCGAGTATATCGAACAGCATGATATATGATAATCAACAATGAGTAGACAACAGATTCATGCTTTTCAGAATTGATTGAAATAGATCAAACATAACAGAACATAAGCATTACAAAATGGGTAAGAATGACATCATAAGAACCCTTTCAAATTTGAAACTGAAAAAATTGACACCAATTGTACAGTGCTTCCAGACAAATGGCTGAATATTAAACTTACTCTCAAAGAAATCTATAGCCCAATCATTAAGTGCATCCATCATTAATGGCCAAAGGCTCCACATATCCAATGAAATAGTTGGGGAGAAAAATGTCATATATGAGACAATTTCCAGAACTTCTTCAAAAACATCTGCAGAACACAGAGAGGAAATAAAGAGAAAACATCAGATTGTTAAGATAAAGACAAGATTTCCACACAAGTCAATAGATCTGCAGTTTGTAAAAAATTAACATACTAGACAAATAAAAACTCATAACCCCATGGAGAAGAGAAGAAATTCAAAATTAAAAAACAATAACATAATATCAATTCACTGGGATTGATGTTTTGCCACTTCTAACTAATATTACATGATTAAGCAAGAGTTCAAAGAGTTAATGGAGTAACCGATTCTGACTCTTAAAGTGAGAAAATGCACTAGTCAAATATTTCTTCAAATTTAGTTCTCAAGGTGGAAAGAGGATCGAATGAAACGCTAGTGGCTAGGAAAGAGAGGGGCCAAGGTCACTCTGTTTTTTATCTATAAAACGAGGTATGGAATAGAACCACTACGAAGAAATTCCAGGACAAAATGTTCCTGGAAATTTTTGCCCCCATTGCACCTGACTATCACAATTGTACAGTAGAAAACACTTAGCGACAACTCTCTCCTTTTCATCAAGGGATACGAACAAAATGAAATGCAAGATGTATCAGGAGCAAAAGTGGCCCAATGGAACCTGAGGCTAAGGGTGGCATTTTTGACCCAAGATGCCAACCTAACACGAACCCAGGGCCATAAACAGGCTGTCCATTAAACAGATCGTGTTTGCGTTTATATGATTATATCTACAAGACTACAACCAATTAGCCTAACTTCAACCATATAACTTAAATGGGCAGTATGCAGGAAGAGTTCGTGTTGTTTTCACGTCGAGACGCTTAATGCAACATGACCATATATATGCCAGATATATGAAATATCAATGCATTAACCCACCCCTTACTGCATATAAAGGCCAACATGACCTGAAAATCGTTTGACCTAAATTACTCTTGTTCCCATGCTCAATTGTTGTGATGCTGACAAATCCTTCTAACACAACCTAGTTCCTCAGGTTTATAAATGCTAACTCCCTCTTGCAGGTCGGCCCTGGGATTTCTATCAGAGGTCTCAATAAAAGATTAAAAAAAATTCCTGAGTCCTACGTAGTTTGGGAACTCACCCATTCAAAGTTTCAAACCCTCCAAAGTATGCATTCAAACCCATTCCCCTTGGATCCTTATAGTTTATACTCTCTCATGTTTAAAATGTGGAGTTGTTGTAAGATGAAGTCTTTTTTAGGTTTGTGTCTATTGGATTTTATCTCTAATATCAATATTCTAGACTCTTGGAGAAAGAAACCATGTCATAGTCAACTTCACACTACCACACCAGAACGGGTTAATGTGGGCTGAACTAAAACCCAACATGACCTACTTCTTATAAGGGTTACAGGATTATGTCATGTGACATGTTTAACATACAGGCCATGTTTGAGATCAAACACTCTAACCCAATTGATAATCAGGTTGTGATTGGTTTAGCATGTTAGTCTTAATACTATCATGACCCAAACCTATCTAACCCAATCAGAATGACACTCTTATAGATTATATTCTCTCATGTTTAAAATGTGGAATTGTTGTAAGATGAAAAAAAAATTATTTAGGTTTGTATCTATTGGACTTTATCTCTAATATCAATATTCTAGACTCTTCTAGAACAAGGGATAGGGACCATACCCCGGTCCCCATGTCGTAGTCAGTTTCACACTACTACACCTGAATGGGTTAACATGTGGGCTGAACTAGAACCCAACAAGACCTACTTCTTACATGGGGTATAGGGTTGTGTGACATGTTTTAGCATACAAGCCATGTTTGACTTCACATATTCTAACCAAATTGATAATCAGGTTGTGATTAGAGGTGTAATCAAGCCAAGATTGATTGAGCCTGGTTTTGATCAAGCTTGAATTGAAATTAATTTCAAACCTAAATTTATGATCAAGCTTGAATTGAAATCATTTTAATTTGAGCCAATTTCAAACTCGAGTTAAGCTTAAGCTTAAACGAGCTGATCAATTAGCAATTTCAAGCCTTATCAATTTAAGCTATTTTCGAGCCTGAGCAAACTTGAATTGATTTAAGCTTGAATCAAACTTGAAATATAGCTTAATTGAACTATAAAGATATAAATAAAGCCTAATTGAACTATAAAACCTAATAGAGGTGGAGCAACGTGCCGACTGGCCGAGGTGAGGCGGTGGAGTAATGTGCAGGCATGCGGAGGTGGAGCAGCATGCCGACGTTCTAAGGTGTAGAGGTGGAGCAGTGTCCCAAGATGCGGAGGTCGAGCGACGTGCCGAGGAACAAAGGTGGAGCCGCATACCGATGGGCGAAGGATGGAGGTGGAGCAGCGTGCTAGCATGCAAAGATGGTGACAGGTGTGAAGTTGGAGTTTTGGAGAAAAATGGAAATGGAGGTCGGTCGCGATCACAGAAAAGCAGAGAAGGTTGCCGACTGGGTAGATTTGGAGCTTGGGAGTTGGGAGGGGAGAATAGAATGGGAGTAATTCTGGAAAGTTCTGACCTAGGGAGAGAGAAGCTGAGCTATTAGATCAAAAGAGTTAATAGTTCATATTACTCATATTAAATATATATATATATATATCGAGCCGGCTCGAGATCAAGCTCGACTCTGCTTATTTGAGCTGAGCTTGATCGAACCTTATCGAGTTGAGCTCGAGCCGGCTCAATTATTTTGACAACCCTAGTTGTGATTGAGTTAGCATGTTAGTTCTAATACTTCATAGTCAGAATGAACCAATCCTGTCTAACCTAACCAGATTGACACTCTTAAGTGCCCTTACATGGGATTCGATTGACCAATTTAGACAAAAATACAAGTTCTGTTCATCTAGAGAGGACAATTAAAACAGATTGCAACTTTAGTGAAGAACATGATATCTTGTATTAAAATAATGAATTGCATGCAACAGCACATAAAACATGCAGATTGAAGACAAAGCCATACCTTGACCATCCGAAGTCAACATCCTTCGCATTATTGGTAACAAGGTAGCCTCGATTTGGACAAAAAGGTGAGGAAGCCTGCTCACAGATTCAAGAATTGTGCTTATGGCACGCAAGCAGCCAACAGCAGCCAAAGCACCTGAATCATCAGCCTCATCATCTGCTTCAGAGGTATCTATGCACCTCCAGAATGCAGAAGCCTACAAAAATCAATCAGAAAGGATTAGATAGGTTGCTGCAAAACATATTAAATTCATCAATAGGCATGAAAAGCATACCAGATTCTGACACAACCCAATAGCATATGGTGCCATTTCTTCCCCAAATTTATCAACAATTGTCTCAAGAGTGAACACAAGGTCCTCATTCTCAATCTCATTCATAAGTTTAAAGAATTCTGCATATAAACATAAGAGATAATGTACATGTTTCAATGAATATAACTAAAGAAATATGAAATATTATATACCATCAAGTAATTGAGGAAGAATTGGCCGAATCTCATTTAGATCTGCATCAGAAAACCAAATGCAGGAACTTCAATGGTTGAAAAAAAGAAGTTAAAAAAAGTTAGACAAGTTGCAAGATTCAAGATAACCTGCCTTTGCATGCTTCAATAAAAGAGCGAAGTGCAAAGACTGAATCAACTCTTACAGGAAGCTCTGGATCACGCATGCCAGAGACAACATAGTGCATTGCTCTCCGAAAATTATTCTGGTCTGAAAAGTTAATATGTGCATATTGTCCTGCCACCCATGCTGCCTATTGCCTCACAGGACATGAATCAATTTAGACAATACAGCATTCCCAAAGCAAATATTTTCAAACCTAAGAACTGATTCAATATCTATACCATACTAAACTACAGGAAAAATGAACCACAAAATTGGAAGACAAATAGACAATAAATATATAGAACTTCCAACAATCAACACAGGACAGGAGCATAGAACATCAGAAATTAGAAGTCATTAGATAACATATACACACATATATACAATATATACATTGTTGTATATCCTGGGATTATAATTTTAGATATTCCCATACAAATGAATCACAAGAGAAACTTTGAATATATGCCAGTACCCAATAAAGTGTCAACACAAGGATCTGCAATTCTGCATAATAGAGAAGTCAGAAAGAACAATAGACTAGCTCAAGATTGTCAGAGTTAGTGAGTATGTCCATTCTATTGTCATACCTTTGTAAAGGTATTTGTATTCAACATTCAAAAATTATAAACCACGCACTAATCAAGAATTTGCAACCAATAGCCTTATCCATTATTTACTCAAGCAACCCAAGAATTTACAATTTGATAAAAGTCTGAAATCTTAGTAATCTTTTGTTAACTAAACTATTACTAGACAAGTAGACATATCTATCTTTGATGCTGCCTTCCAGGTCTTCCACTTTACCAGATCTTATGCTTATATTTATAGAGTTTAGTATTTTTATATATGCACCCACACTACCCTATGGAGTCCTGCGGCAGTCTATTACTCTATTAGAACTGACTTCTCATATCTGATTTCCACTGCCCAATCCAAAAGTGACAAAAAAGTTCATTACTTCTCAGATGTCATTTCTTTCAGTCCAGCATAGTTCATTTGTACAGATTTTAGATACAACACGAAATTAGAAAGTATGTGCAGGTGAACGTAATGCACAAGGTCAAGGTAGCATGAATTGAGTAATTGAGGAAGCAACATTAGATGGGACAGTCTAGTTCAACAATATCTTAGATTAAGATAAGAAAAGGATACTGAGTTACACTGATACAAGAAAGGATATGTTGCTAGGTGTTTGAAAGTTAAATGTGCAGGTCATAGACACAAAATTCAAGGTTCTCAATATTACACTTAAATCTAATACTTTAAAAGGCAAATTGAGTTAAATACCATGATGTCATGAATTAAGAAATGCCAAAACATCCAAGAAAACAATGTTCACCTATGGCTCATTGTCACATAAAGATGATCCAATTTCAATCATTTAAACAGAAAGGGCAACTACACTGAGTACTAGAAACATGATCAAAGGAAAGGGCACACTACCTTTGCCCGTAGATGACCAACAGGACTTCCGAATTCAGGGAAGACATGTTGAACTAACATGCGCTCTAGCTCAGATTTATATGGCTGAGTTTGTTTTAATTTGTCACATAATGTTCCAATAGCAAGAAGAGCACCATCTTTCTGACGATATGGTTTATACTCAATGGATGTCTCATCATATCTGATTACAAGCAATTATCTCAAAAAATGTACCTTCAATTCTGCATAAATTATAATTATGACGGCAGTTTATACAGATACCTCCTAAAAATCTCCACAATGAACTGAATGAACTTCTGGAGGTTGCCTTTCCCACGCTTCCTCACTAATTCACTCACAAAATCCATGGCTGCTGTTCGAGGGCTGTATAGATCTTCAATGATATCTGTGCCAAAAATACCAATAAAATTAACTGAAAATGCTTGTCCATTACAAAGACAAATAGTCTGGGAAAAATATACATCCAAAGACTAACCCATAGTAAAATATAAAGATCCTAAAGACTCACCATAACCCTTTCTGACGTACTCATGAGGATCTTCATTCCATAACGTTTGGTCATTGTCATTGAAACACATTAATGGAAAAATTATCTCAAAAAGAACAATGTCAAGTTGTGGCTGCAGCAATTGGAACATACTGTTCTTTGAAATACTGCAAAGGACGAAAGAGGTGCATGTCAAGTTTAAGTCAATGAAAGTTGATCAGAAATAACTAATCAAGCAGTAAATGATTTAGTTTGATATAGAGAATGGAGAAGACAATGATGCAATAGATAATAAGCAACTAATAAAATAATTGACAACATTCATTCAGTAGCATGTGGATCCTAGATTGTCCAAGATTCTATAAACCAAAAACTAAATGATAAAGGGCTTTCCATTTATGATTGAGCTTTATGCAATTATTGTATTACTATTGATTAAAGAAAACTACTCATGAAGCAATCATCGTAAAAGAGTGAAAAAATCAATAAATTATAGGAAATCTACATTCTGCAATACTATTAGAGAATATTGAACTACAAGAAATTTTTAGTATTCTTGGATACAGGTGATGGTATTGAAATTCACTGATATTTCTAGACATGGTTAATGACTTCCCATCACTCTGACTGCAATTTAATAACTGTGAAGGGAGAAGTACATGAAGTATTTCTAGAAACAAGGATTATTTGTTGAGCAACATATGCCTGACACTTCTAGCAAGGTACAGGAAGACCACAATGGCCTGGCATACCTTGGGTGATGCCAGGTCATACCACATTTCCTGTATCAGCATGAGACCAACAAGGTTTGGGCATGGTCCATGGCATGGAGTGCATGACACTTACATAGTTAAATCTTTGCCGTATCCTTCAATCTATATTGTCCAACGTACTCTTTTTAATCCCTTAAAATAATGAACTCTTCTAGATTCAGCATAACATCTAGGTCCTCAATAATCACATGTATATATCAGAAGGAGGCTAAAATAATTAATTAACAAAAAGTTTCCTAGAGACCCAACAACAATATAAACATTTCAACAAAAAGGTGAGAATAGAAAAGGCCTAAATAAAAACAATAAAGCCAGTAAGTAAAAGAACATTAGAATTGCATGCTTAATTACTTCACTAATTGTAACAAGTACATACACAGGAACAAAGTTATAGATCTAATCAACAAACCTGCTGCTGAGATATTGGAGTATAAGGTTGATTACTCTATCAGGTAAATATCCACCTGTACGGATCACATTGAGCAACTGTAGGTGACTTTCCAGTATTTTCCCAGCATAGTTCTTCTGAAACATTTGGGCAAAAGCTTTGCACTCTGGCCTCTGAAGCTTCAGATCCCCAAATCTGAGAGCAGTAATTCAATCAAACAAAGAAAAACCAAAGACAACTTATGGAGTTTGCATCTTACTTCAATTAACAAGACTCACCGAGTGTAGAGACGGTTCAAGATGTGGACTGTCCACTTTTTGACTTTCCACCATCCCCAGGTTTTCCGGGTCTCGGGATCTGATGGTTGACTCTCAACAGGAACAGGCCTTTCCAATATATTCAGGAATAGAATCATCCATGCATTGAAGATATTTGGATCAAAAAGTTGCTTCGGAATCTCCAGCTGCAAAAGAGAAGTACAAAGGAAAAGGCAAGATCAAGTTCATAGCATATATATCTAAGACTCAAAGGGAGGGAATAATGCAATCTCAGGGTCACATACATATATTGATGACCAGAATATTTTGCATATGAGCTTGATAAGATCAGCTACTTCAATTGAAGGATTGACAATCTGGACAAGGTTGTTGAATATACTTAACAAATTAGGAAATGTTTCTTCAACAATAAGATGTAGAGGTGTGCGCTCTTCATCTGACTTGAACCTTTACAATGCAAAAACAAAGTAGAAGACAAGTTAGCAGCAGATAAGGAACTCTTTAGAGAAAAATGTCAAGAAATAACATCTTGAAAAGGAAAACATCATGCACAATGAACCACACTTTGGAATACAAGTAAGAATTTCTGTTGATACCTGATAAGTATTACAGAGATGAAAAGCTTTTCAACAGAAAGTCGATGGTAAATTAGCAATAACTAAGAAGCACTTTACAAGATGTTGCACAAAAACATGTTGGAGGAAACACCGTATGAAAAGCATTTCTACATTTAATTCATTTGATATTTTGTCCCCAAATTCTTTAATCATGATTACTAGGGAAAAAGACCTAAAGAGGACCTCCAACTTCTTAAATATAAGGTGTCACATGCGACAAGTGGACATAAAACCACCAAAGGAAAATTCACCAGTATATATGTACCCTAAATTCCAACATTGTAGGCGTCGAACAGAAGTTATTATTCCTTTACAAATCTCCATGAGAAAGTAAATAAAAAGTTACAACTGCTATCAAATTAATAGCACAAGATACTAAGGGTTTGAGCAAATACCAAAACAAAGCCAGATTGGTTGATATAGTTCACACCTTACAGACCATGTAGCAGTAAGTCAAATAATGTAAGTATAGAGATTGATGAGGGACCACAAGATGGACAATCAATTTTCCAATTCATCAAGTAGTTACCACTTACTCATATTTCCTAGTAAGAATCCTCAATACATATAAAGCTCCAAATACTTGTTGATCTTGTAATTGCAAGTTGTGTTTTATCCAATGAAGAAGACCTGGCCACTGCTCGGGGTAATCATCATGGATTATGGTTTTGATACATTCACCAAGCTGCGCTCTGTATGCAGTATAATTATCAGAAACAGATCATAAAGATAGTATAACGAACATAATATACTCACTTAACAAGAGAACTTATAAAGGAAATAACAACAATTGTTATTTTAACAACATAAAGATAGTCTACTGTTTTGTGGATCTGTTTGTTCTTACTGTTACTTTTGTGGATGTTATCTGGTATAGTTTTGTTGCCTAAAATTGATTTCAATGTTTTAAAAGGCGGCAGCGGATAGTGGGTGGTCACCCCACCGCCTAGTGCCTAGGCAGAAGGTGGGCGACAAAGCGAGTGACAAGAAGGTCTATCATTTTTAATATAAAAAAAAATTTAAAAACTTATATAATACAAAATATACATTATATACAAAAAATTTAATAGTGCACTAAACCAAAATACTAAATAATATAAATCACAATTTACAACCATAGTAACAATTAACAAATTCACAACCATAATGCCCACAAAAAATAACATAAATATATAATCAAAGTTCTAAATTATCACAACTATAAGTTTCTAGCAACAAGTTCACAATTATAATAAATAATATGATACAAAATATTAAACTTAATCAACACTCAACAAATTAAGTGATTACTGATTAACAAATCTGGACTTGAGGTAGCAGATGGTGGTGTTTTGGTACAGATGTCAGTTTTCTGACCCAGGCTTTTTGTTGCTGCAGGTGGGAGTTTAGTTCCTTTTCTGGGTCGTTTTACTGTAAACTGCTATCTGATGTTTCTGATTGGGTTTTTATTACTCTTGGAAGATACAACTTGATGCTTTTTTAAGTTTCAATGAAACAGAGCTTTTGCCTTTCTGTCAAAAAAAACTGTTATATATAGATCCTCTGATAGCAGATGTTAAGATCATTAAGACTGTCAGTTAATAGGAAAAACAGTGGCTATAGATTTCATGACAACAAACTTTAACTGGATCCATTGCACAATTAATAATCTCTATACAAGAAACCATTGGTAGCATTAGGCTGACAGAAACAGTAATTGAAAATTTTATAGGGCCAAAATAAACTAACTGATCAGTGAATAATACTATTGACAGAAACCGCATTTCCAGACAACACACTAAATCAAGAGGGTAAATACATAAAATACAATGAAAAATTAAAAAGACTCTGGTTGAGAGTTTGAGCATATATATAATCATACTCGGGCATTTGCATATTTATTGGGTTTAGTTAGACATGGTAAGGAAAGATATAACAGCCCAATGTTGACAGAGGAGTTTGCCCAAAATAGGGTTGAATGGTGGGAAAACAAACATATAGCTCCCCTCAATTACATTGGAGAGAGCATAAATGAGAGAAAAAGAGGAGCAAATAAAGGCGAGTAATTATGAAGGCAAGGATATCTACATAATTAGGAGGGACACATAAGTATCCTACAGTACAAACATAAATTATATGCAAAACGTATGTATCTGTGAGAATATAAGCAAGAAGATATATTCTAGTTGGCATAGAAGCATTTTATACTACAATGGGAATTAATTACCACAGATTGCATCATAAGAAAATTGAACAATATACCTCAATAGTGGTGGAAGTTGAGTTATGAATCCCATAATATTCTCACGAACCATGGATTTGTCGCTTTCTAATATCTTTTGGGCCTCTCCTAAAAAGGAAAGAAAACAGCCAATTAATTATGAGAAGAATCAGTTGATTAATAATTCAATTGTACTGTTTATATACCATGCTCGTTAGATGACCAATTTTTAGCCACAAAGTTTTTGAAATGAATGCTTGCCACCTGGCGTACAGCCATGTCACAGGAACCATCCACAATGATCTGCAACAATCGGACCAAATGTTGTGGTGCATACTGAAACTGTGGAAAAGAAATTTTCCGTCAGTTTATATACGTAAAATACACCAGATACATGTGCACAGAAAGGACAGAAAGGAATAACATTACAATTTTCCCATTCAATATCCTTCAGCTTTTGTTAAGGAATAACATTATTTACTTCATAATTTTGATCAACTAATGGAAATTGCCAGTAAATATGAGGCTATACGGCAACCTCATATGCGAAAAATATGGTCATCATACAAAAAAGCCAAGCCCCAGCAATTCCGGTCGACCTAATGTTGATACGTGGATGAGATCAGGACGACCAACTATATCGTTTTAGAAGTAGCACTAGACTAGCCTGACTAGGGCTCAGACCTGACTTTAAGAGAGAGAAAGAGAGAGGGAACAAAACAGCAATAGTTGACGCTTGTCGTTTGCAGTTTATCTATTAAGGGAAAATCAGAACCTTAGAGCCAGAATATGGATGTACTTAAATAAGTACGGAATTCCAAGCTTCTCATTTGTGATGTTAAAGAACCCATTTAAAATTAGACATAACCATACAACCAAGTGACCAACTGAAGTAGATTCTAGATAGTACAGTGAAATATAAGGAGATAACAAGGCACTCCATTTTTCTAAAACTTGGATTTAGTTTTTATTTTCAACGTGCCCTGGTGAGTGCTGGCCTAAACAATCTTGGTGGTTTCAATATCTTTTATCAAAGTCCCAAAAAAGAAAAGGAAACAAGAACCAATAAAAGAAATTTAAGAAGAAGAAAAAAGCAACATACTATCTGCTGCTCCACTCATCATACACATTGTTATCTAGGATCTTCACTTTTGACGTGTAGTTCATAATCAGACATATTATTAACTACTAAAGTAAGATATGGAACACTTAACTATCAGTCAATTTAAGGTAAAAATAGTACATCAGAGGATTTTCACTAAACACTTATATGAGTTTTTGACAGGAGATCTACATCCTCGGTAGCCCATGCTACTAGCATGGTTAATCATGAAAATGTTGTAGGTAATCATGATTCCCACAAAGTAACACTAGAACTGAGATAGTGAAGAATGCTCCTATTGCTTACGTATCTCCAGTATTGCATTCCATATCTCAGATGGTGAAGAATGCTTGAATTGCATTAGATGAAATAGAAAAACATATAACTCAAAGACCTGTTTGACATCATTTCAGTTGTATTTCTCTCCAAATATATAAAAACATGGAAGTGGATTCGGTGAACATGTCAGGATGCACTTCTTTAAGAATTATAGTAAGCTATTCGAATCCACTAATTCAACAATATGTACGGTAATTTTGAACTTCAGAGTCCATTTACACACTAAAATATGATACAAGATGTTAAGGCAGTCATCTAAGAATAGCCTAGTTATATTTTATTTAATACTAGAGCCTAGGAATTAAGGTAGACGTTTTTCAAAGCAATAGAGATCACGAGACTTAGTAGCAGATTAAGCAATCCCTTGAACGAAAGAGTGCAATTGTAAGTCAATCTTTTTAGTATTGATGAGCTGTATTGACACAATAATCCTTCATAATTCAGATCGACTAGCATACACTAGCCAAACATTGTTACTATATTTACCCAGAGCCAACAAATACACTGAATAACCAGAGTAATGAATATCATGATCAGATACCATTACAGATATATTAAAAGTAAAGTAACAAAAACGCATAAAATTCCATGAGAATAATTTAATGATCCAGCAAGCCTCAATTAGTTTGGACTAATCCCCAAGACTGTGTTTCTTAGGTCTATTTTAAATACACATAATCCCAACAATAGCAACATAGAAATAAGAGCATCTGAGCATGTAAGATGCGTTATTCCCACAATGCTTCGATTAGTCCTAATGGGGAAAAAGAAGGATTTGGGGAAGAAAAGCGCAATTTAAAGCATAATTAGATGTTAGCCAATCCCAAATGGATGCGAAACTCATTGACAAGACAAAACATGAAGCGATAAGTTTCTCCAGATTAAAGAGAAACCAAGCCCACTACAAGGGGAAAATTTTCAACAGCATCATTTTACTAGACGTTTAACAAGACTCAGATCATACGGATTCGATAAATACGACATAAAAACAAACGATATATGAAACAACTAAGAGTACTGTAACATGTCCTAATCCTCAGCAAATCAAACAGTAATCCGCACGTCCAACAGCAGCAGAAAACCTCATCCATCTATAGATTAAAACCAAAACGGAGGTAATTCACCTGATTCAAGCTCTCCTCCGCTGCCTTCCGCTCGTCGGGAACGGGGCTAAGTGCGGCCCGAAGAACGACGGCAAGTCCTTGCAGATCCATGGCGACGAGACCCCGATGGAACCCACGGACTCCGACGCGATCGGGAGGCAATGGAGGAGGCGACCCTGGCTAGGGCTTCGGTCGCCTCACTAGGGTTTTCTCGGTAAGCGTAGAAGAGAGAGAGGGGGGGGCGAGAGAAGATTTAGCTCGTCTTGGATACAGAGAGACAGAAAAGGAGAGAGAGAGAGAGAGAGAGCCAAAGCTCGAGATCAACTGGGTATTTAACCCTAGGGTTTGGTCAGGTGTTAGCCGAAATCTAGTAAACAGTCGGATCCAAGCTGTCCAAACCGGTCCGGACTGGATCCGTCCTGCGACTATAGTCAACTCACCTAAACGAAGTCTCCGCATAACGCAACCGCACGCATCGGAACGCCCAAAAAGAAATCGGACGGCGGCAATCAATCGTCCGCATACGGATGACCCGGAGGATGAAGCCACAAGTTTTTACTGACTGCCGCACGTGCGCGGTTATTCTTGGGGATTGGATCCTGTGCAGCCTGGACTGTAGGAATCAAAATAAAGGTCAAAAAATATCTTAACTATTTTGGCAGCCAATCATTCGCCGGCACGCTGCCAGTCCTGATTATTGTGATCCGAGGGCATAAATTTGAAGCGATTCTCACAGTTAGAGGGAGGTGAGATAAAGGAGTGACAGCTGGTGGTCATTAAGTTGATGGAATCTGGAAGGTACTACGGGGGTTTGATGTAATGGAACTACCAGGCTTTGGTTTCCTGAGCTGCTGACCAAAATAGGTTTATTTTTTAATTTATTTACTAAAATAAATTAACCTCAAATTTAAATATTAACGTGAGTTTATTTTATTGTAGTCATAATTAAACCGCCTAAATATTAACAGCATTTATTTTAAGCATTTTAGTTAGAGTCATTAGGAATAATTTATTTTGATTAATAAGTTTTAAAATAGACCTAGTTTGGTCAAAAACTCTCGGTTCCCTTCCTCCTTAATTTTTCAAACAGCTGGAGAAAGTATACATTTATTAGGAACCATCCAACAAGATCATTTATGCTGCTTAATTTTAGACAGTTATGCAAGGATATTTAGTACTTTAAAATACATATATATTGATTTTTCTAGTAATTGTGGATAGATTTAACATAATAAGAGAGAATTAAGGGTGACTTGTCCATATGACTGGGAAGTCGGAAGTGGAGTTTAGATTGGAATTCTAAAATTTTGTTGATTGTAAGTAAGTAGTAAAAGTAAGTACATCAACTGGCGCACTTGAATAACATGTACTACTAGTAAAAAAAAAGGAGATTATGCCTTTTGGATGGACTTCGGAAGACGACGTAATACATATCAAACAACATCGTTCGGCACAAACAATAATATATTCACGGCGGTTAAAAAGGTACTGATATGAATGGTAGGAGTTTTTGACCAAACTATCCGGTCTTCTAAATTTCTTTCTATTGGAATGAATCACACATTCACACTCCAAATTTAATTTCAAAGAAATATATTTCATGCCATTTATAATAAGTTGAGTGTTTTGTGTATATGAAAATTTTATAAAATCGCAATCTATATTTTCTCTATTTTTAAATATTTTATAAATTTTTAACCCAAAAACTATTATTTGGTTTGGTATTTTAATTTTAAAAAATTGTATTTTAAAAAACTAGTTAGATTCGTATGCAGTTCCATCTAATTTTACTATCATTGAAAATTTTAATTGATACAAAATAATATTATTAGTAGGAAAGAATAAATGCAAGACCAAGTCAAACTTAGCCGGACATAAAGTGTGTAGCTTAATTTATACAATAAGAAAGTTAGCTCTATAAATTTGTGTACTATTTTATTTTGTAAATTATTAGACTCATTACTGTACAAGAAGGATTTTGAAATTCAAGATGAGCACGATTGTTGAAGAGAGTTAGTCATATTCCAAAGATATTTCAATCGAGTTAGTTCATATGTTAGTCTATGAATAATGTAACTATGTGATGATTACTTTATGTCATTATTGCTACTTAATTATTAATTATATACTACTAAACATTTTATTTATAATAGATTTCATGCTTAGTTATGACACATATTATCTTGATAATCATAATGTAAATAAGGTAATAGGAGACATGGCATCACATATATCATTATTAGTGTAGTCCCAACTAGATAGTGTCCTCTCACCCACTCAGTCCGAGGTTAAGGGAGAGTATATTATATATATTATTATATTAGTGGTTTACACATGATGTCGTTAGCTAGTAGAACATTTAGGTGTTTACATTGCCTTTTTTAGAGACTAGTCTAAGATGATAGTAGAAAGATATTTGAGATGTAGGGTTATAGTTCTAGCAATACCTGATGATACACGATTAGGGTGTCAATTGAGCTGTGAGCTACTTTTTGCTATATGCGATGATTATGCTATGTGCGATATAGAGCAGTAATGATGATGGGCCTACAACTAGAATCCTTAATTTGATTATCACAGACAATTGGTCATATGCAACTTCGTCAAGCATATACGGGCGATATTATCGCTAGATAACTATTCCTTCTTGTTATTATGTTTGCAATGTGAATTATGACATCATTGACATGGTTGCTACGTGGATAATGACACATTGAGCTATGATGATATGCCATGTTCAGGAGCTGAAAGTTACTACAATGTGGGTGGAGAGACGGAAGGTGCTTGTGTTATGATTAAATGAAAGTTTATTACAAATTGCATTGTACATATTTACCTCAATATATTGATAGTTATGGTCATGCATTACTATTTATTATGCAACACATTATTCATAAACTATTATTGAATTATACTTGCTGGGCTATGTACTCACTGTCTTTTTGGTGAAAACATTTCAAAGTTAAATATGAATGATGCGGATATTAAGGAGTAGCAAATTTATTTTCTTATTAGTGTTGCTTGTTATTTTCTTCATAGTTAGACTTTAGCCCATGCGAAGGTTTTATCTTTTAAATTTGTATATGGACATATATTCCTAGAGGCTTGATTTGTCACTGAAGTTTACTGAAACTAAATCTCTCCGTAAGAAAAACAATGATTATATGGTAATGAGAGAAAAAAAATGAGTGAAAGAGAGCAAGAGAGAGAGAAATTGAGAAGAAAGAGCGCGCACAAGAGAGAGATTGCAAACTATGGTAGAATTATTGTACAAATTCATGGTAAGTTGATGGTGAAAATTCAGGAGTAGTCATGATAGAATGAGGTTGCGAAAGTTAGCGATTTATAGCTCTAATACCGTATAAGAAGAATAAGAAAGGGGAAAAACCTGGTTGAATGAGATACCAAGCCTCTTTCCATTAATCACTACTTATACATATTTGATACAACAAAATTGAGTAAAGCATGGAAAATAAAGTATTCTATTTGTTATAGATTTGAATAGGTAGAGTCAAAGTTGGAAATAATCTTCATAGGAGATCTACTAGCTGATTTATTATTGATATTGAGTGGGAGTTGGAACATAATTAACAAATTAGTGGATCGTAAACACTTATAAACCCCCTAGACAATCTATCATCCAAATGTTTAAGTTTCATCTCTTGCTAGCACTACCCCATAGTTAACTACTACATCAATAGATTATGTCGGCGACTTATTTGAAAAAACAAAACTTAGACACTTGTATGAATCTAAATCTTATGCAATGATTCCAACAATTTGCTTAAATAGATATATGAAATAAATATCAAAGTGCAAAGCAAGGATGAATACCATGAATTTTACGTGAAAAAACTCAAACAGAAAAAAAAAACCACGGATTCAAACTCGGATCAAAATCAATTACTAAACTTGTAGTAGTTATAAGACTGACTTACAAAGTAACCCGTCAATCTCCATGACTTTATTTTACTCAGTCTTACTTACTAGAATCTGCGATTCACCGTTTTCTGTGATTAATCTCCAATCTTAGTAGCCCTCGAGATTGATCATTCATCTAGATGACTATTAAGATTAAAGCTTGGTGTGTTGAAAAAGAGACGAACCTTATTGATGCAAGAACGTTGTAACTCCAAAAAAAATTTTTCAAAAGTAATCACCAACTCTCCCCTAAGGTAAAGACATCTCAACCCTTATATAGGTTAATAAGATAAAATCAAATCCAAGTTAGTAAGTTTTACCGAAATCCAAACTTATCATGTTCAGAAGGGGTGTTCAAATGTGACCCTAGTGCATTCGAACATGTTGACTTATTTTTCACAAACACATTTGAACGCATAAATACACCCCTCTATATGTGTGAATACACTGTGAACGCATGCAAAGTGCATTTAAGCGACCAATACATCACATCTGTATGTGCGAATGCACTGTGAACATATGCAGGGTGCATTTAAATGACCAATACACTATTTCTGTATGTGCAACGCCTAAGCTAGCGTTCGAACGGCTGAAACACCATCTCTGTATGTGCAAACGTCTAAGTTTGTGATCCAAGTGCGTTCGAACACGATGCAAACATAGTGACTTGTTTTGTCTGGATTTTAAAATCTTCAATTCGAATACTTTCAAAACTTGTAAAAATGCTCATGTACATGTATAAACGTATTTAGATTATTTTGTACATATTTGTTAACACTACAAAAACATGTTTCATAGTACATCGCTACAAATTGGTCATCAAATCATTATGATGGTTGGTATCATTGTTGATGATGTCACTTTTGCTCATTCAATGGTTATAAAATATACTCAAGACATATGAATGAATGTACCTCTCTTTACTCTGGTTATAAAATATACTCCGTCAGAAAACCTAGAACTCTCTAAATGTAGAGCTTGATCTCCCTTGTGTTCTCTTGAGTTGCATCTATTCCCAAAACCTCTAGTACTCTTCTATAAACCTCGGAAATAAATATAGTTCTTGCTAAAATTTGTAAAATAAGTCCAATACTATTTCATAGTAAAAACTACCTAAATAAAAATTTGTTCAATACAATCATTCTATGATCAAGATACACTTCTCCCCTAAAATTAAAAAAGTTCATGCAAACATAAAAATACCTGTGAAATTCAAGTGTATATAAACATAATTAATTTATGATACAATAAATAATTAATTTATTAAATTGATTTTTTTCAAGTAAAGTTGTATCACACATAATTTTCAACACCTTAGACATGAGCAGAGCTAAGTGGCAAAGATATTTAACAAATCTCATAGTAGTCAAGTAAGATTTTCAATGAGATCCTACTAAAGATAAGTTCTAGATAATATATCTTTTTCAATAAAGCTCAAATATGACGACTCATGTGAAAAGTAAGCAAGTCAAGCATATGATCCAAACATGATATTTGATAATGAGGCTACGGGTAGCAAAACTTGACTCGACCCGATAATCCGACACGATAACCTGACTGTTAATCGGGTTTGGGTTTAGGTTAATCGGGTTCGGGTCATAAAAGGGTCAACCCGCCTAACCCGATTATTAATCGGGTCGTGTTCAGGTTTATACCTCTGACCCGCTTGACCCGTTTAACCCGTTTAAGTAAACGGGTCGGTCGACCTGCCAACCTGCCAACCCGCCACACACACATATATGATATATATTCTAAATTTTTAATTTGACCAAAATACCCTAATACCCTAAAACCCAAGTCACCCAAATCTAAACCTCAATCCTCGCGTAAGCTCCCCCTCACGCCGCCCGACGACACCTTGCGGCGGCGTCGATCTCCTCCCTCATGCCGCCCAAGGACACACAAGCTCCTCGCGTGAGCTCCCCCCTCACGTCGGCCAACGACACTTGCGGGCTGCGGCAGCGTCTGATCTCCCCCCTCACGCCGCCCGAGGACACCCGAGCTCCTCGCGTGAGCTCCCCCCTCATGCCGCCTGATGACACCTGCGGGCTGCGGTAGCGTCTGATCTCCCCCCTCACGTTGCCCGAGGGCACCCGTGGCGTCTAATCTCCCCCCTCACGCCACCTGAGCTCACTGATCCGGTGATCCTCGAGCTCCTCGTGCCGCTGGACATCGAGCTCCTCACGCCGCCGGACACCCGAGCTTCTAAATTTATAATAGATTGAGGTTCTAAACTTCTAATACATTTTAGTCATGATATTTTTCAGATTTATTTTTAATTTTAAAAGGCAAAGTTTTATCTTTAATTCACCATGATCTGTACTTATCTTTAATACATTTTGCCTCATTTTGAAGTCTTTGTATCTCATGGAAACATTTTATGATCTAAGAAATTTTAGCTCATCCTGTAGGTTTTAAAGTAAGGTATGTCTTTAAGCACATAACTAATTTGGCTATGTAATTGTAGACGAATCAATAAAAGAGTAAGAAACTCAAAAGCATTAGTTGGTTCAATTTCCTGCTTGTGTTGCTCGACCATGTTCCAAGAATGCGATGGTGCTTGGCCATGTCCGTGACCTATAATTATAACACTGCATTTTCCTAACCTATAATTATCCTCAACACCTCATTCACTTTGGAGTACAAATGCATCTCATCAACAACAACATGGTGCTATCATATGGCATATGTTTGATTTTTTTTATTATTCTAATTATTCACAATTAGGGTCAAGGTTACACTTCCGTGGAATGATTATCTTAGCATAGCTATAGTAATACTTGTAGAGCAGTAGAGGTCCAATCCAGATTCTTGCAGAAATCAATACATTAGTGATGGAATATATATGCTAGTGACAGACATTAGATCCATGTCAGAGATACTATTTTACTGTATTATTTTTTTAGTTACTGATTATTTGTTTAATTACTAATTATTATTTAGTTACTTATTATATATTTGTTTAATTACTGATTATTGTTTAGTTACTTATTATATTTTTTTAATTACTGATGATTGTTTAGTTACTTATTTTATAGTATTATTTTTTTAATTTCTTGTTAGATCTATTTAGTCAAGTCTATCTCACTTGATTTTAGTTCAATTTAATTTAGTTTCATAGCTTTGGTTCCATGTTATGATATTATTTCTCTTACTCTCATTTTAGTTATGGGTGATGATAGTGTGGAGATATTTCCTAAAGATGGAGAAAATATTTGTGAGGAGGTTCCTCCTCCTATAGTATGTGGAGAGAATTCTAGCAGTAAAGAAAAAAAAAACATCTAGTGTTTAGAAAGTGTTTACGAAACTACCAAAAGGAGAAGGATTAAAGAGAGCCACATGCAAATTGTGTTGTGTTATATACATATCAGATAGTAAGTATGGGACTGAAAATATGAAACGTCGTATATCTGTATGCCCAAAGTTGAAAACTAAAGATATATGCCAATTATTCTTTGCCAAATCAGAAGAATCAATGTCTTTACAAGTTTCTAAGTTTGATTAGGAGAAATACCGTGAATTGATGACAATAACAATTGTTAAGCATGAATTGCCTTTTCAATTTGTTGATTATGAAGGAGTTAGAATATTGCACAGTTACTTATGTGATGAGATTAAACATATTAGTAGAAATACAACTAAGGTAGATGTTTTGAAAATATACAGAAGGGAGAAGAATAAACTCAAAGATTGGTTATATTCTATTCTTAGAAGAATCAGTCTAACATCTGACTTGTAGACCTCCATAACAAGAATAATGGGGTAAAACTGAAAAGATTTGCAACTTTTTGAAGTTGTTTTATAATGTTACATCTCTATTTTCTGGATCTATATACCCTACAGCAAATTTGTACTTTTCTAATGTGGTTTTGATCTAATTGAATATAATGGAAGGCATGCGAATCTCAATATAGCCACACAGATGAATGTGAAGTTTGAAAAATATTAGAAACAATACAGTATTATTTTAGCGATTGCTATCATTCTAGATCCACGATTCAAAATACATTTTGTGTAATTGTCAAACAACAAACTCTCAAAATACATTTTTAAGAGTTGGAACTTTGTTATAAACTCTATTGTATGGGTTTTGTTATCATGAATTATTAGGATTGCAATTTTGATATTGTATAAGTTTTGAGTTGAAAATGTATTATTTTGTTTGTATGAATGTATGACACTTTTTAAGGGTTGGAACTTTGTTCTAAACTCTATTGTAATTTTGATGTTGTATGAGTTTTGAGTTAAAAATAGGTTATTTTATTTGTGTAATACATCATTTATATATAATAAATTAGTAAATATTAAATTTTATATAGGATTTATATTAAACGGGTTAGACGGGTTGTGTTAACGGGTTGGGTTAACATGACCCGTTTAAGTATACGGGTTAGACGGGTTGTGTTAGCGTGTCGTGTTAACTTAACTCGTTTATTAAACGGGTTAGGCGAGTCGTGTCATGTTACCCGTTTATTAATCTGGTCGTGTTCATGTTTACCAAATGCAACCCGTTTAATAATCGAGTCGTGTTCGTGTCAAGGTAATATTGACCCAACCCGAATCTGACCCGACCCGACCCGACCCGACCCGACCCGAATCCGCTTAACCCGACCCGATTGCCACCCCTAAACGAGGCTCAAGCATATGACATATATATTAAGTCTCCAGATAAAATACTATACTATCCATTCTTATCCTAAACTATATTCTTCCTCTATTCGTCACAAATTGACAAGTGCAACAAAATAACAATAAATTAGCGAGTTGAAGTGAAAAGATCTCACAAAAGAATGAAGATTTTGTTGTTTAAATAATTTTAAATCAATGCAAACACAATAAATGTGAAACTCACTTGAAAAGACAAGACTTCAATGGTCAAAACAATGGTAAAAACCGAGTCAAGATTACATAAATCAAGGCATCAAATCTAATCACAAAATAAAAATCTAATACGAGATTTCAAGTCTGTAAGTTTTGTCAATCACATACATTTCTAATTTGATCAATGAGCCTTTTAAACTCAAATAAAAAAAATATTATACTCAAATCATATAATCTAGCACTAATCCTTTGATGCATGACATTAAGCACCAACCATGGTATATCCTTTAACGTAGGTCAATATATGATTTGTTATAATTTAGTGTTGGTAAATATGTATAAAATATTCAAAGTATATATATATATATATATATATATATGAGGATATCTATAAGTTTTAATAAGATTTGGTTTAAAATTTTTCAAGATTTAAAGCATTTAAGTCATTGCGTTTAAACCGCGTTTGCGCACATAGAGAGCTTATATTGGTCGTTTGAACGCATCGCACTCTACAGACGTTCATACATACAAAAGTGGTGATTTGGTCATTCGAAAGCACCCTATAGTCGTTTACAGTGCGTTTACATATAGAGAGATCATCGTTTGGCTGTTCGAATATACTCTGGGACCGTTCGAACACAATTGCGGAACTTCACAAAATTTGGAATTTCATGAGACCTGATTTGAAAAGATATTGACCTTATTTTGAAGAGATATTAGCTCATGTCATCAATATATTAAAGATATGGTATATAAATTTATATCAATGAAGTAAAAAATGAGCATTGAAAATGGAATCAACAAAATACATACCATGACAAGAAGGAAGCTTAGATTATGCCATTTTTGTACCGGAATATGAAGATCGTATTCAACGTAAGTCGGCTTTGCACAAAAAGACATGAAGCGATTATGAATAATAAAATGCCCCCGCCCAGCACGAGCACGTGCACGCCTACGCGCCCACACGGCATACGCAGCGCACGCGACAAGACGGGCGGGGCCCGTCACGTACCAGATACTCCTATGCACATATAATTATGACATTATCAAATAAAACATGCTAATCTATCTATGATCACATAATCCATCATGAAATAAATCATACTAATAACCAAATAAACCTATTAACGTAAGAATATTCAAGTCTACAATAAATATACACTAGACCACTACATAATCTGACAAGACTCACACAGGCCACAATAAATCATCAAGATACAACTAAAATAATTAATATAAGAGTACACTATGATTCGACCTATATTATACAAATCATCGTCTAATATAAAAGAGTATAAATATTAAATACTCGTACAACTCAATTTCTATATAAACTATCATTTATACCATCTCGCATCTATAGCTCACCTCATCATCACTCTAAAATATCTTCTTAAGATATCTCAAGTCGTTATCACGTACTACATATATAAGAGGGTTATAAAAGAAATAAAGAGAGAGTCATGAGAAAAAGGCTCAGTGAATAGACTTTATCCCAAATTAGTGATGTCAAACAGAGAGTAAATCATGTATATGATAATATAAATCAGAAAGAGCATCATGTCATGAATGAGTATATGAATGTTCATCAATAATACATAAATGAAAAATAGATAACATGTCACGACTGATAAATTGTATAATCCTCGATAATGAATAAATAAATCTCCATGTTATACTATCATCATAACTCTCTCTCAAATATGACATATGATGCATGCCGACCATGACGATGCTATGATATCAAATGCATGTACATAATATATAATATAACCTAATTTGAGAAAGGTGTCTAGGGGATAAAACTACTCACTTTGATCCGAAGACGCAAACCACGTATCCCTTACATCCGTCAACCAACCGAGTGATACTCATCGCTAGCAAAGTCCACGGGGTCTCAAATAAGGGGTTCGACATCTGAAAATGTTTAAGTAACATAAAGTTAGTTGTCCATTATAATCCGTTCGAGTAAAATATGATAATTTATTAGATTTTAGAATTTCTACTTATTTTTATAACTAGCTAGATTTTTAATTATAAATAAAAAATATAAATATAGATAAAAACCTAATTATAATTAAATTATACCTTGATTAATTAGGGACTATATAGTCATTACTTTATAAAATAATAAATAAATACATAAGTTGATTATTTTATTTGTTACAAAATAATAATGTATTATTAGAATTATTTAAAATGTATCTCATAAAAATATTAGTATATAAATTTAATAATTATAATTTACAAATATATATATTAATCTAATAGAGATATAAAAAAATAAATATGAGTATTACCTATATTTATACCTAATTAATCATTGATTATACAAATTATAATTACTACTAATCATTTTGAAGAATATATATTATTATTAAAATAATTAATGTCTAAGTAATCTATTTGCATTAATTAAGAAGGAAAACATAAATAAATAACATCAATAAAATAAATAAATAATTAATTAATTAATTAAAATACTACCATCAGTGCTGGGCACTATGCAGAAAAATAAGGAGAAGAAGCCGAGGAAGAAGAAGAAGAAGAAGAAGAAGAAGAAGAAGAAGAAGAAGAAGAAGAAGAAGAAGAAGAGAGGAGGGGAGCTGAGGGAAAAGAAAGGAGAAAGGAAGAAGAAAGAAGAAAGAAGAAGAAAGAAGAAAGAAGAAAGAAGAAAGAAGAAGAAGAAGAAGAAGAAGAAGAAGAAGAAGAAGAAGAAGAAGAAGAAGAGAGGAGGGGACACGAGGGAAAAGAAAGGAGAAAGGAAGAAGAAAGAAGAAAGAAGAAGAAGAAGAAGAAGAGAAGAAGAGAAGAAAGAGAGAAGGTGAGGGAGGGGGTTTGCGGACCTGGGTCGGCGAGGAGGGCACTGACCATTAGTGGCCATCCAGCGGCCAGCCTCTCACCGATGGCTCGGCTCCGATGAGCCCGAGCCCGAGGCAAGAAATAGAGAAAGAGAGAGATAGATATAGTGATAGAGAGAGAGAAGAAGAAGGAAGAGGAAGAAGGAGGAGGCTCACCTGCGGTAGCACGACGACAGCGGCGACGAGTCAGTAGTGGGAGAGAGAGAAAAAGAGAGAAAGAGTTTGAGGGAAGAAGGAGAGAGAGAGAGAGAGAGACCAGAGAGAGAGAGAGGAGAAGAAAAAGATAGAGAGAGAGGCGGTGTCTGCGGCGGCGCTGGGGCCCGCCGCGCCAGTTGGGCTGCGGCGACGCTAGGGGGTGCGTGGCACCCCCAAGCCACACACTAGTGCATGGGCACGAGGCCAGCCACAGTGTGGTCGGCCACGTCGTGCCCATAAACGAATAGGTTATTACAAATAAAGCATGCATTAGATATAATCACAGATTGTGAACTGAAAATAAATGAGGTTAAAATACTTATTGATAGGTGTTGATTGTGTCATTTAACAAAAAGGTATCAAAAGTGTCTTGTTACTTTCTAAGGATAAGCAATAGAATGTGCATTTATTTATTAACTATGCAATTACATGTATATTATTTTGAATTTATGCATTTCTCTTTTTTAAGCAGATTTGGATATTGTTGATAATCTAGTTTAGATATTGTACAAATAAACATGCAGATATTATACAAATGGACATACAAAAATTTATGTATTTCTTTCTTTTAAGCAAATTTGAAGGTATAATAATCCAACTGATACATATTTGATGCATGAAGAGAAGTGTGAATAAAGAAAAATATCCTCAAACGAAATAAAAAAATGGAAAGCATATTTGATCATTATCTTCCTTAATTGATGTATTGACACATATAACTTATGCTAGAGAAACTAATAAAATTTTATTGTCAATCTGGAAAACCCAACATTTACTCTCTACAAAACTTATTATAAAAATGTTTGACAGAACTATTTTTAATATAAATCATAATATGACTTATAACCTATGGTTTAAGTTTTGACCAAATCAAATTGTATGATTCATGTTTTTGATACATAGAATTAGTATTTGGTTCATACATATTTTAGAATATACAAATCAGGATAAATTAAAGGATTTTGGTGTATAGCTCAGTAGTGCTATTGGCAGTAAATTATTTGTAAGAAAAACTATTAAGTGGATTGATGCTTTTATTGGTTTCTTTACCATTTTAGTTATTTTCTATAAGCAGTAAATTATTTGTAGTGCTATTGCCAGTAAATCACTTTATAGTTTTATTCTAAATAATTGTGCTGACTTTCATTAGGGCATGCCTAGATAAATTGTTAAAGTTCTATATATGTAGAAACGAGAAAGTGCAATTAAAGGATCCTGTGTGATTTGCATTTGTAATATTTGTCATTGTCTTCTCAATTTATTACATTAGATTGAAACTATTTTTTATTTTTTTTACCTAATAGTTTAGTTTGTTTGATTGGAGCTGGGGTGTTATATGCAAGTTGAAAAGGACGAGGAAAGTCTTAGCTTAGTATGCAATTCTATTTTGTATTCAATTTTCAAAAGTATTTGGAGAAAACAATTTAGGATGTTTGTATTAAATTCTATTGAAAATTTTAGACTATTTAATGTAATTGTCATTTTTCCTATGAATTAGTAAGAATGCAGTTTAAAATGGTGAATTGTTGTAATGTAATGCATAAATGATATATTGATGTTCACTTTTAGTTTGAATAATTCTAGTGGTTTTCAGATGTTTATATGTATGGATAGTGAAAGAACACCGAGACACAATATGTATCTAAACCCTAGGCAATGATATCACTCTTTTGCTTAAGTAAAAATTGAAAGAAATATTAAAAAGCAAAAGCAGAGATGAACACTAAAATTTTAACATGAAAAAACCCAAACAGGAAAAAACTACGGATCTAAACTCGGATCAAAACCAATCACTAGAATAATTGTAGTTATAAGACTGACTCACAAAAGAGCCCGTCGATCCCCGCGATTTTGTTTCTCTCAGTCTTGCTCGCTAGAACCCACGATTCACCGCCCTCGAGATTGATATTTCGTCTAGATAGCTCTTAAGACGAAAGCTTAAAACTTGTAGAAGAGTCGAACCTTGTTGGTTGAAGAAACGATATAGCCTTAAAAATTCTCCTTCAAATTGCTTTCCCAACCACCCTAGTGTTAGGGCAACACAATGATCATATAAGATCTCAAAGATAGAGCCAAATCTAAGTCTTATTCAAACTCACGGAAGTCCAAAAATTGCAAACTTTGTAGGTGAGTTCGAACGGGACCAAGTGTATTCGAACGCGGCGGCTTGATTTTCACAGGTTGCGTTCGAACGGGCAAGTACACTCCTCTAGATGTGTGAACGCGCTTTGAACGTAGTAGGGTGCGTTCAAACGACCCATGACTGCGTTCGAACGCGTACAAAAATAATACTCTCTGTCTGTGCGAACGCCTGCGCTCGCGTTCGAACACGCTTGTGAATGCCATTCTCTGTCTGTGTGAACACTAGTGCTTGCGTTCGAAAGCGCTCAAAAGCACCGGTCACTATCTGTGCGAACGTGGTGTGAACGCGATGTGATTGATCTTGCAATTCTTCAAACCAAATACTTTCTAGACTTGTATAAATGCTCATATACATTATAAAAATATTTAAAATATTTAAAATATTTAAAATATTTAAAATATTTAAAATATTTAAAATATTTAAAATATTTAAAATATTTTGTACACAATTGCTAACACTAAAATCCTAACAGATAGGTAGTGTAATAGCATTGTTTTCAGGCTTATGCTCTTTTACTTGTCTTATGTTTGTGTGCTTACTAGGCAATTTGCGGGCTTAATCGCGAAACACCTACCAATTATGTTCCGTTTGCAGGCTTAATTGTAAGAATTATGTCCCATTTACAGACTTAATAGTCAAGCATGTGTTTCGTTTGTAGACTTAGTCGTAAGAATTGTGTTTCATTTGCAGGCTTAATCGCAAGCATTGCATTCTGTTTGTGAGCTTAATGATTAAGAATTGTGTTCAGTTTGTGGGCTTAATAGTCAAGCATTATGTTCCGTCAAATATTGTGTTCTGTTTGCGGGCTTAATCACAAGCATTATGTTTTGTTTGCGGGCTTAATTGCAAGCATTGTGTTCGTTTGCAAGCTTAATAATCAAGTATTGCGTTCTGTTTATCAGTTTAATCACAAAAATTGTGTTTAGTTTGCGAGCTTAATAGTCAAACATTGTGTTACATTTGGGATCTTACAACAAGGTCATTATGGGGTTAAAGCTGCATACCTACACTCTTTACTACATACTGCAAGGATAAGGCAAGTTGATGCTTATATAAGACGAAAAGCAACAAATCCTTTCAAATATTCACTTAAGCCAGCAAAGGGAGGCAATGAGGAGGGAGGGTGGTGACTGTGGTAGTGGCAGTAGAGATGGAGGTGCATGGCACCTTCGTAGCTACGGGTGCTCATGGACTGAGTCGAACCTGGCCCATACAAAATAAAATCGGGCTTGGGCTTGGACAAGGTCCATTCCTAGACTAGTATTGGATCAAGTCTGGGCTCAAGTCTGGATCAAGTTTTCTTTATTGGGTGGATTGTGAGCGGACGGATGTACCATGTCTAGTTAAATCTAAATGTTTGGAAAGAATGTTTATATATTGTAGGATATTTTCTAAATGCTTGGAAAGAATGTTTCTATATGATTCAAAATTTTCTAAATATTCTCACTTCTATAATGTTTCAAATCTCAACAAGTTAGTCATAATTAAAATTTATAATTATTGCTAATGCTATCTAATGAGCACAATAATAGAAACAATATTTAACATATAAACAATTAAATAGGATTTAAGGAATCTAAATTTAAATCTAATAAACACAGATCAAATAAATTGCAGATAGGCATATCTTAAAAGACGAGTCATTATCTATAGGCCTTAATGGATGGGCTAGGCACTACGAGTTTGGGGTTGGACATGGCTTAATCTCGAGCTAGCCCAATAGACTTTCAAGTTGGGTCAAGTCGGATACAAAGCGAGCTTGGGATGGACTATGACCTGATTTTATTGAATTGGACATGGACGAGCTTTGGGCTCATGGGCTTTCTGAGCATCCCTACTCGTGGCCTACTACATGTTAGCATGTGTCTCACCTACTGTGCTTGGCTTGGGCACATAGCCAGTTGCATCATGCCTCAAAATTAATTAATTAATTAATTAATTTTGGTCAACTGTCCTGTTACAGGAGACACCATCGTCCACGATAGTGCTGTTAACCACACCACCTGTAGGGTGGTCATGGCGGTCCTTTCCTACACTCGAATCCAATGCCCCAAGTTATTTTACTCTAGTAGCCTAGAGACAAAAATGTCACGAGATAGCGAATCACCAGCGATAAGGTATTGAGGTCGATGCCCCTCCCCACCTATGATGGCTACTAGGTTGTGCATGATATGAGCACAGTTGAAGCAAATTGTTGGTAAATTTTCATAAGCGATCACCTGAAGATCTTGTCCCCGATGGAGTAACTCTAGTTGAAGATTTCAGTGGGGTGGTAAGATTGATCTCAATGCAAACACATACAAAACACCAGTTTGTTCTTACCAATATAGAGGAATCCACCTTAAGTAATCTATCAATCTTGGAAGTGATGTTGCATAAAATATATTGGGACCAATATTCATTTGATAAGCCAATGAATTGAACCTAGATTAGAGAAGTTCTAATTTCCTCAACCAAATGTTAGAAATTAGGTCTCCAAAGTATAAGGTTAAGAACCATACTCGTAAATGCTCATGTCCTTCCAATGAGGACAATTATCAATTCATCTCCAATGAGAACTTGACAGTAAAGAACCTCGTCATTGTATCTCAGTCGACTTCCATCGCCAAGTAGCCTCTTTAATATGTAGGTGAGAGGTGGGGGGCATCTTAGAAATTTGCCAATAAGGCTAAATCTCTATCCTGAACGGTTGACTTGCAATTTCTCAGGATTAGGGTCAATTGAACCCAAAGAAGAGTTCTACAACTCTGAAGTATGGAGCCACAGAACGACGTGAATGTTGATATCCCATCAGGGGTCTTTGATCTTTTGAATAATTGTGCCCAGGACATTGGGCCCCATAGTGCTTTGCCCTCAGAACCAGAGGGATGAACTTCTTTACCATACTTGTGAGAGACCAAAATAACTACTTCAAATTGTAGCTTCACCCACCACCACGATGGGGCTCACAATATTGGCATTTACTGCTCCCATTGAAGCTACAACAATCGTCGCAATGGGCATCCCTACATTTACACCATTTGATAGCAAAATGCGTTGGGTCACTCATGGTAACCCTCACAACCCAAAGAGTCCAAGGATAACTATGAGAGGATAATATAATCGTTGTGAAATAACAATTATATTTTATATTTAATTTTAAACTTATTTTCTATCTTTCTCAAGAAAAAAAAAGAAATAATAAGTATCTATTTATATTAAACTAGGAAAATCACTGTCTCCATCAGTAATTTTTGAACTCAATATAGTTTGTATTTAAGTTTCAAGATGAATTAGAAAAAAATAAAAATAAATTGGGAGACCGATACACAACACAACACAACACAACACGCTGCCAAAAAAAGAAGACACACAACTCAGCAATGCCTTTGTTCTTTTCCTTTCCCCCACCACACAACCATTTTTTAGAGACATTTCTTTTAACTTTGTCGCCAATGCCGCACTGCTGCCGCCGCTGCTGCTGCTGTTGCCCGCACTCCAAAGAGAGAGAGAGAGAACGAAAGAAGTAGAAGAAAAATAGTTCACGAGCAAAAAAGAAGGAAACGAAGAAACCAAGTAGAGATTTGCAGATCTACTAATGCGCCGCCCTTCGTCTTTCCATTTGAGGCTTCTATGCCTTCTCTCGTGTCTTTTGCTCCAGCTTCTTGATGGGTCTCTCGGGGAAGATCCTTTTGCCTACTTCGACTGGGAGGTCTCTTATGTCTCCGCTTCTCCTCTGGGAGTTAAGCAGAAGGTTGGACTTGGAGCTTTTGCCATCTTTAATGCGCTTCGATTTCTTCTTTGCTTTGGAAAGTTGCTCCATTTCAGTCTTTGTCTAGTTAATTTATTAGATCGTACTCTTGAAATGCCCGCATTTTGTTACTTTTTAGAGTTGGTCTAGCTAGATGCATATTCGGTGGTAACATGCTTTTATTATGAACTAGCCTTTGGAAAAAGAGGCTTCTATGCACTTTGTCTTTCCAGTCAAGATAGATTACTCGTTCTCCATTGATGTAATCTGTAAAAGTATGTGCAATACATTCATTTCTTCTCTTTATGGGGGTCCTTTTTACCTTAAATTATAGTAGCTTAAATTCTTTATGGTTACATTATTTTGTCATACAATTCTAGTTTCTGTAATTGAATTAATCGTTTGGCAACAATGAGACCCCTAAATTATATACAGTTTTTAAGATCTGTGTTTTCTTGATTTCCAGTTTTCTTCCGTAAATCTGAAGTTGGCCTATTAAATCGTCCTTTTTTGTACGTATGATAGGGAGGCTAAAAGTCTAAAGCCCTACCTAGATCATCCCTTAATTTTTTTTATCAAAAAAAGAAACAATAAATCTTGTCATGCTTAACTGCTTAAGTAGCTTCTTTTAGGATATGTATAGCACGATTACTACAACAAGAATAAGGCATTCTCTTCTTTAATGTCTAACTAACATGCACAATGCTAAACTAACTCATAATTGCCACTAGAGATATTATTCGGATTCATAAAAAATTAAGGGTTCCCATATTCGACAACCGTTAAAGTAAGTTTTGTCCTCAGAACTGACTAATTGTGATTAGTCACAAGATTTATCTGAGTTAAAAGTTACCACATTTTGCCAACATAAAAGAAAGGTTTCATTCTTGAAACCGAGTAAATGCCATTAGAGATCATTTAGAAATTTATTTAGGTTAAGGGGTATTACACTTATGAACTTTTGTATCATTTGTATCGACAAAATATAATTTGTATTAGTCTGAGTCAGTTATATTGAGAAATGTATTCTAAATGCAATTTTTTATGTTGAAGAAGGATTCTAGGTATTTGAAGGGACCTCTATCTGATCACTCTCTTAAGCATGTTAGTGAGGCTGTAAGGCTAAATACAATCCCCCTTAGTTTAGTCTAAATACATATATTACATCATTTTCTCCATGGAACATGATGCAACAGAATGAAACTGTACTTCCCTTTTTGGAGATTGTACTTATAATATAGTTGCCATGTATGAAAACCTGATCAGGAAATAACTATCTTTTTGCCAAAATGCCATATCATAAGCAGAAATTATGCTTATGTGACGCTTAAGCTGATTTTATCGTGTTTGAATAATTCATTTTGGGATGAATACTTCAGTTGTACAATGATTTTGGATGACGTAAAAATGTTAAAGAAGAATTGGTTTACCAATCAGGCTTGATCTAAAGATTGCTTGTTGGAGTCATTACTACCCAATCATGTCAAACACTTGTGACTATAAATTATTAAATTGATGATACATATACCTATTAGAAAGCCATTAGATCTTTACTGCAGACATGCGCAAATGTCTTGTTTTTTTTTTAAGCTTTCTTTGTTATGATGAGTTTTGTGCTTGAATGCTTGAGGGTTCGTCTTGGCAGCTCTCTCACTTGCTGTCTTTAGGATAAATGTGCCTAGGAATGGTACCATAGAAGTTATAAGCCTGGCATGAGTTAATATGTGGTATCCTTCTTGTTTATATTCTAAAAGATTATACTATATGTTGCTTTTCTATTGCACTTGCTTGGAACTCCTTTTACTCACATGTCATATGATCAAAATTATCTTTACTTTTTGAATTCCAGGTCATTGGCATCAACAGGCAGTTCCCAGGACCAATTCTGAATGTGACAACAAACTGGAATGTTGTTGTGAATATCCGAAACAATCTAGATGAGCCTTTTCTTGTCACATGGTATGTGCCATTCTATTGCTTTTGTGCTTAACTTAGTGTTATTGAGTGATTAGCTGAATAGACCATTGTGATGCAGGAGCGGTTTACAGCAAAGGAAGAACTCTTGGCAGGATGGTGTTCTGGGGACAAACTGTCCTATTCCTGCTGGTTGGAACTGGACATATGAGTTTCAAGTCAAAGATCAGATTGGGAGTTTCTTTTATTTACCTTCTGTTGGTTTTCAGAGAGCTGGTGGTGGTTATGGTGGAATTATTATAAACAACAGAGATGTGATTCCTTTGCCCTTTGGGACACCAGATGGGGATATCACCATCTTTATCAGTGACTGGTACACCAAGGACTACAAGGTTAAAGTGAATTTTCTTTGGAATAGTAATAGATATAATTTTCTTGAATCATATTGAGTTTTATTTACAAGATTGATTAACAGGACCTGAAAAAAACGCTTGAAGATGGAAATGATCTTGGAAATCCTGACGGCATCCTTTTTAATGGTTTAGGTCCATATCGGTACAATGATTCAATCCCAGATGGCATCATTTATGAGAGAATAAATGTGGAGCCCGGTAAGCATCTTCTGAAATTTTAGCAAGTTTCTGAACGCATAGCATTTTGGTGGGGTAACTCTTATGCTAGATTAGGTATGCAATTAATTCCATCAGTTTAATACCACAATTCTAATCATGAGAAAGTAATAATGAGATGGAAGATATGGTGACCAAGTGCCAAAATAATTTTCTACTTAAGAGTGTTTTCCTTTTTGGCTGTGTTTGAATAGGGAAGAAAGGTGGAATATTGATCCCAATTATCTTTTCAAGTTCCAAACACTACTTATGTTGGAGTATCTTTTGTAAGATTTATTGTGGTAGTGTAATCCTGAGAACAATGTTCCTCGGGATAGGGGCAATTGAAGTTTTGTGCTTGAATTAATTCCAAGGAGGAAATTTTAAGGAAGAAGTTTAACATCTGCATCAATCATTATCAATGCTTTCACCAACCGACATCCCTTCTTTTATATCGAATTATCGATATTATCTCACCTCTCCTCACAACCTCTGCTCTTCGCTAAGCTAGACTAATCAATATAGACTCGTTGGAAATGAAATACTTGAGAGTTGAGATGTCCACAATCTACACACAGCATTCCTTAAGTGTGGAAAACTCACAAAGGTAGTTGAAACCTTGGTCAATTAGTGAGTATATGAGAATATCTTTCCCTTTTATTTTGTATCTAATGCCAGCTCAAGTTGGCATTAGAAAATAGAATTGTGATGTTATTAAATAAAGCATACTTATTTAGCAGTGAAAAGCATTAGATTTGAATGAAAAGCATAATATTAGACTATTAGTATGATCCATTTGATGCATTTACCTCACATTATTGAATGCCCAATATTAGTCACTCCTACATCTAGGTATCTTTATTGGGAAATTATAAGAGATACCTTTTGGGCCACTTTAGCTGAGAGTTATCCTCCAGACCACCACAAGCATGTATATTGCTGCCTCACCACCATCTTTTCCTATCTTAAACCTTGCTCCAACCTATTCATCTGACCATATCAGCTGCGAATATCATACTCATTGAGAGTTCATGAGTTACTGACCTTTGCTAACTAGTCATGTTGAAGGAATAATTTTTTCTTTAAAAATTTCTTGCTATTAGGAGAGTAAAAGTTATTATGTTTGCATAATAGTTGAACTTCTTTTCTCATGCCAGGAAGAACATATCGATTCCGTGTGCACAATGTAGGAATCTCAACTAGTCTAAATTTCAGGATTCAAAATCATAACCTACTGCTTGTAGAAACGGAGGGTTCTTACACGGTTCAACAAAACTACACAAACATGGATCTTCATGTGGGACAATCATATTCATTCTTGGTCACAATGGATCAAAATGCTAGCACCGATTACTATATTGTGGCAAGTGCTCGTTTTGCTGATGCAAGTACCAGGGAGAGACTAATTGGGGTTGCGATCTTACACTATTCTAATTCCCAGGGACCTGCTTCAGGTCCACTTCCTGATGGTCCAGATGAGGGTGATACCTATTTTTCAATGAACCAAGCAAGGTCTATCAGGTATCCTGGACAATTTCACATGCATTTATGCACAATATAATTTTGTGTACATTTATCCCATATGATTTGTAAATCTTGGTTAGATTTCCTTCATGAGTCTTATTGTATTTCTAGTTTTGTACCTCTTCAGTAAAGTTAGTGCCAGCTTGTAATTCCTTGTCTCGATCAATTTCAGATGGAATGTTTCAGCCAGTGCTGCTCGACCCAATCCACAGGGATCCTTTCGGTATGGTCAGATTACGGTGACTGATGTATATGTCCTACTGAATAGGCCTGCAGAACTTATAAATGGGCAGTTGCGTACTACTTTGAACGGTATATCGTATATTGCTCCTTCAACACCGTTAAAGCTAGCGCAGTTATTTAATGTGCCAGGAGTATATAAGTTGGACTTCCCAAATCATATGATGAATAGACCTGCTAAAGTTGACACGTCAATCATAAATGGCACTTACAAAGGTTTCATGGAAATTATATTCCAGAACAATGACACTACTGTTCAAAGCTACCACCTGGATGGCTATGCTTTCTTTGTCGTGGGGTAATGCTTGAATATTCCAGTACATGTTTTGTTATATTTCTCTGGAGTTTGACCATCTTATTTTATTTGATTTGGTTTCAGTATGGATTTTGGAACCTGGACAGAGAATAGCCGGGGAATCTATAATAAATGGGATGGAGTTGCTCGCAGCACAGTACAGGTATTCATTACTGTTATTTGTCAGTCCTATTTCTTAAAAGGGAACTTTTGATCAGTTGCTCAAGAAATAATAGAAATTGATTGGACTTTGTCTTATTATTTTTAGCGTTGTGCCTGTCTTTGGACTTGGAGTATATATGGTTCAACATCATGGTATCAGTTAAGCATGGGCTCTGCGAGCCAATATAGTTGAATGCCATCATGCCAAATGATTTCTTCAGTCCACTTGCTGAAGTGTGAACTCTAAAGGACATGGGATTTGTTTAGTTGAAAGGTTTTGGGAACCATTTTGTAGATTTATATTTGAACCATCACTTACCAATTGCAGTGCCAAGAACCCTCTGCTGCTGATACAACTCTTATATTGGATATGGATAATTTCTTTTTCACCCCTTGAACTATCACTATTATCCATAATAATTTTCTGAACCTGTTTTTTGGTACACACTGACCCTCTGAACGATTAGAAATATCTCATTTGACGCCTTCTGTTAGAGTTCCATGACTTATTTTCGTCCATAAATTGTCAATAAGTTATCATGTGATAATCACGTAACAACAATATAACGAGAATACCCTTATGTTATACACGTGATAACTTAAAATAAACTTTTATGATGACCAAAATACTCTTAGATAGTCAATTAAAACTCCCCCCTTCTCCAATCCTAGTTGACCCTGATTTGCATCCCACCCCCTTCTCTACCTTTCCAACCTCTCACCTCCATTAAAAAGTTTTTTTTTTCCATTCTTCAAGCTCCATCACCATCAAGGTCAATCATTCCCCTCCTCCATTACCGTGGTCCAAGCTCGGGATCCACGACGGCTCCTCCATCTAGGCCATCTTCACAAGCTCCTCCATCGCCGCCAAGGTGAGCTCAAGCAGCATCATCCGCTCAAGCGGGTCGTCTTGCTCCTTACCGGTGGCATTCACATTCATGAAGTCGGGGATGGACGAGAAGGAGTTGGGCGCGAGCCGAAGTCATTGGTCCCGACGACGAGCTCCAATGAGGCGCTCGGCATGAATGAGATCAAGGAGGCTAGGGAGGAGATCGAACCGGGGAACTTCCTAATAAGGGTGCAGACGCAGTCGAGCTCGTCCTTAAAGTGTGCGTTCTTGATTTGGGGCTTCAAGTTCTTGGATTTGTTTAGGTGTGCTGCTGGTATCTCTTCTTCTTCCAAGGGTTCTCCTGCTCCAAATCGTCCTCAGAGATGCTGTCGAGGTTGTCGCTCCCCGATCGACTCCTGTTCTCGTCCTCCTTGTTCCGGCCCATCGATCCACTGTCGTTGCTTCCCGCTCCTCCTCTGAGAATTCCCATCCGGCTGATGTCTCCCTAGGTTGCTGAGCAAGAAATTCATGACCCATTTCCTAAATAAGTAGAAGAGATGAGAATCTAAATGGAAAGGAACCAAGGTCAAGGTGAGAGAGAGGAATAAAATAATTTTGGGAGAAAGGGGTTAGGGCCGAGGGCAACAAAGAATTTCAATTTTTTTTTAATATTAACTAAGCTACTTGATTATTCTACAATTATAAGTGAAGGGACAATTTGGTTAATTCATCAATTTCATCAACAACGTAAGGAGGTGAGCTAAATTTGATAGTTCGGAGAATCAATGTATACTAAAAAAAAATTCAGAGGGTCATTGTGGAAAACGATGATAATTCATGGAGTGAAAAAGAAATTTTCGTTGTTTGATATTTCTTTGATCTTTTAAAGCCATACTGCATATGGAATGTCGTGTTTTTCTAATCTATGGCATATATAAGAATATCTACACAGAAAACAAATTAAGAACTTATGTGGAAGGAAAAAAAAGTCTATTATGTTCTTATTCACTATATATTTTGTAACTAAACTATGCGGATGTACAGAAATACATTTAGAAAAGAATTCTTCAAGCGAATCAAACCATGCTTATATGATGATAAGGTTGTTTAGATACAGATATTGATATGAATTTAAGACGAATAGAGAAATCTAAGTCCATGTTGATATTAGGCAAAAGTCAAAAGTATGATAGGTGGTATGTTATGAACAGAACGTCCTCTTTAAGATATGGATCGGTTGCAGGAAAACAGCCTGTGCAACCGAGAAAAAATATTCACCAGATATTCTACCGTAGTCAAAATTACGAAACAAGGGTGGTCGATCCGTAACTTTCTGATCTATGCTTTGGTATTTACGCCTTTCGCAGATTCGGACTGCAACTGAGACGAAAATACGCAAGAGTGGGGGTGATAGTGATGGTAAGGTTAGGGATGATAATGGAGATGAGGATTGTTAGTTTGTGGAGTTTAAGGGATAAGGACGAAGGGGGAGATGTCACGACCCAAAATAGGAATCATGATCGGCTATGCATCTCAATATGCTTGAGATGCACGAAGCCTTATTAATACTCTCTACGTGTACGATGGCAAAATAAATAAATAAATAAAAAAAAAAAATTTAGGGGTTGAGAGGAGGGTGCACGTGCTCTGCACGTGCAGCCCCTCCCCTCTCCCTCTCCAGCACGCAACGAGGTGCAGAGAGAGAAATCACGCCTAATCCGGATCGGATTAGGTCTAGATTTCTCTTCTAATCTATAAATTAAAATCCTAATCTCTGTTTAACCATCGGAGCTCTCTTCGCTCTCTTCGCTCTCTTCTTCCTCCCCTCTTTCGCTTTCTTCTTCCTCACCGTCGGAGTCGTCGCCGTTGGATCGGCCCGTCGGAGCGCCGCCGGAGCCATCGGAGACCACCACGCGACTCGTTGGTAAGCGCTCTCCCACCTATAAATTTTAATTAAAGTTTAATAGGGTTTAGTGAAAATACCTAAATATTGGGGGTTTTTCGGCTTCATTAGCAAATCTGGCAGGACGGCGGCTTCGAGTCGCAGCCGCTACCTCTGGAAGCACCTTGCCGTTGGCCTCGTGCCGTGGGCAGTCACCGTTGGAGCCCTCGTGGCTCCGGTCGCCGTCGGTCAAGGGATCGACCGCCGTTTGCGGGTTTTCCCCCACCTCGCGACAATGGCGGCACCGTATGGGGGAGGCGGGAGAGCAAGAGTTGGCTAGCGACCGCCGACGGCGGCGGTCGCCGATGGACTCTCTTTTTCTCTCTCTCTCTCTCTTTCTTCGGCTTGGGGGTCTGATCTTCTCCCTTTTAGTATTTGGATTCGGGTCAGGTTGGATCCGAATCCAAGGAACCCGATCCGATTCCATTAGCTAATTGGATTGGGCCTTGGCCCAATCCATTTAAGTAATAGTTGGGTAGGCTGCGGGCCAACTGCAGCCCAGCCTAACTGATTTGGGTTTATTTTTAGCCCAAATTAATTATTCTTGGGTTAAATTGTAGAAAGATTTTTAATAATTGTTTTAATTAAAAATGTTATTGTTATTTATTATTTAAGGTGGTGATTTTTAGTACGTGAGCTAGAGATTTGAGATTTCGGTTGTCTTGCCTAGACTCAGGTGAGTGGGTTCACTCACATGTTTATTTTATTGTATTTCGTATTTTTGTCAGACTATGTAAATTTTCTGTGTGCAAATTATTTATTTCACCCTTATATGTAAAACTTAAATTGTTAAAATTTCTGTGTGCAATCTATTTATTTCATCCGTACGTGCGAAAATTAAATTGTTTTATTTTCCTGTGTGCATTTAATTATTATATTCAATGCATCACCATACTTCGTGCAAATATTAAAATTTGTGAAAAGAAAAATGAGACTAGTATTGATACGACTTAGAGAACAGTCCCGGTATAAATCGTTTGCGATTTTCCGTGGTGACTGAAGTCTATTTGGAAGTCCAGGGGAAAGTCGTAAATTAGATCACTGCGGTGACTTTCTTATGTGACTCTGGCGGGGTTAGGGAACAGTCCTAGGATGAATGAGAAAAATTCCTAGGTGACTCTAACTTCTCTCAACGGTTAGAGGGAAAGACAGAGTGTGTTAATCACAGGATGATACCCTCTGATGACCATAACCGAATCAACTATGAAGAAAAGTCCCGAGCGTCATCTCGAGATGACTTCTAGTTGATGTGGATCCACATGGTTTAGATCCATTGAGACATATGACAGTATAAATATCAAAAGATGTTAATATGTTGAAAACGTGCAAGGTTTCAAGTTGTAACATCTCTCTCTATTGTTATCATTGTTATTAGTTAGAGAGCATGCCTTTTGCATATTGTGATGGATATTGTTGCTTTTAGTTTAATTTATTCAGTATTAATATGAATTAAAATTTATTTGGTTAGTGAGTGGATTCCATTCACTGAGCTATAGTTGTTGGCTCATGGGTTTTATTGTTTTTTTGTATTTGTTTATTTATTTCAGGTAATAGTCAGCGGGGCGACTAAGCGAGATGTACCCGGACTCCACCTCCACTTAGGATTCACCTATTTACCTTTTCGCTCTTTTGATTTTATACTTTAGATTAGACATTTTATTTATTTAGTTTAGAGACTCAAAAACATTAACATTGTTTTATATTTTTTATTGCAATTAGTTATAAAATTTAATAAAGCACGTTCTTATTTATTTATTTATTTTGCCATCGTACACGTAGAGAGTATTAATAAGGCTTCGTGCATCTCAAGCATATTGAGATGCATGGCCGGTCATGATTCTTATTTTGGGTCGTGACAGGAGAAGTGGCTGAGATCTCAAGGAAGATGGGGGACTCGACAGAAGAGGGAGGTTAGAAGAACACCGACTTCGAGATGGCGCACAGCTAGGGCTTGAAGGAAAGGGAAGGGAGATTAGGGTAGAGTAGAGAAGATAGAAAGGAGATAGAAATCAATATTAATTCATCATAATGTTTTTGGTTGCCATCCACACTTTAAGAGGCTAACCAAACAAGCTAAAAATGATAATTATTAACCCTAGATCAATATTCATTCATCTCGCCGTTCGCATTCGAACAGGGTCGACTGCGTTCGAACACACAAATTGCGTTCTCTGTCAATGTGAACGCCTATAGGCGTTCGCGTGTTTGAATGCGCCCCATCCCGCGTTTGAACGCGACATACAGAAATCTTATTTTTTTATGAAATAAATAACTAGTACAATAAGAAAAGACTCCTGCAAAATGTATCATCACACCTTGCTTTCCCTACCTTGTCCTCAATGTGCAAAGTCGGGGAAACGCTCCAAGATGTTTGCCTCCAGCTCCCATATCGCCTTGTCGGATGGCTTGCCAAGCCACTCGACTAGGATCTTCATCTGCAATCTGGTATCATGACGTTGTAGGCGCCTCGCAAGTAGGGGTGTAAACGAGCCGAGCCTGAGCGAGCCGGCTGCTGCTCAGGCTCGGCTCGAAATTAATTTCGAGCTTCTTTATTGGGCTCAGGCTCGGCTCACCTCAGCTCGAGCCGAGCCTGATCGAGCCCGAGCCGAGCCCGAGTCCGAAACAAGCCTATTATCAAGCCTCATTTCGAGCCGAGCGGGCTCGAGCCGGACCGAGCCCAAGCCGAGCCACAACATATTTAAAGTGAAAAAAAGCTGAAATTGAATAACAAATTTTATCTCGTACTCGTAGATAAAATAAAAGCCAACCAAATTGACTATAAAATTTAAAATTAATCTCGATTAGCAACCACACCCATTTTACGGGTAAATATAATAAAAGCCAATCAAATGAACTTAACTTAAATTATACAAAACCTTACTAAAACCAAGCAAATTATCATACCAATTGTAAAATATTAACATAGATTTATCAAAATTTGGCTCAAAATAATCACACCAATTTCAAAAATTTTACTAGTAAACATAACAAAAGCCAACCAAATGAATTTAACTTAAATTATACAAAATTTACTAAAGTCAAGCAAATTAACACACTAATTGCAAAATATTAACATATGGTAATTCATCAAAATTTGGCTCAAAACAAATCCAAATTTTGATATGACATCCAAATCATAAGTCTATCACTTGCAAAATATTACAATATAAGTACTTAACTTATATCTTGCCAAATATTACAATAAAATATGATAACATGCCAAATATTATAACTAAATTTATTTGGCACTCTCAACTCTCAAGTCTTAACACTAAAAAGAAGCTTCATCCTAGAACTGCAAAAAAAAAAAAAAAGTTAATTGCAACTTAAACATCATGCAACTAGTATAAACAAACAATAATAGAAAAAGACATACAATATATGATACCTAAAGATCAAACTACATTTGGAATCCTCACAAACACATTATCCATTGCCGATACCTAAAGAAAATAAGATTATAAAAAAGAAGTCAGCAATAGTTTATAAAAGCATAAAATGAAAAAAATTTATTATGAGAAGTATAGTACACATACCCTAGAAGAGCTGATTTGTTTTTTCAATGATTCTCTAATCCAATTTCCTCCACATACCAAAGCCTCCACTGTCTCGGAAGACAAAGAGCTTCGAAAATCATTTAGAACTCTACCACCGGCGCTAAAAACTGATTCAGATGCAACAGTGGAAATAGGAACCGAAACGATATCTCGAGCCATTTTGGAAAGAATAGGAAATTTCAACATGTTTAGTCTCCACCATTTTAGAGCATCAAACTTGTCAATCAAACTTGTAGTCTGCTCCTCTAAGTATATTTCTAATTCAGATTTCAGAGGTTTAACTGCATTTGTTGATTCCAAAAAATTTTTAAACTCTGCTTGACCTTCTGATCCTTTAGCACCAATCAAGTCATCACTCTTATCAAGTTGAGATATATCATTCATTCTATTATTTTCACCTGATGCATTCTCAAGTTTATATGATTCAAAAATAGTATACAACACTCTGTGGACCCTTTGCATGTTTATTTGAGCTTCTGCAAAGCAATATATTTTTGGAAAACAAAAATTAATAAGCTTCATTTTGTATCGGGGATCTAATACTGCTGCCACTGCCAATAACATATCACATTCTTCCCAATACTTATCAAATTTCTTTCTCATTTCTATAGCCATATCCTTCAAAAAGTAGAATTCACTTTCACATCCTTTATTTAAAGCTTCTTTCACTTTCCATAAATCAATCAAAAATAGATTTGCAGTAGGATATGAACTTCCCGATATAATTTGAGTAACATCATAAATTTTTTTCAAATATTCACAGACTTTTGCAGCTTTAAACCAATCATCTTCTGAAGGTAGCCATTTGTAATTTGCATCTCTCGTTGCATATTGTTCAAAAACTTTTTGGTACACAAAATCATGCTCTAACATAACATATGTAGAATTCCAACGAGTTGCAACATCCAAAGCTAAACCCTTAGAAGTAGGAACAGAGAGTTGTCTTGCAATTTCACCAAATTTGTACATACGCGAAGGACTCTTTTTTAAGTAAGTAACACTTGCATCTCGATATTTTCAATGACATCTTGAATGACATGGATCCCATCTTGAACAACTAGATTTAAAATATGAGCACAACATCTAACATGAAAAATAAGCCCCTTGAAGTACAATTTATCTCTAACTTGAAAGTTATTCATAATAGTCTTAGCGGCAACATCATTGGCGGAGGCATTGTCTCGGGTAATAGTTGATACTTTATCCTCTATTTCCCAAGCAATTAAACAATCAATAATAGCATCTCGAAATAGCAACTCCGGTGTGTGGAGGTTCCAATTGACAAAAGTTGATAATGCGTTTTTGTAAAGTCCAATCAGAATCAACAAAATGAGCAGTCAAAGACATATACCCAATATTTTGATTTGAGGTCCACAAATCTGAAGTCAAACTAATTCTATAAGTTCCTTTCAAAAGCAATTTCACTTCTTCTTTTGCAGATTCATATACTTTCATAACATCACTTCTCATTGTGTTTCTAGAAATTCGTTCATAACGTGGGTTAAGAACTTTCAGAAGAATATTGAACCATGTATGCTCAACCATATTAAAAGGATACTCATGTACCATCATCATTTTTGCCATTATTTCTCTCACCACATTTTGGTTGTATCCTGATGAAATAGTTTTGAGATAATTTTCTTCTATAGCTGAAGTCCCAGTAATACTAGATGCAGAAGCAAAAGAAATTTTTTTTTGTCCTTTGCCTACCAAACCAGTGCAAAATTTCACATGTCTTTTTATTTGTGAAGTTGTGCCTTGCTTAGGAACACTAAATAATGACGGGCAATTATTACATCGATACTTTTCTACCTCTTCTCTATTTTCTTTCACCTTAACCCGCCTGACATACAACCATACATCAGAAGTTTTTCTTCTCCCTTTCTTTTGACTATTACTTTCTTCTTCCTTGTTAGTTTCATTATCCTCTTCACCAATATCAATTTCAATAGGTTCATTTTCACTAACAGCATCAGAAAGATTCTTAGTTACTGACTCTGACATCTACATAAAAAAACAAAAAACAGAAACAGAAATACTGCTTAAATTTTTATAATACTTAATTAGTAAAAACAAAAATAGATGTGACGGATACAGTTAATACTTAATAGCCAAGAGAAATAGCATATCAAATCATCTACAAGGACATACTCTTTGTCCAAAAGATGACATCAAAATATTGATATTTAATTAAATTTAGTTATACTAACTTTTTATCTACTTTATCATTCTCAAATATAAACATAAAATTATTGCTAGCTGAAACAAAAGGACTATCTGAATGAGGCAGTGCAAATCCCTAGAAAAGCAAAACTGTTATTGTGTTGACTAGGCATAATAAATTTGCAATTATGCTCCATGGTCTGGGGAATCTAATTTCTCATGAAAATATTCAATTTCATTTACATTACTTTTAGCTGCAACTACTTACTCGACACAGGCATGTTTTGGTTTTGGTTGCAAGGCCTAATAAAGGGCCAGCTGAATTGATGCGCCAACTAATTCCAACTCACTAGGGCAGAAGGAAGCAATTTTTGGGCCATTAGGGTAACCCTACACTAGAGTAATAAGAGAAACTTTTGCCTTTTGGCCCTGGCTTTGTGATGGCATGAACAGGTAAGGATCCTTGTACCTAATATCTACAAGAACTTATAGAAGATTGCTCAAGCTTATCTTCAGTTAAGCATTGAAGATAAGCTTGAGCAGCAGTACTAGATATCCATGTATCATCCATTTATTGAGTATAATGGAACACCAGTAGATTTAAACAACCTAATATCTACAAGAACTTATAGAAGATTGTTCAAGAACTTATAGAAGATTTAAACAACCTAATATCCATTTCAGTATAAGCTGTTTTATACTAAGTATATTACTAAACAATAAATTATCTCAGTACTAGTTTACTAATATCTATTTCTCTATTATTTTTCTTCTTCTTTTCCATCAAATATTGCTCTTATTATCATTTCAAAATGTAACTTAGTCAGACTATCTTTACACCACCGTATCGGTTTACAAATTACAACTAGACAATATAATAATCTAAATCAGTATAAGCTCTCTCATTAAAAATTAGCATAACTAAACTAGTACCCCAAGTAAAGTACATGACAGTACTAAATTAAAATGAAACCAAACTATAGGAGGTTAAACTGCAATTTACCTTTGTTCTTATACCGGGTGTGCACCTATGCAATATATAATTCCGAGAAATTGGCGAGACAAAGTTAGTTTCTCAAACTAGTAAGTAGAGAAATCATGCCTAATTCGAAAGATTAAACCGCCCTTAACATTAAAATGATATAGAAAGTATAATACTACAAACGAGTAAGTAGAGAAATCATACCTCTTGCCTGGGTCGATGGAGGAGGATGACGCGGCGGCTTAGAGAAGGAATGGTGAGGCTACGAGCGGCAACGGCTTGGAGAAGGGAGGTGAGGCGATGACGCGACGACGACGGCTTGGAGAAGGGAGGTGAGGGCGACAACGCGCGTCGGCGACGGCTTGGAGAAGAAATGGTGAGGTGAGGCTACGATGGCTTGGAGAAGGGAGGTGAGGCGACGGCTTAGAGAAGGAATGGTGAGGTTACGACGCGGCGACGACGCCTTGGAGGAGGAAGGCGAGGCGGAGCTTCGCGGGAGAGGAAACGATGCGGCGTAGACGGGAGTTTTGGTCTTTTGGAGAAGGAAAGTGAGATTTGGGGATTAGGGTTTTATTATTCACTTTTATACCGAGCCTATCGAGCCGAGCCCGAGCGAGTCGGCCCGGCTCGAGGCTCGGCTCGATAGTGATTTCGAGCCTATTTCAGCAGCTCGGGCTCGGCTCAGCTCTGGCCGAGCCGAGCCGGACTCGAGCTACAGTCGAGCCGAGCCCGAGCTGCTCGACAAGCTTGACACCCCTACTCGCAAGTACACGAATCGGCCTCACACCTGTTGCCTCCTCCAATGGCTCGGGTAGAACTGATCCAACGACCTGGTGATCTTCAATTTGCTCCCTCAGCAATGAAACATGAAAGACCGGATATACTCTCGACCCCTCGGGTAGTTCCAAGCGATATGCAATCGGACCGATACACTCTAACACCCAAAACGGACCGAAGTAGCGATGTGTTAACTTCTGGTTTCGTATCGGACGCAGGATCACCTGTCGGTACGGTGACACCCTCACGAACACCCAACTGCTGATATCAAACTCCTACTCTCGGTGGCTGCGATCATAAACTTGCTTCATGCGGTTTTGACCAAGTTTAAGATGGACACGCAACCTCCTCAATGTGGCATCTCTATCTATCAATGCCAAGTCCACCTCCGTCCGATCTACAAATGCCACAGGGTCATAGGCGCGCAATGTCAGAGTTGTGCACCCAAACACCACCTTGAACGGAGTCATGCCAATACTGTTGTGGTGGGCGGTGTTTTAAAACCACTCCGCTCACGGTAAGAACTTCAACTAGCATCTCGGCATCTCTCCTACAAAGCACCGCAAATACTGCTCAATGCCTCGATTGACCACCTCAGTTTGGCCATCCGTCTATGGATGGTAGGCCGAACTGAGGTTTAATCAAGTTCCCTGCAATCTAAAAGACTCCGTCCAAAAGTATAACAAATACACAATCACGATCGGAGACAATCGTGCGTGGCATGCCATGCAACTTAGCAATATCTCTCACAAAAATTTCAGCCACCAATTTGGTTGAAAATGGATGCGATAGTGCGGAAAAATGCGCATACTTGCTTAATCTGTCAACCACCACAAAAATAACTGAGTAGCCACGTACCATTGGAAGACTTTCTATGAAATCTATAGAAATATCTTCCCAAACATAGTCTGGTATCGGTAGAGGCTAAAGTAATCCGGCCAGTTTCAATATGGTTGCTTTCGCCCTCTGACAGACTTCGCAAGCACGGACAAAAGTTCTCACGTCTCGCCTCAGTCCTGGTCATGTGCAGCTTTGTGATAGCCTCCTATAAGTCCTCAAAACACCCTCATAACCAACCTCCGGAGTTTGGTGGAAGTGCTCCAATAATTTCTGCCTCAACCCGTCGTTTGCAGGCACTCGAATGCACTCGCGGTCCAGCAGCAAATTGTCTCGGTTCTCTAACTTCGGATGATGCTTCGGATCACCCAACACCTCATGTACCAACCTCTTAACATTTGGGTTAGATGTACATGCATACCTCAGCTCATCAAGAAAAGAAAAAGTGGGAGAAGAAAAGGCTGTGAGCTCGGTGGTATCGGGTTGGTGCGATAGTGCATCCGCTATTTTTCATCCCTGATGGGTTCTTGTACCAAAAGATAGGCTACGAAATGATTCCTTCATCTCCATACTCATCCATAACCCTAACATCCACTCCACCCGTTACCACCACCATCACCCGCGTTCTTTCGTGTTTTCATCCCAGTTGCAATTCGAATCTTCAAAGGGCGTAAATACGAAAATTGTAGATCAAGGAGTTACGGATCTAATCCACTTGGTTTCGTAATTTTTTGAACTACAGGAGAATATTTGACGAATGTTTTTCCACAGTTGCGCGGACTGATTCTAGTACTAAATACAGATCTTTAAGCTATGACTTGGTTGTATGAGGCCTTGTTCCAACATCTCGGTCACTATTTTGGAGATAACCTCCTTCTGCACATGTGGATACCGATATGGTCTCACGTTCGCTGGTGCAGCCCCGGGCACAATCTCTATGCGATGGTTCGCCGTTCGCGTCGGCGATAACTTCTTTGGTTCCTCAAATAGTCCAACAAATTTATTCGATACATTAGAAAAATTAATTGTAGTGCCTGAACTCATTTGAGGCTCATCTTCTACTAGTCCTAACTGAAGAAGATATGCCCAATCACTCGCACAAGGCAGCCCCACCATCGGCTGCATCGCTAAAATTGGCAGAGACCGAACGCCATCAAGCCGCACCTCTTTGTTTCTTTGCTAAAATTTCATTCACATACTCCGAAAATCAAATATGACGTGTCCCAAGCTCTGCAACCATTGAGTGTCACGGACAATGTTCGCTCCTCGCAGCGCTAACGGATATAAGTCCACAATTGTGTCCTTGCACCCGTATACCGACCCGGCGGCACAAGCTCTCCGCCCGATGCTTCGTGCCGTCTCCAATAGCAACCTCAAACCTCACGGTCAATTCAGCGTCTCAGTTCATCTTCCTCACCAATCTCTCGTCTAGAAAGTTGGGTGTACTCCCGGAATTGATAAGGATGTGCACACAATACTTTCTAATGAGCCCGTCAACCCGCAATGTTCTCGACGCGGAAGTACTCGAATATGCATGTATCGATATCTCAGCTTGGATATCTTCCTCCGCGCCCTCCTCCACGTCCTCCCTATGGACCTCTTCTGAATACTCTCTATCACCAACAACCTCATCGTCCTCCTCGAGACCGTCGATGAGCATCACACTCCCGATCGGTTTGGAACACCAATGATCGAGGGTGAAACGTTCATCGCATCGAAAGCAAAGCTCTTCCCCTTTCTCTCCTCCACCTGAGCAAGTGTGAGAGTTCGAACGGGGGTCTTGTGCCTCCTCTAACATCGGAAGATGGTCTCAAAGGTGGTCGTGCCCCTGTACTAACAACCGTTGCCCTTGAATCCGCAAAATTTCCAACCGGCGTTCTTGGCGCAAACCGCCCATCTCGGCTAGCCCAATTTGCCTTTGCTGCCATTTTCAGAGTCTTGCGCTTTTGCTCCATTCTCACGGCCTTCTCGAAGGCCTCCTTAAGAATGGTACGACAGAGAGCACGAACGTCCGCTTGGTTCTCCTCCCGCAGCCCTGAAATAAATGTGCTCATCAATGTTGGTTCGGGCCAAGGTGGCTCGCATCGGCTACTAACTCTTTCAAATTTCGCTTGGTACTCCGACACTATTGTCCTCTAAATCATTTTGCTTAATGTGGCAGCAAAATCTTCATACACCGCTGTCCCAAATCTGCGTGTAATCCTCTTATAAAATTCTACCTAACTAGTAAATTCTTCATCTTGAACGGCCGATCGGTACCAATACAACGCCGTTCTCTGGAGGTGAAAGCTTGCCATTGTCACCTTTGCGTCCTCTGCTGTCCCTTGACAATCAAAATGCTGCTCCACTTGAAACAACCAATCCGTCGGATCCTCGCCTTGGAATTTTAGAAAGTCCAAGCATGCGGTTCTCCCTAGGATAGCATTGTCGAGCTCGCGTAAGATCCTTGGTTCAGGTCTGGACAGTTGTGGTTGCTGCTCTCCTCGGAATCCTCGAACACGTCCAACACCATCTCCAAAAGGATCGACATAATTGTCAAAATTCCAATCTTCTTCATCAACGAAACGCATCGGTGCCGCGTGCCTCTCAGGTTCCACTATCGCCGGCCTTGGGTTGTGTACCAGAGGTGGGGGATGTTGTGTCGGCATAGGTAAAAGTGGCTCATTGACATTAACATGTCGCACCTGGACCTGTGGGGTGTCGATTCAATGTGGTTCCACCGTTGGTCCTTCTTGCGGCCCCGATCTTCGTCGAGGAGATGACGACCGGTTCATGACGTATTCCTTTAAGGCATTATGATCGTTCTGCATTGCGTCCATCCGCTGCAGCAACGTTTGGAACATGCCCCTAAGTTCATCTGCCAAGCCCATCCTCATACCCACTGGCATCGGTTGACTCGGCCCTACCGTGGCTGCACCAAGGGGCTCAGCCTCTCGGTTAGGATTTTTGTGGGTCGAGTCTTCCGCTGTTAGTGCACCCTCTATTGATCTCCTTAATGGCATCTTCCTTGTCTCCACCGTTAATGGAGGTCCGGGGTTTGCCGGGCTCTAATACCACTTGTTATGAACAGAACGTCTTCTTCAAGATCTGAATCGGTTGCAGGAAAGCAGCCCACGCAACTGAGAGAAAATATTCACTAGATATTCTACCGTAGTCGGAAAATTACAAAACCAGGGGTGGTCTATCCGTAACTTCCTGATCTACGTTTTTGGTATTTACGCTCTTCGCAGATTCGGACTGCAACTGGGATAAAATTACGCAAGAGTGGGGGTGATGGTGATGGTAAGGTTAGGGATGATGATGGAGATTAAGGTGGATGGTTTGTGGAGTTTAGGGGATAAGTATAAAGGGGAAGAAGTGGCTGAGATCCCAAGGAGGAGGGAGGACTCGATTGATGAAGGAGGTTAGAAGAACACCGACTTCGAGATGGCGCACGGCTAAAGCTTAAAGAAAAGGGAAGGGAGATTAGGGTAGAGAAGATAGAAAGAAGATAGAAATCAATATTCATTCATCATAATGTTTTTGGTTGCCATCCATACCTTAAGAAGCTACCAAACAAGCCAAAAAAAAATAATTATTAACCTTAGAAACAGTGGATTCTCGCTGATCGCGTTCGAACGAGGTTGACCGCGTTTGAACGCACAAATTGCGTTTTCTGTCGATGTAAACGCCTGCAGAAGTTCGCAAGGGCGTTCAAACGCGCCCCCTCCCGCATATATTATGACCTGTTACCCAGCTCAAGTGTTACCAAGTAGGCTGCTCTCTTGCGCCTACGTGAGTACATATGTCTAAAAGTGATGTTCATACCAACTCTCTCGGCCAACTCTGTCGGGGTGGACTCCTCCTTAGTATTAGAAGTGATGGATCAAAAGCAAGTATATCTGGAGGGGTAGAAATGGGTGTATTATAAGGATTATCTGGGATAGTCAATGAAGGTTTATAGGCAATTAAGTTCTCAATATTAAAAGTAGAACTAACGCTATAATTAGAGGGATATTGATGACATAAGTGTTAGATCAATAGGCATTATTAGGGGTAAAAATGGATCAGATTGTACTCAATCCACATCCGGATCTATATATTTAGTTTGGATGTGGATATTTAACGGGTAGCAAAATTTAAAAGTATATCATAACTAAATGGATACGGATCGGATAGTTTTCAGATATGGATCGGGTCTTAAATAGATTATGGTATTTCTTTTAAACACAATCAATACAAAAAACTAAAAGTTTCACAAAAATAATTTCTTGTATGTCAAATACATAAAGTTAGCAAAATATCTACAAATAATAGAGAATACATTATTAACAATAAAAAAATAACACGTTTTACATAATGTAACATTATTAATAAAATTACAGTACACAATAAACAATAAATCACTTCAATTGAGCATTAACATACAAATAGATTAAAGAATTATATATACCAAGAATTGCTCATAAATCATAATCCAATGGGAAGAAAAAGTAAAAAAGAGAAAATAAAATGAAAATAAAAAGCAAGAGCAAGTGATTTCATAGGCCAATGAGGTTTCTTGAGGTGGTAACTCCGTCAGCCACCAACTTATGGCCACTCACATACTTGGCCTCGTCACTGACTAAGTAAGCCATAGCTTCAGCCACATCTCTAGTGTCACGACCCGAGATAGGAATCATGATCGGCCATGCACCTCAATATGCTTGAGATATACGAAGTCTTACTAATACTTCTCAAGTGTACAATAGTAAGAATAAATAAACAAAGAGGATCTATTTATTAAATTTAAAACTAATTGCAATAAATATAAAATAATGTTATTATTTTTGAGTCTCTAAACGAAATAAATTTATCTTCTAATCTAAAGCATAAAATTCAAAAGAGCGGAAAAGTAAATAGGTGGATGCTAAGTGGAGGTGGAGTCCGGGTACGTCTCGCTTAGTCGCCATGCTGACTATTACCTGAGATAGATAAATAAATAAATAAAACAAATCCATGAGCCAACAACTATAGCTCAGTGAGTGGAATCCACTTAAAAACCAAATAAATTTTAAATTATATTAATGTTGAATAAAATTAAACTAAAATCAACAATATCCATAACAATTTGTAATAGACATGCTCTTTAAATAATGACAATGATAACAATAGAGAGTCATAACTTGTAACCTTGCACAGTTTCAACATGTTAACATCTTTCCAATATTTATACTGTCATATGTCTCAATGGAGGTGGAGTCCGAGTACATCTCGCTTAGTCGCCCCGCTGACTATTACCTGAGATAGATAAATAAAAAAAAAGAATCCATGAGCCAACAACTATAGTTCAGTGAGTGGAATCCACTCGAAAGCCAAATAATTAAAAAAAACTAAAATCAACAATATACATAACAATTTGCATTAGACATGCTCTTTAAATAATGACAATGATAACAATAGAGAGTCACAACTTGTAACCTTGCACAGTTTCAACATATTAACATATTTTTAATATTTATACTGTCATATGTCTCAATGGGTTTAAACCCTGTGGATCCACATCAACTAGAAGTCACATCGAGATGATGCTCATAACTTTTCTTCATAGTTGATCCGGTTAGGGTCATCAGATGGTATCACTATGTGATCAATACACTCTGTTTTTTCCACTGACCATTGAGAGAAGTTAGAGTCACCTAAAAATTTCTCATTCATCCTAGGATTGTTCCTTAACCCCGCCAGAGTCACCTAAGAAAGTCACCGCAGTGATCTGATTTAGAACTTTCCCCTGGACTTTCAGATAGACTTGAGTCACCACGAAAAATCGTAAGCGATTTATACCGGGACTGTTCTCTAAGTCGTACTAATACTAGTCTCGTTTTTCTTTTTACTAAATTCAATATTTGCACAAAGTATGGTGATGCACTGAGTATAATGATTAAATGCACACAGAAAATGTAACAATTAAATTTTTGCACGTAAAGATAAAATAAATAAATTTGCACACAGAAAATTTACATGGTTCGACAAAGGTACGAAATATAATAAAATAAATATGTGAGTGAACCCATTCACCTAAGTCTAGGCAAGACAACTGAATCTCAAATTCCTAGCTCACGTGCTAAAAATCACTACCCAAAGAGTCACGTGGTGGTCTCCGATGACTTCGGCGGCACTCCGGCCGGCCGATTCCACTGCGTGACTCCGACGGTGAGAAAGAAGAAAGCAGAGGAGAAGAAGAGAGGGGGGGGGGCTGAGGGGGATTAAGGGGAGAGAAAAATTTTAGTGTTTAATTTATAGAGTAAAGATCCCGAATCTGAATTGGATTTGGATTCGGCGAGATTTTTTGTTGCTCTTCGTCGCGTGCCGGAGAGGGAGAGGGCTCTGCACGTGCACCCTCCTCTCTCTTAACATTTTTTTTTCTTTTTCGGTTCTTACAATTATTCCCAACAAAAAAAAATTTCGTCCTCGAAATTAAAATTAGTGTAATAAAAGGATAAAGTAATATCGTAATAGTCGCTATAAAGATTGAGGAAATAGCTCCGGATGCTTCTCCCTCATTTCATCTTCATGCTCCCAAGTTGCTTCTTCCGGCTTGTGGTTTTGCCATAAAATCTTTACAAAAGAGATTACCCTATTGCGAAGAGTTCTTTGCTAAGTCTCTAGAATTTCCACAGGTTGCTCCTCATAAGATAGATTTTCTCGGATCTCCAAAGGCTCGAAGTCGATCACATGGTCTGTACTAGGCATATACTTTCTCAACATAGATACATAGAAGACATTATGTACCTTAGATAACCTAGGTAGCAGTGCTATTTGGAATGCCACCTCTCCAATGCGCTCTAACACCTCAAAAGGTTCAAAAAGCGAGGACTCAACTTGCCTTTCTTACCAAACCTGATCAATCCTTTCCATGCTGCATCAAAACACAACTAAGACCCTATCGGGATGCATCACTGTAAATTACAAAGTTGTCGCCCTCTATCGGAAGTGAAAGGATAGGAGCTGAAATCAATTTCTGCTTGAGCTTTTGGAAACTATTTTCACAATCATCTGACCACTCAAATCTCACCCCTTTTTGGTGAGGTGAGTAAGTGGCAAGGCAATCCCTGAAAATCCCTCCACAAACCTTCTATAGTAGCCTGCCAATTCAAGGAAACTGTGTACTTCAGATACTGAAGTAGGCCTCGGCCATTTGCTAACAGCATCGATCTTCTTTTGATCCACCTTGACTCTATTCTTGCTGATTATATGTCCTAAGAAAGCCACCTTATCCAACCAAAACTCACAGCTCTTAAATTTTGCATAAAGCTTTTCCTCACAAAGAGTTTGAAGTATTGTCCTCAGATGTTCCTCATGCTTTTCTCTGCTCTTGGAATATATCAATATATCGTCAATGAATATCACAACAAACTGGTCCAAGAAGGTTTGGAAGACCCGGTTCATTAAGTCCATAAAAGCTGCAGGGTGCATTTATAAGGCCGAAAGGCATCACTAAGAACTCATAATGGCCATAGCAAGTCCTAGATGCTGTCTTTGCAATATCTTCATTCTTGATCTTCAATTGGTGATAAGCAGATCTCAAATCGATTTTTGAGAAGACCTGGGAGCCTTGCAGTTGATCAAAAAGATCATCGATCCGGGGCAGTGGATACCTGTTCTTCACAATGACTTTATTTAACTCCCGATAATCAATGCAAAGACGCATCGATCCTAGGACTTTCTCCTAGGACCGTTGAGAGAAGTTAGAGTCATCTAGGAATTTCTCATTCATCCTATTCATCCTAGGATTGTTTCCTAACCCCGCCAGAGTCACCTAAGAAAGTCACCGCAGTGATCTGATTTAAGACTTTCCTCTGGACTTCTAGATAGACTTGAGTCACCACGGAAAATCGTAAGCGATTTATACCAGGACTGTTCTCTAAGTCGTACCAATACTAGTCTCGTTTTTCTTTTCACTAAATTCAATATTTGCACAAAGTATGGCGATACACTGAGTATAATGATTAAATGCACACAAAATGTAACAATTAAATTTTTGCACGTAAGGATGAAATAAATAAATTTGTACACAAAAAATTTACATGGTCCGACAAAGGTACGAAATATAATAAAATAAATATGTGAGTGAACCCATTCACCTGAGTCTAAGTAAGATAACTGAATCTCAAATCCCTAGCTCACATGCTAAAAATCACCACCCAAGGAGTCACGTAGTGGTCTCCGATGACTCTAGCGGCACTTCGGCCGGCCGATTCCACTGCGTGACTCCGACGGTGAGAAAGAAGAAAGCGAAGGAGGAGAAGAAGAAGAGAGGAGGGGGGAGGGGCTGAGGGGGATTAAGGGGAGAGAAAAATTTTAGGGTTTAATTTATAGAGTAAAGATCCCGAATCTAATTTGGATTCGGCGAGATTTTCCGTTGCGCTTCGTCGCGTGCCGGAGAGGGAGAGGGGAGGGGGCTGCACGTGCCGGATAGATATAAACGATTAATCTTGCAAAATTTGATGTCTCAAAAATAATATTTTATTTTTGATCATATTCTAAAAATAAAGATCTCTAATATTTTATTTATAGAAAATAAAATATATTAGCATAAAGATCTCTATTATTTTCTGAAAATAAAATATAATAATAATTTTTTTTACAAATCCGAAATTCCTTTAAATTGAAGTAATCCTAATTTATATCTTATTTTCTACAATAGAAATAGATATTAATTATTTTCAGAAATTCGAAATCCATATAAATTGAAATATTCCTAATTTATTTCTTATTTTTTACAATAAAAATAAATACTTTGAAATCTGAAAAATAATAAACAATAAAATCCCTTTTTTTCCAAGAATGATAAATATGAATTTTTTATAAAATGCAAAATCTTAACATTTCTAATTTTTTATTGAAAATCCTTAAAACAACGAATTTCTTAAATTCCCGTATAATTGACATCATCATATTGTAAAGTTTTTTATCTTATAAAATTAAACAGAATAAGAATAAACATAAAGATATTTATAATTCATCAATTCTATTTTTATATAATAAAAATTTAAGAAAATATGAGTGGGAAGTTGCCTTGATCGCTCAATCCAAAATAATTTGATTGACTATGATGCTTAACCTTCTTATATGTAAATAGTCTTCATATCATGCTTAACCTTCTTATATGTACTTGCACGTATGACTACAGGATATCTGAGTCATATACAAGTTATGCGGCTTGATTGTTCCAAAATCTGGAAACCCTATGTTGGTGTGGTTTAGGTGATCAGTGGACTATTTAACATATGCAGGTTAATGAACTGCCATTTTTCGCCCGGAAAGATGCAAGGAAAGAAATTACAAGAATATAAAGAATGACACCTAGTGTTAGAAATGCCATTAGTGGCCAACATAGATTAGCAAGCTTGTTTTCACCTATGGAGTTGCTACTGTCTCTGTGTTACTTATGCCGTATCATATACTGGGTTTTGGCTTAGCAGTATCTATGCTGCTTTTAAATTTAACTGCTTTAACATAATGCCATTGCTAAGACAAGTTGATTTTTGTTGGAAATAATTAGAGATAGAATTATGACGAATTTATACCACTTCCTTTTTTTTGTGTCCACTGATAGAACTAGTAGAACTACCTATAACTAATGTGAATGTAATGTATCTGGACATATTCAAGTGCAGGTATTTCCTGGAGCATGGACGGCCATCCTAGTTTACCTTGACAATGTGGGCATATGGAATTTGCGTGCCGGGAACCTTGACAGTTGGTACTTGGGGCAAGAAGTATATATAAGCGTTGTCAACCCAGAAGACAGCAACAAGACTGAGCTTCCTGTGCCTGATAATGCTATTTTCTGTGGTGCACTCTCCAGTCTACAGAAGTGAGATTCTTATCTACTCTTTCTAGATCTTTGTATTTAATCTCAACTAAATGGAAATTGTAAGAAAGTGAGACCTGACTAGATTACTCCCCACATGATAACATATTTATTGTTTCTCCCTTGCAGAGAGCAATCCCATAAATTTAGATTCTCTAAAGCACCATCAATGACCTGCTCAAGCAAAATGATTTTGTTCTGGCTCCTCCTAGCTTGGTTTGGTATCTGGTCATAAGATCCTAGAGAGGTTTGTCATTTGTCATTGTTCTACTGAGGAGTCCAACTCTGCACAAGTTGTTCATTTTGGTGAGACATTCAGTGCAAGCATTGTCCATCCGAACTACCACAAATCAGGTTTCTTCGAATTTCTCCTCGCTGCTTCTTTCCGCAAGGAACTGCCGGTGAGCTTGTTTTTTCATTATATGACAATACGGTTTATTGAATATATCAAGACAATGGACAAACCTTTTTGTTGTATAGTTTTATATTAGGAGAAGAAGCCTATCATAGCCCTCTTATGTTCGCAAGTAAGTCTAAGCTTACTACCTGATGGTAGTCATCTGGTAACTACATTTCATGTGGAATATTTGTTGTTTCCTTTGTGGACTTGTAGGTCCATAGGATATTTTTCTTGATCAAAAGTATAAAATTCCTTCACAGGTTGGACCACCTGCATAAATTATTACATTGATCATTTGCTGGGGACAAGACTAAATGGCTTACTGTGTTGAGATCAATCCTTTCATGAAGATTAACAGTTCTTATTAATGACATTTTTTTTTTCTTAAAGACCAAAGAGCATTTAAATTCACCCTAATATTGCAAAATTCATCCTACTATTTTTTGCACGAAAAACCCTATTTTTATTTTTGGTGTGAAGAGAAAGGTCTCCCTCTTCATTTAATGCCAGTCGTACTTTCCCAAGAGGCAACAATACTTTTTTTTAGAAAAGACATTACCTTTTTAAACCAACGAATTCCATACTCATTTTTTTTCCTTCTTTCTCTTATCAATGTTATATTTAAATAAATTTACTATATCGGCTTTACGAACCATATACGAGTTCCTTTGCCTATTAATCTCATTTGTTTTTATTTGATGTAATATTCAAATATTTATCTAAAACTCAAATTTGAACTAACAGAATTAGTCGGAAATGCTCTAAATAATATATTGCTAAATATAATCCGCTAATAGAGATCATATTCCGCTGCCAAATATTGTAATTCTAATAAAATGGTCATAGTTCATTTTAAATGTAATATCGTAATCCATTACAAAACAAGAAAATATGTTAAAAGTGTTTTGGACATATATTTATTATCTATATTTAGGGCTGTCAGGCTTGACGAGCGGCTCGGGCTTGGCTCGGGTGAAGCTCGAGTCCGGCGCAGCTCGGTCAGAACTGAGCCGAGCCCGACCCGTCGTAATAAGCTCGAAATTAATATCGAGTCGAGCCTGAGCTGGAGCTGGCTCGCTCAGGCTCGGCTCAATAGGCTCAATAGCCTGACTAGCTATAACTAAGGACACGTGGCATAAAGTAATATTGCCACGTGTCCCTCACTAACCCATCCTCACCCGTAACTTATTCAATATTCATCACCCTCACCCATCATGTCACCTTCCCCATCCTCAATTTCCTCACCCTCATCCACCTGATCACCACTCATAACCTCACCCCACGTGCCGCCATCTCCTCACTCTCTGTCGGCCTCCATTGGCAAGCCACCACCACGGTGCCACGCCCTCCTCTCCGTTGGCCTCTTTGTCCTCCTCCGTTCGCCTCCTCCTCGTCCATTCCATCGGCTTCCTCCTCCTTCATTCACCATCTCCTCGTTGTCGCCTCCTCCATCTGTCTTCGACTCCTTCGGCAAGCTGCCGTCCATGGCGCCACCGTCCATGCCACCACTGCCTCATATTCTAATCAAGCTCGAGCTTTGCTCGGGCTCAGCTCGGGCTTGATTAGGCTCAGCTCGAGCTCGGCTCGAGTTGAGCTGAGCCGAGCCTGAGCAAAATTATGAGGCTCGAAAGTAATTTCGAGCTAAGCCTGAGCTTGAGCCGGCTCGCTCAAGCTCGGCTCGTTTACACTCCTATCTATTTTCTGATTGGTATTATTTTAGGTATGTTGGAAAATTTGTTTAATTTTCTACAACTTTATCTTTATCTTTACTGAAATAATCAAATTCGATCTTGTGGAAAGCTAATAATTTATTGGAAGATTTAAATAGATTTTCTATAAATATGAATCTGCTTCAAAAATTTTAAAAAATATACATATGTTGGATGTTTTAGTCATATCTTTATCATTTAAATTTGGATCAGTATTATTTTAAATTTATTAGAAAGCCTACGTAACTTTCTACAATTTTGTCACTCACGTTGATCTTCAAATTCGATCTTTTCAGGGGTAACAATTCATTGAAAGATGACAGCTCAGAAAAAAAGAAGATAATCCGGTACTAAATGAATGTAATGGGTTTTAAAATGTTATAATCATTACTATAAAAAGGTACATCTCTCAGTGTTTTGGTCATACTTTATGATCTGTGAACTTTGATTGGTAATATTTTAGATGTATCAAAAATAGCTTATTAGATTCTATACATGAAAGATCTTTAAATTTAACCTCGTTGGAGCTAACAATGGTCGGAAGATGACAGATTTAAATCCTAAGCCCCCGTGTAGAATAAGAGTAGAATAGGCATAAGTATTTTAATTTTTAAAACCAGAAGAAGAGTGCTAATACTAGTATAAGCTATTGTAATGTTTAGCTCAATATTAGTATGTGTAATAATTATGTGATATAAAGTTGATATTAAAATAATAAAATTGTATTGGAAATTGGTGATGTTTTAAACCCAATAATGAAAATATCCTTGACTATATATTAAATAGTGAATAATATGGGGCTTTTCTACTGCGGACTTCCTTGCATTGTGTAGGGTTATAGTACGGGGTTATAACCTCGCACTCCGGTGTGCAGGGTATTACCCCGCACTTCGGTATGCAGATTGTTACCCTACACTATGCGGGGTTATAAGCCCGCACTCGAGTGTTCATTGATGCTACTTGGCGAGGCGGAGATGTTGCCCCACCATAAGGAGACACGGTCGAGGAGGACGGTGGCTCTAAGTTGTAGTTTGCACAACTTCTCTTTGTATCTACAACAAAAACGTTGAAAGGCACTACTTTGAAGTCTTCTCAACCGAATTAGGTGTGCATCGATGGAGAAATGCAAGACAAAGCGCTACATCCACGCAGTTAATTTGTACATTATAATTTGTGTAAATAGCGTATTGTGTCAAAAAATTTCCATGCGAAAAGATGCAGACTTGTTCTCGCGCTGTAGGGTCATAACCTCACAGTATGCTGGTATGCGGGGTTATTACTCTAACTCGGGTATGCAGGGTAAGAACCCCGCACTACGTGGTAATGTGGGATTATAAATCCGCACTGCGCTAGTATGCAGGGTTATAATCCCGCACTCTTCTTAGTTATAACCCTGCAGTCTACTTCATTTTTACCCTCCTATGCATATCTATTTAATGCTGGTTAATCGGAGAGATAAAAGAGATGTGCTCCTACAAGGAGAGTGTGTGCGAAGCGTGGTCGCAGTGTTTCGTCGAAGGAGTGGTGTGTGAAGCATGGTTGCATTGCTTTGTCGGAGGAGAGGCGTGCAAAGTGTAACAACCTATCTCAAAAATAAAAAATAAAAAAATTATTGCATGGCACGACGCGGTCGGCCACAACGTCGCCGGCCTCGTGCCATGTAGTGGCAAGAGGGGAGGGCGCCACGCACCGCAGCCTCCCTCCCCACTGCCTCTCTCTCTCTCTCTTTTTCTTCTCTCCCCTCTCTCTCTTTCAATCTCTCTCTTACTCTCCTCTCTCTCTCTCTCTCTCTCTCCCCCTTAAACTTTCTCTCTCTCTCCCTTAAACTTTCTCTCTCTTTTCCCTCATGCAGTCGCCGGCTTGCCGCCACCGGGGTAAGCCTCTCTCTTTCCCTCTCTCTCTTTCTTGCCCTTGGGCTCGAGCTCGCCGGAGCCGAGCCGCTGGATGGCCACCAGCGGTTGGTGCCCTCCCCGCCAGCCCGGGTTCGCAACCCCCTCCTTCCTTCTTCTCTTCTTCTTCTTCTTCTTCTTCTTCTCCTTCTTCTTCTTCTTCTTCTTCTTCTTCTTTCTTCTTTCCTTTTCTTCTTCCTCGGCTTCTCCTCCTTCTCTTTCTACACAGTACTAGGCTCGGCCCAATATTGTAGTAGGCAGTGCTGGGCCGAGCCTAGCACTGGTGGCAGTATTTTATTTATTTATTTTATTTATGTTATTTATTTAGGTATTTTATTCTTAATTAATGCAAATAGATTATCTAGACATTAATTATTTTAATAATAATATATATTCTTCTATGTAATTATTATTAATTATAATTTGTATAATTAATGATTAATTAGGTAACAATATAGGTAATACTTATATTTATTTATTTATATCTCTATTAGATTAATATATAGATTTGTAAATTATAATTATCAAATTTATATACTAATATTCTTATGAGATACATTTTAAGTAATTCTAATAATTTATTATACATTATTATTTTGTAACAAATAAAATACTAGGCTTATGTATTTATTATTTTATAAAGTAATGACTACATAATTCCTAATTAATCAAGATATAATTTAATTATAATTAGGTTTTTATCTATATTTATATTTTTATTTATAATTAAAAGTCTAGCTAGTTATAAAGATAATTAGAAATTCTAAAACCTAATAAATCATTATATGTTACATGAACGAATTTTAATTAAATGAACGGCTAACTTCATGCTACTTAAATATTTTCAGATCTCGAATCCCTTATTTGAGACTCCGTGGATCTTGCTAGCGATGAGCTGTCACTCGGTTGATTGGCGAATGTGAGGGATACGTGGTTTGCATCTTCTGATCAAGTGTGAGTAATCTTATCCCCTAGACGACTTTCTCAAATTAGGATATATTATGTACATGCATGTTAGCCTCCAGCATGATTATATGACTTTATCTAGAGATGATTTCAGTTGAGCATATTTTATCATGCATTTGATTAGGCTGATATGGGATATGAGTATCTTGGTGATATATATAGAGATGATTGGAGATGACTATACTATTATAGTTTTATGTCAGAATGATCTCTATCATGAGTGTGCATGTGATAGACTAGTGGGAGTATGCATGTGTTAGATGCATAGTTGGAGTCTGTATTGCATTATCTTTCTCTTAGCTTCTTTACCACCTAGATTCCTTAGTTGTATAATCTGTTATAATATTGGATATATGCATATAATCTATCATGTATTAGAAAATCATGAAAATACTTGTGTATGTGATGTGATGGCTAGAACGGTATTTGGTCCGGACTGGTAATGGACATACTCTTAGCGTATGGTAGAGTATGGTGATGGCTAATGGTTTTACTCTTAGTGTATGACAAGGTACAACTATTATTGATATACCCTTAGCGTACGACAGGGTAATGATTATTTTCTTCGAGATCCCTTTAGCGTATGGCATAGTATGATTTATCTCCAAAGATACTCTTAGCGTATGACATGGTATGCTCTGAGCATATGGCAGGATGTGTATCGAGTTTAGGGTTAGGTATCGTAGTCCAACATGATGGATGATATTTAGAGTTGAGACAGATGATTGTGATAGTGAGAGATATGTGGATTATATCTGGCTCTAACGTATACGATTATCTAGTGGTTGTCATGCATCACGCATCATCATTGATGTGACTAGTATTATTGGATCATAATTGTTATACATTATATGTTGTTATATTCGGTGATGTTATATTATAATTTCATCATGAGATATATTTATGGTTGAGAATATAATATGCTCATTCATGAGAATTGATTCCATTTATATATATGTCATTGATGATATATATATACATGCCCATACATAACATCATGTTTATTTTTGATTCATATTATACAGTACATAATTTACTCTCTATTTGGCATCATTGATTCAGGATAAGGTCTATTCACTGAGCCTTTTGCTCATGACTCTATTTTTTTCTAACCCTCATAGATATTATGATACGTGATACCGACTTGAGATATTCTGATGAGATATTTTAGAGCAAAGATGATGTGAGCTATAGATGTGAGATGGTACAGAAGATAGTTTAACCAAATATTGAGTTGTACCATTATTTGATATTTGTACTTCATTGTATAGACGATGATTTGTATAATACATGTCAGATTATAGTGTACTCGTGTATCAGTTGTTTAGTTGTATCTTGATGGTTTGTCGTGGCTTGTGTGGTCTTACTAGATTATGTAGTGGTCTAGTGTATATTATTATAAACTTGAATATTCATATGTTAATAGGTTTACTTGGTTATTAGTATGATTTATTTGGTGTTGGATTATGTGAGCATGGATATGTTAGTAGGTATTATTTGATGATGTCATGATTATATGTGCACAGGAGTGTATATATACTTAACGGGCCCCGCCCGACTTATCGTGTGCGCCCACACGGCACGCGCCCACGCGTGTGCTATGTGGGCGTGTGGGCGTACATGTGCCCATGCCAGGCAAGGGCGTTACACAAAGCGTGGCCGCAGTGCTTCGTCGGAGGAGAGGCGTACGAAGTGTGGTCTCAATGCTTCGTTGGAGGAGAGTTGTGCAGAGGTTGAGGGAGCTTGTCGTTTGGCTCGGTGATGGACGCCATGATTGCCTTTCTAGAGAAGAGAAAGAGGAGAGAGAGAGGGAAATCAAGCTGTAGCGGATTATATGTTAAATTATAATTTTCAGGTATTAATAAATTAGTTTTTAAAAGTTGTATAGAATAAAATGAGAGAGAATGTTAAAATAATATACTAGAATAAGGTAAGATGATGTGTAGTTACTATACCAGAATAAGGAGGCTTATTCTAGAAGAAGTCTATTCTTATTCCACAAGTAAAAGGGGGCAAAGTGGGTTTATTAAAAGCATTATGGTTGTTATTGGCATGGTTCGATGGCATCTCTGGTTGTTGGCAGGTATTGCTTCACGTTTTTGCTGTTGAGGCGTCTACCATGAAAGATGTCCTAAAAAGAGATTTTGACCGAACTAGATTAATTTTAAACCTTAATAACCAAAATATTTCACCCCCAAACTTAAATATAAAAAATTGATCTATTTTAATGTAGTTCTAATAAAACGCTTAATTATTAAGTATTTTATTAAAATACTTTAAGTGTTTTTTAAGTGGAGCTTCCTAGGCTAAACCATATGAAGCATTATTTAAAGAGCTCTAATCAAAATGCTAATAAAATTAATATTTTATTTAAGAAAATACTAATCTTATCAGAATTTTTAGTAAAACGTTTAAAGTTTTTAGGTCTACAGTAAAATAGACCCGGGTATTTGAATTTTGGGGTGATCCATTTAGGTAAATGAATTATAAAATAAATTTTGCTCAACAACTACTCCCCTAAGAGCTCCTTCGATAAAATTTACCCTATGTGAAGCCAATAGAGCTGCAAATTAGGTGGCGAACTTGAGAAGAATCAGGGTTCTTTAATTTTTCTTTCCTTCGAACTTGGTGAGGCTTTTTATAAGCTAATTTTATCTTAATACAGGTTTTATTTTCATTAAAATAAACAACTTTAGGATATAGTGCATGTGCACACTTAATAACTCGTTTTGACTAGAAAGTAGAAATCCATTCCTTCTAGTTATTTTTCAATTTCCATGAGAGGGATAAATATTATTTCCTTCTTGCTTTCAAAGCTTAATCCAGATAATTGATTGATAACAGCAAATCAGTCAGCCGACAGTAAATTTTGAAAACCATCTGCGAAAAAAATAATCTTTGACGTGTCTGCCTATGAGTAGCGCGTGTTTTCTGGTTCAACACATTTCCGCTGTTATTATCGTAAGTGGTAATACTGCGGAAAAATAAATCACGAGCAGAGGAAACTAATATAAGATTCAAATGTCCACTTTGATGCAAAAATAAGAGAAATAAAAAAGCAACTCCCATGGGGATAGAGTAGAAAGATGAACATATATAACTTGTTCATGGAAAGATCAATATGCATTTATCCTGAAGTAGATAGGGATAATATTACTGATTTAATCTTCAAAAGAGAAATAGGTGCCCACTTAGTAGCTTATCACACAAGTTGATAAAGCAAGAATTCCGAGACTGATGGCCGGCAAATGGCTTTAATGCTTCCCTCTCGGGCGTGTAAGGAAAAAACATATTACTAATCAGTTTCATTCTTGGAACATCAGTCACCATCTCTTGCACTTTGGTTGGTTTCACTCTTCCTCTTCAGCTTCCTCAAGCCAATTAACAAATGGCTCCAGGGCTTTTACGAAAGTCTGCCTGCAGTTTGTGTTTCATCATCGCAACATTAGAAAGGCCAGTGAAACCTTGAAAAAAACAGTAACTAGACTGAGACAACAGCTATTAGTTAACAGACTGTAACAGTACAGTACTAAACTATGGACCTATGGTAGACAGAATGACTCAGTACCAACAAAGTTATCCCATCAAAAGCTTGGTCGTGCTTCCAACGTGTGTGTCTCTATATATACCAAACTTTCAGATAATGCAACTCAGTTTAACTACATGTTCATGTCACAGAAGAAGAGTCATCAACTAAAGAAAAGGAAAAAATTAGATAACTTCCATACTAAAGGTGAAGCATGGGATCTTTCGATCTCATCTAGCCCTGCCTCTTATCTACTATGAAAAATATCTTCTTTCCTTCAAATAGCATGGATGTACAGGAAGTAGCAGAACCACCTAGCGCGGTCAAAATAAATTTACTCGAACTGAGTGAGCCAAGGTTGAGCTGTCAATTTAAGCTCGAAATTAATTTTGAGCCGAGCCTGAGCCAAAGCCAGCTCACTCAGGCTCATCATGATAAGACCAAAATATAATATATATATATATATATGGTCGGTTATGATTCACATGAACTATGCATGATGCTCTTGCAAATTCTAGGGGGGAATTTTGTACTGGCTAAAAACCACTGTTACAGGCTGAGATAGTTGCTTTTTCTAGCATAGGGGCTTCTTTTGGATCAGCCCAAACCAAAGCCAATCCATTGTGACCGAAACTTGACGCACCCATACTAAACTCACCACAAATCAGCATGGAAAGGACAATACAACTTGTAGGGTGACCATGATCTCTATAAAGAATTCGTCATGACCAAAGTAATAAGACCCAACTATTTGGGGTTGGGTACTTGGGACCCTTTTCGTCCACCCACCTAAGTTCCACAAAAAGCATTATCATGTCTTTTCATGCATCCCCAGCATCATTATCTTCTTTCTAAAGACAAGCAAATTCAATTTTGATGCAACTTTAGGTTAATAGGTCTCTCTCTTAACTTCTCTTGTCTGCACTTCTTATTCCATTTTTTCTAGTAACTCCACTCACTAGCCTCAACTTTTCAATATGTTGCTTTCCAATTGCTCAAGATTCTGATTCATTTTATTATTCTGTTCTGACTTTATGTGTAATATCTTCAAAAACCTTGTTGAACTATAGATGCAAGGTAATGAAGATGCTCCATTTAGGTCCTCCTCATCTATCAATTAAGTATCTTCACAAGTTTGATGCATTGATTGTGTAAAATATCACTTCATATGCTCATTATTTATCTACTTATTTTAAAACATAGACTTAATTTCTTTTCTCATTATTAAATGTTCAACCCTAGCTTACGTTCAGCAGCCGAAACGATATGATTGACATAAACCATGAATCATCTTAAAGATCTGTGCTCTACTCATTCATAACCAATACAATAATTGAGAAGTTAATATTGGACTTCAGTGCAAACCTTGTTATGTCAATTACTTATCAACAAATCCGGACCACAAACATATATATAGTACCCTAATTTCTTTCTATTAAGGCAAATATAAAACAATTAGATTAATTCCTAGGCAAAGTTAAGTTTAAATGCAAGTGATGGCAATTGAAAGTGTAAACCTAGACACCATTCTATACTTTGCAAAGCCTGCATACTCAAATTATCAAAGGAAATGACTTACCTCCCCTTTGGGTTCGCACCCTTCCGAAACCAAAAAAGAATGGTATCTTCAGCCAGTACATCTTGGTCATAAAGAGACCTCACAATTTCAGGAAACAGCTTCATCAATTTAGCATCTTCATAGCACTGGATCTGAACTTTGTACATGAGTTCCAATTCTAGTTTGCCATTTGTACAAAAAGCATTCAGAAGTTTAGCCCATGTTTTCACCTGTATATGTAAGGAAAAGATTAAAAAAAGAAAGAGAGAGATAAAAGTATTAAAGAGGTTATGTGCAAGAAAGAACAAAAACACTATTCTTTTTAATTACATTGGAAGTAGTGGAACATTGCATTCAACTATGCATGGGAAAGAACAGTTCATAAGTTAGCCTAATAAAGGCACACTCTAACATAAATCAGATTTAATCAAATTGATTTCAGAAATTACATATTTTACATGTATGGATATATGTCTGTCTAAAAACTAGATCAACAATCTCATCAATTTCTTCCCAATTACAATGTACTTGACATCAATCAGCCAACTTGGGCATAGGGTTATATATGCAATCATATAGAACACAAAGAAAGTGTACTAGCTAAAGGAGAGCAAGTACTAACTAAACATCTTATCTGAAAGAAAAAAAAAATGATTTTATACCCTCCCTTTGGGTTTACTATTGTTTACACCCTACATTTTTAACATGATCCATTTGACCCCTTGCATTTTCCCTCTATTGCCCTAAAAACATCATGAGTTAAAGTTAGCCTAAAAATTATTATAGAGAAAATTATTTGGGGTTTGGTGGCTTCATTCAATGGCTCAGCTCGGCTCAATGGTACAGTGACTTGAATAAGCAGCTCAACAACGCGACTTGAAGCGATGTCTTGATAATGGTTAGCTCGAAGCAATAACTCAACAATACACAAAGTTTGAAGCCTAGACTAAGCCGCTTAGTATTTTGGCTAAAACTCGGTAGAATACCTCTGTATCTAGAGAGGATTAACCATTTATCATGTCCATATCAAACCTTCAGGTTATTGAATGATCCAAAAAATAATAAAGTTAACCTAATACTAGCAGCAAAATAGCATAAGATAGAATATTCCATTTTCTTTTTGAAAAGAGAAAAAAAGGCTAAAACACCAAATATACTACTACTCTATTGATCTTAAAAGACTTTTAACTTAAACCCTAGATAATGCATGCTTATTTATGTCATTTGATATTCTATGGTTAGGTTAAAATAATGATGCACTGGAAATTTCTGATCTTCAATAAATTATCTTGATAGTCTTAACAAAATGTTCACAAAGTTTTAGAATATAGAACTGAATATCTGAGGTAAAGATTATTTTTTCCAAGAAGCCATATTTTTAAGTTCATGAAGGGTTTCATGATATTCTAGAATTTAATCTCCCTAGATCTTATAAAAGTGCAAAAAGAAACACAAATATCAACTAATAATACACATTTCTGGTGTGCATAAATAAGAGCTACAATATGTTGAATACCATAAGTTACCATGCTAACCAAGTACAAGATTAACCATTTTTTTTTAAAAAAAAACTAGAACTGTAATTAGTGTGACAAACTGATTATCTCACCATGATAAGACAAAAATAAAGTGATTGAGTAGGACATTCCACTAATTAAATAGCTGATAGTGTACCCATATGTCACAAATGCTGGTAGTTGCAATTTGCAAAAGATTCGACATGCTTAACACCAAGTTACACTTAAAAAAGTTATTCACATAAATGATAAATGTACATATTAAAAATATTTTTATATCTAAATTTTTTAAAAGATAAAAGTACATATTGAATATTTTCAATCTAAATATTTTAAATGATAAAAGTATTCTCCACCAAACCACACTTTTAACACATTTCACAGCAGTAAAGAACCCCAATGATTACCTGACGAAGTGCAGAATTAGAGTTCTGCTGCTGGTTCTTTCCAGACCACTGAACAGCATCCATCAACACATCCCACAGCATCCGAACAACCTCTATATCAGGAAACTTGGCATCTTTAACCTGCTGCTTCACAGTCTCTATGACTTCAGATATATCAGTCTCTTCTACAATTAGGGTTGTCATTGATGATTTCATATCCTTCAATTTGACCTCAAACATTTTCTTCTCATTGTACTCAACAAGAGCTGTCAATCCTTCTTTGCTGAATAAAAGCATATACATAAATATATATACCACATAAGTAAACTAATTTCAGTTTTACACTGCAAGGAAAGAGATCTACAATGTACAGGGAATGATTCAAGGAACATGCAAATATTTGATTTGTTGCATTCTTCAGATTCTAACTAAGAGTGTACTCAAGACATTAACTCAACTAAGAGAGTACTAAAAACATAATCATACGGCACTAACATATGGAGCTTATTTAAATGCCCTTACATTTCCATATAGGATATCTTTTGATACACGTGTAAACTATTATTCAAAAATGTGTCACATAGAGATCTCAATAAAACTTTTATAAACTTTAAAATGTTAAGGGGAAAATAGTTGGAAAAAGAACTTACGTGAAATGCTCTGAGAAAGCTTCAGAGGAGCGCTTTGCCGTTGGAAAAAATTCAAGTAGATTATCCTCCATTTTACCTCTCTTGAGAAGTGATATAAGATCATCTAAACTGTTGTCCTTCAAGTATTCCTTGAAAAAATCAGTTATGAATGAAAGTACTATCCCCTTGGCAACAAGGTTGTCCTTGAACAATGGTTGGAAGACAGTCTCAGGTGGAAGACCTGATAACTTCTGAGAAAATGTAAGGGCTGTAAAAATGGCAAGCTTCTTCCTCTCATTTTCCTCAAAAAGCTCCAAAGACTGAAGAAATCTACGCATAACATTTTCAAGATTCTTTATCAAGAACGGCCTCCTGCGTAAGATTTTCTGTATGTAGAGAACAGATGGCAAGATAGTTTCACGTTGTGCTTCACAATCTAGTACAGAATAGGAGTGCCTCTCTCCTTCATCAGGCTTTATTGTGCCAGGTTGTGTGCGGCCTCCAGTGAAGACAACCTGTAGTAATTAAATAATTGCTATTATACTACTGAAACTCATTTCTAGAATAAAGAATATGCAAGACTACTATTTTGATATATCTTTGGGATCAGCAAAACCCTTTTTTTTCACTTTCTTGGTGTCATCTTTCCTTGGTTTTCTACTATTTGATGCATCAACAACTTCATGGATAGCTAAATCTTCTTTGCACTCAATATATCTATTAAATAGAAGACAATGTTAAAGTTTTCTATTTGAAGATGATTCAAGGTAAAAAAAAAGAGGTTCAATTTATTGGTATGTTGACTAATACATTATTTCTGAATGAAAATTCTTATTCAAGCTTGGCTTCTAAACTTATATAAAGCTCATATTAATCATCTAAAACACAGACCCCATGCATAGAAAATTGTGGTTCTCTCTACAGCTGGGTAAAACTTTAGGTCCATCCGAATGCAAGTTATCCATAACATAAGATATCTTTGTGACCAATTAAATTACATCTATACACACAAACTTAAGGTAGTAGTATAATCACAAATCTATACAAGGATAGAATACTGATATAGTTGCACTCCTTTTATAGACTACAATAAAATTTTTGACAAGCGACTGTTTCTAAGCTTAAGATTTACACCTGAGTTTCACATTAATCCTTGATTATAGGTTTGATTGGACGACCTGTCTGACCAAGATTTTCATTGCTGAAGACACCACCGCAGTTCACATAAAAGTTTTGAAGCAACTTATCTAACCTCAAGATTTTAAATGTCAGTTCCCATTAATTTTTCAACATAAATTACATTGTTCATCCAGCCTCATCATCTTCTCTGCCACCAACCGGAAATCTAATTTCCTCAACTATTTACTTCATGCAACTTCTTTCTTCCCCTTCTTTCCTTTACTTCAGTGCAAAGTTCCTAGTTGTCTTTAGACATTGTTTTCTTATCTTTCTCCAGTTATGGGTAACAGATCTTAAATTTCGGTTTTGATGCATAGACATGCAAAACAGACTGATTACATTTTGCAATAAAACTGAATTCGGAACATAATGATACTTTGGTGGTTACAAGCAAAGATTTCAGAGATGTTCTTCTTTGATAGACTTCAATATGCCATACTGGTTGAAATAAAATTTACATAGAGAACAAGCCTTACAGCTTCATATTGCACCTTACTAAATCAATTATTCATGCATAGATTACATGCAATTCAACCAACAGAAATATCTCTCTGATAAGGTACTTGTAGCTTGGTTTTCCTGGATGCAATGTTTAATTCTAAACAAATATTATAAAGGTTGGCACTTTGCAACAAAGGAAATCCAAATTAGAAATGAAGTACCAGAAAGAAGAGTTGTTTGCCGTCTCAACAAACGAATATTTGACAAATAGTTTTTAATGAATGAAGAGGACAAGAAGTAGAAAGTGTCTAGAGATACTTCCTAAATATAAATGTCAACAAGCCCAGTAAGGGTTTGGAGGTAAATACATCTAGAATGGAACAGAGTAAATAAGAAAACAAACAGATTATCACAGTATGGAGGATAAGTACCTCAAAAAAGGTGTCACCGTAGCGTGAGAAGTTAAGATCTGAAGATTCAATACTTCTGGCAACAAGTTCCTGCCAATAATAGCCACCTTGTTAAAAGAAAAGGTACAAGACCAAAAAAAGAACTGGACATATAAGTATAAATTAACTTCCACAAAAAGCTTAATCAATAAGTTCATAAACTCACTATAAACTTCATACAAGAACAGCTATGAAGGGAAAGAACAAACTCGAATGATCAATGGCATATCTAGAAAGAAAGGAAAATACAGTTGCCAAAGAAAGTTTCCCGCTAGCCTACCAACAACAATATAACTCTGGAAAACATAAAATCAAATAGAAACTTGCTTAACTCTCAAAAGTATGACCAAAAATGTCCAACCTTCTCCACTCATTTGCCTTACGAATAAACAGAAATAATTAAATCTGACAGGTAAACCTTACCAGATCACCAGCATTATCCAGATAAATCTGGAGCACTGCATCCGCAAAAGCTGCAGGGTCCAAAGGAGCTGCTATATTTCGTTTGCGGGTCTTAATCCGCGTACCACTGCATTTGTAGGGAAATAAAGATGAATAAGACTTCACTGCAGGTTAGTAAAAGCAAATATCAATAATGGCTATAGATAGATGAAAGACATCATTACAAGAACTTCTCTAGCAAAAATAGAATTACAGTTTCAACATATTAATGTCACAAAAAGGATACAACTCTTGGAGATCAGATTATTCAGGACAACTAAAAGCCTTTCTCAATATAATCATGAAATGATCAGCCAAAGGATTCAACAACATATGTGAAGGTTTTCAATACTATGAATATTAATAACCTTAAATTCAATTTAACAGTGAATGATCATTTCAAAAGAACAATTAATCCTAGCCACAGGTATCACCTGCTCCTTCTACAGGTTTTAGGCCAAAATGTCACAAGAACCTAAATTTGGCTAAAAAATTGTAAAACCCAAACGGCATGGTTCTCTAACAGAATGAACTTCTGTGTTTGCAAAACAAGGTTCAACATACCAATTGTGTCTTCCAGATGAGAGAGTATCTGATTTAGAATAAAATAAAAGGTCCTGCTATGAACAGAAGACCAAGAAAATGACTAAGGGAGAAGTGAAAATGTGATGAGAGGATCAGATTCAGAGAAAAAGAGAACAGGCAGAAGGATAGACAGCCACACCTGGCCCAAGAAAATTTTCTTCCCATTCGTAAAATCTATACATACAAATATTTCCGCAAACTAGGGTCCTCTTTATGTACTTTTTACCCCAGAGAATCTTAGATAACTAAATCGAGTTCTCATAATATTCCTTCCTGAAAAGGGATAAAGAGCATACATCTGGACCTCTTTTAAACAACTAATTACAGTAGGCCAAGTCCACTCTTAGTAGATGAGCACTTATCTATACTTACTAGTCTCAAAAAGGAATTTTACAATGATGATATAGATTGCAGTAGTGTTTAATATAGGTTTTTACAATGCTTTGTGCAGACTGCTACTACTAAAATAAATCCGGATAAGGTTCATTAATACTCTACAGGAAGTAGAAGAATCATGTGGGACTAATTTTAATAAGTGCACTACAAAAAAAAATCCTATATGGATGGAGAGAATTGGAGAACCAGAGAAGAATTTGATGAACCAGTTGACACAATGCAACTTCAGTTGATTGAGACAGATTATAAAAGTGTGTTTCATATTTGACAGTAGAAATCAAAGAACTTTTCTGGGCAGCTGTTCAAGCAAATTAAATAATATTTATAAATGATTCAGCCTTTTAAAGAACAGATCAAACAATAGAAGTTCATTAGATTACATCATCAACTCTTTAAAGCATCTTTAACATGTCCAAGAATAACTGCATCTTAATGTATTGATGGAATATCTGATCAGAAACAGCATAAATGTGATCAAAGATATCAGCCTTTAGACAGATTTTGAGTTTATCTCCTTCCTGTCAGTTTCTGCATCCTTACAACCAAGATCAATCATCCATCAATTTCTTTTCATTACGTCCTTTATCATAGAGCATAGTAGCATAATAACCACTCAATAGCATAAGAGAAACAAAATGGACAACTAACAGGATAAAGGAAATGAAGTAATTGTATGAATCGAACATAGTATAGATACCATTTTTCAGAGGGATCAACAAATTGAAGTGCTTTTCTTGTGAATTCTTGATGAACCATGGAAAGGTATTTGGAAAACACAGTAACAGCTACGCCAAGGCCCAAGAGAAATCACATGCCTACTCAAACAAAAGGGAGAAATGTCCACTAGATATGTACGCAATCAAGTTTATGCTCCATAGCACTTGGGTGTCTAGGCTACTGATGAGAGTCCTAGCAAGAACTTAACTGACTAGAAAAAAAAATCAGCTCACCTAAAGAAAACATACAAGAGATTTCAGGTATGTACACAATCAAGTTTATGTTCCGTATCACTTGGGTGTCTAGGCTACTGATGAGAGTCCTAGCAAGAACTTAACTGAAAATCAGCTCACCTAAAGAAAATATACAAGAGATTTCACATCAAACCTGTACGAGAGGATGAAAGCTTTCTAAGTTCCCTACCTATGATCAAGTATAGACCTTCCTCCCCAACATGCAATCGCAATCACCACTTCACGATACTACAGTTGAACGAGTGTGTTAATAAGATGGCCACCCAAAGTAACTTTCCTCAGCTTCATTTTTTCTAAAACTGATATGCTAAGATATGCTTACAGGAGCTGAAGAACCTCATTTTGTAAATCTCAAGCTATCCTCTAAAAAGGCCCACTCAATGGCAAGGTTGCTACTGCTAACTTACAAAATGCCAGGTAATTAGTTATACTCATTCCAGACAAAACAGAAAAGAAGATAAAAAGAATAGAAACAATCCAACAACTTGAAAAAGCTTATGATTAGCAAAAATACATGTCCACAAAAGCTACGGAAAATACAGTGTAAGGTCTCACCCCTCCTTTTTAAGGCATCATTCATATGTCGAGCAATAACGCAAAATAAAAAAAATATTACTCTAAATCAAGCAATACACAACAACTTTTCCTCTTTCCTGACAATTATAAGTTATTTTTTCTGAAAAAAAATAAGTACTGATCGAAGCACCAAGCATAGAACTAAAAGTGGAACAGCACATCTTACCCGAGAGTGGGTTTCTCCTTCGAGCTGCCAAAGAGGGAACAAGAAGAAAGTTTGGTTAAACTACTATCGGAAGTGCAAAGAAGATCGCATAAGAGAAGAACATATTATCCCAGTAAAATCCAAATCCACAAGATAAAGAGAAATTATAAGAATATTACTCTAACCCTAATATCAGGAAACGTAAAAGCAAAGATTCTTAAAACCAACTTTTTATCAGAAGTAGATCTACATGTTCTCCTGGACAAAAGCCCCACGATTTCAGGTCATTCAATAATTTAATTTCACAGAAGAAAGGAAACAACGACAGCCAAAGAACACCATCAGATCTCCCCCTCAAGACGCCCAAAACCCATCTCTGTTACCAAGAGATCAAAAGATCGAACAAAACAGAAGCAAAGAGAGAAAGATCGGAGAACACGATCCCCACCAGATCGGCTTAGGTAAGCGAAAAGAAAAAAAGAAGAAGAAGAAGAAGAAGAAAGATCGGTTTGGTATTGAGTCGATGAGATCGAATTCTTACCTCATAAACCAAGACCGAGAGAGATCTAAAGGACCGAGCAAGAGAGATCCAAGAGCGGCGCAGGAGAGGAAATGGGAGATAGGAAGGGGAAGAGTGAGAGAGAAAGGGAGAGAGAGAGAAAGGGAAAGTTATCGGGGAAGATAAATCTTGCGAAGGCTTCGGTGTTAAATGGCTTTCGAGCAAGTGGAGGGCCGGATGTGGAAGATGCGGCATCCACGTGGATAAATCCGCTAATTTTGATAAATGGAGGAATAATAAGACAAAAAGGGGTATTTCCAAGGATAAATAATAATAAAAAACAATATAAAATTGGAAAACCGACTCTATGGTAATTAGTAATTAGTAATTAGTAATTACATTATGATTAATATTATGATGATATTAACATAATAGTACTTTCTAGAAAGGAAAAAAAATTATAGTATTTGATATCTCTAGATAAAATTACAATAGTGCCCTTACAAAAGGTGATATTAACATAATTGTATTTTCTAGAAAGGAAAAAAAATTATAGCATTTAATATCTCTAGATAAAATTACAATAGTACCCTTACAAAAGGTTAGGGCCTTTGGGGTGCGCATTAGGTTAGAGCGAGTCAAACTGCTTAAGTTTTAAGCTGAATAATAATATTTATATCGAGTTTAACATTTAACCTTGGATTGGGTCAACAAATATCTCATATAGCTTGAGAGACTAAAAAAAAAGCTTAATTATTGGCTTAATTATAATTTGCTACTCTGAAATTTAACTCAGTATTATTTTGCTCCCTTAATTATGAAGGTGTACAATTTTCTTTTTTAAATTATTTAAAAAAAAATTATAATATCCAGCCTTATAAAGGATTGCTGATGTAATACTTTTAGATACAGGGAGAAAATAATTTGTATACTTTTATAGTTAAGGGAAGCACAGTAGTATTGAGTCAAAATTCAAAGTGAGTAAACTATAATTAAACCTTAATTATACTTGGACCCCAGTCTAGCTAATTTTTATGTAGACCCTCTTTTTTTTTTGTGACATTTGGTCCCTTCGACTCTCTAATATTTTTCTCTTTCTGAAATATCAAATGATCATCTGACCCTCAATTTATCTCTTTTATTTCTAAAATACATGTCTTAAATTGATCATGTAGCACCCAAACCCTAAACACGTGCATGACACGAGCCTACATGGCACATGGATGGCACCTGACCATTTGGTTAATTACTAATAATCAAATAAATTTGTATCAACATCATAATTTTATCCACAACATCTAAACTAAAAATAACTCAAGTCTAACTGTCAACAGCATACAGATAACCCTACTTGGGCCCCACACAGGCCACAACACATCATCAAGAGTTTTTCATAACTACATATACACAATGGTGGTATATACATATTATACAATTACAAAGTCACCTGCTAAAATATAGGACAATGATACATACACACTTTGAAGGATGTCTACTAATACATTAGATAAGATAACTTATCTAGCATATAACACTAACCACACTCTACTCCTCACTCACCGGCAATACCTCTAAGGGAGTATCCTGCTCCACTCGTTCAATTGGATTGTTGGAAAGGAGAAAATAAAGAGTCATGAGCTAAAGGCTCAGTGAATAAACTTTACCCCGAATTAGTGAACCCAAATAGAGAGTAAATCATGTACTGAAATAATATGAATCGAAAAAGCATCATGTCATGAACGAGTATATGAATTCATTCTCAATAATATATAAGTGAAAAATAGATAACATGTCATAACTGATAAAAATACATAATCCTCAACATTGAATAAATATGTCACCATGTCATACGATCATCATAACTCTCTCTCAAATATGACACATGGTGCATGCCGACCATAACGATGTTATGACATCAAATGCAATTATATATGATGTATATTGACCACTTAATAATCAGGTAATCAGATAATAAAAAATCATATGCATTTCTCAACATCACGATCATCACCAACATCTTGGTATAATATCATCATACTAGACCACTATGCACAGTCACCACCCGGTACCTGATCTCAACATCATGTCCGAAGGCTCAGAGCATACTCCGTCATCCGCAAGAGTATCTCAAATATAACCATACCTCGCCACCCGTTAGGGTATCAACATCCATCTAGACCGGGCACCCACATAGTTGATAGAAACCTCGTGAGGATAACTCGCCACATATGCCCTAGCGAATGGCATGTGTCCGAATGTCTGCTGCGCATACAAACTAACGACTTTAGATATAATGCCAACAGGATCGCGACTATATCGAGCGATCAATCATCTCTAGGCATGCCCTAACCTTCGCGCCCACTTAGGTATCCTCATGCTTTCTATCAACTATCATATCAATCATATTTTATGATTTCCTTTTAAATGACAGATCATATGCATATATCCAGTACGATAATAAGACAATGCATAACAGAGATTTTTGTGGAATAGAAATCAAGAGAAAAATAATGCAATATAGTCTTTGATCATGTGCTGAGAACTTTCGTTTGTTCGCCTTCTAAATGGCATACAAACCTACTGGTTCAAAGCCGATTACTAAATAAATAATAAGACGTAGTGAAAGAAGTTACATGCCTACTCATGCTAATCTATTACATGCATACTCGTGCTACAAATCAATTGGACATAACATTATAATAATATAATCGTCTCTCATTATCTCTATATATCACCAATGTGCTCATATCCTAAATTAACCTAATCATATGCATGATAAAATATGCTTGACTGTAATCATCTCTAGATAAAGTCATATAATCATGTTGGAGGCCAAAACATTCATGTACATTGTAATAACCCAAGTAGGGTTAAAAAAAATTTAATTATAGGCACGACGCGACCGGCCACACTATGGCCGGCCTCATGCCTATGCAAGCTGCTCATGCAGCTTGCATGGTGGGGTGCCACGCGGCCGCTGCCGCAGCCAACCAGTTGTAGCCAGCTGGCCACGGCGAGCCCCGGCACCGCCACTACTCCTCCTCCACCGCCTTCTCTCTCTCTGTAAATCTCTATCTCACACACACTCTCTCTCTCTCGGCCACCCTCTCACTCTACTCTCTGTCTATACTGACACCTTCCTTGGAGCTGCCGTCGCCGCCTATGAGATCTCTCACTCCCATTCTCTTTCCTTCTCTCTCTCTAGCTTTCTCTCTCTCTCTCTCTAGCTTTCTCTCTCTCTCTCTCTTGCCCGAGGTTGGGCTTGTCGGAGCCGAGCCGCTGGCGAGAGGCCGACAGTTGGCTAGCCAACAGCAACCGGTGCCCTCCTCGCCGACCCGGGTCCGCACCTCCCTCCTCTTCCTTCCCTTCTTCTCTTCTCTTCTTCTTCTTCTTCTTCTTCTTCCTTCTTCCTTTCTTCTTCTTCTTCCTCAGTTGCTTCTTCTCTTATTGTTTTCTGCAACAGTGTTGGGCTCGGCCCGGCACTATAGCAGACCAGTGCTGGGCCAAGCCCAGCACTAGTACTAGTGATCCCTCATTTTTTTTTGTTAATTTTTATTATTTATTATTTTATTTAGGTATTTCTGTCTTAATTAATACAAATAGATTTAGACATTATTTATTTTAATAATAATACATATTCATCATTATCATTATTGTTAATTATAATTAATTAATGATTAATTAGGTTATAAACTATTCCATATAAATATAGGTAATACTTATATTTATTTATTTACTTATATGTATATTAGATTAATAGATAGATTTGTAAATTATAATTATTAGATTTATATTCTAATATTCTTATGATATACATTTTAAGTAATTCTATTAATTTATTATATATTTTTATTTTTGTAACAAATAACATACTAGGCTTATGTATTTATTTATTATTATATAAAGTAATTTCTAATTAATCAAGATATACTTATAGTTAGGTTTTCATTTATATTTTTATTTTTATTTTTACCCGTAATTAAAAATCTAGCTACTTATAAAGATAAGTAGAAATTCTAAAATCTTCTAAATGATCATATATTACATGAACGGATTTTAATTAGATAAACGACTAACAACATACTACTTAAATAATTTTAGATTCCGACCCCTTTGTTCAAGACCCCGTGGACTTAGCTATCGAGGCTTGATCATTGTCGTAGCAACGTGAACGAGTGGTTATTTGGTATTTGTAGTGGTGGTGAGTAGTCTTATCCCCTAGACGCATTTCTCAAATTAGGATATATTATATCTTATGTACATGCATGTTTTGGCCTCTAGCATTATTATATGATTTTATTTAGAGATGATTTCAGTCAAACATATTTTATCATACATTTGATTAGGCTGATCTGAGATATGAGTATATTGGTGATATATAGAGATGATTATACTGTTATGGTTTTATGTCGGGATAATCTCTATCATGGTTATGCATGTGATAGACTAGCAGAAATATACACGTGTTAGATTACATGGTTAGAGTCAGCATTACATCATTTTTTTTCTCTTGGCTTCTTTACCACCTAAATTTTTGAGTTGCATGATCTGTTGCAGTACTGGATATATGCATATGATCTATCATGTATACAAAAATATAAAATTACATGTGTATGTGATGTGATGTGATATGATGCGATGGCTGGAACGGTATCTGGTTTGGACTGGTACTAGATATACTCTTAGCGTATGGCAGAGTATGGTGATTACTGATGGTTGTACTCTTAGCGTATGACAGGATACAACTATCATTGATATACTCAGCGTATGTAGGGTATAATTACTTTCTTCTGAAATACCCTTAGCGTATGATACAGTATAATTTATCTACAGAGATACTCTTAGCGTATGACATGGTATGCTCTTAACTTGTGATATGATGTGTATCGAATTTGGGGCTGGGTACCGTAGTCCAACATGGTGGATGATATTCAGAGTTGAGACGGATGATTGTGATAGTGAGAGATATGTAGATTATATCTGCCCTCGACATATACAATTATCCAGTGATTGACATGCATCATGCATCATCATTGATGTGACTAGTATCATTGGATCATAATTGTTATACATGATATGTTGTTATATTCAGGGATGTTATATGGCAATTTCATCATGTGATATACTTTTTGTTGAGGATATAATGTGCTCATTTATGAGAATTGACTTTGTTTATATATATATGTCATTGAGGATACATATATATATATACTCATACATGGCATTATGCTGCTTTCTGATTCGTATTATCCAGTACATGATTTACTCTCTATTTGGCATCACTGATTCAGGGTAAGATCTATTCAGTGAGCCTTTAGCTTATGACTATATTTGTTTTCTCCCTTTTGAAAACCAAGTGAATAAGAGGTGCAGGATACTCCCTTAGGGATCTTGCCGGTTGGGTGAAGAGCGTGTGTGGTTATTGTTATGCGCCATATGAGTTATCTTATCTGATTTATTAGTAGACATCCTCTAAAGTGTGTCTTTATCCTTGTCTTATATTATAGCAAGTGACTTTGTACTTATATAATTATGTATATACACCGTTGTGTATATGTTATGGTATAAAGCTTTTGATGATGTGTTGTGGCCTATGTGGGGCCCAAGTAGGGTAATCTGTATCTTGGTTGACGTTAGACTTGAATTATTCTTAGTTTAGATATTGTGGATGAAATAATGATGTTGCTATAGGTTTATTTGATTGTCAGTAACTAACCAAATAGTCAGGTGCTACGCACATGCCGCGTGGACTCGTGTCATGCACGTGTTTTGGGTTCAGGTGTTACATACATAATATATAATATAACCTAATTTGAGAAAGTCGTCTAGGGGATAAGACTACTCACCACCACTGCAAATACCAAACAACCACTCATTCACGTTACTACGACAACGATCAAGCCTCGATAGCTAGGTCCACAGGGGGGTCGGGATCTGAAATTATTTATAACAAATAATGTCAATCTTTCTATTCATTAAAATTAACCCGACAAAAAGATAGTTTCTTGTTGTAATTATGTACTCTTCATTTCTATATTTATTTTGTTATTTATTAACCATAATTATATTATTTAATAGTGTATTTAAAATATAATTATCTGTCTATTATTCTCCTTGATACTTAAGAAAATAAGAATTAAGTTACTATAAATAATTACGTAAGAATATTCGTACATAACCCTAATAATTACTATTACCTACCTAGGATTAAAATAGTAATTTATATTATAGGTATTTTGCTAAACATGATATAATTAGAATTATATACTAACTATGATATAATTATATTTAATTTATAAAAATTAAATACATTAAATTAACTAAACTAATTGAATAATTAATAACATAATTAAATATAATTAGAAATAAATAATGTGCATATATTTATATTTATATAAACTATACATAGTGCCGGGCTCAGCTCAGCACCATGCACAGCACCACTTGCAGGATGCAGTCTAAGAGGAAAGAAGGGAAGAAGGAGGAGGAGAAGAAGAAGAAGAAAAAGAAGAAGAAGGAAAGAGGAGAAAGCGAAGGAAGAAGAGGGTTGGGCCATGGGAGAGGGGTGCGGCCGCTGGTGGCCACTCAGCGATCGGCCTCTCCCCGACGGCTCAATCCTCCGACGGTTACGAGAGGAAGCCGACAAAGAGAGAAAGAGAAATAGAGAGAGAGAGAGAGAGAATGAGAAAGAGGGAGGCTCACTAGCGTTAGTGGAGGTGGCGGCAGTAGCGGCAGGCCGACGGAGTGACGGTGGTAACGGGTAGAGAGAGAGAAAGAAAGAGTGTTTGAGAGAGAGAGAAAGAGAGAAAGAGAGAAAGGTGAGAGAGAGACCGAAAGAGAGAGAGAGAGAGAGAGAGGAAGAAAAGGGAGAGGCGGTGGAGAGGAAGGCTGCGGCGGCGGGGGCGCACCGCGCCAGCTGGCTCGGCCAGGTTGGCCGGGCCAGCGTTTGGGGCGCGTGGCGCCCTTCCCAGCTGCCACTGCATGGCATGAGGCTGTCGTGCCATGCAGTGAAGAATTTTTTTTTGTGGTTGTTATAGATCATGTGTTAGTCATATAATTTTTTCTAATAGAAAATTCTAAGGAATAAATATTAGAAGTGGCGTATTGGAAATTTTATATAGTTAAGCAAGTTAATTCTGTCACAAAAAATAATAAGAGAGTATATATACATATGTGGGCAATAATTTAGGGCGTCTAGGTGTAAACATCTCTAAAAAAAGAATTAGAGGAGAAAATATAGGGACAGGAAAAATAGGCAACTTAGAGCAATACAAGAATGAGACTGGAGAAAAAGAGGGCTTTATAAGAGAACGAGGAAAGGGGGTGGCAACTGTAACACCCGTGTTTAAAAAAAAATAGTGCACGCGCCATGCGCGTGCACTCTAATCGCAGCGCACGCGCTTGCGCCTCTTCTCTATTTAAACTTCACCTCTTTCCCTCGAGCACTCTTCTTTTCGCAATTCCTCTTTCTCGCTCTTCCTTTCTCTCTTTTCTCTTCCGAGCCGCCGAAGACCTCATCGCAGATAGCGAGTTACCGGAGCGCCGACAGCCAACCAAAACCCCCTCACCTCGATCCTCGGGTTGGCCTCCATCCCCTCTGTAGTTTAATTTGAAAATAGCCTAGTTAATCATGATTAATTAGGAGTTTATTTGTTTCTGCCTTCACCAAAGAGTTTAGCCTCCATCCCCTCGGGTCGTCTACCCACCGGTCCGGAGAGTTTCCTCACTTTAGCCCCTTGCTGTGGGTACCCACGAGGCGCGAGGGAGGCGATGCCATGTCGCCTCCCACCGCCGGGTTTCTTAGGCACAAGAGGCCACCACCGGCGGTTGTGGCCTCGCTCGCCAGCCTCGACTGACCCACCTCTTCACATGGAAGAGGTAGGTACTCGAGATGAGGGTTTCAGGCCCATCTTGCATTGAATTGGGAAGCTCCGTGGCCGCCGGCCATGGAGTTCCTCAATTCTCACCCCCCGGCCGCACTAGCCGATGGTTCAAATCACTCCTGCACCCAAAGTCAACCTCGTCGACTTGGGGAGGAGTTACTGGAGCTAGGGGCTACCGGCGACGGGGATCACCGGCAGTAGCCCCCTCTAATGTTTGAACTGTGGGGGGGTTGATTAAACCCCCACTAGTTGTGTTGGCTACGGGGCGGGCTGCAGCCCACACCCGTAGCTAGTAGTGGACCAGGCCCGTGAACCCGGTCCACCAGTGTAATAACCCAAGGTTTTAAAAAAAAAAATCTGCACTGCATGGCACGATAGCTCGTGCCATGCAATGGCAGCGGAGATGGGTGCCACGCGCCCCAAGCGCTGGCCCAGCCAACCTGGAGTTGGCTGCTGTAGTGTTTGTTTTAAAAATTATGAACAGAATTATCCTACTCATGATTTGGAGTTGGCTGCTGTAGTGTTTGCTTTAAAGATTTGGCAACACTATCTATATGGGGAAAATGTGAAATTTTTACAGATCATAAAAGTCTTAAATATTTGTTTACTCAGAAAGAACTTAATTTGCGGCAAAGGAGATGGTTGAAATTAGTGAAGGATTATGATTGTACCATAAATTATCATCCAGGTAAAGCAAATGTTGTTGCAGATGCCTTAAGTAGGAAGTCAGCTAGGAGTCTAGCATTTTTAATTACCCAACAAACTGTGATACTTAAGGATCTGCAAAGGCTAGAAGTTCCAATTATGGTCAAGGGTGGTGGAGTTGGCTTACTTGCACAATTTACTGTCAAACCTACATTAATAGATATAATTAGTGCATCTCAGCAGACCGATATTAAGGCTATGCAAATTGTGAAAGAAGTGCAAAATTCTAGTAAACCAGATTTCTCTATAGACTCTATCGAGATACTGCGTTTTAGAGGCAAATTATATATTCCTAATTGTGAAGGACATAGAAATGAAATTTTAAATGAAGCTCATACTTCTCCTTATGCATGCACCCCGGGGGAACAAAAATGTATCATGAGTTGAAGAAGAAATTCTGGTGAGAAGGAATGAAAAGAAATATTGGAGAATTTGTGGCTAAGTGTTTGACTTGTCAGCAAGTCAAGATTGAGCACCAAAGGCCTGCAGGCGCACTACAACCTTTGCAGATTCCTGAATGGAAATATGAACATATTAATATAGATTTTATGACAGGATTACCAAAGACACAGAAAGGGAAGAATGCAATTTGGGTGATTATTGATAGACTAACCAAATCAGCACACTTTTTACTAGTTAGTACTATTGATTCAATGGAAAAGTTAGCTATCTTGTTTAGAGATGAAATTTTTGCTCACCATGGAATTCCTGTTAGTATCACTTCAGATAGAGATCCTCGTTTTGTGTCTAGATTTTGAAAGCAGTTTCATCAGTCTTTTGGAACAAAACTACAGTTTAGTACAGCTTATCATCCTTAGACAGATGGTCAATCTGAGCGTACTATTCAATCATTAGAGGATATGTTGAGAGCATGTGTAATTGATTTTGGATTGGGCTGGGACAAATATTTACCCTTGATAGAGTTTGCTTATAATAACAGCTATCATACTAGTATTGGTATGCCTCCCTATGAAGCATTATATGGCGAAAATACCAGATCACCAATCGATTAGGAAGAAGTTGGAGAAAAGAATGTTGAAAACTCAATACTAGTGCAAGCTACAGTTGAAAAGATAAAGACAATTAGAGAACATATGAAGATAGCACAAAGTAGACAGAAAAGTTATGCTGATAATAGGAGGCGTGATTTGGAGTTTCAGGTTGGGGACAAAGTATTCTTAAGAGTTTCACCTTGGAAGGGTGTGCTTCGCTTTGGAAAGAAAGGAAAGTTGTCCTAGGTATATAGGACCTTATAAGATTCTTGGATGAGTGGGGCCTGTAGCTTATAGAGTAGCTTTACCCCCTGACTTAGCACAAATTCATAATGTGTTCCATATGTCAGCACTAAGGAAATATATATCAGATCCTTCGCATGTGATTCATTATGAACCAGTTCAGCTGCAACAAAATTTATCATATGAAGAGCAGCCTGTGAAAGTCCTTGCTAGAAGAGATAAAGTACTAAGAATAAAAGTTATACCATTAGTAAAAATCTTGTGGAGAAACCATGCAGTAGAAGAGACTTCTTGGGAACGTGAAGATGAGATACGATCCAAATATCCAGAATTGTTTAGAGGTATGTAAATTTCGAGGTCGAAATTTTATAAGCGGGGAAGAAAAATGTAATAACCCAAGGTTAAAAAAAAAATTCTGCACTGCATGGCACGACAACTCGTGCGATGCAATGGCAGAGGAGATGGGCACCACGTGCCCCAAGCGCCGGCCCGGCCAACCTGGCCGAGCTAGCTGGCGCGGTGGGCCCTTGCCGCAGCCCCCCTCCCCACCGCTTCTCTCTCTCTCTTTCTCTCTCTCTCTTGGATTCATTCTCATCTTCCTCTCTTTCTCTCTCTCTCTCAAACACCCCTTCTCTCTCTCTACCCGCTGCCGCTGCCAGCTCCACTAGCGCTGGTGAGCTTCCCTCCTTCTCTTTCTCACTTTCTCTCTTTATCTCTCTCTCTCTCTCTCTTTCTACCTCTCTCTGTCTATCTCTCTTTCTCTCTTTGTCGGCTTTCTCTCGGATCGCCGGAGGATTGAACCGTCGGCGAGAGGCCGGCCGCTGAGTGGCCACCAGCGGCCGCACCCCTCCCCCATGGCCCAACCTTCTTCTTCTTCTTCTTCTTTCTTCTTCTTCTCCTTCTTCTTCTTCTTCTTCTTCTTTCTTCTTCTTCTTCTCCTTCTTCTTCTTCTTCTTCTTCTTCTTCTTCTTCTTCTTCTTCTTCTTCTCTTTCTTCTTCCTCTCCTCCTCCTTCTTCCCTTCTCTCCCTGGCTGCACCCTGCAAGGGGTGTTGGGCTCGGCTCAGCGCCCTTGCAGCGCCAGGCGCTGGGCTCGGCCCAGCGCCTTGCTGTGCATGGTGTTGGGCTGAGCCCAACACTATATACAATTATATATAATTATATATATATATAATTATGCACAATTAGTTTAGCTTAGTTAATTTAATGTATTTAGGTTATACAAATTAAATATAATTATATCATAGTTAGTATATAGTTCTAATTATATCATGTTTAGCAAAATACCTACAATATAAATTACTATTTTAATCCTAAGTAGGTAATAGAAATTATTAGGGTTATGTACGTATATTCTTACGTAATTAATTGCTGTAACTTAATTCTTATTTTCTTAATTATCAAAGAGAATAATAGACAAATACAATATATTTTAAATACACTATTAAATAATATAATTATGATTAATAAATAACAAAAACAAATATAGAATTGAATACTACATAATTACAACTAGAAACTATCATTTTGTTGGGTTAATTTTAATTAATAAAAAAACTGACATATTTGTTATAAATAATTTCAGATCCCGACCCCCCTGTTCAAGACCCTGTGGACCTAGCTATCGAGGCTTGATCATTATCGTAGCAGCGTGAACGAGTGGTAGTTTGGTATTTGCAGTGGGGTGAGTAGTTATCCCTTAGACGTCTTTCTCAAATTAGGTTATATTATATATTTATATACATGCATATTTTGGCTTCCAGCATGATTATATGATTTTATATAGAGATGATTACAGTCGAGCATATTTTATCATGCATTCGATTATGCTGATTTGGGATATGAGTACATTGGTGATATATATAGAGATGATTAGAGATAATTCTACTATTATGATTGTTTACCGAGTTGATCTGTAGCATGAGTATGCATATAATATATTAGCATGAGTATGCATGTGTTGACGATACAGTTGGAGACTACATTGCATCATTTTCTCTTGATTCCTATTCCACCTAAATTCCTGTTATGCATTGACTTGTTATCGTACTGGATATATGCATTTGATCTATCATTTAGAAGGAAAGAATGAAATGTGATTGATAGGATAGTTGATAGAAAGCGTGAGGATGCCCGAGTGGGCGCGAGGGTTAGGACGCGCTTGGTGGATGATTGATCGCTCGACATAGCCACGATCCTATGGCCTTATGTTCGAGGTCGTTAGTCTGTGTGCGTAGCAGATAATCAGACACATGCCATTCGCCAGGGCATATATGGCGAGTTATCCTCACGAGATTTCTATCAGCTAGAAGGGTGCCCGGTCTAGATGGATGTTGATACCCTTAGCGGATGGCAAGGTATGATTATATTTGAGATACTCCTTGCGGATGGCAGAGTATGCTCTGAGCCTTCGGGCATAATGTTGAGACCGGGTACCGGGTGTTGACTGTGCATAGTGGTCTAGTATGATGATATGATACCGAGATGTCGGTGATGATTGTGATGTTGAGAAATGCATATGATTTTATTATCATTTGATTATTTGATTATCGAGTGATCAATATGCATCATATATAGTTGTATGTGATATCATAGTATGATCATGGTCGGCATGCATCATTTGTCATATTAGAAAGAGAGTTATGATGATGGTATGACTTAGAGATTTATTTATACATTGTCGATGACTATGTATTTTATTAGTTATGACATGACATGTTATGTATTTTTCACTTATGTATTATTGATGGACATCCATATACTCATTCATAGAATGATGCTCTTCCTGATTCATATTATCTAGTACTTGATTTACTCTCTGTTTGGCATCACTGATTCGGGGTAAGGTCCATTCATTGAGTCTTTAGCTCATGACTGTTTTGTTTCCTCCTTTCCAAAAACCCAGGTGAACGAGAGGAGCAGGATACTTCCTTAGAGGTCTTGCCGGCCAGTGAGGAGTAGAGTGTAGATAGTGTTATACGCCAGAAGAGTTATCTTATCTGATGTAATAGTTGACATCCTCCAAAGTGCATATGTATTATTGTCTTATATTTTTAGCAGGTGACATTGTACTTGTATAATTACATATATACCATTGTTGTGTATATGTAGTTGTGAAAAGCTCTTGATGATGTGTTGTGGTCTGTGTGGGGCCCATGTAGGGTTATTTGTATGCTGTTGACAGTTAGACTTGTGTTATTGTTAGTTTAAATGTTGTGGATAAAATCATGATGTTACTACATGTTTATTTGATTGTCAGTATCTAACCGAATGGTCAGGTGCTATGCACATGCCGTGTGGGCTCGTGCCATGCACGTGTTTAGAGTTTGGGTGTCACAACCCGACTTGTATTAGCTACGGGGTGGGTCGTAGCCCACGCCCGTAGCCAGTAGTGGACTAGGCTCGTGAGCCCAGTCCACCTGACTTTTGTAGCCTACGGGTGGGCCGCGGCCCACGCCCGTAGCTAGCTGTGGGCTAGGCTTGTGAGCCTAGTCCACCGACCCTCTGGCTTACTGTGTGGGCCGCAGCCCACACTTGTAACTAGGGGTGGATTGGGCTCAATCCAGGTCTACCCCAAAGATTTTCTGTTTAGCTATTTTGATGGGCTGGGCTCTCAAGCCCAGTCCACCTAAACCCTGGGCAACTATAGTGTGGGCCAAGGCCCACACCTGTAGCTAACCTTTTGCTTTAGCCTTCTGGGCTGTGGGCAGGCCCACAGCCCACTTCTTCAGCATAATGCTGACTGGGCCTTGAGCCCAGCCCAACCTTAATCCATAGAATAATTTATTATTAGTATGTTTTTTTCTTCTTAATTTTGTTAGCTACATAAATTGTAATTATTTTAATTTTTCTCAACCATGTTATTAATAAAATTAGGATTAATATATAATTAAAATAGGTATTTGAATTTATTAGTCTTTTCAATTATCTTCAACACTTACAAATGTGAACGACTCTAAATGACTATTTTTTTTAAATTAAGACAAAATAATATATTCGGACCTAGAAAATCAAACATAATTTATACAACAAGATAGTTAGTCTTATAAATTCATTAATCTTATGTTTATTTTATTTATAAATTATTAGACTCATTATTGTGCGGGAAGGATCTCGAAATTTAAGAAGAGCCGACTGATTAGGAGAGTAAGACGGATTCCAGAATTATTCCAAGCGAGTAGAATTCTATAATAGTCTACGAAAATACATACTTATGTCATTTCTTACCTGTATTAATTAAATATCGTTTCTTACTTGTGAAAATTACATGTTAGTTCATACTTGTATTTAATTATATGTCAATTCTTACTTGCATTATTTATCACTTAATGCACATGTATGATAGACTCTATGCTTGTTTATAATACCTGTTAGTTTGATAATTATGTTAAATAAATAATAGAGGTCATGACACCACGTGCACGTATCATTGTTAGTCAAATCCCAGCTAGGTAGTGCCCCTTTCACCCACTCAACCCGGGGTTAAGGGTAGAGTGTATTATATAGTATTATATTAGCGGTCTACACCCGAGGTCGGTAGTTCGTAGAGCATTCAGGTGATTACACTGCCTTAGTTGAAGACTAGTCTAGTATGATATTAGAAAAGATGATTGAGAGGTAGGGATTGTAGTTCCAGCGGTACTCAAGGATGTAGGGTTAGAGCGTCTATCGAGCTGTGTGCTCTTAACCGCCGTATGTGATGATTCTACTCTATGTGATGATTACTAGAGCGGTGTTGATGGGCCTACGACTAGGGTCCTTGTCTGATAGCCACAGACAACCAGTCATATGCAGCGTCGCCAGGCATATATGGGCGATAATACCGCTAGATGACTAGTCCCTCTTGATTTTATGATGCTTTGTGAGATGTCATTGTGACTCGATTTCTGTGTGGATTTCTATGTAAATTGAGCTATAATGATTAAAGTTATTAAAAGTCATAATGTACACTTTCCTTGACATGTTATGGGTTTGCATTTCTATTTATCATGCAATATTCTTAGATTACCATTGGATTTTACTTACTGGGCCCCATGCTCACCACCATTTTGGTAAAAATATTTCAGAGCTAATTATAGAGGATGCGGATATCGAGGAGTAGCATATTCTTTACCCTATTTTAGCCCCTACGAGGGTATTTATATTTTAAAATTTGTGTTGGACTTGTATTCCTAGAGGCTTGTTGAGGCCTGTGATATTGTAATTTTGGATTATTTGTTGGATTATTATGATATTTCTAGACTTATCTAGATACTTTGTGAGGTTATTTCACTGACAGGTCACGTGGAAATTCTCCATGTGAGGAACACGTGATTTTTGGAAGTGGGTGTTTCAGCAACGGGGAGCTTCATGGCTAAAAATAGATGGAGCCATGGAGAGGTCGAAGAAGTTGAGACAAGTTCGAATCGCAGGAGAGAGGACATAGTCTAGTTAGCAAACCTCCGAGCTCGAGGCTTGGCTATTGAGCTTAAAACCTAGGAATCTACATTTCGACCAAATTGCTACCAAGTTGAGGTGGTTGAGTTGAGCTAGTCTAAGCTCACAGTAAGGTTTTACTCAAAAAATTAGTGAGGTTGAGTTTATATGACTTTTGAGCCTATATTGTTTAAAATGTTCATAAGACTAACATGAGAAATATAATAAAGAAGAATAATAAGATCATTCTCTATCTTGTAAGAATAAAAAAATTTATTTAAACATTGCATTTTTCTTTACAAATTCATCTTTAGAGACCAAGAATCTTGGTTTCAACATTAGTATTCTATCAAAATTATTTGTTGTTTTAGTATTGTACCTCGTTCGTTGTGTTGTAGATTTTATAAACTAAAAAGTCAACTACAAATTCAAGAGTAAGTGCTTAAACTCCTTACAAATACATGAAAGCATAATTATGTTTAGTTTTTTTCAGCTAAAGTAGTGTAGTTTTTTTTTTAAATATTGAAATATAATAAACTTAAAAGATTCTCCATATGATCTTAGTGAGAAGAAGATCAATACTTATAAGATAGCGAACAATGTAAAATCCGAACTTCGATAATAAAAGATAATAATAATAATAATAATAATAATAATAATAATAATAAGAGGTTATATTATTATCCTAAGATGAAGGTTAGGAATGTCAAGAATGTCAGTGCAAATTTTCTATAGATTATACTAAATTCTGGTAATAATAATAAGCAGAACATGATTACTTCAAATCGAGGATCGTTATGGTTTTTTGCGTGGTGCGATAATATTAATTTCAAACTCATTGACATCAAGTATTAACTTTGTAAGTTTGAACTAAAAAAATATTGGAGAAGAAGATTGACCAATTAGCTACTTGGTTAACTATTGGTATAGTTATGATGCTTATACTTTTTTATTTATAGTTATGATATACCTCAATGATAGGCATAACTTTCTATAATATCATCTTGTATTTTGTAGTCATGTTGTATTAACCTAAAAATTTATGTTACAATATCTAGCATGGAAATGTAATCACATTTTACTACAATTTAATTTTTTAGTAATTTTCATAATGGCTAGTAACTACTTATTCGACAAAATTATTTTTATAGCATTAACCTTTTGCTACAATAATGTAAAAAACTTCTGAACTGATAACTAATAAACCTCCTTTGATACAAATATTACCTCAATTAGAACTGAAAGAAATAATGAGCTCTGGCTACCAAGAAAGAAGGGCAGGCTCCGGTAGTTGGGATCCGGCCTATCTTTTGTCCCGAGGCTCCAATGATTCGAGTTCGGGCTCATTGGGAAAACCCAAAAGGAGATAATATGTTATGAACCAGATGTGAACTGATCCGGATGTAAGAAAATTATAAAAATTTATGTGATAGTAGCTTCATGAGTTACGGCTCTAATGACTCTAGTTTTACCTAAATCAAAGATCGGAATGAAAAGTTAAAAATAAAATAGTAGAGATAGGTCAGAATAGGGCAGAACAATAAATATCCGATATTACGGCGATCGTCGGGTGGCGGACGACCAAGAGTGGTGGTGGATGGACGTAAGATAGCGTGGCTGCTGAAGATGATGGTAGCTATGGGTTGGAGGTAGAATTAGGGTTTCTAACTTAGATCTACTCCTTGTAAGATAATGACGATTCAACGTCTACGGTAAAAGATAAGGACGATAAGTAATGCAAGGAAAATAAACATAACTTAACTCAATATTTCTTCCATTCAATTCCATGCTAAATAAAGAAGCCCGACCCCTTTATATATAGATGTTGAGCATAATGAGTCCTACTCGGACTAGCCCTAAAGGTTTATACGGCTCAAAGTAGGACTTGTCTTAGACTAATCTTAAATGCTTATATGACTCGAAATAAGACTTGCCTTAGAGGCTTACATGACTTAATTGAACCTACCTTAGTATATTATATGACTTAACTAGATTTGCCTTAAGTTCTTACATAAGAGATAAACATGACCTAAAGATAAATATGGTTTAATTAAATCAGCCTTCCTTATCCTTTTCGAATTGATTCTTCATTCTACCACTAATAAAGCATGAATCTGGACAAACCTTGAATACGGAAGTTGTAGATCAAGACGTTTTCAATCTTCTCCAAGTGGTTTCATATTATTTTGCCATCTGTGAAATATCGTTTGAATATTTTTTGAAAACTGCACATAGTTGAATTAGTTAACTAATAAATTCTAACTTAATAAGGCTCTAATTAAAATAAATAAGCAAATAATATAACCAGACTCAATCCATTGAGACAAATCTCCCTTTGATGTGATCCGATCTGACTCGGTTCACATTATAATATAAGTTCGACGATAGTTGGAAATCTTTAACAAAAAGGTGTTGAATATTTTCAACCCTGATAGAGTGTTGTACTCCATCAGTTTGAGGGACCTAAAATTCGAGAGGAGCGAGAGAGTAGCAAGCCATTATACAAAGAAGTACTCTTACGGTTTAGCCAAAAATAGATTCCTGAGTCGGCGGAGAAGTTTTTCACTAGGGTTTCATCGACTAAAGTGAAGAATCGACATTCGGCATGGTGCTTTTGGTGAGGAGGAAGGGATCATTAGCCGGTGAGTTATAGAATAGTGTTATTTGCTATAAGTGTTACAAGCTTGGACATTGGGCAAAATTTTGTCAAGAGGATAAACTAGAAGGAAAAATAAGTCTAGAGATGGGTCTCCGGTGGTAATGCTGCATGCATCGGAAGAGATGCCTTTTGGTCTCACCAATAACTCCGGACGGGCATATTACGAGTTCCGAGTGATGCCTTTTGGTCTCACCAATGCTCTAGCTACTTTCCAAGGCCTCATGAATGATATATTTCGGCCTCTCTTGCGAAGGTATGTCTTGGTATTTTTTGACGATATTTTAGTGTATAACAGGACTGAATTAGAGCATTGGCGACAATTGGAGAACGTGCTGAATTTGTTGGAGCAAAACAAATTGAAGATCAAGAAGTCCAAGTGCCTATAGGGAGTACCAAAGGTGGAGTATTTAGGCCACATCATTTCAACGGATGGTGTAGCGGCAGATCCTTAAAAGATTACATGTATGATCGCTTGGCCTATTCCTACTACTACCACCGGATTGAAAGGATTTTTGGGGCTGACTGGATATTATCATCGATTCATCACTGGATATGGCAAAATGTTTGTTAGAGATATTGCTCGATTACATGATATGGCAAAAATTTTGTTAGAGATATTGCTCGATTATATGGCATGCCACGCACGATTATCTCGGATCATGATCGTGTATTTATGAGCGACTTTTGGACTGAGTTTTTCAGATTGCAAAGGAATTGATTAAACTTCATTCGGCCTACCATCCACAGACGGACGGCTAAACTGAGGTGGTTAATCGAGGCATTGAGTAGTATTTGAGGTGCTTTGTTGGAGAGATGCCGAGATGATGGTTAGAGTTCTTACCGTGGGCGGAGTAGTCTTATAACACCGCCTACCATGCCAGCATTGGCATGACTCCATTTGAGGTGGTGTATGGACGCACGGCTCCGACGTTACGTGCTTATGATCTAGTGGCATCGCCAAATAGGACGAAGGTGGACTTAGCATTGATGGATAGAGATGCCACATTAAGGAGGTTGCGTGCTCATCTTAAACTTGCTCAAAATCACATGAAACAAGTTTATGATCGTAGCCATAGGGAGCAGGAGTTCGACATCGACAGTTAGGTGTTTTTGAGGGTGCAACCGTATCGACAGGTGACCTTATGTCCGATGCAAAACCAAAAGTTAGCGCATCACTACTTTGGTCCGTTTCGGGTGTTGGAGCGTATTGGTCCGGTTGCATATCGTTTGGAGCTGCCGGAGGAGTCGAGAGTACATCTTGTCTTTCATGTTTCATTGCTGAGGGAGCGCATTGGAGATCATGAGATTGTTGGATCAGTTCTACCGGAGCCATTGGAGGAGATAGAGATTGTAGAGCCAGTTCGTGTACTTGCTAGGCGCCGACGATGACATAGTACCAAATTGGAGATGAAGATTCTAGTTGATTGGCTTGGCAAGCCATCTGATGAGGCGACATGAGAGTTGGAGACTAATATCTTGGAGCATTTTCCTGACTTTTCACCTTGAGGGCAAGGTGGGGGAAGCGTGGTGGGCTGGCTGATACACTTAGTTAGGATCTTTTCTTATTATATTAGGTATTTATTTTTATTAAAATAAAATTCCTATAGGTCGCGTTTGAACGTAGGTGGAGTCATGTTCGAACGCCCTTGTGAACGCTTTTGAACGCCCACGTTTGTGAACGCCTTGTGAACGTCCGCGTTCGAACGCCTAGGTCGCGTTCGCAAATCCAGAGAAGGGGTTTTTTGAGTGCGTTCGAACGTGATCGATGGGAATCCTCTAGAATTAGGGTTTCATATTATTTTAGGACTTGTTGTCTAGCCTCTATAAATATGTGGATGGCAACCAACTTCATTATGCTATTGGATTATTGATTTGTTGCCTCCTATCTTCTCTCTAGACTTCTCCCTCCTCCCTTTTCACCATCCTTCCACATCTACTGTTGGTAAGGTTTCTCCTCGCTTCTAATCTTCCTCGACTGTCGAGCCACCCCTCTTCTTTGGGATCTCGACTATTTCGTTCCCTTCATCTACTTTCCTTAATCACTTCCACAATCCACCCTCATCTCCATACCCATCCATAACCCTAACATCCACTCCACCCGTCACCACCACCATCACCATGTTATTCCGTATTTTTGTCTCTTCTACAGTTCGAATCTGTGAAGAGATTAAATATGAAAGTTGTAGGTACGGAAGTTACGGATCCAACCCAATTGGTTTCATAATTTTATAACTACCGGAGAATATCTGAAGAATATTTTCTCACTATTGCATGGACTGGATCTTATAATAAATTCAGATCTTGAAGGAATCTTAGCGTAGCCTATCTTTAGTTCCAGATCCTATCAATTTGGTATCAGAGCCTATCAATTAATATTAGAGCTTATTATTTGGTATCAGAGCTTAACACTTTAACAAAAAGGTGTCGAGTATTTTCAACCCTGATAGAGTGTTGTACTCCATCAATTTGAGAGACCTAAAATTCGGGAGGAGCGAGAGAGTAGCAAGCCATTATACAAAGAAGTACTCTTATGGTTTAGCCAAAAATAGATTCCTGAGTCGGCGGAGAAGTTTTTCACTAGGGTTTCATTGACTAAGGTGAAGAATCGACATTCGGCATGGAGCTTTTGGTGCGGAGGAAGGGATCATTAGCCGGTGAGTTGTAGAATAGTGTTATTTGCTATAAGTGTTACAAGCTTGGATATTGGGCAAAATTTTGTCAAGAGGATAAACTAGAAGGAAAAATAAGTCTAGAGATAGGTCTCCGGTGGTAATGCTGCATGCATCGGAAGAGATGCGACAAAATGAATTCAAATTGAAATTTTATATGGTGGTGACAATCATGCAAGGTTGGATTTCAGCAAACAACTTGGGTTGGTAATAGATGCCATGTGGTCATGGGAGCATATTTGGCGTGCTCGAGCCATATTAGAAGAGGAGTATTTGGTGGACTTTCCATCCATACAAAGAATGGAGGTCGTATAATTGAGAGATATTGATCTGGAAGTGATGATCATCAACTGCAAACCCTAGAGGAAAGATGCAAAGATGATTTTCAAGAGAGAACTGGTATGGATACGCATCTTAGGTATTCTCATGCAATGTTGAAATTATATTCACTTCTTAAAAATTATGGATTCCTTTGAGTTTCTCACTACGGTGGATCAAAATACTACTAAAAAAATTAACCTAAAATATGCTCGGCTAAGAGTTATGGTTAAGGATATCAGTGATGTTTATATGAGAATTAAAATTTTTATAGAAACATTGTTTTTGAAGTGTCATGTAAAGTCAAAGGGAAAATGAAGTACCGAGCGTTGAGGAAGCTAGGGTGAAAGTGTTTTAATAGTATTATCTACAAAAAAAAAGATTAGTTTAAGTTAAACAAATATAGATATTTACCTTTTCATTTCTTGCTCTAATTCATTCTCTTACAAATTTGATAGATCTTTCATGGCTTTCATTTCATCTTCTCATTAATTAATTACATGTACATTAGTTTTTTCCACATGAATTTCTTCTAAACTCTCATAGGAAATATTTTATATAAAACTTAAATAAAGTGTTTTAAGCATATCTATTGCTCAACTTCTTGGAAAATCTCACTAATGACATTATGAGTCTTTTCTATCTATTAGACATAAAGGTCAAACTATCAACATGCCTAATGCCCCTTTTTAAATATGTTTAGAACCATGTCTAATTTTAGCAACTTCCATATCAACCATGTATCTGTCACAGAATATATTCTAAAGTTGTGATCTCAAATTGTCACATTAACCACCGAAGGATCTATCTTTCAAATAGTATATTATCTAATCCCAAATAGGATATGCCTTAATACATACAGAAACCTTTGGAATGCGTTTCTCATGATGACAACAAAATAGGAGCAAGATGAACGGAGAAGAGAGAAATGATCTATTATAGTTCGAGAATAATGAGAAGCTTAATAAATGAGGAGCACTTGTATCAAATCAGATACACTTTAAGCAAATGAATCCATTGTAATCTATAAATAGTATAATACCTTATAGAGAATAATATTATAATTAGGAAAATTTGCATATAATATCCTATCTTTGAATGAAATTGTGGTTTATACCGTATATTTTTACTATTTGCAAATTAAACCCTATGATTTAGTGAATATGTATAGAAAACACCATGCCGTTAGATTGATTAGTTTAAACTTAACCAAATCTCTGAGTTAAATTAACTATACTAAAAATTATAAAAATATCCTCAACCCCAAGTCATACTAGGGGCATTTTAGTCATTTTAGAAATAAGGGATTTTAGTTATTTTAGAAATAAAATGTCTCTACTTAACATAATATTCTTACGATATTAGTTCAAATATAACTCAATGTGTTTTCTACACATATTCACTCAATCTTACGGCTTGATTTGCAAATTGTGAAAATATAGGGTGTAAATCATAATTACGTTATAAAACAGAGTGTTATATATAAATTTATCATGTTATTATGATAATAAATACTGCACCACATGCACGAATCATTAAGTTATTAAATCTTAGCAGTGCTCCTTTACTCTTTCAACTAGGATTAGGGGCAGAGTGTACACTTGTGGTGTTGGTGGCGGGTGTTGTGGTGATTATGGTTTAGAAGTGGAGATGTCGTGGATAGTGGGTAATAGATTGATATTATGAAAGAGAAGAAAATGAAGAAGTAGGCCTACCTTACAAGACGGGGGATTAGCACACGAGAGGGGTTAGAAGCAAAACGGATACCGTTCCGACGGAACGACGACATTGATTAATAAAGATGGAGAAGGGAGATTGAGGCTGGCAGCTAAGTTGAGAGGGAGATACTAGAGATGCAAAGGCAAAAACCAATTAATCTTATTCCAAGAATACCTACTATACAAGCCATAAGGTACTATTTACAGAGATAAAATATAAGAGTCTTAAACAAACTTAACTAAACTAGTTTTCCTTATCGATCTCGGTTTAATTCATTGTTCTATAATAGATAGAGTTCGAATCTAAGAATGTTTCGAATACAAAAGTTCTAGATCAGGATATTCCCGATCCTATTAGTTTTGTATTATTTGGACATCTTATGAATATCTTATAAATATTTTTTTGAAATTGTGCAAAGTTAGATTTAGCTAACTAAAGTATAACAATAGATAAAATAAATATACTCAACCTATTGAGTCCAATGTTCCCTTGATATGATATGATATGATATGTCCCATTATTTGAGATGGGGCTCATAATCCTGTAAAGTGTATGATGATGATTATGACTTGAGTATGTGCTTACAACTAGAGTCTTTAGATTGATGGTGCATTATTTAGTCAAGTAGGTTTTATTTTGTTTTATTAAGCATTGTAAAAGAATTTTTAGATTAAAAGGACCTTCGTCGAGATTGTGAAGAAGAGATAAGGATAATTAGACTTTAATTCTTTTGTTTTTTAATATGAACATTGTTATTCTTACCTTGTGAGAGTCGATAAATGCACAAATATGTATTTTGGGGCTTGTTATGCACTGTGAATATTTTAAATTATTTATTACTTTTTTACTTAAATATTCTAATACTAAGTAGAAATAATTCTCTTTAAAGAAAATAAAGACAATGTCTCAATTAAATTCATACTACATAAAAACATTGACCAAGAGATCCCGTGAGAGTCTTGTAGATTTCACCCGCGTGAGTAGCATGTGTATTTTGATTATTGATAATAATTGTAAGATTGCTTAAGTTAACAAATAAATATTTCAATCACATATTATTAGCCAAAGTCCACAAATAAAATAGTAAAAATACTAACATTTAAGAAACTTAATTAAGCTAAATATATTTAAAATAGATTTGATAGTAATTATATATACACAAATAGGCCCATGAATATGTGAAATATAAATTATCAATATATTAATGCACATTGACATATGGTTTAAATATAAGTTTATATATTGTCTAATTGCATATAAGGATATGTAATACATACACAAGATAATTTATATTATTTTTCAAAATTATGATTCTTAGGACTTAAAATGGCCTGGCTCAACTCTCTTGAGTGCGGATTTAGTGTGGATCAATTTATATAGATTGATTTGAGTGTACTGTTGGATACATATTAGTGTATCAATCGCATGCATCTAACGATTCTAATCGTGCTAAAAAAAGGCATTATTATTGTAAGATTTGAGTGGATATAATTGGAGTCATTGAATATGTATGATCGATATGTTGACGCACATCCAACAGTGTATTTAGACTGACACGTACAAAATTAGTCCACACTGAATCTCAACTCTATCTTTTTCACTATCTATCTCATTAATGATATAAAAATAACTTCATCAGTATTAGGCCACGCCAATATTTTGAGGGCACTTAATTTTCTTAATTATTAGGCATAAATTGGGATAGCCATAAGAGAGATAGTGTTGAAACCAACGATGGCCGTGCCGACCGGCACGGGGAAATAGTGTTGAAAGTTGAAACCAACGATGGCCGTGCCGGTCGGCACTTGTCATGCCGGAGGCGTACCGACACGTGGCACGAGGGTGCCGCACGGCACCCCTCCTAATGCATTGCCGCGATTGCCGCCCGCCGCCAGTAGCCCGCCGATCGCTTCGTGCCCTAGCCCCCGAGAGAGAAGAGAGATCGAGAGAGAGAGATCCGGATCCGAACCCGCAATTTAAGTTTTTAACCCTCTCTCTCTCTCTCTCTCCTCTCTCGGGGGCTAGGGCATGAAGCGATCGGCGGGCGGCGATCGGCGAGCGGCGGGCAGCGATGGCGACGACGACTACAATGGCAAAGGTGAGTATCCCTTACCTCTTTCTCTCATTCTATTACGGCACAGCCGGCACGTGCCGTGCCGTGCCGGCCGGTGGTCGGCACGGTCCGTGCCTGTGGCATGACCATCATCGTTGGTTGAAACTATAACCTTGATGAGATAGTATTGAAACTATAACCTTGATATTTTAATATATCAAGTAAGGCTTACTTGTATTAATTTAGCTTATCAATTTGACTTCGGATTAGCTATTTGCAACTCTAAAGAAAATTTGTCTATAATTAAAATACAATATAAATCTGATATTTTTATTTTTCAATACAAGTTGTAAAGTAATCATCATTATACTAGAAATTTTTAGCTTACTTATGATTAACTATATAAGTGATGAGAATATATATTAAATAAATAGTGATAGTTAAGTATTTTTTTTCTATATATAGATATATGTATAAATATGATATCACTTATGAAATGTGGATACAGTTGAATTATAATTTTTAGTAGAAAATTATGTCTCTCAATAAACTAGAAAGGATGAAAAATAATAGAAATGAGAAAGAAAGAAAGAAAATGAATAGCTATAGAATACTGCAAACTTTATTTTTTAACTAAAATTATAATTGTTTTTTTATTAGTGTAGTATATTAAATAATTAAAATTATGACACAAAATCACTCTTTCCCTCAAAAGAATGCTAGAAATGTTCACACCAAACAAGTAAACATTCCAAATTTTGAGAAACTACTAGAACATAATTAACTTGTAATTGATACTCATATCTTTCTCAAAAAAAAAATCTAAATAATGAAAAATGAAATACAATAAGAAATTTTTTTATCAAAATCACCGTATATTTTATTTTTATTATTATTCACACTCTATTTTATGGATATTTATTACTCAATTCTTACATTTTATTTAAAGTGCCTCAAAAATACCTTTCCGTAGTTTTCTTTTCGGTCAATTACCATATAAATAAGTTAAAATAACTATAGATATATAATTATCTCAATACTCGACATAAAGATATATGAAAAACTATATTATAAAGTGGAATGAGGTGTATTTTAACTTTTTATTTTACTTTTAAAAGTAATGAGATATCCTTGATTGCATTAGATATTGTATTTAGGATAAAATTTACTCGGGTTATTTTTAAAGCATTACGAATATCCTTCAAAAGCCAAATAATAAATATACATATAAAGTATGGTAAATAATAAAACAATTAGTGTGTTTTTGATAAATTTGCATACTAATAAAAATAGAAAATCTGCATATAACACCTTGCTTTTTAATATAATTGTAATTTACATCGTACATTTTTACTATTTATAAATCGAGCTCTATAATTTAGTGAATATGTAGAAAAAAAATACCTTAAGTTAAATTTGGGCTAACACCATGAGAATATTCTATTAAGTATAGAAATTTTATTTCTATAATGACTAAAATATATTTATTTCTAAAATAACTAAAATGTCTTTTGTATGACTCAGTTGAGGATATTTTCATAATTTCTTAGTATATTTAACTTAACCCAGAGGTTTAGTTAAGTTTAACTAACTGATCTAACAATAGGGTGTTTTTCACACATATTCAATAAATTATAGGGCTCAATTTGTAAATAATGAAACATATAAGATGTAAAATGTAATTCCATTTAAAGATAATATATTATATGCAAATTTCTCAATAAAATAATATAATAAAAATAAGGCGCTTATCGAATCGGATCGAATTGATCTCGGTCTAGCATTAGAGCCCGGCCCAAGCCCGGCCCAACAAGGAGCACATACAACAATCCCAAGTTGGTTATCAAATAGTTTTCAATCTTTACATCAACCAACACACAAAGTCAATAAAGGCAGCAGCTACTAACTTGCTTCTTAATTTTTTTTTTTCTTTTGATGTCTGATTTCTTGAGTGAATGCAGCAAGAATATTCTCTAGTTTATAAAGGATCCTTTCAAGTTTCAATTGAGTGTAGATCTATGCCTGCCATATCTTTTTAGTGTATTTTCTACTTGGTTGTGAAGATTTTTGTTGTCCAATTGAAAGAATAGTCCTAATGCATGACCTCAATTTCTAATCTGACAAAATAGTATCTATTTTGGCCCCCCCATTTTGCTTGGTTGTTGTTGCATGTTGTTGTTGTCATCGTCATCGTTGTCGTTGTCATTCTTTTATTTCTCATAAACGATAGCAAATTAGATAAAATATTACTATTTAATAAGTACCATGATTTATTCACACACACACACACACACAAAAAAAACTATTATGAGGAATATAGTTACAAATTATATATAAATCATTAAAAGCTATCCTTTCCTAACAATTTAAAGTTTTAGAGCATAAAGAAGACCACAATGATCAAGTAAAGAAAGATATGTTACATATATGTTCTAGTATGCATGCCTTAATAATGTAAAGAGAAAAGTCACTATATGCCATCTCTATTTTTCCAATCTCTTACTGTCCTTATCTTTTTCAGTCATAATATTAGAGCACAAGTGTAGTATTTCTCTACTTTAAAATTGCTTGTACTTGGAGAAATTAAACTTTTATATTAACAAGTTTATAACCCCAACTATTCTTCTTAATCTATCAATCCTTTATGAATTGCATGCCATACTTCAAACAATTGTAAAAAATTCTCTATCTATAATTGTTATTAATTTAAACACACATGCAGTCCATGCTACATGGCAGAGATGAAGAAAATTAAAGGATTCTTGAAAGCTAAAGATTGAGCCCCTATGAAAGAGTCATGCTTTCACATGTGCATTAATTAGGGCATGACCAACTAGGCCACTAATTAATTAGGTGCACCAAATTATTTCTTATTAGGAGTTGTGATGTTATTAGTCACAATCATACTCTTCTCTGATGTACACCTCTTGATGCAAACCCACATACTTGTGATTAGTACTTTAGTGAGACAAATCTAGATAATTAAGCTTAATTTCTCTTCTCCATTGACATAAGGACTCGCACAAGCTAATTAGCTTGATTGGCTCTTTCTCAAGATAATTCTTTGCTTCTTGACCTATTTCCTTATGGCTTGATTGCAAGTTTTCTTATGATTGTAATGTTTAGGGTGAGTCCATATGAAGATTATACTCTCATACATTGTCGCTTTCATTCATGAGTATAATAAAGAGCGCATGGTTTGCGAGTAAGTTTTTTTTATAGAATTTGGGACCAATACATTTCGAGAAAACTAGTATTCCATTCATACTTTAACCATTTTTATTTTTGCCCTAACTTTCTCGCTCATCAATTATTAAGCCAGCCAAAAAAAAAAAAAAAAGATATTTCAATGCACGAAGCTCCTAGCTATGTAAGGTCTGAGTTAAAAAAAATGTACACAGTCTTACTCTCATTTTGGATCAATACAAGAGGCAACCTTAAAACTACACTTTAATGAGCAAAGCTAATGAAAAGAATGATCTAAGTTTCATTGTAATAACTCAAATCAAGTATATATAGAGCTATTATTTATGAAAAATTGAGCAATATTAATATGTGGATTTGTTTGAACTCAATTATGTTGATGTCACAACACCTCCAATATATGTTCTTAAATGCTGCCAAACTTTGATGTGGAATATGAAAAAATAATTAATAAGATCAGTCTCATGCCTCATGCTTCATGCTCATAAGAATAGAGTATCCTATTCTTGCTATATTGATGTCTTTGTCATTGCATGGGCCATTGCCTTAGACCCTAAGGACTCAGTCATAGCCCTTTAGCTAGGGGACCATAACTTCTTTGTTTTAACTTATCAAACTCATTTTAGGGTTAATATCTCACTAGAATATAATACAATATAGAGGAGTTTCCATTACCTTTTTATTTTAGAAAAGTGTCGCCAGTTTAAATTACAAAAAAAAAATTTGAATTCTTTTTATTACTAAACTTTCTCTTCATATATATATTTACTAAACAGAGGCAATGTTATGTAAACATTTGATACACTTTATAAAAATCATATTAAACATATAACCAAATTAAATCTTATTTATATATATATATATATATATATATATATATATATATATATATATATATATATATATTCAAGAATATAAATTGGGTCTTATCTATTCTTATGTGTAAGAGCTAAAATAATTCAAAGGGTCACATCTCATTTGGTGGACGTTGGACTAACGTACAATGAAAGCTTTTCTTAGAAAGAAAACGTGCAAAAATGAAGTGCTTTTTAGAGCCCTCTGCGTGATTTGCATGTCCATTATTATACTAATAATAGTTTCAACTTTGAGTATAATATATTGAGATAATTTTCTTTTCACTTCCTGAATTATTCTTATTTTCTATCAATAATAACCTCTCGGATAGAAGAGCTCAAGTGAAGTATTTCTAATAGTTCAGAAGGTTATTATGTATCAAAAAAAAAATTAATAAAAATTAATGATAGTGCAGTGAGGGAAAAAGAAATTATCCCTAATATTTATTGTTCTTACTGACTCCATTTAATGATCAAATTGTCACATGTTGAAGCTCATACTATATACATAGTGTCAGAGTAGTAATGATCAATAATGGCACTCATAAAAGTTCATTTCACACCCCTGATATTTGGGTCCCAAGTTTTTTTACTGTGTGTACCAAAATAGATGGGTTGTAAATTTACTTAAGGATAATTCTATTTTTACCTTGTGAATTATTATCTTTTTTTTTATAATAATTTTTTAAATTTTTTTTCGTACATAAGTTTAAATTATCAGAAATATTTCACTTGACCTCTTCTATTATGGAACCATTATATACCAGAAATAAAAATTTCTGGAGTTATTATGTACAAAGCAAAGTTCAGAAAGTCATTGATAGAAAATGATAATAATTCAGAGAGCGAGAAGAGAATTATCCCATTTATTTATAAGACTAGATGATTTATAGTCTAAGTGAATGATATATAAGATAATTTGACTGAGTTAGTATTTTTATTTTTAATATAAATAGTTTTCTTTATGAGTGATTTTATGTATGCATAGATAGGAATGCATTATGATACATAAATAATCTAAAAGCCACTTTTATTAAAAAGAAAAGTTGCTACATACTTACATGGCACTCATGTAGTTTAGAAGTGACGTAGAAGTTTGGAATAGATAATATCAGGAAAAGAGATATAAGCTATTATAATATTTAGCTTAATATTAGTATAATGAGTAATAATTATATTTGATATGATATAATAGTATAAGCTATTACAATATTTAGTTTAATATTAGTATAAGGAGTAACAATTACATTGGATATAACATAAAATTAATATTAAAATATTAAAGAATAAATTTGTAGGGGCAATTGGTAATATTTTATATCAAATAAAGAAAATACCCCTGATTATATATTAAAGTAGTAGTGGTAGTAAATAATATTTTTGTAAAATAATATTATCTTTTATTTAAACTATAGACTTAAAATACTTTATATACCCAATAACTATACAGTGCGAGTTAAAGTAGGGTTATAAGTCCGCACTACAGAAAAGTGAATTCACACTTTTTATATAAAATAATTATGTACTAGATAAAGAGGTATTGCAGGTTAATACAATATTATAAGCCAGCACTACGGTGTAACGTAAGGTTGTAAGCCCGTACTATAATATAATGCGAGGTATAAGCCCGCACTCAATATAAAATAACCATACAATAGAAAAAATAAATAGGCACTGCGGGTTCATATAAGGTTATAAACCCGCACTACGATGTAATGCGGGGTTATAAATCCGCACTACCGTATATTGCGAGGTTATAAGCCTATTTTATGGGAAAAGTATGTGGGCTTGCTATTTTTTATTTTTATAAATGTTGTCTAATCTAGGAGAAAAATAGTAATTATGTATTATTATTAAATTATTTTTTAAAAATTGTATAAAATAAGATGAGGGAGAATAATGGATTACTAAGGTAAAATATTATTTAGTTATAACACCTTATAAAAAAGACTCATTCTAGAATAAACTTATCTTATTCTATTTGAATTGAATATTTCTTGTACTTATTAACTCCATTAGATGATCAAATTGTCACATGTTTGAAACTCTTTTTATATACATAGTTTCTAAGGTTTTGGATTATTAAACTGGTAACACTAGTAATATAGATAATAATAATAATAATAATAATAATAATAGCACACAGAAAAGTTCATATCACACCCCTGGTATTTGGGTTGAGAGTTTTTTTAAAGTATTTTAAATTTGCACACCAAATTATGTACCAAAATAGATGAATTGTAAATTTATTTACTGAGATTAGATGAATTCTAGCCCAGGTGAGTGCTTTGTAAAAATAATTTATACACGAATGTAAAAATTATTGTCTGAGTTAATAATTCTATTTAATAGAAATTGCTTTCTTTATGAGTAATTGTAGATACCAACCTCTTAATTTGCTACTAATATCAAAACTGCTCATCGATTAGAGATTTTTATTAATTAAAATCACTATTTTAGAAAGTAATTTTTCTTGGCCTACTTCTATGGCACACATATGTACTAGAAATTATCTAGTCTCCTAAACAAACATAGAATATAAATCTTAGTAATAGTTTCTACTGCTTATTAACTCCATTTGATGATCAAATTGTTACATGTTGAAACTCATCTTCTATTCTATTAGTTTCCAAGATTTTGGGGGTTTTTAAACTCGCATATGATGTCACACTAATAATAATGATCAATAATAACACGGAGAAATAGAACGTAACAATCAAACAACCTTTTAGCTCTCTTCCAAATCTTTTTTTTTTTCTTAATTGCTCCATAAATTTAATACTAAAAAGAGTTTGTTCGACTGTAATTATTAAAAATATATTAAATTTATCAGTGTTTTATTTGAGAAGAGTAAGTTTAGCTCACGTCTTCTTCTTATATACAATACGTTGATCTAATTATCGTTTTATATGTCGCAAATAGAAAAAACTTAAAAACAGATTAAACTGAATCTATTAACATTTCACCTTAAAAATTTCAAATAAATCGCTGATAAGATTACCATTACATTTCGTTAATTTCTATATATAAATGCTAATAAAAACAATAAAACACTGATTTGATACAACTATAACTAACCAAATATCATTTTGTATTAAGTTGAGAGAGGGATCCATTTCTTAAAAAATAATTTGAGAAGGGCTATTTTGGTAAAAAAACTCAAGTTTAACCTAATATATGTTCAATGACGTCAAAAGGTTGTTCCAACTGCCAAAAGGAAAAGTTGACATTTGCCTACGTAGAGGAGTCAATTTTACCTTTGTTTTTTTTACAGGATACCCCCTCTAAAATTTCTTTATTATATATCAAAGGTTAGTATTTTCGCCCACTTTCTAACTTTACTGAGTACAATTTTTAAATAAAAAGACATAAATAGTCTTAACTCAAAGGTATCATTGGTATGAATGCAAACAAGAATAAGAGGATATATACATTTTTAAAGAGAGATGAAATTTTGTTGACTTAAGGTATGCTATCTATGGTCATAATCCATATAGAGGATTATATAGTATTTATTAGATGGATATTAGAAATTATTCCACCATGCTAGATTTGAATTCTAATATTATTATGAATGAAGATCTTTTTTTAATATTTGAAGTATACCCATTATATTAAAAAATTACTTATTTATTCGGTATTAAGATATACAAACATGGAAATCACTGATATACTAACTAAAAATCTTGCATGATATCTCTGCATATATATAAATAATTAAGTGTATACCTTCACTTGTCATGATATTTAATTTTCTAAGAAATATTTTACCCAAATGTGGTTAGGCTTAAATTTACTTTACCCTCTATAATTTTATCTATGTCATTTTACCCTCATTGATTATTAATCAAACTAAAATTATTACTTTTTTTTATCATATTTAAGTACTCTACGTACTAAATTAGGCATAAAGTTGTAGATAACTTAATAAGCTTTCTGACGCATCTAAAATAATACCAATCAAATTTCAGATAACAAAATAATAATAATAATAATAATAATAAAGTTTCATATCTTTCCTATTTGAAATCTGATTAGTATTATTTTAGATATGTCAGAAAGCTTATATATTTATGTGTAACTTTATCTCTAATGAGTATCTTCAAAATTGGTCTATAGACTGTTCAAATATGATGGAAAAAATAATAATTATAGTTAAAATATAATTGTAAAAGATAAATTGCCACAAATAAAATTATAGAGGGTGAAATAAATTTAGATTTAACCATAGGGAGGTAAAATCTAATTTCTTCTAATTTTTTAGGATTTTTTTTTTGCTAGTCTACTTGTATATAAAGATTTTTAGTTAGTAGTTTTGGATCCTCTGTTGTATTTTATAAATTCCCATCTTGTATCGATAGATTTATATCTCGAGTATATGAATTCTCATTTTTGTATCTATAAATCTGTAATGTAATGAGTCTATTATTAATGGATTCTAAAACTATATATACATATTACAATATCATTATCTATGAATTTTGAAAATAATATAGATGGATTCTATGAATATAATTAAGGAATTTATAAATATAATTGTAGAATTCATAAATAATCAAATTACAATTCAACTAGTTATACATAGGATTCTATAGAATCTAAGGATTCATAAATATATTTATGGAATTTGAAAATACATATATAGAATCTGAAAATACATATATGAATTTCATAAATATAATTATCAATTTTAAAAAATATATATACATATTATAAATAAATTGATGTACACATCGATACACAAATGATAAACACTTTAGGTGCTGTTAATACTAATATTGTACAAAGAAATTTGACAATTGAATTATATATTTAATGTTAAGATACATATTATTGTTCGTCGAAATGCATACGATAAATACATATTTTAATTAAAAAATTTAATGTTCCAAATTTATAAAACCATAACATAAATTTTCATGGTCCGTTTATCTTTCTTTCTCCGAGTACTCACTTCTTTTATATATGGGACCACAAAAAATAGAGAATATTTGCTCAATAAAAACCAACTAAAATATTATCCATGAGTTAATAATAAAAAAGATATAATTTAATTAACACCAAATTTGCAATTATCAATTTAGGTTATATATATATATAATCTCCTGATTCTATACACAATAGTTTTTAATTCAATAGATACTAATTTTGGATTCCATAAATACTAAGATCAAAATACAATTTCAAGAATAGTAATATAAAATTCTATCTATGAATTGCTCAAAACCTACATGATTTTATAAATCATAATAATATGAAATTAATAATCGAATCTGTATATAAACTCATAAAACCTACAAAAGTCAATAGATCACGATTGCTTAGATAAGTTTAATAGATGCATAATTAGATTAATAGAAAACCTAGAGGTCCATATATTTTAATTACATAGATAAATTGATTACATAATCCATAAATAAATCAATAAAAAACAAATAAACAATAAGTTGCATAAATTATTTTTTGAGTCTCACGGGAATTGAAAGATTTGGCGAACGATTAAAAAGAAAGACAAATGTGCAGGACTTAACCCATCGTTAAACTAATTATCTAGCAATATGGGTTTACTAAATTAGGAAAAATGAGGAGGTTGATTTCATAGCATCAAAATTAAACAACTGAAGAGAAAATAAAGATGACCGTTAACAAAAAAAAAAAAATTAGGGCAAGAGAGACGAGAGTTAGTGTAAAAAGAAAGAATAAGATAATTATGACAAGAAAGAAGGAAAAGAGTTGAGAGTAACAATGAAATCAACAATTAGTGTAAGATGAGGATGGGTTGAAAAAGAATTTTTTTCAAATTTTTTTAATATTTTTTGCAAGAGCACTAAAAGGAATAGCGTTTATTTTTATCTCATACCCTAAGAAGATTTTATGAGATATTTAATGCATGGAGATATTCTCAAATGTGGTGCAAGGGCAATATTAATATCCATAAAAGAAAATTGGGTAAAGTTGTAAAGTTAAATTAAAAATGGGTACTAGGTAAAAAGAAAAAGAAATAATGGTTTTGAGTGCAAATCGCGTTTATAAAATATCTTTGAGAAAAATATTTTAAAAAATGACTTTAAGGATGGCATGTTAGAAGTTAAGTTAAGAAGGCAAAGACATACGAGGGTATCTCTTGTTATCTCTTGTTGATGATGACAATAATCTAATTCAAATAGCCATAAAATATGATCTAATAATAATAATAAAATTAGTAAATAAATTTTGGATTACAAAATTTAATTTAGAAATTAATCTTGGTATCTCTTGTTAGTGATGACAATAATCTAATTCAAATAGCCATAAAATATGATCTAATAATAATAATAAAATTAGTAAATAAATTTTGGATTACAAAATGTAATATTTTGTATAAGTTGAGTCTAGTATTTAACATCTTAAAACCAATTTTACTATCAGTTGATTGCTTCTCGAATAATGTAAGTTAGTCTTTTATAATACAATGACTATCTATCTTGTACATGAAAGAAAGTTAAAGATTCGAGTTCTTTGTTGACTTAGGACCATCTTTTAATGTAGTAGCAGAAGACTCAAAAATGTATAAGTAAATTAAATAAACTCTTATGTAGACTTTTGTCCTATTTGTAAAAATAAATAGCCATAATGAAGAGGTACAAAATTTTAGTAGGAAAAATTATTTATTGCTGAAAGGAAGCATCAGGTTGCTGTTAAGTTTGGATAGATGAATTTGTTTAGGTACAACCAAGATTAACTTTCAAAATCAACTCGTGAATAATCAAAGCACCTTCTAAGTGCATTCAAAATTAACTAAACCAAAATCAAAATTAAGCCAAAAATAAATAAATTTGGATCTTGAGTTTATTCGGGTCAATGCGAAATGAGTCAATTCGGGTCGAGCGGTGTGTGTGTGTGAATTAAATTATATATATTCTTTTATGCACAAAAATATGTACATCTTAGGGACCAAAACTTGAGTAAAACTTGGTACTTTATATACCCTACTAAGAGTTCATAAAAACTCAATGTGGTTTAAACTCACTTTTCTTTATTTTTCATTGTCATGATAGCTATTTTAAAGCCAATTTATATTTAATTCTCATTGTTAATTTGAATAGATGAATATATAATATTGAAATATTTTTTAAGCCTTTTGTATTCACCAATAATCCATCATCAATAATGTGTAAGCTCTGCTTAAATTTGGGTTCAAAGTTTGTATAAAATTTATGTTCAAATTATAATAATTTCAATATCCCTAATAGCATATACATAGTTTGATATCGTATTATTAGATATTGATTATGATATTCAATAGTTTGTTCCTTTATAAGAATGCCCCATATCAATTTCTCTCTTTCAAATTTACTATTTTTAATTAAGACTTATGACCAATTTCTATTTAGGTCACTCATCGGCTCAAGAATGCAGTTCTTCAATATCATCAACTGCTCTTCATGAGGACTACAAGTCTACAAATTCACTCGTATGAGCCTATGTGTCAATTCCACGTATCATTATCCTTGACTAGGACCTTTGCTCCATAGAGTACAATAGAGCTTGCACACCAATCCTACGTGCCTAAGTCGAATCTTAAGGCTTCAAGTCTCGATCAATTGAACCATATATGGAAACATAATTATGATAATTCATTCACAAAATCCTACATGTCCATTAGAGTCACCAAGTTGAATGCATTAAACTGTATCAGGTAGTAAAGGTTTGGCACACATTTTAAAACCTAATTCAATCTAAAAACTTTTAAGCTATTAGGCGAAGGCCTAAGAATCTATATAAATTCTTCACTTTTTTCTTTCTTTTTAATGTAGAACTAAACTCTCATATTTAATATCAACATATATAAGATACACTCTGCTATCCAAAGAAATTTTGTTTCAATTTTTCTCATAATGAATTAACATAACATATTTTTCTTAGATTGTGCTTTTGCTAGGAAAATAATTGATCAGTTATAGTCTTACTTCACATACATTTTAATCTAGTATTCCTAACTAACTATTAAGAATTTTGGAAAAACATAAACATCAATCCTACAGTTCAACCAGCTTAAGATGTATTCATTTTTATTCTCTTGTGGCTTTTATGGAAGGAACACAGTTGAAGAATCTTCAACTATGAAGCTAATACAAAAACATGCTTTATTATTTCTTTAAAATTTGTGTTATATACTTGTAGTGACTGCTATCCTCTATATTATTGCAACATGTGGCAAAACTGATTTCTCTTGATAATTTTATAGATAAATATTTTGCGTGTGTAATCTAACTTATATTTCCATTTGAAATAAGACCATTTGAATGCACACACAATTTAGAAATGAAGACAAATAGATAAATCATAGCTGATATCTAGAACATCTCAATTATGATATTAAATCTGATTGAATATTATTTTGATAGATTTTCCTCATAGATGAAAGAGAGAATTTATTGCATGTGAGATAGAAGGTCATGCTACATAGCATAGAGTTGGTTTATAGTAGAAAAAAAATAAACAATGGCGAAGGTAGGTTAATTTATTATCGAGTCAAAATCTTAAAACATATTTTTAGTATAATGCTAAATATTATTGGAAAAATATTATGAGTAACATATTGACATAGAGTAATCTCTTTCTAACTCCATCTTGAAGAGTTCTTATTCTTAATCCAGTATTGACTTAATTAGAAGGGCAAAAATTTGGTGGCCATATGAAACAGTAGGAAGCTTCTTGATTTTTATAATCAAGCTACAGTCTTAGTACGTGTCCATTAGCAGTAGTACTTGTAATTATTATAAAAAATTAAGAAGAAAGAGAAAAAAAATAAAAGAATTTATATAAATTCTCAGGCGTTTACATAATAATTTAAACTTTTGGATTGAGTTTAATTCTATAATCTAAGTTAGATCCTATTTCACGGCCGAATCAAATAGCAAAGCAATTTAAGTTTTTCGACAAATCTTTTTCATTTTTGCATCAATATTTCTTAAATATAAAGTTAATACTACTACATTCATGTACTACAGTTTGATCATATTGGTATCCTATTAAATTATTAATATTATCTATATCCTAATTAGAAAAAAGAAAAGAAAAGTGGATAAAGATTTCAATTCAGAGCCTCTTCATGGACATGGACACTCCTACACATAAAAATCATTGTAGTAGTAAATGTGGTGATCCCCTATGGTTATCCTTATTGTGGGTCATAAATATTTCCTTATCCACAGGGATTATATCCATTTATCCACACCCTGCAAGTCTTCTGTGCTATAAAATAATACAAGCCAAAATGGAAACACAATAAATTATATAAGGATGGATAATGTCATGAAGGTCCAGCTTTTTATCTATATCCAAACTACTCTCCATTTTATTATCCATGGATTTTTTGGTAATATAATAGGATAACATGTGGAGGGCAAAACTGTAATTTGGACAATCCAGCTTCAGATAAGCAAGAATTTTGGTAATAAATTTTTTGCTTAGGGTTGGAGTGTTGGAAGGAGCATAGAAAGTTAGCACATAACACCCTACTTTTGAGGGAATTGCAGATAGGGACATTTAATTTCTTTGTTTGGAGAGCACCTTTGACTTTTTTTATTTTTGCTAGGGAGGTATACTTTTCAGACTCATTGGGTGTGCTTTCAAACTGACTTAGAGAAATAGATTTTCTTTGAGACTTTGATACCTTGAAAAGAAACACTATCATTGAGAGTGTCTTATTTTTGACCAAACTAGCCCTTCCATAATTTTTAAAAATTTATTTAGAAAACGCTGAACCGTTCAACGCCTTATATTTTAAAAAATTCTGAACAAATCTAATAAACTCGAGAGAAGATAAAATTAAAAATGATTGAATATATTATTTTTTTTTTGTGATTCTGAGCTCGGTCAGCCATGAGGAATCACTAAGTCGTTTTAACTCATAGATCTTTTTCATATCTTTATAATGATATATTTTATGACTAAAATATATATCCAAGAACTATGATTTGTTAATATATTTTTACCTATATCTTTTTCATTTGATGTCTTAAATTTTGACCAAATTGTTATATCACCATCATGATATGCCAAAAAATAAACTATTGGATAGAAAGTTATAACTTCTGATAAGATTAGTAAACTTATCTAAAAGTAAAATACTTAACATTTTTTTTGGTGTTAAGTTAAAATACGATTTATTTTGGTAAATAAAATTTTGAAAGAATGCTAGTTTGGTAAAAAAAACTCGAAAGTGACCTCTAGAGTGTTCTTGAGTGCAGAAGAAATAATATTAATTGTGAAAGTGAGTGAATCACTTTTGACAACGATCTATTATGTCTGAAAACTAAATAACCTTTAAAAGCTCATTTATATTAAGTAAGATAGTTCAAAAAAATACTTCCGTACTATAAAAATATATAAATATTTTTAAAAATTTTTGAAAAGCTACGACTAAACTTATCTGCTGGTATTTTATGAATTAAAACTCACGTTCCAAACACGCAAACAGTACGATATTTTCAGGTAGACAAAATTATCATCGTGAAGATAAATTTTTTTTTTTAAAGATAATTTTGCCCTCATATCTTTCCAACTCCTACTCTTTTTTCCCGACCCATCTTTCTACATCTTCCCCCACATGGCTTCTAGCACAAGCAACAACAACAACAAATTTTCATGTGTCCGGCATCCTAAGTTTTCTCCGATTAGTAAGTTATACATTGGCATCCTTTAAAAGTTGAGAGAAAAATTCTATATGGAAATGAGAGTGGTAGGCTAAATAGAAAAAAAGGGGAAGAAGATAATATGAGAAGGGAAGAGGATGAGTTTCTCCTGATCGGTAACATGTACGATTTCAATAGGTAATTTTATGTTATAAGCTAATAAATCCTAATATTTTTTTCAACAAAAAAAAATAGAAAGATAATTTTAGGACATTTATTAACGAGGGTTGTAGCTTTTCAAAGTCTAACGGGTATTTATAGCTGCAGGGGTCAAAATGATACGGGATCAAAGTTATTTGATCCCCAAAATATATTTGATCCCCAAAACATTCTTCTTAGAAAAACTAGTGTTTTGCAAATATAATTGAAAATGTATGGTGGTGATCTGCAAATACGTCAAAAGTTTTGCAATAAGAGTAAAACATAGGTGGTGACATGCAAAAATACCCATCAAATAAAATATGTGGGAACATAGACAAATTAAACGGGCGACATTGGGTCCAGGAGGAAATTTTCTTCTTTTCTTGATGCCAAATGCGTGGAAAAGGAAAAATGTGGAAATAGTAAGAAGCGAGAGAAACGGGAGGAGGGAAAGGGCGCCACGGAATTGGAAGCAGAAGAAAGCGAGAAGAGAGGAATGGAATCTCGTTAGCGATCCGTCCAAGTAGCGCCGAAGGACTCGATTAAACGAACCCAAATCTTCCTTTTTTGTTCCCTTTTCTCCCAGTTCCTTCCTTTCATTGCTTCCAATCTTCCATCTAAGATTCTCTACCTTTCTCTTCCAATCCATCCTTTTATTCTCTCTTTGCTTTCCTTCCGAGTTCTTCTAAAGGTTATTATAAATATGTTTGCGGACTCTTTTGTGTCGGATTTGTTCTAAAGGCTTCATTGGTTGCACGCGAGAGGTTGAGATATTTGTGATTATTTAATTTGTCTGTGGGCTCATCTTTTTCCCGAGATTTGTAGCTTTTTGTGGACATAAATTTGAGAGAAGAGAGGGGGGATTGGGTTATATCCATCAAGCATCTTTGTGGCAGTAAGAAGCTGGGATCTTTTTTCGGTTCATTGGATCAAGATTGCATTTTGTGTGGAATTGTGAGGAGATCAACGGAGACGTCAAGAGGAAGCGGTGGGTTCGGCTGCTCGGCTGCTCTGGAGTGCATCATTGAGATCATCAGGGCCCTGAGGATGGGGTCCTGTTTGTCGTCGTCGGCTTCGGACGGGAGGAGCGACTCGTCTTGGTCTGGGCCGGCTTCGCCGTCGTCGGATGCCGGGAGACGGCACCGGAAGAAGGGGAGGAGGAGGTCGGGGTTGCGGAGTTCGGAGGAAGAGTTGCTTGAGATCCCCGGGAGGATGGCGGCCAATGGCGCGAGCAGCGTGGCCTCGATGTTTACGCAGCAGGGGAAGAAGGGAACAAATCAAGATGCAATGCTTGTTTGGGAGGTTTGGTTTTAAAGACATTCTTCTTTCTATTGTTTGTTCATTGTAACGTTGAGATTTTGCATCTGGTAGGGAGGATTGAAAGATGGTATTTTTAAGAGACTTGATGATATCTGATGAATGGCAACCTATTTCATCTTTTGGTTAATGTCTTTTGGGATAATTTGGGATGTTCTTGGAGCAGAAGGATGTTTTGGGTGAAAAGTAGACAGTGGCTCAATTATGATTAAATATATTTATTTATTTGTTTCTTTTTTTTTTTTCTTTTCTCTGTTTTCTAACATTGGTATGTCACAGATTTGTTCAGGTTCTACCTTTTGTTTTGTGACTTTTCTTTTGTTCATCAAAAAGAGATTCATAGATGTGCATTTAGTTCTCAGATAAAATGGAGATTATTATTAAGAAGATACCTCTTAAAATCTTCTTCCACCTTTTCTTTTCTTCCGTTTTTTCTTTCTGAGAAATGGTGGATATCACCCTCTCTCATTCTTCATTACTTGATGCTTTTCTTTTATTTTTCTTATGCTTCCGTTTGTGCTTTGTGTGGAAATAGTTTTATTGTGTTCCATATATCGTGAGTTTTATTTTAATGTGATATTCTCGATTTCCTTCTCATCAGAAAGTTGCTCTCGACCTGCCTTTGTCTAGTGAATAGTGATCCAGTCTTCAGTCAGGTTAGGCTGCTGGTTGGGGATGACTATTCCAGATCTACCAACTTTGCAGCACTTTTTTTTTTTCCTTTATAGAAGCATGTTTATATGGACAAATTCTTTTATAATTATGTTGTAATGGAGTAAGGTGCCATATTTTCACTTGAACATATTCTTTTCTGAACCCTTCCCCCATAGCCTTGTCTAGTTGTTCCCCATAGCTTTTCCCAGTTGTCCTCCATAGCCTTGTCTTATTTTGGAGTGGATGATTTTTCCTCTGTTAAAACACTCATGCTGTTGATGCGAATGAAAATGACAGTCGCCAATTTTCTCATCATTCTCTTTTTACTTTATTAAATTTTAAGTAAGTACAAGGTCTGATTCTCTAACTTTTCATATTCATTTTGCAGAACTCTAGTTCAAGAACAGATAGTCTTTTGTGCTTTGTGTGGAAGTAGATTATTGGGTTTCACATATTGTTTTTTATGTTTATTTGTGATTTTGTTTACTTATATAGCAGAAGATCTTGTCAATTTCCTTTTGATCAGAACATTACTCTCAATCTGCCTTTGTCTAATGAATAGTGATCCAGTCTTCAATCATGTTAGGCTGCTGTCTGGGGATATATTCTAGATCTACCAACTTTGCAACCCAGATTTCTTCTTTCTAGAGGCATGTTTATATAGACAGAACTTCTTCTGTGAATCTGTTCTGATGGAGTGAGCTTGCCATCTTTGCACGTAAACATATTCTTCTTTGACCCCTTTCCCCATAGTCTTGTCTGATTTCGGAATGGACGGTTTTTCCTTTATCTTACAGCACTTCATGCTGTTGATTGAATGAAAATGACCATGTCAAATTTCTTACCACTCTTTTTGACTTAATACAACTTTTAAGCAAGTACTTATGAAGAATTCTGATTCTCTAACTTTTCATGTTCATTTTACAGAACTTTAATTCAAGAACAGATACAGTCTTTTGTGGGGTTTTTGATGGTCATGGACCATATGGCCATATGGTTGCAAGGAAAGTAAGAGATACTCTTCCTCTAAAACTGCGTGACAACATACGAAGTGATGATTGTAGAGAGAACAACATGAGCTACTCAGGTAGCATGTCAGAAGTAACTTCTTTTTTGGATGAGGAGCCCAGTGTTTCCATTGAATCTGAAGAGACAGAGAAAATTCCAGAGATCTTCAAGACACTGAAAGAGTCATTCTTGAAGGCTTTCAAAGTTATGGATAAAGAATTAAGACTACATCAAAGAATTGATTGCTTTTGCAGTGGGACCACAGCGGTTACCCTGGTCAAGCAGGTACAAATGTAGTCAATTACTTTCTTATAGTTTATCATATGATTGCGAAGGCTAATTCATATGGACATTTCAGGAATGATACAGTAAGCAATTTATATATGTTTCCTGACTTAAACATGATTATGCCTCTTTAGGGTCAATATCTTGTAATTGGGAATGTGGGCGACTCCAGAGCTGTACTGGGAACCAGAAATGAATGTGGTTACTTTGTTGCAGATCAGTTGACGGTGGACCTTAAACCAAATCTTCCAAGTAAGTTTTTTGGTTACTGTTTTCCCATTTTCTGCTCATCTAGTGAATCCAACACTAGCTACTTTTGGTGATGTTTATTGTTCATCAATTCAATGTTACTATTTATGTGGCTTTGCTATTTGGATCTATTATGTTGGTTAGAGAAAACTTTTTTTTTCTTCTATATTAATCCTGTTATCTGGTCATATATCAAGGTAGTTATAAAGGCTGGCCTACAAATTTTTGATTATATTGCAAAACTCTTGATAGAAGATGAGCTTCTAAGGACATGTTCTTTCATTTCTTCATGGATTGTAAATATTCTTGAAGGGTACTTGAGTTTCTTATAATTTGAGGATATTAATGATCAGGAATCTTGAGAGCAATTCTAATTTCTAACGAATCCTTTTGTTTTGCTATATCAATATGCTTTTTAAAGTTTGACTGGCTGACGTCCTTTTTAGTGTTTCTTTAAAAAATGTAACATTCATTAGTTGCTTGGCCTATCTCATTAAACTAGATGAAGTTGAGAATGTTTGAAGTAAACTAAAGTTTCATTAGACATGACTGTCAAAAATTTTAAGGCTTTGAAACTTTTCTAAAAGTTAAAGGCTTCCACACATCTATTATACTTCCTGGATACATGAGTGATGGATGTAATGGTGATTGTGATGTTTACTTATTAAGGCATGAAGAAGGATCTATGAAGCACGGATATGGATATGGATATGGGATACAGGGATATGAAGATATGAATGAGAATGATAAGTTCTTAAAAGTAGAATACGGATATGGTATAGATGCGCTAATAAATAAATAAATAATATATTTTTAATTTGTTGTCAATCCAAAGATAACATATGGTAAAAAATAATTATTCCAAAAATGATAAGATAAAAGAAAAGAAAGTTACAGACTTAGTATCTACATGCCTAGAACTTTAGAATAATATTCTAAGAGAAATTGATATGAAACTCAAAATATTAGTAAAATATTGAAACCTAATTTAACTATTAATCTGTAATTAATTTGTATCTTTAAATGACTTTGAAGTTATATATTTAATTATTTATCAAATAAACAAAGCGTTAAAGTATTATAAAAGATTAGATAATTGCATATACATATAAAGTATATGTTTTATATCATCTTTTTAGTATAGAAAGAAAAATGATCAAGAAATGTATTCGAGCTGTATCCCGCCGTATTGAAGCCATATTGGAGCTGTATCTCATCGTATCAGAGCCGTATGTCACTGTATTAGAGCCATATCTTGCCGTATTAGAGCTGTATTTCACTGTATTCGAGCCGTATTAAAAAATTAACATTAATTTTTTTTAATTTGAATATCCTTCAGTCGTACCCGACACATATCAGGCCGTATCGGTGCCATATGAGAAGCCGATACATATTGGATACCGATACGGAGGAGAAAACAAAGTATTCGTGCTTCATAGAAAAGTTTGGTCATGTCAGTAGTTGATATCAAGATCTCGAGCATTAGGATCTGGATTGACCGAAGAAAATGATGTATATATGCCTTATTGACCATTTAGTATTAGAATATTTTTTTAATTACATAAAATTCTAAAATTGTTACAAATTGTATGAAGAATACTAAAAATAATTAGAGAGAGTTGCTGCAGCAGTGAGGAGTGGGGGAATATAAAGGAGAGGAAGGGAGGAAAGAGGGAGAGATGGAAAAAACCCCTAATCAAGGAAGGAGAGAGAGAGAGAGAGCTCCTCACCTTGCCAAAGAACTACTTACCAGAGGTTGATCTCATTGCAGAATTATTACTTGCCATCACTTACCGTTGCTTGCCGTTGTCGGATCGGGAGAAAGGAGATGCATTGGGAGAGAAAGAAACCGAAGGATAGAAAATTAAGAGCATGAGGGAGAAAAGGGAAAAAATATTATATAAATTTCAAATCTGAGTTGGATCGAACTCATTTAATTATTAAGTTTCGGCCCATTTTGGCCTGATAAGGTTGATTCCCACACATATTTGTTCTGACATGGATCGACATCAGTTGAAACTTCAATCTATGAATAAACCAACTCCAAGATGCAGTTCCTTTCTAATTAGGGATGAAGAGTGCAGTCCAAAGCTTGAACCAATGAACAAGGATTTATTTTGCATTCCTATAATTTATCTGAAGACATTTCCCTTAAAATAAGTCTAGGCAACATAAAGTGAGTCCAAGATGCTCCTCATTCTCGATCCCCCTATTTCCCTGAACCCACAAGGTGTAAATAAGTCGTGCTTGAGGGAGTTGGGTTTAGCTCAACTCGGCTTGAGAGGTGGAAAAGCTTAGCTTGGCTCAAGCTCGAGCTCGAGCTCGATTCAAGCTGAAAAACTTGAGCTCGACTCGGCTCATCTCTAGCTCGATGGGAAGATTTGGGGGTTGGGCATTGATGAGGCGGTGGAGGAGGGCGAGGGCCTCGATGTCGTCACTGTCTTTATTTCGGCCTCGTCAATAGAAGCCTTGGCCAGTGGTGGGGAGAGCTTGCTAGAGGGCAGATCGGCTGAGAGTTCAAGTAAAGCAGTCTTCGTAGGTCTCTCACATCGGCTAGAGCAGAGCTCTCACACCACTAACATCAACACCGCCAGAAGCCAAGGAGTCTCTATCCTCGACCACACCGGTCACACTCGCCTGCTTTCGCTGCAGCCTTGCAAAGGCCTCTTGTCGAAACCCTAACCCTAGTCCCAGTACTGCTTCAGGCTTAGGCATGGAGGGAGAGGGGAGATAACGCTTGGTGAGGACAAGAGTGGCTCTGGTGAGGGAAGAGGAGAAGACGCTCAATAAGGACGAGAGCGACTCCGAGGAGGATGTGATTTTCTATGGTTTCAAAATAAGAATTGAGAGAGAGAGAGAGATTATATATATATTTGCTACAATATCAAGCCTAATTGGCCCGGTACCGATCCAGTCTCAAGCATGGAGGGTGAGAGGAGACAACGCTTGGTGAGGATGGGAGTGGCTCTCGTGAAGGAAGAGGAGAAGATGCTCTGACTCTGTTGAGGATGCGGTCTTCTATGGTTACGAAATAAAATTGAGAGAGATAGAGCATTTGATATTATATATATATATATATTTGCTACAGTATCGAGCCTAATCGAGTTGAGCTCAAGCGAGCTAGCTCTAGCTCGGCTTAGCTCGATAATACATTCAGCTTAACTTGGCTCATTTAGAGCTTGAGCCAAACCCATGAGCTTAAAAATTCAGCTTAACTTGGCTCATTTAGAGCTTAACTATGGGTTTTTTTGACAGCCCATCCTGAACCAACCAAGATGTCATCTTATCAGTGTCTCTTTTTTTCCTTTACCTAGACATTCCAAAGGCCATCCAACCATTTCCAAAACCTTCTAATCATGCGCCCCCAAACCTACACCCAATTTAAATGCATTAGATCTACAGTCTTCAACCACATGTATCTGTGGCCTTTAGTGATCTGATCTGGCGAATGCTTTACTCCTTTTAAGTATAAAAATATGGAAAATGACAAATGTCTTACTCTTCTTTGTAACTTATATTAACAAAAATCTGATTTATTGGTTTACATGAATAAAGTTCCACATTGAAACAAATCATTTGGGAAGTACCTCGATAGGTGCCCTCATAATGTTATATGGTGTAATCTATCTTTTTATTTTAACTATCATGGTTTAGATGCTTTATGCAATTCATGGAGCATTTAGGAGGGTTCATCCTAATTTAGGATGCTGCCAAAGTTTGTGCTCCTATACCAATATAGACTTGTGATGACTACACAGTATGAGCTAAGGTGCAGACATATATGGGTCGAATATATATTGAGACATTACTTCCTTTCCACAATTTATCGTATTGACTAAATGTAACATGTTTTGGCATGTCATAGTCCAGAATCATAAAAATTACATTGGAATTGTGCAAGTGGTGGTGATACGTCTCTATGTATCATTGGTAAGTCATTTCACTTTTTCTAAGTAATGTAACTTAAATTTACTCGTCCGTTTAGTTGTGGGATAAGAAAAAACAAAGATAGGGAACTTATGGATAAAGGATGTTGCTATCCTAATCTTCTTTATGGTGTTTGGTTATAAAACAAAGATAGGATAGGAACTTATAGATAAAGGATGTTGCTCCTATTCTTCGTTATGGTGTTTGGTTAAAATGAAGGATATGATGTAATAATTATGTTGGATTAGCATAAGATGTTTGGTTTTGATAGTTAGAATAATGAATAAGAAGAATCAAATTGACCTTATTTTCCTTAGTTTGATGTATCGTATAGTAGATAGTTTTTGACAAAATAGGTTCCAAATAGGTCCTTTGTCCCATATCAAATGATTGGGTGCCCTTATAGGTTTCAAATAGGTCCTTTGTTCCTTGTCCTTGACTTGCTTCATGGGTGTCAAGTAATCTCATTGTCTCATGACTCATGAGATGCTCTCACTTGGCTCTTTTGTAACTTTGTTTGAGTTTATCATTCTAGTAAATGATCCAAGCTCGTCAAATCTATCTTAAATTTTTACTCTCATCTTCCCCATTTTTGTTAGTCAAATCTATCTTCAATATTTTCTCTCATCTTCCCCATTTTTGTTAGTTTTGTCCATTAGTCTTGTATCTTAAATTATCTTCTTAAGGTATACCTTTCTTATTACTTGCTTCTCAGGTTTGATATTATTGCCAACCTGAGTATGAGCCCTACTTAGTCAAGCTGTACGCAAGCTCCAGCTCTGATTTTTTCTTATTTCAACCCTTGCTGAGGCCAGCTTAATGCTCAAATTCTGCATATTAGCACTGTTGTGTTGTCAACCCTTGCTGAGCTCATCTTCGCTTGCTCCAGCTTTGGTTCACTTTATTTCTCTATTTCACTGGGAGCTACCCTAACTTTGAGTTCTATAATTCCATGTGTCAGATTTTTGTTGCATTAAGTTGGGTGAGAACTTTTGTGTTTATGCGTTGTCTAAATTACAAGAGATTAGAGTGTCAAGACAATAATTTATCTGATTCTCTATGTTGCCACATGAAGGCTTGGCTCAATTGTTATGGTTTGTGTGCTTGATATAGTTATTCCTTGAGTAATTTAACCTCTTATTGATGATTTTGAATCTAGATCGAGTATTGCAATTGATATTGTATTACTCTTCAGATTAACTCAACTGATGCACAAATTGGTATTTTTCTCATTCTTGTTGTGCATCTAATAATTTCTCTCTCATCCAAAGTGCCACTAGTCCTTTTCGCCTTGTGATTGGCCTCATTCTTAACTCAGTAAAATTCATTTTGATGATTTAACTGTTGGTGGAAAGTATTATGAAATATTGTGAATATTCAGTGTTTTGAAATATGCAATTTTCCAACGAATATTTGCTAAATGCTAGTAGCTTTGAAATACCTCAAAATTTCAAACTCAATTATGAATTAAAATAATTTTAGTTCTTGAGATCAATCTCGTATCTAATTGTTCATATTCTAAAATCTTTACTCCTGTGTCATCAGACCGTTTGGCTCTTTTACTTGTTTATACTCGACTGGTTTTGGCAGATGAAAGAGGTTTTACACAATAAAACTCATATTTTATTGTGTAAAATAAAATATGGTCGTCTGTCCTATCTAAGGTAGAATAATTTTTCAGATGTCATGGCAGTTTAAAGAGACACTACATGCATGTTGCATAATTATTTGATCCAAAAACTTAAGCTATTAGATAACGGATTAATAATATATATCATATGTTCAACACTACTACTCCAAATATTTAGATAGATAAAAGATAAGAGTGTGTGACCCTCCATTGTACAAGAATAGGTTAAACTATGGCTTGAAATTTCACCCAATATGGAACAATAATTGCTGAAACTTGATGAAAACTAAAGCCAAAAACTCATTGGCTAAGGACGAAACTATCAAAATTTCTACTTTTGACATTTATTTTGAACCACAGTAAGCTAAAACCATTCTATTTCAGTCTAAAATATTCATTTTTTTCTAGGGATTGAAACCAAAACTAACCAAAACAGAAACTTCAAACCGTGTTATAAAAATGGGGCTAAACGGTGTTTGAAGGATGAGTTGAAGTTTTATATTCAGTGCATGATATACATAACATATGTTGCCTAAGAACAAAGAATAACTGTCTTGATTTGTTATTCTTGCTTTCATTGTAAACATATAGATTGCTGGTGTAAATATAGAAACAAGTTATGGGTCACCATTTCGGGTGACTTATTATTTTAACCCTTATCTCTTTTACATCTTTTAATTTCACAGTCCAAATCATTGATTTTCACCTGGATATCACAAACCAAATTTCAACTGGTTTTTGGTTTTTCTAAAATTTATAAAATAACATACCAAATTTTGTCGTAAAATGACCATTTGGGCAGCTGCCTGTGCTGTTATTTATGTCATATTCTAGCGAACTGCATTGCTCACCTTTTCCTGTATTTGCTTTAAATTCTATGTTTCCTTGGTAGGAAAGAACTGTGGGCAGCTTTCATGCTGTTAATGAACTTACTCAAAACCATTTCCTAGTTGGAAATTTCTGATTAGTAGCTTCTTCTCGTTGCAGTTGCTGCTGTTGTACCTGAACTGCTTTTTTCTCTTAATTTATTGCATGCTGATAATTGGAGAAAGAAAAGCTAGTTCACCACTTACTGCTAGTTTTATTTACTGTTATGTAAGGATATTCAATGCTTGCATCATCATTTTTATGTTATTGAATTAAAGTCATTTTGGCAGAGTTCAGTCTGAGAAAATGTGTTTCTTTTAACAGTGGAATTAGAAAGAATCAAGCGATGTAAGGGCAGAGTTTTTGCTCTTCAGGATGAGCCAGAGGTGGCTCGCATGTGGCTTCCAAATAATGACTCCCCAGGCTTGGCAATGGCAAGAGCTTTTGGAGATTTTTGTCTCAAGGATTTTGGTCTTATTTCTGTGCCTGACATCTCCTACAGACGCATCACTGAGAGGGATGAGTTCATTGTTCTGGCAACTGATGGGGTGAGCTGCAGAATCTTATTTAGTACTGGCATCCATTTGTATCTCCTACACTAGCATAATTAATTTCTTCTTGTCATGCCAAAGAAATCTGTCTCTACTTGAAAAATTGGTAATCTTTGTTGCCATTTAAGATTTTAATATGCAACATAACTTTGTCCTCCACTGCCTGATTCTCACAGGTGTGGGATGTCTTGTCCAACAAAGAAGTAGTTGACATTGTTGCCGCAGTCCCTACTCGGTCCATGGCAGCTCGTACCCTTATTGACTCAGCAGTTCGGGCCTGGAGGATCAAATATCCAACCTCCAAAATCGATGACTGTGCTGTAGTGTGTCTCTTCCTCAAACCAGATGCAGACGATACCTCCAATTTGAAGAAGAACAACATTGATGGATCATTGGATGCTAGTGAAGCAGATAATAGCAATCCATCTGGCCCAACTACCGTAGACTGGCCTGCCACCTTCCCATGCAGCCCTGAAATCAGTCCTCCTGATGTTAAGCAAGCTCCAAGGAGGCAGCTGTCTAGGTCTCAGTCGCGTCAACGATCAAAAGATGCAAGCATCACTGTTGTAGAAGAAGAGTGGTCTGCTCTTGAGGGCGTCTCCCGAGTGAACACACTGTTGACATTGCCAAGGTTAGTACCTGCAGGCAAACAGACTGCAAGCACCAAAAAATGAGCTTCATCACTGCAGCTGAGTTAGTCTCTGTGGGCTGATTGAATTTGTCTGCAGTGGACATTTATCTATTGTTATTAGAGAATTGCCGGCTCTATTAGCATGCCGGACGGTTCTCTTCCGTCATCTTCAATATGCAAGGATGAGTAGGATTTATTTTTTTCTTTTCAAATCCCAACTCAGTTTAGTGTGATTGTCATAAGTATTGCGATTCATTTTGATTTTGTTATTAAGGGGATCTATGTTGCATGGAGCATTATTGACCTGTATTCTTTTATTATCTCTTTATTAGGATTACTGATTTTATCTGTATGTGATTTTTATTCATTTCTTGGTTTATTTATTCAACAGGATAAATATCTGTTACTCTTTAAGTTAGTTAATCTGAATGTAAATTCTGATTTTTTTTTTTAAATTCTATAGATGATAATAGAATCTGTAACCTTTAGGACCTCATTGAATCTCTTTTCTTGAGCTACTAATTAGTCCATTATCAGAATAATGCAGTTCAGAATTAAACAAAATTCTTCTTTTTTCTCAAACGTATCTTATTTTTAAATTACTACACAGGGGTTTAATTACATAAGATTTGCTTTATTTCCCACTGATGGAAGCCTAGAATTGATCAAGGTTGGCTTGTTTAGTTTCAATCTGTATCATTGTACGCGTTAGTATATGGTGTAAATGATGGTAGAATTGAAGAATGGTCATCTGGTTTCCTGATTCAAATATTAAATGAGAAATTAATATAAACAAAAAATATTTTATCTTCCTTTTCTTCTTTCTATTAATCATTGAGAGAATGTGTTTTAATATTCATTTAGTTAAAGTAAATGTCAAGATGTTGCACGTTAGGCCCTCCTTTGGATAGGATATCTTATGGGATATATACATTGTGAGATTTTTGTATTATATTTTATTTGTAGATGCAGTTTTTTTTAAAAAAAAATCCAAAATTGTTTTAATTTTTGCAAGGACCACCAGTTATTCATCATATTAAGGGATGGGATAAGACACTGTAATAAATTGGTTTATCATGCTTTTTTTTTTATCCCAGTTCTAATTAGAGGGGTAATTTACAGCAAAAAAACCTTTTAGTTTTCTAATTGACATAAATAGGTCTTCCTATTTAGTGAATTACATATTCATACCTTTTTTTTTTACTGATTTAGACTAATTTTACCTTTTAATTTCGATGCGTACATTGTTAAAAATTAGAGCGTACATTTTACATAAGCAATGCGTATAAATTACATAAGTAATGCGTGACATTTTTTTTTGAAATCTCAATGTGCACATCGTTGAAAATTACAGTGTATATTTTGCATAGGCGATGCATATATATTATATATGTGACGCGTGATTTATTTTTTCCGAATCTCAATACATATTAAAAAAAATTTAGAGCGTACATTTTATATAGTCGATGCGTATAAATTATATTGGTGATGCGTGACGTTTTTAGGACATAGCGTCTTGTTGAGATTTTTTGTTAGGACTAAATCAGTAAAAAAAAAACGCAAAATTTTAATTTGATAAATGGGAAGCCTGTTTCCGCTGATTAGAAAACTAAAGGACTGCTTGCTGCAAATTGCCCCTAATTTGAGATAAGAAAACTGGAACAAATAGAAAGGATAATTTCATTTAGAGGAACTATCGCCATTTTAAATTTTAGTTTAGGGAGTCCATGTAATTTTTTTTTCTTCTTAGTTAAGGATGGTTTATCTAGATAACACAGAGTTCAAAAGGACATAGAAAATAATGATATATTGGGTCTGAATGAAATTAATCTACGCTTGATAAATGAATATATTTTGCTCTCAAACCCCACTCAAATAACATTAGCGATATATTGTGTTGCATTTAGAAAGTACAACCAATGTTGAATATTATAACACTATAAGACTACAATGTACTTGATAATATTTTATAATATTTATGCAATGCAAATGATTTGACATGATTTCTCTGACCAATTCCAAAGCTACACAAGAGTAGACAGCAGAAAGTTTTATTAATATTTTTCTCTATGTAAAATGAAAATACAACAATCTATTATATTTCAAATCATGGAAAGGACAATAAAATTAATTTAATTTTTGTTATCCTATCATAATTATCAAAATCAAATACCTTGTTCCTATCCAATAAAAATATAACATCTTATCCTTCTTTTTCCAACCCAATAAAAAGAAGAGAATATCACTGTACTTCACACCTGGTGATTCTCTATTTTATTTCTATCCTTATTTTTCCCAATCCCACAACCAAATGGGCTTACATAGGATCAGCATTGCTGTATGTATAAATTCCTGGTTTATCTATCATCTACAGATTCCATACATAGTAGAAAGGATTTAGATAGTTCTGTAAAATGGAAGAAAACCAAAATTGATTTTAGTTCCTTCTGCATAAATGACCCAAGATTAAAGGAAAAGAAAAAGAAAAACAGACTGAAGAGCTCACAAATATTTTCTGATAGAATATGTATTAGTTCTGTTCCCAGGCACAGATGCAAATATCATTAGGGATACATGACAGCTGCATTTAGCATTTGCTTCTGCAATGGGCCAGACATTGAAAAATGATTTGTTCTGTAAGTTGAGCAGTGCATCAATTACTAGCATTAAGAATGTTTTGATTATTGGTGTTGTGAACTTGTGATCCATCATTCGTGTTCTACAGCTTTGCACCTGCGAGCCAGCGGCTGTAGAAAGCTAGTGCTTCCTGCGGCTTGTATTCGGGAACAGTATGCCCTGCTCCCTGCACGAAAACAACCACAAGAGGATGGGAGAAGAGTATGTCAAATAGAATCAAAATGCAATCATGTAAACCAAATGGCAAGTCTAATTAGAAGAAAAGTAAACAGAAATGATACTCCTCAGCTATCTGCTTGTCATAATTCAATAATGTAGTCTTAAAATACTACAGAAAGTGTCAATAGCCAGTTGAAACATTTTTCCTAACAAGCTCACTAGATTACTGATAGAAATATCAACTATGTATCTCCGATTAGGTAATTGGTTAATTACAAATAAATGGGAACAGTACACATATTGATGCCCGTTTCTTTTCTTTTCTTTTCTATTTTGAGGAAAGTAGGAGAGGCCTGGTTATATTTTATTGAAAAAGATTACAAAGATTCAAAGAATGATAAAAGGAGACCAGCAGAGAGAGGAGGAGAAGTCAACAAAGGAGACAAGGGAGAAGGGCAGGAAATGGCTCCTCCATAGCCTCCAGATCTGAGAGGGAGATGTGGATGCCAGTGGAACTTCCTGCTTTCCTTGAGAAGATCCTCTTGTTCCACTCCTTCCAGAGGAGGATAGTGATGCCATTTACAATGCTGAACTTGATAAAATGCAAAAAGCAATAACAAAGTCTTGAAAATAGCCAGGGAAAAACATTTTCCATACCTTAATAGTGAGAAAGATGAGGCCATGGTCATAACCTTGAGTGTATCTGCAGCAATTAAGAATGGCATAAGCAAGGAGATCTGAAGTTCAATGACTGCACATCTTTTTGATTGTGCAGTAATGGTAGTGGCAAATGTAGTCAGTTAGTCACTTGTTTAATTTTTAGAGGTAAACATAATATCCAAGAAAAAGATATTAGATGAATGGATGAAATCAAATGATAGTAGGACTTCTTTCCACAATAGGAAAGAAATCTGTTTCTTAAGGAATTTCCAATTAGTTTAAGAGCTGCATGCAAAGCACTGGTATAATTTTGTTAACTGCAAATTAATGATCAAATAAGTTTGTTTTGTATTAGAGGTATTGATAAGAGCTTTCTATATACCCTGCAACTTGTTCATTGAAGTACCAAGGCCTCCAAGCATCATTTACTTCATACCCCAATGATCTAGTCCATGCTTCAGTTCCCGTAAAAGGAATACACATGTCATGATCACCACTGCAAAGAAATAAAAAAGAAATCACATCCAGATGCCCTACTTAAAGTGTTAATGAACTTATGACAGCAAGGCATACTTTTGAATTGTGACTAAATACAAGAAAAGTTCCCTTAAGAAAATTTAAAAAACTTTAGTTATTCAATAGAATGTGACAAACACGAGCAAGATCTTGTAATACTCAATGGAACAAGTTTTATTTTTGGCTTAGCATTAATACTCTTGGTCTAATTGACAACTTGTAGCCAAGCTAGAAACTTTTCAAGAAAATGTACTAGGCTTAAGATAATGGCCATGAACAAATGTTATAATCCAAGACTCAAAATATACTTTGTTTTCTAAATTTAGACTAACATGGCACACGAGGGCATAGACTAGTTATAGCTGTACAGTAAGTTTGTGAAAGATCATAAACAAGTAACTACTACTAAGAACACTATAATTAAACTAATAAGATTGCTGAAGTCAGTTGCATAGCTGGAAACTTCCATGAGGGGGTGCAACCAATATATTACGTTGTGAGCAAATATTAGTAGTTAAGCTAGAAAGTACAGTTTTGCAGTTCATTGTTTTAAGATATTATGATAAATTAATTGACCTAGAAAACTAAATTCGTTAGATAATAGACCAACAATATATATCATACCTTTAACATGTCGTCTTCACAAGCAGTCTCTATACAATGCATGTAGATAGATGAAAGATAATAGAGTGCTACCCTCCATACCGCAAAATATAATAGAAAGTAGGGCTTAAATAAGGCTAAACAAGGTTGAACTCTAAACTTCTTGAAAACTCAGCTTTGATATCATATTAGATAATCAATTGACCCCAAAGCTTAAATTGTTAGTTAATAGACCAACAATATATATCATATATTTAACATATCATAAAATGAGAAAAATTGTAACTTCTACATGCTCATTTATATTGTTGCACACAGAAGACATTGAAACATCATATTCATATGAAAATCATGTTGGTCCAATGATATAGTACGATAATACCAATTCCAATTTTTCTTTGGCATGCCAATTTGCTCAAAACTAAGCAATTTTCATAACCTATAATGTTTGCATTGCTATAGAACATCTCATTTTTAGAATAATTAGGGTATCATAAATAACACATGATATTGAAGAGAAGAAACATTAGTCAACTGATTTAATAGATTTGATGCTTCTTTATTCAGTCTTTTAGTAGGTTTTACAGTTTAACAACACTATTAACTCACCAATTGTTCTAAAACTTAAGCTGTTAGAAAACGATTGTTTTTATATTTTATACTCTATACCCCTCAATATTTTGATGAGCCCAAGAATGGACTTGACTTAAAATGAACAGAGATTTTATATTTTATATAACAAATAGAATTGGTGAGATTCAAACTCAGAACATTTGCTTTAATACAAGTTAATTAACTAACTTCTCTAAAAACTAAGCAGTTAGCAAAGGGTGATTTTTCTATTTTTATGTTCTAACAAGAACAGAATGTATAATCAAAATAAAAGATTAGAAGCTGCACTTTACTATCAGTGTATTCAATTATATTTGTCATTCATACATAGATATACTATTTATTCTTATGTGTCTTATGTAGTTCCACAATAAAGTGGTTAATGAAGTAAACAAAAATAAAGAAGACTCATTTCAGCAAGGGCGCTATGCTAAGGGTATGAACATTGCCAATAAGTTGTCTCCATGTCTAGCCATGCCGCAACGCACAACTCTTTCCAAGATCACCTCTAAAGGTAACTCACTGATGCGAAAGTAGAACCAACTCTAGGGAAAACCTGACGTGGGTAATTGCACCCTTGTACCATTGTCGAAAACATTGTTTTAGAGGCTAGCACAACAATCCATGGTTTTGAATCTTCTATGATAAAAAGCAAGTTATATGATATATAGTTCAAACATTTAACCAATCTTTTTCAAATGATTTTAGCCAGGTGAATGATTTCTTCTAAAAACTTCATATATATATATATATATATTTAAATGTAGTGTCGCTATGTGGCATTGGGTGTGATGTCGAAAGGGGTATAATTCATTAATATAAGTTATTAGCTATTAATATATTACGTAGGTTAGGATCCATAAATATATCACTTAAGTCAGATCCACTAATATATCACTTAAGTTAGGATCCATTATCAATTAAAGTTAGGATCAACTAAGAAAATTTAACTCATCATTTTCTCTCTTTCCTCTACAGCTGAGGAAACCTAGGAGAGGGAGAGGCGATCGCCATCTTCTTCCTTTTCTTCTTTCTTTCTCTTCTCTCTTCTTTCTCTTTCTTCGCTTCTCTCTTTTTTTCTTTGCATTTTGTTCTTAGACATGCCGTGCGTCAGCATACACCATGTTGTGACACATGCCAACAGCAAAGCAATCCTTAGATCTAAGATTTGATAGCAATTTCAAAAATTTGGTATGATTAAGAAAAAGTGATTTTCCCATGGTTTCCAATTTCGGCCGATCCCGAGTAGGATCGGCCGAAACGGATCGGGATCGGCCCTAGTCGATCCCAATCCCAACCGAAACCCAATCCGTTTCGGTCGGGATCGGCCGTTTCAGCCGATTCCGACCGAAACGAGTGGGAACAGGTCGAATCCGACCCGGGGGACATCAATAATTGATGTCCCCACCCCCCACCTGTCTCTCTCCCTTTTTTCTCTCTCTCTCTTTTCTTTCTTTCTCTCTTTCTCACGGGTCTCTTTCTCATCGGCGACTGAGTAGTGAGTAGATCTCCGGTGACCTCGACCTCCGGCGACGTTCTCTGACGAAAATTCGACGACCTCGAGTAAGTTTTCTTTTCAGTTTTTAATTTTTTTTCCATTGTGCAGCAGTGCAGCAGCAGCAGCACCAGAAGTGATAGCAGCACCTGGTGCTTATGCAGTTATGCTTCATAAATTTTAAATTATTTTATATTTTATTTTAATTTTAATTTATGTTTTTTAGTTGCAGAGTTCAAATATCAATGGCTCCAAAAAAAGAAATCATATGATACCGACATTGGATGGCAACATTGCAGCACTATTGGGCAAGATAAAAGACGTGTTAAATGCAATTGGTGTGGAAAGGAAATGAGTGGTGGTGTCAGCCGTTTGAAAGAACATTTAGCTGGAAGACAAGAAAATGTAGCAGCTTGCACTCAAGTGTCCTTGGAAGTTAGAAAGTAGATATTGACTCATTTAATTGGCAAAAATAAGGATAAACAATCTGCACAATAAAAAAAGTCAATGGTTCGTGAAGAATCGATGCATAATCCTGTACACATTGATGATGATAGCAGTAAGCAAAGTGAGGACGATGAGGAGGAGAGACAGATGAGGAGGGTAATAAAAAATAGCAGAAATATGCATATAGAAGAGGAAGAGATGAGAAGAAGCACTGGTGGTAACTTTCAAAGATCTAAATCAGTTAATATATGAGGAGAGAATATGAGGGCAGTAGTTCTACCCATAGGACTCTGGTGTTACAACCAGAGTCTGAAAATATTGGACTAATGGATACATATCTTCAGAAAAAGGGGTCATACACAGACTTCCATTAGGACAGCTCTCAAAGGAATTAAAAATGCAAAGAAACACATTGGTAGGGCTATCTCTAAATTTTTCTTCTACAACCATATTCCTTTTAATGTAGTTGATAGTCCTTACTATCACACTATGGTAGATGCTATACAATCAGTAGGGCCTGGTTATTCGCCTCCTAGTTCAAATAATATTGCTACTAAATATCTTGACTCAGAGGTAGATGAACTTCATACTTACATTGAGACATTTAAACGGTATTGGGATGAATTTAGTTATACACTGAATGTCGATGGGTAGAGTACACAAACAGAAGAAACATAATTAATTTCTTAGTGTACTCTGGCATGGGGGCAATATTTTTGAAGTTTGTGGATGTTACTGCTCATTTCAAAAATGCAGATTATATTTGTCAGTTAATGGATGAGGTGGTACAAGAAATCGGTGAAAAAAGAGTAGTCCAAGTGGTTACTGATAATGGGGCAAATTATAAAGCTGCTGAAAATTTACTGATGATTAAAAGACCTCATTTATATTGGACGCCATATGCTGCACATTGTATTGATCTGATGTTAGAGGATATTGCAAAAGATCCTGAAATTGACATGGTCATACGTGAAGATCAGAGGTTAACAAATTTTATATATAACCATGGTTGTGTTCTTAATTTACTCAAGCAGATGACTGGTGGTAGGGAGATCATCAAACTCGAGGTCACTAGATTTGCCACTCACTTTTTAGCCTTGGAGAGCATCATGCACTACAAGGATGATATTATGCGGATGTTTACATCACAGGAGTGGTCTATAAAATTTAAAAATATAAAACCTAAAGATAAATTTTTAGGTGAAACTTTGAAAAATATGGCTCTTGGAAATACATTTTAGAATAATATTACAATTGCCACCGCAATATTTGAGCATCTTGTCAAAGTATTAAGACTTATAGACAGTGATGACAAGTCTGAGATGGGTTTCTTATATGAGGCAATGGATATAGCTAAAAATTCAATAAAATAAATGTGGGCCAAAGTTATAAGAAGTGGTGGAAGATGATTGATTCTAGATGGAACAAACAACTACATAGAGATATACACGCTGCTGGTAGACATGCTTTTAAGTTTTAAGTTTTAATTTAATAATTTACTTTTATTTATGAATATTTAAAAATTTGAATGCTTACAAATTTTAAATTTCTATAGGGTATTTTCTTAATCCAAGATTTCAATTATCTAAAAATGTTAATAATGATAGTGAAGTCTTGTTGGGGGTTAGAAAGGTAATCAGCAAGCTTGAGCCCGATAATCATAAACAAATCCTGTGCGATAAAAAAGTGAGTTATGATTCAATTAAATAATTTTATTATTATTTATTTTAAGTTTTAACTTTCAATATAATCAATAAGCTAATAATATATTTTTGATTTCAAATGGAAAGATATAGATTGAGAGCTGGGCAATTCAGTACTGCTAAAGTTGCTGCAGCTATATCTCATAACACTCTAGCTGAATGGTGATCTATCTATGGATGGGAAGAGGCACCAAATTTGACACCAATAGCAAACTTATGGTGATTATGATGATGAAGACTATAGAAATTTATGAGAACCAGCTCGGTATTCATCAAAGTTTTAAATTTTGAGTAAGTTAATATATTTTTTAAGTTTTTAGACTTCATATGTGAGTAATTTTTTTTTTCTTATTTTGTCATTTTTTCTAAATTTTTCTGCATTTTTAAATAATATTTAGAATTTTATATAATTAAAAAATAGTCTGATCCGATACGAACGGCCGATACATATCGTTTTTCTAGACGGCCGATACCAATCCCGATCCCGATACTGGGAACCTTGGATTTTCCTAATCTTCTAAACCCAAAATAAATTATCAAAGGAAAAAAATTGTTAAGGATTGTCGTGCTAGTGGCATCACCATGCCAATGTTAGCATGTGCTGGCCAACATGCCCTAATGTGCCATTGGCACGCTTATTGGTATGCCTTTAATATTTTTTTAAAAGATTTTAATAAATATTTTAGGTTCTAATAATATGTATTAACACTCATGTTAAAGTCTTCTATCTCTAGATAATGTTGTAAATGATCTACTTTTTTGAAAATATAGCAATAGTTAAGTAGAAGCATAATTTAACAAATATAGGGCTCGACACAAATCGGCACAGGGGAGTGCCTTCAGCACCCTCTATGCCAATTGATGGTAAGCCATTGCAGTGACAATCCTTGGAAATTGTGCAAGCTTTTGAAACTAGTTACCAAGTGAAGGAAAATTTAGATCTAACCTTCGTAGTTTATATCACTTCCCAACTTTGGACTCCTATTTCAGCTAAAACTGGAAATATTTGGATATTTCCCTTTTCAAGCTCATAACTAGAAAACCAAGAAAATACAGAACATTTGAAAAATATTAAGTGATTAATAAACAATTGAAGGGAGATTGAGTAAATCTATCCCTCAATTGTTCATCTAAGATAATTTCCCCGATTTCTAGTTCAAATTATTCTAAAGTTTGAAAAGAAAGATATGGTGTAAATGAAGAAAAAGCATAATTTTCGGTAATGTGTTATTGTAGGAAATTTACAATAGCTTGATTGTTCAGTCAAATTGGGGGAAAGCCTGGAGCATGTCAAGCTATGCCAATTGAACTAACATCATGCCTTTGAATGACTATGCCAAGTGAAGGCAAAGCACATGCCACAGCAAGTGCTATTTCATCTTCTGTACCACACCACAACAACCACTAGCCATAACCATTTCATTGCATAAATAAACCTACAATCCTTACAAAGTATACAGAGAATATTCAGGACAAAACATACTATAGTAGAAAATTTTGGACCCTTAACTACTGTTCAAAATAGAAAAGTTGGATTACTATACAAGAAGATGCTCTCTGGCTGAAAGTGATCTAGGAAAAATATGATTCACTGGATAAATAGTGCTTAACCTTCCCAGTTTGCTTTGTACAAAGTACAAATACTCTCCTTTGATACAACAATCTAATTAATAGTCGACCAGGGAGTTCCTGCTAATGATGTAGCATCAGCACTATAGTTACTCTATTGGTGGAGTTTATTTAAGTGCTGAAAGATTATCTTGGATTTTTTTACCTTAGATAAGAATTTATCATATTTTGACACAAACCTATGGCTAGAAAACTCCTAAATCTTATACTAACCTAAACTCCCTCTAGTCTAACTTGACTTCTTTTTTCTATTTTACCCCAAGTTTTAGCTAGTTATATCTGGTAACTAAGATTGTTATTTCCTCGTTTATGGATCACTACAGCACATCACAAATCCAAGAGTGGCGTGCTCATGTGCGCGTTTTTCAGAGATTAGCAATGATCCTAACTATGATCTTTCAATGATAATTTATGCAATTATGTAATATTAAAATATCAAGAATATAGCACAACAACCCATCCTGGTTCTTCATAAACTAACAAATTACTTGAACTTCACGCATGCTGCTCAACTAATAATTGTGTATGATAGATCATAAAACTATTTTACACTGTTTGATTCGACATTGATAATTGATAGTTGATAGTGTACCTGAATATCAGTGCACGATAACCTTGCGCAGTGAGGTTCTTGTGATACTTGATCATGCTGCCAGCATCATGTTCAAAATCTATTCTGGAAGTGCACAACTCCCAGTCCACCAAATTTTCCTAAGATGAGGTTGCAAAAAAGAGACCAAGAAAGGCAAATAAATTGCTGTAAAAAGTGAAAGCTTCAAAAGTAGTATTGCTATTTAATCACCCTTGTACCGGTTGTGCATGAATTGCAGATCTTACTGCCTCATTGTTCAGCCAAGAAGTTGCAACCTCATCGTTCTGCAGGTTGATCAAGCTAGAAAATGTCACTTAGCAATGCATATGATATGTGTGATTGAATTGTATGAGATTCGTCAGTCCTGAGTATACTATAAGATATTGTAATATACTAATATCTAATGATTTGATCTAATGCTAAACTGGCTTGGCATAAAGAATCATCTGTCAGCCAACTCATAAGATTGTAAAACTGAACAACATTTTATGTTAAGTCCCAGCAGTAAATATTCTAGCATATGATTTCAGTAGACATGACTTCAGTGAACAAATTATCTGCATACTAAATACTAACTGCGCCAACAACCAACTATCACAAAGGACATAAAGTGTGTAATCATTTTGTCTCTTCTAACACTGAACTGGACCTTTTTAAAGAAATAATAGATAATAATGATAAGCTTAAGTAGGTAGAATGTAGGGTATTATAGATAGGATAGAGAATATATAGTTAAAAGGGAAAACATATTAGTTCGAAACATGAAGTTAGTTAGGAATAAATGCTAGCTACTTTGCAATTTATATAAGGCCAAATCAACAACTGCTCATTAGCCCCAGTGAACTTCTTGAGGCAAGCAAGCAATATATAGTAAGCACATAGACTGTCATGTTGTGTCAATTGGCAATGATGTGGATGCATCAAGCCAGTGACTTAATGGTATTGATACAAGGCGAGTATGGAAATACTCCTACTGCCAACCCGTGTTGATCCCATGCTGACTCATGCCATCATGTGTGGAATTGTACCAATTCTATGCTGACCATGAACTGATCGCGCACACATTATTTTGGCACAGCAATCCATGCTATCAACTTATGAAGCTCTTGAAGGAAGCAAGGTAGCAATAAGTGCTAACTGTACTTGTTACAAATGATACTACCTGTGGCAATAGTTCCAATAGAATATTGCTTCCAATGATTAATTATGGGTCACAACTTTGAGGACCAAACCTGAGATATGGAGGTGAAGAGATAACCTTAGATTTATTTTTTTCCTCTTGACAAGAAATATAATTCACTTATGCAGGTCGATGACTTGAAAACATTGGAAAATAATTCTAGTGCACATATTTCTTGTGTACCTCATAGATATAGCAATGAGATCAATAACAATTACTACTACATATACATAAGGTTTGAGGTTCCCTCCTGATCCGCCTATGATGAACACCCAAAAAATGTGTTACAATCCCTCACTTCACGACACTGAATCCAACCCAAGAGTCTATTAACGCAAGTCAAAGGGGTTCAAGGTTGGGTTTAGATCCACACACCAATAAGATGTGAAGATTCTGACTCAAACGAAATCTTTTTCAACTTAACATTCTCCCTCTACCTGCCTAATATCGTTCACCAGCCACCCTCCACTAACCCCACTTCTGCCACCCCTCCACTCCCCATTCCACCTCACCCCACCATAGTCCCACCTCTCTGATTGTTTGTTGCCCTCCAGCACATGTTGTCCTGCACAACCTTCAATACACCCTATGGTAGCAACATAATAAATACTCTTAACATATCACAATACGATTTCAAGACATTTCAAACCATTAAATAGACAAATATCAATATCATCACTTCAACATTGTTCAATAAAGCCCAATTGCATAGAAGTGAAATAAGTATCCACAAGTAATACTACTGACCTAACCTTTTAGAAGAACATCTAAGACATGATCACAATTCACAATTAATTTGGAATTTTTTAAAATTAGAAACTGAATTTTACGAGATGGCATCTTCTGCAACAAAACAAACTATCAGTGACTTTCAAAATTGCATTCTAGCATCTTCTGCTCAGTAGATTTCTAGATTGTACAATGTTTGTCATGGAGACCTACTTATTTCAAAATGTTTCATTTATAAAGATTCCTGCATACTTTTCAGCATTTATCCTAGATTTATCAATTAAAACAACATCATCAAAAGGCTGCATATGCTATGCAATTTCATCTTGCATATCTTTGGTTGATTTATGTGTAAACCAGTGGAAACAAGAAAGGATAATATTGAACTACGGTATACCTATATTATTTTATGAAATTAAATCGTCTCTCCTTCCAGAGTTGCTCCCGCAAACTCCTTTCTTCCGAAAAACCTCTCATAGAAATTTAATTTGACAGAGATGCCTCTCAAATCTCCCCTAAATAAATAAGTAGCATAAGCAGTCTCCTTACTTTTGATTGTTGTTCTCTATCAGCTGTCTCAAACTGTAATTTAAGTAGGTAATTTGAAGTGAACCTACTACATAAAATCAAATTGATTTTCAGATACAACTATTTTACAGTCTAACATCCATTCAACTGCTTTCTTTCACTATAAAGACCATAAAGCAGTATCAGTGAAAGCTTCAAAATTCAAATGCTTTAAAATATTTTACAACCAACTGTCCAGTTAACATCAACCCTCTCAAAATTGGTGCCAAAGCCAAAGCATAATTAGGCCTTAGAAGAACTTGCTATTAATCAAGGTCATTTGATGGTCAAGAAGTCAATGTGTCCGAGAAAATGAAAACTTCTGATTAGGGAATTGTCTTCATGTTTGACATAGAGTTAAGGCAAAAGGACAAATGATCTGTCGCCAAGTTTCATTTGTTCGGTAACATTTTTTTTCCTGATTAACCCAATTTCTAGCATGTATGTTACTAAGGTTCTGAAACACAGTATCGGGATTGGCCGTTAGAAAAAACAATACATATTGACCACCTGTATCAGATCGGACTATTTTTAATTTCATAAAATTCTAAATATTATTTAAAATACAGAAAATTTTCTAAATATTATAAAAAATAACAAAAAAATAAGAAATAAAAATGAGTCACATATAAACTTTGAAAACTAAAGAAAAGACTTACTCACAACTATAATAAATTTCGACTTGAATTAAATAAATTTTTATACTCATAAATTATTACTGCAGAATAACATGAAGAGAAAGATCTCTCTTTACTGTTGTTCTATAATAGTAAGAAAAGAGGAGTTAAAAAATGGCTGAGAAAAAAGGAAAAAAAATTCGAAAAAAAATTCATCTAAGTTCACCAAAGTGTGGACTAGTCAGAGGGACTCACTGGAATAATTACCAAATAAACTCAGTGAAGTGCAAGAGTGATAGAGAAGTGTGTGTGAGAGATAGAAACTGAAAATTTAAAAAGAAAACAGTTGATGACATCAATTATTAATGTCTCCTAGGTTAGATACATTTTAGATTCAACCTGAATCTTAAAAAAAATAATTTCAGCCGATATGACTGAGTTTTGGCCGAGACGGATCGACCGATACTTGCCGAAACTGGACCGAAACTGGTTTGATCGGAATCGGTTATGACTGATTTTGGGATCCACGGTATGTACCCTATCTTCTATATGCCTTGTTTATTTAATTATACATTTTAGGATTCATGCATATCAATGGGCAAACTATAAAATAATTGTCATTTATTAATAGTTTATTTCTTTAGGAAAGATTTTTGGCATCAACTATACATTGCTTAAGTTCCACCTCTTTCCTTTTCTAGCTTTCTTTAATTGTACAGCACGCAACTCAGGAAAGAGATATTTGTGAGATTTTAGAGAAGGGGGTCAAACTGCAACAAAAGAAAAATGAGATGTACGTGAAATAGACAATAGTTTAGGGGGCAGGCCTATGTATAATTAATCCTAAAATATATGCAAAACACTAAATAAAGTATTCCTTATTATAGTAACAGGTATTAAAACACTTCCTAAGTATATAAAGGAAAGGATACATTGAAAAATAATCACACTCCAACTTAGCAAAAGGAAATACTAAAGAAGAAAATAAGGAAAGAATTTTGTATATACCATGCATGGAACTCCACTACTACCAAGTTCTGGCCATGTTGGAACCCGTCCATCTCTTACTGGGGCCCTCAAAGGCCAAGAACGCCCAAACATTCTTTTCCTGACAGGTAGAGGCCTGTCAGTTTCACCTAGTCTTCTGAAGCTTGAAGGCAACCTACTATTATTGGAGTTATCAGACACAACTTCTCTGACTTCTGGACTATGGTAGCAGGGCTCGAGGATGTCATAAATATTTAGATTATCAAGTTCCTGAATATGTATATGAAGACTTCAGATATTGAAGCAAAAGTTTCCTCAACAATAGAATATGACAGGATAAAAAAAAAAATCTTACCCAGTCGACTTTGTTTAGTGTTTTTAGACAGCTATCATTTACTGGATTCCAGTAGCTTCCTTGGCAGGCAGTGTTAACCTCCTGGATTGATTGCATAGAGTCATGTCACCAAGGGCTGAGCAGATCTCAGACTTTCAATCAATTAATTGCTTTCAAAAATAATATTACAGTACTTTTGCAAGAAGAGAATTAGACAGCTATAAACCACTAGATAGATGTAAAGATGGTACTGTTGAATGCTGTTTCAACTATTTTTTACTACAGAAAACAAAGACCAAATGCTAGAGACTACATTAACTCAAACATTTGCAGCATTTATACAACTGCCACATCACATATCATACCTGAAACAAATCATTTGATATTAGACCCATTCCATGAGCAAATGGCACAAGTGCATCACCATCGAACACTGTATCTGTGACTCCATTTCCAACCATATAGCCCTGGTTGGGATGCAAAAGTTAAACAACACATTAAAGAAATCCTTATGAATAGTGTCACTATTCCATGCATACCAGATTTTGGAAATAAAAATATATATTGATGAAATCTAACCTTGAAATTAAGAGTAGGTTTTGCTCCACCTTGGATCCCTGTAGAACATAATTAATGAACAAATATTTGAATGGTGCACAGATCAAGGCCAGGTAATATATTAGCTGATATTCAAACCTTTAACAACTTCATGTGCAAGGGTTGGAACATATACGCCAGCATATGACTCCCCAGAAATATAAAATGGATTCGTAAGGAACTCTGGGTACTGCTCAAACCACTGCTTAAGCAAAAAGAAAAAGAAAAAAAGGAGAAAATAATGTAATAATCAAAGTAAAACACAGATCGTTGACATAATAAAATATAAATTATGGTAAAATAAGCAAGAGAAATAAAACCAACAAGCTTATACAAAGATTGCCATTTTAGTTGTCTCAAACCACTAATAAATTTTGAGGGAGTACCTTCAAAAGAAAGGTATGTGAATCAGAGGCAGTCTTGAGATCTCCAGTCTTGTAATCTGATATATTATTTGAGTATGACAATCCAACACCAGCAGGAGAGTCCAAATAGATCATATTAGAAACCTGAATTTAGTGACCGTCAATATATTTAGTATGCAATATGCCAATGTCGATCAGTAGCTAGCAGTAAACACTTCCAACTGCAAAAAGGATTACCTTAGACCAGCTATATGGATTGAGATGCAGCTGTGGTAGGCTTCCAGGTTTTCCTCCAGATTCAAAATTGAATGGACCTAGATTCACATTCTTCAGTATCATTTTTTTTGCAAACAGTAAACTTAAAATTAGGTAACTATATATGTAACTTCATATAATTAGACTATAAAAGATTTCTCCGTTCTCTAATAGTTCTCTAATAGCTTAAAATTAGGTAACATACATCTCAAACAACTAATAAATGGTGGTGAAAGCCAACAACTTTATCTTTCTAGATATTAAAGCCAAAAAAATTCAAATAAAACGAGAACCCAATTCAGAAATCCATCCTCAAACCATTACCATGTTCGTAAATAAACCCGTCAAAGCTTGAACAACCCGGACCCCCGTTCAACCACAGGACAACAGGGTCTGTTTCTGGGTTAGTCTCCGATTCCACAAAGTAGTAGAAGAGATTCCTCCCACGATCCTCATCCACCGTAATATACCTTTACCAACAAAACCCCAAAAAGAATACTTACCAAGATTAAATGGAAAAAAAAAGAGCAAAAGAAACATGAAAAAGAAAAAGGGAGGATCTTTACCCGGCGTAGTGCTTGGATGGGAATGTCCCATCGAACCCAGGAAGGCGAGTGATCAAAGCATCCTGCGGAGCAGCTAAGGTTGATGGAACAGCGAGGAGGAGAAGTAGAGAGACGATGGTGAGACCGGCCATTGTTGTGTTTGGATTGGAAGGAGGAGTCTTCTCCAAAGAAAGCGGGGAGGTGGGAGAGTAACTGACAACGTCACAATAGCTAGAAGCTGAGTGGAAGAAGGAAGAATAAAAGGACGAAAATTACATTGCACACCCTATAACTTTAGGAATACTAGGTTACGACCTCTCTTACAAAAATAAGTAGGCTTTGACCAAATTAGACCCATTTTCTCCTTTACATTAAATTTATTATCAAATTGGGTATAATTTACTGTAGTACTGATAAAATTGCTGAACTAATCAGCGTTTTTATCTAGGGATAAAACCCTAATCAATTTAGTATTTTTTATTAGGATTATACTGAATTAGATATCGTTTAATAATAAGTTTGAGGGACAATCTATTTTGATAAAAAAAACTTAGAATAGGGTTATTTTGGTCAAAAACTCAAAGAAAAAGCGTAACAAATATATTTTTTTTGCAAAGCAAATGATTCATAAGAACTACTAATTTCTCTCTCATAATCAAATGGTTGAAATTAAATAATACTAAATAAAACTAATCAGAAGTATCGGTAACTTTTCTAAATTGTAAGGGTAAATTAGTCATTTTCATTTCTCTCTTAGCTATCTATTTTTTTATAAAAAATTAAAAAAAAATAATAAATTGGTAGAAATTCTAATTTTTTATTAATTAATCTAGTCACATATAAAATATCTTATATACTCTTTAATTTATCGATAGATAAAAATAATTTTTAATAATTAATTTGTTAGTATGGAATCATTGCTATTTTTGCAAATCTTGGAAGCAAACCAACTCGTCGCTGGATCGACAAAGGATCAACCTGAGTGGATCATCTACATCCTCCATCGCAGGAATGTACTGCAACCGAATGCTTGGCATGAGTTAATTGGCCATTAATCAAATTAAAAAACTTTTAGTTTAACAAATGATATGTTTTCCTCAGCTAATTACTAGAAGCCAGGTAGTCAGAAATGTAGTAAACTGATGCAGTTATGCCTTGCAGGCGATCCGATACCGTTGTCCAAGGTAGGTAGCATAGTGGGATTCGTCCTTTTTAAGCGGGCTTTATATATATATATATATATATATATATTGCGGGCATGATATTTTTGCGGCGTATAAACCGGAAGTAAAATATCATTAAATATTAGAATGCTATGAAGTCTTAACAAGTTGGGTGGATATATATATATATATATATATATATATATATATATATATATATATATATATTATATATATTTTAGGATGTTTTTTTTGGCATGTATACTATTTTAATTTTTTTTTTATTTTCTTGTTTGTCTTTCTAAAGTTATATATTATATATATCAAAGTATATGTTATTTGCATAGATATCCACCCAATTACTTTTTAAGTTAAGTCTCTAAATTTTAATAAAAGAAAAAGATAAAACTATCTTTACCTAAGAAAATTTTATGAAAACTAAAATAAGAATAGTTATATTTTTGTGTCTAAATTGTTCAAATTTTAGCTTCAAGAGGTCTTTATGTAAAAACTAACTCCCCGTTTATTTTAAGAATAACTTTTTTTTATTCAGAATAATAGTTAAATATTATAATAATATGATTTTAGAATACAAATACTATTTATCAAAATTGTATCTTATACCACCTACTAATCCATTACTAATTTACCTTTGATATCCATCCCATCAACCTACTTTATATTAAATAAAAAATTATTTATAATAATTTTATAAAAAATAAAACACTTATTTTTTTTTAATTTTTGTATTTACTTTATATTGCATCAAAGGTAATTATTACACTATTATTCTACAACAAGGAAATATATGTACAATTATTTCTGGAATAAAGACCTCATTTTGAGAATAACATAAAAAAAAATTCTATTATAGAATTGACCTTATTCCTACATATTTTAAAGGGTTTAAATATAAATTTTAGATTTAGTGAGGCATATAAGTAAGTAAGGGATTTTAAAGGGTATGTATGCAAAAACCCTTATATTTATAGTTTTGGACCACTACATTTGGGAAGTCCTATTTATTGATGGGATTCTTAGGATCAATAAGATTTTCCCCCGGCGGCAACATAGAGTCATTTCTATTAAGTTAAGAGAATTTTACAAGAAAGAAAAAATAGGGGTATATTTGAAGAGATGCATCCTTTATTCTAAGGATGCTTAAGCGACTCTTCGTCATCTATAAAAAAAATTGCCATAATTAAACTAGATATAAAAAAATGTAGGGAATAATTTCAATTTCTGTTGATTTCTATTGTGGGTTGGGAGACCTTCTCAAGACCCTTTAAAAATACATCTATTAAAGACCTTGATTGCATTGAGTTTCGTATCCTAGATATAGAATTTTCACAAGTTTATTTGCATCTATAGTGGGGAAATCACTATTCTAAAAATTTGTGGTAGAAATTTTGTATAAAATTGAGAAGAGTTAAAGATATGCTAAAGAAAATAAAATTGTATGCCACTATTATAATACACAAGCCTAAAAAAAATAAAAGAATAATGGCTCAGGAATGCAACTACAGACTCAGTAATGCTTCTACCTCCACCTCGTGCTCACTAATCGAACGCTTGCGATCCTAGAGTATGCAAATGTTAAAGCGACCGATGATGCTATGGACATCCCCGAGAAGGCCTACAACCTAGATCTAGCCCTTGTGATCACAGGGACCTCGTTCAAACAAAGAAAGATCACTCCATCATCGGCCAAGGTTGCAGTCCTTTTCAAATCCAAGAGTAGGAATTATGGTGAGATAGATCCTTTTTGCATCAACCACGCCTTTAAAATTAGTCATCTCTTATATACGGATGACTTGCTTATCACTATTAAGGTATTAATACTGATGAACATTCTGTGATGAATCTACTAGAAGTCTTTGAAACGTTCTACTACATTACAAATTTAAAAATAATTAATGATAAATCTGAAGTGTTCTTTTTATTCTTTGTGTCCGATGATGTGGCAAATAATATTTGTAAGCTCCTCAAGATTGAGATGGAACTATCTTTTTCCTTACTTAGAGGCCCTTATCTCTTCTAATAGACTAAAAATCAGAGACCATGAGCTTGTCATCAATAAGATTGATGGTAAGCTAGCTAGGTGGAAAAGATCCAACCTTACCCAGGCCGGTTACCTTATGCTTATAAACTCAGTCATATCGGTTCACTTACTTTCATTCACTTGGACCTCACTGGCTATCATGGATTGAATTGAGAAGAGAGCTCAACAATTCTTCTTCTCGGATAAGAATAAGGGTAAGAGGGGCATCCACCTCACCGGATGAAACCTTATATCCAAACCCAAACTCCATGGGGGTCTTCATCAGGAATCTTCGATCGATCCATTGGTCCCTAGTAGTGAAATAGGTCCTTGACATGTTAAACAACTCGAATGGTAATTGGACTCAGCTGGTCTGGTCCAAATATGAAAATGTCCACCCTTGGCATATCAAGAAGATTAAAAAAGTGAATTAGGAGGCTCCTGAAAGAGGCCTTGCTGCATACCCGTTCGAGTTATTTTAGGCTTCTCAAAAATAGAAATACCACCTCTATTTGGAAGGATCCTTGGCCGCACAAGATCCCTCTAAATAAGTGGCTTACTTTTGTTAATATGAACCTAGTCAATATGATTCATAAAGTTTAAGAATTGATTGGATACAAGTCCTAGCTTGAGGATAGCATGTTAGACCTATTTTAGCCTAAACTAAGTGAGAAGGTCTTCGCCATCTACCTCCCACTTAGTGAAGGACCAGATTAATGGATCTAGTGCTCGAATCTCACGAGCCAAGCTACATCCAAGTCTGTTTATAATATTATCAATGAGATTGATTTAGTGGAAGTTACCTTGGAACCGTTTGCCTACTACAGCCATGCTTTCTGAGCTGAGACTAAGCTTCTCAAGAACTTGCCATGAATGTGGCCTCTTCAATGAAACGATTGATCATCTTTTCTTTTCTTGTTTTTTTTTTTTTTTTTGCTTGTAATATGTGGCAAGAATTCAATAAGTCTTAGCCTATTGGGCCGCCCAACTCGTTAGTGGGCTGAGGGCTCTTGGATGATGATGAACAGTCTATTCCCTAGCAAAAACAGATTTACCATGCTCTCGGTCATGGTTGTGCAACTTTGACACACTTGGAAAAATAGAAACATCTCCTTTAATAATATTAAGGAACATCCTAATATTATTTGGAAAGACCCTTGGCCCTTGTGTACAAATATCACTATATTTTGTCTCTTCCTTTAGCAAAAGCCCATAATTTTACCACCTCTAGCTAGGTTCCCAATGAGCTTGATGGGGCAGGCTTCATCTTACGTTCCTCATCGAGCTCCTTGATTTTGGTCGACCATCGCTTCGATATTTTTCAAATGCCAATCTCCACTAAAGTCATCACCTTTGAAGATGAGCTAATTGCTATTCAGAACCTAAGCATATCACACCTAGAAATAGATCAGACTCTCAAGTGCTTGTCAATATCTTTAATGAGGTTCTTCCGACCCCTTGGATGCTATCTACTCTAATCGATGACTTTATCTTCCTTCTTTGTATCCCCCATTAAACTATAAAGCATATTTATCGAGCCGCAAACAAATTAACACACTAGCTTGCTAACTCGGGTAGACAAGCAAGATTTGGATGAACCTAGCAAGGGGCTTTCTCAAACCCTTTAGTATGACTTTTGTACTCAAACACCATGGGTACCACGGTTCCCTATGAATCTTAATTAAAATGGTCGCTTTCTTAATAATTTTTTTTAAAAAAAAAGAGATGATAAGGGATCTCATATATTGAGTGGAGAGACGCTTTGTGAAAAAAAATGGTGATTCTAGAGAGAGAGAGAGAGAGAGAGAGAGAGAGAAGAGCAAGTGAACATCCTTTTCTCACATAGTAATGCATTTATAGAATAATGTATGCTTTACCATGTTGCACTATTAGTGTTAGTTCTATGTTTAAATATCCATATGTAGTAGTGTACCTCTTGTTGCATTGTAAGTGCTAGTTCTATATTTACATCTCTGCACATATGTATGTCTATTCATGGTCCACACAAAGTATATTTAGGAATATTCCATGTATTTCTTATGCTAAATGATTGGTGATGCTAATTGTGATGTAGTGGTGATGAGGTGTATGGATCACTCTTCTAATTAATCGAAAGCTGAGTCTAACGATACCTGATAGCCGCTAAGGTGAGAGTGAGGATAAAACATAGGTGGCACGATGCCGTTGAGTGATGGCATTATGTATAAACTTATATATAGGGCCTAAGCCTAAGATCTTGGCATTATAGATCCACGAATAATTAGATAGGCTAAAATTGACTCGCATAGCCCGATCAACACAGGGAGAAGGCACTTGATTGATATATATATATATATATATATATATATATATATATATATATATGTGGGTGATGGGTTAGCGACCGAGGTCATGAGTCTGTAATAGTAAAGTTATTTGTCGACTATTATTATGAGCAGATGATATCTCTATTAGGATCAATCCCATCTTGAGAAACACTCTTGGTGGTGAGTGCAAGTGAGATGTGATGACATGTTGGTTATAATGATCAAGCCTAGTGGGGGGTGGTAAGATGAGATAAAATCATCAAGGCAAATCATTCGTGCGATACTTAAATGTATTTAATATGATTAAAATATAAAGCTACTAAAGTGATAATTATATACAAGAACAACATGATGATTATGACACCTCTTCATTGTGTATGCTTACGTGTAGGTGGCATGATGCCATAAGGTGCTCAATAAGGGATCTTTCATATGTTATCAACAATGTGTAGAGATATGGACCATGATAATATACAACTACTCAACTTATGTCATTACTATTGCCATAATTATGCTATTGGTCATGCCCTTGCATCACTTGGTCATTTTCTCAAGTACTTATGTTTTACTTGCTTTGCTTATGGCTCACTCCATCATTGTTGTATGCTTTCAATTTCAGCTTGAGAGTTGGAGTGGATTCCAGTGAGATAGTATGCTGTGGCATGTGAGAGCCTACCTGTGGATGAGCCTTAGCTTTAATCATCTTACATCATGTTCTGATTATGCCATGTTAGTCAACCCCTTTGGAATCAATATCTTGGATTGGGCATTGCCTTCTCTTGGGCCTTTTGGGGCCAACTTTCAACACTTATCTATTTTTAACCACATACATCTTGCGTGCCGCGGCACGTGTAGGTGTAGGTCTTCGAACTTAGTCTATTTTTCATACGTCAACTACAAACACAACATGGAGTATTGTGATTTGTTATGATTTTCTTATTAAAGAGATCTATGTTGCACACATTATTGACCTGTAGTTATTTCTTACCTTTTTATTAGGATTACCGATTATTTCTGTATATAAAGATTTAAGTGTAAAATATTTATCACTAATTCTTTTGATGACGGCTAGATTCAGCTCTTCTAATTCTTTTGATCAAATTCTGATGTAGAACTAACAATCAGACATATGTAGATGACTCACTTCATAATAGATAGGAAATATGTGATCATTGAACTCATAGATGATTTACTTAAAATTTTGTTGATCACCTATGTAGAATTGAGAAACTTCTCTACTTCATAATAGGACAATCAGAAAAGAAAACCTAAGTTTGAATAAAATTCAGAAACACTTGGATATGCACCTAACTTATTGGGTGTGAATCCAACCCTGCTAACATATGACTTTGATGTCCACATTGGTCTGGGTGTGTACCCAAACTTCAAAGTTAATTCTCATCTCCTTCCACAAGTTATATATCACGATCTTATATTAAATCTGGATTGCATAACATATTTTAAAGTATTTTATGTCCACGAACTTTGCTATTACATAAAATTGCACTAACATCTACTATACAACAAACCAACAAAATGACAATAAGGTAAATTTGATCCTTCTTATCCCTTATCGTAACTATCAAAATCAAACACATTCTTATACAATTGTTTATTTTTATCCAAGATAAATATTACATTTTATTCTTCTTTTTCAACCAAATAGCAGAATAAAATTAGAGTATCACTATATAGTTTATCCCCAGCATAATTCATTATTTATCTCTATCCTTGTTTTTCTCTATCCTGCAACCAAATGGGCGACATATACTAGTATTGCTGAATGTAAGAATTCTGGATTTGTCTTCCCCAGATTTCATAGATAGTAAAAAGGATTTAGATAGTTCGGTAAAAAAAATAAGAAACAAAAATTAGGAGATGCTGAAAAACTAAAACTGATTTTAGTTTTCAGTGGAAAAGAGCCAAGATCAACTGAAGAGCTAATAAATATTTTCTGATCTAATAAATGGCAGCCTCAGCTTTGCTTCTGCAATGGGTCAGGGGCAACGAAAAAATTATTCATACTATGTGTTAAGCAGTACATTCATTACTTGCAGGAGAATGCTTTGGTTGTGAACTTGTGATCCATCATTAGTGTTCTACAGCTTTGCGCCTGCGAGCCAGCGGCTATAAAAAGCTAGTGCTTCCTGCGGCTTGTATTCACGAACAGTATGCCCTGCTCCCTGCACAAGAAACAACCACAGGATGGGGGAAGAGTACGTCATATAGAATCAAAACGCAAAATCATGTAAACCAAACGGCAAGTCTAATTAGAACAAAAGTAAACAGAACTGATACTCCTAAGCTATCCGCTTGACATAATTCAATCGTGTAGTCTTAGAAGACTACCAAGTGTGTCAATAGCCAGATGTAGCAATTTCCTACCAAGCTCACTTGATTACCGATAGGGATATCAACTATGTATCTCCAATTAGGTAATTTTTGGTTATATTACAAATAAACAGGAACAATTCACATATTGATGCCATTTTTTTTCTTTTTCTTTCTTTCTTAAGTATTTAATTTTAGGAAAGTGGGCGAAGCCCAATTATGTTTTATTGAAAAAGATTACAAAGATACCAAAATAAAAAGAAATGATAAAAAGGAGAATAATAGAGAGAGAAGCGGAGAAGTGATTAAAGGAGGCAGAGGAGGAGGTAACACCTTAAAAGCTATTAAAAAAAAGGGGGAGGGGGGGGACCCAGCGCCCTGCCACCCCCTTATCCGACCCGTCCTCCTCTTCTTCTTCTCTTGCCGTGCACGCCACCCAGCCCTTCCCTATTTCTTCTCCACCCCGCTATCTCTCTCTCCCTATCCTCTCTCTCGGGTTGCCGACGAAGTCCTAGAGCCAACGAAGCCAAGCGCACAAACCCACGGTAAGCCCCTAACCCCCTGTAATTTAGTAGATTAAACCCTCCCCCCTCACCGTCGTCGAAGTCCCCGACGACTGACGACTTCGCGTTTAGCCGCTAGTCCGAGGGCTCCGGTGGAAGGGAGCGGCTCTCTAGTCGGGCTTCGGGCCTTTACCGTTGGGAGGAGGGACCTCCATGGCTGCTGGCCATGGAGCGTGCCTCGCCGCCTTGTCGGCCACCCTGGCAGTGGGGCGAGCTACCCCCGCTCCCCCTCGTAAGCAGGGAGGACGGGCGACGACTCCACCGCAGCTCGGGTTATGCTCGCCGTCGTCAAGCCGAGCCCTCCTCCTCTTTCCCCTTGCCTTCCCTTCGACTAGCCATCCTCCCCCCCCTCGTGAGGGTCGCGGGCCGCCAACCTCGAGGGCGAGCTGCCGGTTGCGTGGGCCCTCGGTAGTGCCGGGCCCCTTCTCTCTCCCCCTCTGTATCCTTTCCTCAAAGGATATGGTGAGGGAGATAAGCATTTGGTGGGTTGCGGCAACCTAGACTTTTGGTGGGCTGCAGGCTGTAGCCCACTAAACCAAAGATTTGGGTGGGCTGCAGACTGCAGCCCACCAATCAAATTATTAGTGGGCTGTGGTTAGACCCCTAGCTCACCACAGCTAACCTAGTGGGCTGCAAGCCCACCAAGGCCTCCCTTACCCTATTGGGTTGGGCTCGAGCCAACCCAACCCAACACCCCAGCCTAGGCCCATTTGGACCATATAGCCTCATTTCTCTATTCCACTTGATTAATTAGCCTAACCAATCCCCTAAAGACAGATTATTATAACCTAAATAGTGTGAATTTTAGGATGACATGAAACTCACCATAGAGGACCCTTGACTCATGTATATGCCTAAACCTAAATTCTCTAACAAGGTAATTTATTCTATTAATTCGATAATCTTAAGTTTGGGTTTACATGCGTGAATTAATAGGATCGACACAGCGTGAAGAGGATTTTGAGATTCCGAAGAAGCTGGGTAGTTGAGGAGAACTAGAGTACTATGGAAACCCCTAGGCGAGTAGAGTTTATACAAGTCTAGAATAATGTAGTTGCAGCTATTATACCTTCCATGACACTGTAGGAAATGTTAGTATTAATACATGCATTTAGTGTACCATGATATATCTTGACATGTGCAATTATTGATAGTTTACTCAGCACGATATTATGAGAATGTTAATGTTAGCACATGCATTAGTGTAACGATGATCTACATGTATCCTGTATGGTAAATCCTTGCATAAATATCTGTTGTGAATATAGAATGTACTGATCATGATGACTGATTTATACACTCATAGACACTGCACCAGTTCCACCTATCATTAGTAGTCGGGTTTAGACTAGGCAGTGTTTCTACTCACTCAGCTCGGGGTTTAGGGTATCATATATGACTATATTATTAGCGGCTTATACCTGAGGTCGAGAGCCTGTGTGACATTCAGGTAATTATATTGCATAGTCAGAACTAGATTATGATAATAGAAGAACATGATTGTGAGGCGGAGATATATCTCAAGCGGTACCCGACGACGCATAGTTAGGGCGTCCATTGATGAGTTGAGGGCTCCTAATTCTCCCACTAAGGGCGGTAATGATTTAGAGATAGAGAGATATGAGCCCACGACCAAGGTCCTTAGTCTGATGGCTACAGATAACCGGTCACATGTAGTGTTGCCATACATGTTTGGGTGGCATTACTGCTAGATGTGTATATATCCATCCTCGATGTATGAGATAATGGATGGTTATATAATGGATGATTTGATTGAGAATATCTACATTATGTAGTGAATGGCTGGGTGAGCTATGATAAACATGATTAATGCCTTGGTGAGCATGAAATGACTAAATTACTCTTTTACTTCTAAGCATAATATGTAAATACTATAATTGAGATTTGTATGAATAAAATATTGTATCAGGCTTTATACCTGTGTGGACTTATCCTAATATGATTAGGAGTTGGCATGTTCTAGGATAGTGACGTGTAGTCTTTATTAATTGCATTGATTTAGTAACTCATGGTAAGTCATTGAAATAGGCGTATTTTATTGCTAGCAACTATAAGCGTGCATTGGATATGCACCTGCGATTTCATTATTATAGATTGTATGAATTCTACTCGCTGGGCTATGTGCTCACCACTTCTTGGTGGCATCATTTCAGAGCTAGGGGAAGCAGATGCGAGTAACGAGGAGTAGCTACCTTTATTTCAGTTATGACTTTCTATTAGTTGTATTGAGCCCCTACGAGGGTGTTATAATTAGTGTTGTATTTTGGACATTAGAGTTGTATTTTGGATGTGTATCTTGATGGCTTGTTGTGGCCTGCGGAACTTGTATTTGGACTCATAATTGTTTACGATTATTTATGGTATGAACCTATATTTCTATGTGCCTTGTGGAAACCTATTATCGACAGGTCACGTGATGCACCGCATGGGGGGGATTTACTCACGCGGTATACATGTGTATTTGGAGGTTTGGGTGTTTCAACTTGGTATCAGAGCTTAGGTTCACCATAAATCCGACAAGTCTTTCTAGATACTATTCAAATACATAGGAAAGTGATAATAATAATAATGAATAATTAGGAATAATGAACATTAGTCATGTATGACTTTTGACATACTTGTGAATTGAGAACTAAACTACATTGAACTTACTAGGAATGCCGCCTAGACGTGCTCGGTCTGTGCGTACGACTGTTTGTGGATGGGCTTCAGCCCCCGTTGATGAACCGGCTGCCGGTACTTCAGTCCGCATCGAGGCCCTTGGACAGCTTGTCAGGCAGCAGGAGAGGCAAATTGAAGAATTAGTTCGGGAGCGCACGGCAGCTATGTCTGGGATGCACATACCGAGGAAGTCATCAGAGCAGGTTACTCCAGCCGAGCAGACTAGAGGTGTGTCCGCCTGGTCATGCAGCTCAACCACCATTTTGTTCAGCGGCACGATGGACCCCATGGAAGCAAATAGGTGGATAGTGGATGTGAGGAAGATCCTAACTGCCTTTGAGTGCCTAAAGAGTCATTAGGTGACCTTTGCCACCTTCCTTCTCTATGGGGAGGCGGAAGAGTGGTGGAAAGCCACTGAGCGTATGACATCGGGACGCCTTGCTAGGGAGTACATCACTTGGAAGGCATTTTTAGATTCTTTTGATCATAAATATTTTCCTGCATCCCTGCATTTCAAGCTGACGAGAGAATTTACCTAATTAAGACAAGGAAATATGACAGTGGCGTAGTATGAGGACAAGTTTAATGCCTTATCCTATTTTTGCCCTAGAGTCATACCTGATGATGCTGCTAGGGCTGACCAGTTCAAGATGGGCCTCCGGATCGAGATCCAAAAGTAGGTGAATATGGTGAAGAATCTGACCTATGCAGAGCTAGTGGAGAATACGGGGATAGTTGAAAGGGACTTACTGGAGGAGCGCTTGCAGCGTCAGGAGCAGGACGTATTGGCCGCTTTGATGGGTATCCACGTGGAGGTTATCCTGGTGGGACCTTCCTGCGACCAAGGTGTCATCCCTATGCTAGTGGTGCTGGTTCTAGTGCCACCCCGAGTAGACCCAATCCTCAGGGTTTAGGCGGGCCGAGCAAGGCTCGACCTTTTGTTAGTGGTGGGAGGTCAGCAGCAGTTTCGAGCAGTTCTGGCAGTGGTGGTTTTGCACAGCCGTCTACCCCTGAGGGTCGGACCTGTTATACTTGTGGAAAGGAGTCATATATCTCGTGACTGCTTCAATGCTCGCATTACCTACTTCCAGTGTGGAGAGTCTAGGCATGTCCGCATGCAGTGTCCCCTGTTGGTCAGAGCGCCAGTCACTCCTATCACACCATCTATATCTGGAGCATCGGGAGCCAGTATTGCTGCGAGTAGGGGCCGCGGTGGCGCGCGATCGGGACCTTCTAGCAGAGGGCGAGGCGGACGTACCGACTGAGTTTTCACTATGACTTTGCAGGATGCTTAAGCGTCCAATGAGGTGGCCACAGGTAACAGAGTAAATTAATCATGTTATTTAAGTTTTACGTATGTTCTACTTATACATGATATTAGATCCTCGTTTCTAACCCTGTGCAAATTTGCATAATGTGAAAAATATATTTTTTCTATTTTATTTAAGACTTATATATGCAATGGTAGGTACTATGACCTTATTTGCACACACTGCTAGGATTTTGTTTAACCCTGAGGCCACCTACTCTTTTATTTTCACGTCCGACCTGGAATATACGGATGTGGCGCCGGAACCACTTGTTGAGCCCTTAGTCATAGCCACCCTACTTGGTGACTTTCTAGAAGTTCGCCATGTTTATCGATCTTACACCTTGACATTTGACGAGTGGGATTTTAAGGCAGACCTCCTACCTATTGAGATGTATGACATCATGTTTCTCTCGGCGAGGAGTGCCTTAGACACCATTTCTAGAAGCGTCTGACACTGGAATAGTGATATTCTATCTCTGATGGCTGGCCGCAACTTACCCTCGAAGAAGCTAACTTTCTCTTCCTCGCTCGCCGCTATATGTGGAACAAATCGCAACAGCTCGGTGATCCTCGCCTCAAAATCCACCACTGACATATCTCCCTGTCTCAGCTCAAAGAACTCATCATGCTTCTTCTTCTTTAATGCCCGAGGATAGTACTTTTCAAAGAAAATCTTCTTAAAGTTTCCCTAGGTCAGCTCCTTCTCTCGTCCAATGTACTGGCGCTCAATCATCTGCCACCAATGCTCTGCCCGATCCTCAAACATATAGGTCATCAAAGCAACCTTTTGATCCTCTGAACAATCCAATACTCGCAATATCTTCTCGATTCGCAGCAGCCATGCCTCTGCTTCAATCGGATCAGTGGTCCCTCTAAAGGTAGGTGGAGATGCCTTCAAAAACTTTTCAAACACTGTACCCCTATCTAGACTAAGGGGCCTTGACTCTGATGTAGCCGGAGTCTGCGATGGCTGTCCTCCAATGGCCTGAAGAAGGGTCTGAAGCACTGACACCACTATATGAGTAGCAGGAACTGGGGTAGGAGTGGGGATCTGGGCAGATGTAGGAGCAGTTTCCAATCCCGAACCAGGAATAGCAGTAGGTGCAAGAGCTAGCGCTTGAGCAGGAGCCGGCTCTTGCTCCCTAATCCTGTCAGGAGATAAACTCTAGGCCGCAGCTGCTTGTCGACGACGACGCGTATACATATTGTCCCTTCAAAATTTATAAATGAGATAAGAAATATAATAAAAATTTCATAACGAACCTGAGCTGATGCCACCGGACCTCCACACAACTCTAAGGGTGATTTAGGATAACACAATTTTTATTTTTTTATTTTTTTTAGGCTCTGATACCAACATTGTCACGACCCAAAATAGGAATCATGACCGGCCATGCATCTCAATATGCTTGAGATGCACGAAGCCTTATTAATACTCTCTACGTGTACGATGGCAAATTAAATAAATAAATAAGAACGTGCTTTATTAAATTTTATAACTAATTGCAATAAAAAAATATAAAACAATGTTAATGTTTTTGAGTCTCTAAAGTAAATAAATAAAATGTCTAATCTAAAGTATAAAATCAAAAGAGCGGAAAGGTAAATAAGTGAATCCTAAGTGGAGGTGGAGTCCGGGTACATCTCGCTCAGTCGCCCCGCTGACTATTACCTGAAATAAATAAACAAATACAAAAAAAACAATAGAACCCATGAGCCAACAACTATAGCTCAGTGAGTGGAATCCACTCACTAACCAAATAAATTTTAATTCATATTAATGCTGAATAAATTAAACTAAAAGCAACAATATCCATCACAATATGCAATAGGCATGCTCTCTAACTAATAACAGTGATAACAATAGAGAGAGATGTTACAACTTGAAACCTTGCACGTTTTTAACATATTAACATCTTTTGATATTTATACTGTCATATGTCTCAATGGGTCTAAACCCTGTGGATCCACATCAACTAGAAGTAACCTCGAGATAACGCTCGGGACTTTTCTTCATAGCTGATCCGGTTAGGGTCATCAGAGGGTATCATCCTGTGATTAACACACTCTATCTTTTCCTCTAACCGTTGAGAGAAGTTAGAGTCACCTAGGTATTTTTTTCATTCATCCTAGGACTGTTCCCTAACCCCGCCAGAGTCACCTAAGAAAGTCACTGCAGTGATCTAATTTAGGACTTTCCCCTGGACTTCCAAATAGACTTGAGTCATCACGGAAAATCGCAAACGATTTATACCGGACTGTTTCTCTAAGTCGTATCAATACTAGTCTCATTTTTGTTTTCACAAATTTCAATATTTGCACGAAGTATGGTGATGCATTGAATATAATAATTAAATGCACACAGAAAAATAAAACAATTTAATTTTCGCACGTACGAATGAAATAAATAGATTGCACACAGAAATTTCAACAATTTAAGTTTTATATATAAGGGTGAAATAAATAATTTGCACATAGAAAATTTACATGGTCTGACAAAAATACGAAATACAATAAAATAAACATATGAGTGAACCCACTCACCTGAGTCTAGGCAAGACAGCCGAAATCTCAAATCTCTAGCTCACGTACTAAAAATCACCACCTTAAATAATAAATAACAATAACATTTTTAATTAAAACAATTATTAAAAATCTTTCTACAATTTAACCCAAGAATAATTAACTTGGGCTATAAATAAGCCCAAATCAGTTGGGCTGGGCTGTAGTTGCCCCGCAGCCCACCCAACTATTACTTAAATGGATTGGGCCAAGGCCGAATCCAATTAGCTAATGGAACCGGGTCGGGTTCCTTGGATTCGGATCCAACCCGACCCGAATCCAAATACTAAAAGGGAGAAGATCAGACCCCGAGTCTGTTTTCTCCAAGCCGAAGAGAGAGAGAGAAAAGAGAGGAAGAGAGTCCATCGGCGATCGCCGCCGTCGGCGGTCGCTAGCCAACTCTAGCTCTCCCGCCTCCCCCATACGATGCCGCCATCGTCGCAAGGTGGGGGAAAACTCGCAAACGGCGGTCGATCCCTTGACCGACGGCGACCGGAGCCACGAGGGCTCCAACGGTGACTGCCCACGGCACGAGGCCAACGGCAAGGTGCTTCCAGAGGTAGCGGCTGCGACTCGAAGCCGCCGTCCGACCAGATTTGCCGATGAAGCCGAAAAGCCCCCAATATTTAGGTATTTTCACTAAACCCTATTAAACTTTAATTAAAATTTATTCTGGGAGAGGGCTTACCAACGAGTCGCGTGGTGGTCTCCGATGGCTCCGGCGGCGCTCCGGCGGGCCGATCCCACAACGACGACTTCGACGATAAGGAAGAAGAAAGCGAAAGAGGGGAGGAAGAAGAGAGAGAAGAGAGCTCAGATGGTTAAACAGAGATTAGGATTTTAATTTATAGATTAGAAGAGAAATCTAGACCTAATCCGATCCGGATTAGGCGTGATTTCTCTCTCTGCACCTCGTTGCGTGCTGGAGAGGGAAAGGGGAGGGGCTGCACGTGCACACTCCTCTCTCAACCCCTAAATTTTTATTATTTATATATATATATATATATATATATTTTTTTTTTGATTCTGGTTCTAACACCCAGCAATGGCCATGACGTCGTCTTCCCCACCCGTGGTGGAAGCTAGGGTCAGTGGCAATATAGGCGCTCCCAGCCTAAACGGCCATGTCCAATCCCTTCCATTGGACCCCCGCACCTGAGCCAAGTCGATGATAAGCACAAAAAACCGGAAGATCGCCGTCTACGTCCATTCTTGCTGCAATGAAACCGCAACTCGTGGCCACAGGTCCGACATTCCAGCGACCACTGACAGCCATGATCAGCTTCCACTAGCCGACTACAAGCTCATGATGGCCACCACAGCCGTCGGAGACCGCCCCATGGCCTAACCCGATGGCTACACTTCTGGCGATATCGCTCAAGCCAAGCCGCGTCAGGGTGGCTTCGTCAGGGGTCTTCACCATCTCTGCTCCACTGCAGTTGGGCCACGACTACCAACCACCGCCACTGAAGGCCACTAGGCCCGCCGACAAAGCCATAATGGCCGCCTCTACTGCAACCTAAGCCCGAGCTCGATAATTGGCTTCCACCACCGCTCCACCATAGCAAGGACCTCCTAAAGGTTGATTGCCTGTGGCCCACTACCTAACCCATCAGCCTCCAACGCCCATGCAGCCCACAGCGAAGCCCCTAGGCTGAAAAATAATTTCAGCCCTAAGGGTTGGGGTTTTAGCTATTGAGTGGGAGAGATGAAGTGCACATATCTTAAGGCGTGCTGAATTTTTGCAATTCAGTTTGACCAACTTGTGCGAACCAGTTGGGAACCAATATGCACGACTTGTGGCTTAAGTGCGAGCCCAAGGATAACTAGTGAAACAACCCGATGGATCCACATCAACTGACTGAGCCAAACTTGCATATAGACCGGTGGGCCTACAAGCACAATAGAGCCAGAATATTCAACTAGCGTACTAGTCACCTTGAGGACAAGGTGTCGAAAGCATGGTGGATTATTATGATTCTACTAAATTGATTTTCAGATACAACTATTTTAGAGTCTCACCTTAATTCAATTGTTTTCTTTCATTGTAAAGCCTGTAAAGTAGTAAGTTCGTTATCTTGCTAACTTATGCAACTTTACATATCCATCTTTTTTTTCGATATAATGGTTTGAAATATTTCTCCAGTTATCAAGCATCCTTGTTGTCTCTATATTTTCTTAACTTATCATCTAACCCGTTTTCTAGCTGTATGAGCTCAATAGAAGTAGAGCACAGCTAAAAGATGAGAAAGCTTCAAAAGAATCGACAATTTTACAACTAACTACAAAGTTAATATCAATTATCAACCCTCTCAAAATCGTGCCAAATTACCAGCCAAAGCATAATTAGACCTCAGAAGAATTTGCCATAAAGCAAGGCCATTTGATGGTCGAGAAGTTAGATGTCAGAGAAAATGAGAAATTTTGATTTTAGGGAATCGTCCTTCATGTTTGAGGCATAATTAATGCAAAAGGACAAATGATCTGTCACCTAGTTTCATTTGTTCTGCAACAACTTTTACCCTATCTAACCTAATTTCTAGCATGTCTATACCCTATCTTTTGTATGCCTTGTCTATTTAGTTATACTTTTGAGGATTCATGCATCTCAATGGACAAATTATAAAGGGTTAAATAGATATACCCACTATACATTAGACCAAAATCACTTTGTCCTCCTGAACTTTATTTTGTATCGCTATAACTCTCTGCACTTTTAACTAAATTGTAAATACAAACTCCGTTAAAAGTAAAAACTAAAGAAGAAAATAAGGAAAGAATTATGTACATACCATACATGGAAGTCCACTACTACCAAGTTCTGGCCATGTTGGTACCCGTCCATCTCTTACTGGAGCCCTCAAAGGCCAAGAGCGCCCAAACATTCTTTTCCGGACAGGTAGAGGCCTGTCAGTTTCACCTAGTCTTCTGAAGCTTGAAGGTAACCTACTATTATCAGAGTCATCAGACACAACTTCTCTGACCTTTGGACTATGGTAGCAGGGTTCGAGGATGTCATAAATATTTAGATTATCAAGTTCCTGAATATGCATAAAACTTCAGATATCAAAGAAAAAGTTTACTCGTCAATAGAATATGATGGGATAAAAAGAAAATCTTACCCAGTCTATCATTTACTGGATTCAAGAAGCTTCCTTGGCAGGCAGTGTTAACCTCCTAAAATTGATAGCATAGATTCATGTCAGAAAGGGCTGAGAAGATCCCAGACTTTTTCAATCCATTAATTGTTTTCAAAAGGAATATTGCATTACTGTAGCAAGGAGAGAATCAGGCAACTCTAAATCACTAGACAGATGCTAAGATGGTATTGCTGAATGTTGTTTCTACTATTTCTACGACAGCAAACAAATTAACTCATACATTTGCAGAATTCATATGACTGCTCAATCACATATCATACCTGAAACAAATCATTTGATATTAGACCCATTCCATGAGCAAATGGCACATATGAACCACCATCGAACCCTATATCTGTGGCTCCATTTCCAACCATATAGCCCTGATTAGGATGAAAAATTGTAAACAACACATTAGAAAAATAAATTCCCTATGAATAGTATAACTATTCCATGTCCATCAAAATTTGGAAATAAAATTATGTATCAATAGAATCTAACCCTTGAAATTAAGAGTAGGTATGTGTATCAGAGGCAGTCTTGTAATTTGATACATTATTTGAGTATGATAATCCAACACCAGCGGGAGAATCCAAATAGATCATATTAGAAACCTGAATTGGTGTGATTGTCAATGTGCTCGTTATGCAAATGAAATCAGTAGCTAGCGGTAAACACTGCGAGAAAGATTACCTTAGACCAGCTATATGGATTGAGATGCAGCAGTGGTGACTTCCAGGTTTTCCTCCAGATTCAAAATTGAATGGACCTAGTATATGGTATAAACAAACGCTCAGAAATTCGTGAGATTCACGTTCTTCAGTACTAGATTTTGTCAATATTAAGCTTAAAATTAGGTAACTATATTTGTAAGTTCATATCGTTAGAATATACAATGTGGAAAGGAAAACACCAGAACAGGATCAAATACATACATCCAAACAACTAATAAATGGTGGTAAAAGCCAAAATTTTACCTTTCTAAAAATTAAAGCCAAAATGTTCCAATGAAAACCCAATTCAGAAAATCTATCCTCAACCATTACCATGCTCGTAAACAAACCCACCAGAGCTTGAACAGCCAGGGCCCCCATTCAACCACAGGACAACAGAGTCTGTTTCTGGGTTAGTCTCCGATTCCACGAAGTAGTAGAAGAGATTCCTCCCACGGTCCTCATCCACCGTAATGTACCTGTACCAACAAAACCGCAAAAAGAATACTTACCAAGATCAAAAGAACATACTTACCAAGATCAAAAGATGAACAAAAGCAACATAGTGAGGGAAAAAATAAAAAAAAGAGATTTTTACCCAGCATAGTGCTTGGGTGGGAATATCCCATCAAACCCAGGAAGATGGGTGACTAAAGCATCCTGGGGAGCAGCTAAGGTTGCTGGAACAGTGAGGAGAAGTAGAGAGACGATGATGAGACTGGCCATTGTTGGGTTTGGAATTGAAGTCTCGAGCGGAGAGATGGAGACAGCACCGCAGGCAGAAAGCAGAGTTTTTGAATATTTTAAGTAGTTTATGCCTAAAATCATCTTCACAATGTAATTTCAAATCAGTCACGAAACCGTTTTGATTCTCCGTCTAAATTAACGGCGTGCGGCCAAATAATTAAAGTACCCTGTCCGATTTGTTACTCAAAATTAATAGGGTTTTAATTTTTAGGCAACTTTATCGTCTCCCTAACTAGAGTTTTTGAGATTGGGAAGAGAGATATATAGAAAAGAAAGTAAGAGAAAAAAATTAGGTATCAAAAAATTAAAAAGAAATAATTATATAAGAGGGGAAGGGCATTTTTGTCAATAAAAAATTAAAAAAGGAGAGAAGTGAGCGCGCTATTCAATTTTTGAAATTATTTGAGACATAAATTTAGACAAAAAATCTAATAATATCACTTTAGTTGTCTAGTTTGAGACTTTTGAAGTAAATGAGAGGAAAATGTATTTAACTTTTTTTTCTACCAAACTATCACTCTAAATATTTTTATTCACATGTTTAATATATTTTAAATTTTATATATGAAACTGTGTGTGTTTTTAAACGGTTGATTCAGTCAACGACTTCCAAATATTAAGAAACTTGTATGAAAATTTTAAATCCTCTAAAATATTTGCTTTAAAGAGAAATTTATATAGAAATATCTTTTCAATTTGGTGACTTGTCAAATATAAGTTACTTGCAAGGTCAACTACTTATGTAGAAATTTCTCTTACACATCTAGGCAATGTTTTTAGATAATTTAAAATTTCTATATAAGTTGCTGATCCAACTAACCAATGACTTATATTTGAAGTTGTTGACTAGGTTAACAGTTTCCAAACACACCTAACTGTATTTTAAGTTTCGGAATAAACTTGCATCTAACCTAAACAGTAACAGTAAACCTAAATAATAAATATAAACCTAAACATAAACATAATAGTAATCTAAACCTTCAACCTAAATAGTAACATAAACCTAAAGATAAGCATTTGACATAAAGTAAACATATTTACAGTAAACATGTAACTATATTTTTCAGATTGCACGTAACCTAAAACCTAAACCTAACAATAAACAATAACAATAACTTGAACCTTCATCCTATACAATAGCATACACGTAAAAATAAATAGTAGTAACACTAAACCTCAAACCTAAATAGTAACATAAACATAAATAGTAAACACAAATAATAAACTTGTAACCTAAACATAAACAGTAACAGCAAACTATATATCATAGTACTAAACAAAGTACTTACAATAGTAAACTTATAATAATGAATAGTAAAGAGTGAATATACAGTTTTTGTTTATCACTAATAAAACACCACCCTTTCTTTTCAGGTTCTCAGATTAGCGAGATTAGATTCTCTAAAAATCAAGTCCAATTATCTTTACAGTCTGCCTCAATGATTATAACTGCAATAAGAAATATTATTTCCATCACCAACTGCATGAAGAAAATGACTATCATAAGGTTCTTTTACATGACATGCATTAATACCTATTATGAACAGCCATAAATAAAATTATTTATTTGTGCAACATATAATACAAACAATCTCTAGAACATAGTAACATTTTCCAAGATACACCTTCAACATTCAATATTGCAACACTGCCGTGATTCTTTGATCTTATTATTCACAATAATATCTCAATCTCATATATTTATAGAATGATCTCTTTCAGTAAATTTAATGCCTTTCTACTAGCCCTACATACTTATTTAGCATAAAGATCCAACATCCAATCCCTTATAATTGTTCTCTTAATAGACCTAACATTTCATCCCGAGTTAGTTTGTCCAAATATTTATTTGAAAGCCAAGTAATTATGATATTATGATTCTTGAGTTAAAAGACTCATCATATATAGTGGCATGAATATCTTCTTCATCACAAGCAACTAAAGTTGTAATAGTTCGAGTTAAGGGCTCTTCTATGTTAATAGCACTATTAACAAAGTATATATCAATAGTTTGTGAATATGTAGTTGTACTAACATATGACGAACATCTTTATCCACTAAACCTTCATCATCCAATGATGTCCGAAGCATTAGATAATATATTCTACAAATAGGTGGCTAACTAAATTGATATGTTATATCTAAAAATTTAATAACATACATTTTATCTAGGTCCACAAAAGAATAAGTTATCTCCCCACCCATGTAGCATTTCTTAGGATCATGCAACATCTTATACCCCATAAAAAATCTCAGGTTCCGCCTGCAATCAGCCATCTACCATGCAAATAATAACAAAATAAACTATCTGAATTGCATTACATGGAACTATATAACATATGGATTAGAACATCTATCGGCCAAAGAGGAGTATAAATTAAAGATATAGTATAACATGGGATCCATTGCTATAAGGGACCACAATGCCAGGGTTTGCCATAGGGGTGGCAAAATTTGACCGGACCTAATAATCTGACACGATAACCTGGCTCGTAATTTATAATAACCCGAAAAAAATTAAAAATTAAAATTTGGGCACGACATGGTCGGCCTCGTGCCCATGCAAGGACACCCAAGAGGCTTGGCGCTGCATGGGGGCGCTATGTGTTGCAAGCCTGGCTAGCTAGTTGTGGCGGGCCCCACCCTACCTTCACCACCAGTCTCCCCCCCCCCACCGCCTTTATTTCTTCCGTCCTTTTTATTTTTTTCTCTCTCTCACTCTCTCTCTCTCTCTTCCCACTTCTTGCCAATGTCGGCCTACCGCCATCGTCGCTAAGGTGAGCCTCTCTCATTGTTTATTTTCTCTCTCTCTCTCTCTCTCTCTCTCTATATATATATATATATATCACTCTCTCTAGTGGTCTTAGGCCCGCCGAACCCGAGCCGCCGGTGAGAGGCCGACCGCTAGCTGGCCAACAGCAACCGAGCCCCTCCCCACAGGCCCGGCTTTCCCTCCCTCCCCTCCTCTTTCTCTTCTTTTTTCTTCTTCCTTCCTTTCTTTCTTCCTTCTTTCTTTTTCTCCTTCCTTTCTTCTTCTTCCTTCTCGGTTCCTCCTCCTCTTACAGCAACAATGCTGGCTCGACCCAGCACTATAGCAAAGAGGATTTTTATTTCTATTAATTATATAATTTATTTTTCTAATGTTAGGTAAATTAGTTTATTTAGATAATTAATTATTTTGGTAATTTACACTCACTAGTATAATTTTTAGCTAAGTATTTTTAGTATAATTAATTTATTAGTTCTAATTATAAATATTTGCATATAAATTTTATTTATGGTTTAGTTATTATTTATTAGATTAACACATGTAGCCTTATTGGTAATAATATTATATTTGTATTCTATTTTATAATTAACTACTTTTAGCATCTTATTATTGTCTATTACTTTGTATAAAATGAAATACTAAGCTTTGCATATTATTTTTGTATAATAGGATAATGGCTATTTGTCATATAATTTATGATTAATTAAATAAGAGTAAGTATCAGAAAATAATTATTAATAAGAGTATATTTATAATTATAATTTTATAAATCATATATATGGTTTGTCATTAATTATATACAAAAAGAGATAAATTACTATATTACTTACCCTATATTTAGCAAATAAGGATTCTTATTAATAAATATAAATTATGGTATTAGCATATTAATATTATCATAATTAAATTTATCCTATGAATCAAATTAATTTTTAAACTTAATAAATTATCATATTTTTACTCGAATGGATTATGATCGGATAAATGACTAATATCATACTACTTAAATATTTTTAGATGTCGAACCCCTTATTTGAGACCCCGGGGACCTTACTAACGATGAACAACAGTTAATTGATGGACATGAGGGATATGTGTGCTGGGTCTTCTGATCAGATGGTAAGTAGTCTTATCCCTTAGACGTCTTTCTCAAATTAGGATATATTATATAATTATGTATAGGTATGTTTTACCCTTCAGCATAATTATATGATCTTATCTAGAGATAATTTCAATCTAGTATATTTTATCATTCATGTGATTAAACTGATCTTAGATATACGTATGCAGATTATATATAGAGATTGTTAGAAATGACTATACTATTATGATTTTATGTCGAGATAATCTATAGCATAAATATGTATATGATAGACTAATATGAGTATGTATGTGATACATATACATTAGATATTTCATCACATCATATATTTCTTTTGACTCATCTTCCATCTAAATTTCTAATATGCATGACTTGTTATAGTACTGGATAAAATGCATATGATCTATCATCTAAAAGGAAAGTATAAAATTTGATTAAGAGAATAGTTGATAGAAAGCGTGAGAATACCCGAGTGGGCGTAAAGGTTAGGATATGATTGGTGGATGATTGATCGCTTGACATAGTTGTGATCCTGTGGCCTTACGTCCGAGGTCATTAGTTTTTATGCATAGTAAGCACTCAAACACATGTCGTTTATCAAGGCATATGTGGTAAGTTATCCTCACGTATTTCTATCAACTAGAAGGGTGTCTAGTCTAGATAGATGTTGATACCCTTAGCGAATGGCAGTGTATGATTATATTTGAGGTACTCTTTGTGGATGACAAAGTATGTTTTAAGCCTTCGGCCTTCGAGCATGATGTTGAGATCGGGTATTGGGTGGTGCTGACTATGCATAGTAATCTAGTATGATAATACTATACCAAGATATCGATGATAATCGTCTTGAGAAATGCATATGATTTTATTATCATATGATATACTTGATTATCAAGTGGTCAATATATATCATATGTGGTTGTATTTGATATCATAGCATGGTTATAGTTAATATGCATGATATGTGTCATATTTGAGAGAGAATTATGATAATGATATGACATAGAAATTTATTTATACATTATCGAGAATTATATACTTTGATCAGTTATGTCATGATATCTATCGTCCATTTATATATTATTGGGGATACATTCTTATACTCATTCATGATATAATGTTCATATGTGATTCATATTATCTAGTACATAATTTACTCTCTATTTAACATCACTAATTCGGGGTAAGGTCTATTTACTAAGTATTTAGCTTATAACTCTCTTTATTTCTTTTCTAACTCTCCCTAAGATATGTGGTATGTGATAATGACTTTAGATATCATAAGAAAATATTTAGAGCAATGATTAGGTGAGCTATAGGTGGGAGACAGTATAGATGATAGTTTATATAGAAATTAAGTTGTACTATTATTTAATATTTGTACTCTATTATATTAGACGTTGTATAAATACATGTCAGATTATATTATACTCGTGTGTTAGTAGTTATAAGTTGTATCTTGATAGTTTGTCATGACCTACGTGGATTCTACCAGATTATTTGGTGGCCTAATATATATTATTATGGACTTGGATATTCATATGTTAATAAGTTTATTTGGTTGGCAGTATGATTTATTTTGTAATGGATTATGTGAGCATAGGGATATATCTGTGCGTGGTGGGCCTCACCCGTCCTATCGCGTGCATCGCACATGCCATGTGGGCGTGTGAGCGTGCGTGTGCCCATGCTGGGCAATGGTGTTACATAATTGGGTTTGAGTTTATAATCGGGTTCAAATCATAAACGAGTCAACCCGCCAAACCCTTTAATAAACAGGTCATGCTCGGGTTACACAACTGACTCGTTTTGACTCATTTGACTCATTTAAGTATACGGGTCGGGTCGGGTCAACCCGCCAACCCGTTTATATATATATATATCCTAACCTAACCCTCTCTCTCAAATCTCAATCTCTCCACTTCCTCGTTTCCAACCGCCTCAGCATTTCAAAATAAAAATCTCTCCTGCGCCTACCACTGCGCCTGCCACCTACCGCCTCCCACATCTCTGCCTATCGCCTCAGGCAACTCCGTTTACCGCCTCGCATATCTCCATCTCCGCCTACCATCGCATCTCCACCTCCGCCTACCATCACATCTCTGTCTCCGCCTACTGCCTTATCTCCACTCCTCGTCTCCGCTTGTCGTGACCATCTACCATGGTGCCTTCATCCTTGTCTCCACCTGCTGCGATGCCTTCGTCCCCGTCTTTGCCTACCATCGCCTCTCTGTCTTTGACCGCACTGATCTCCTCTCCATCTCCGACCGCATTGGCCACCTCTAACCTTTCCCTCCTTGTCTTCCTCGGCAGATTCGAAGCTCGTCGCCATGGGAACCAGCTACCAGCTCTTGGAGCCTTACCTCCACCATCGCTGCTTCGCCAACTTCGATGATGCCTCCCCCACCGGAAGTTGCTAAGCCAATTTGAATTATTTTTTTACTAAATGTTCCTATAATATTGTAAATCTAATAGATTTGTGTAAATATGTGATATTTTTGTTAAATGGGTGTTGTGTTAAATGGATGTATAACTAGTTAAATGGGTTGTACAAATGAGTTAAACGGGTTGACTAAAAAATATAATGTGTTTATTAAACAGGTTAAATGGGTTGTATAAAAATATAATTCATTTATTAAATGGGTCATGTTCATGTTTAGAAAAATTGACTCTTTTATTAAACGGGTCATGTTCATGTTAGTACTACTTTGACCTGACCCGAATCTAACCCGACCCAATTGCCACCCCTAGTTTGGGGGCAACGGATCCCTAACGCAAATTTAAAGTTACACACTTGCGCATAGTTGGGCACCATGACAAAAAAAACTCATGCCCTAGAAAGAATATAAAAGAAAGTAAGGGTTTTCGAGCAAGGGAACATCTACCTGACACCCTTTATTGTCTATTCTCCTTAATATCGCCTACAAATAGTCGCGAGCAACTATGTCTGTACTATCCCGAGAGTGGTTTGGGTGGAGATGTACACGAGAGAGGAGTAGAGTTTGGGGTAGAGAGAGGAGAGAGAGGAAGAGAGGAGAGAGAAGAAGAGGACAGTGCGGGGTAGGGATGTTGCTTGGAGTAGTGGAGACGAGAGAGGAGGAGAGCTAAGGGTGGGGATGTGCTCGGGATTAAAAAAAGAGGAGAGGAATAGAGGAGAGAGGAGGAAAAGGGGAGAGGATCAAGGACAACATGGGGTGGGGATGTTTTTTAGAATAACGGAGATAAGAGAGGAGGAGAGCTCAAGGTGGCATGTGCTCGGGACAGATAGAGAAGAGGAAGAGAGGAGATGTCAAATCTATAAATAAGAAAGGGGAATTAGGGCAAGAGGGCAATGAAGGAATTTCTAAAAAATCAAAATTTTTATATTAACTAAGTCACAACTATCTGGCCATTATAAGTAGAGGGGCAATTTGGTCAATTCTCCAATTTTGCCTACTACAGAAAGAGATGAGGTATTTCATAGTTCAGAGTGTTATTGTGTAACAAAAAATAGTTCAGAGAGTTATTATGGAAAAATAGTAATTATTCAGGGAAAAGGGAATCTCTAATTATTAATTACTAGGAAATTGTAGGGTATGTTATTTACAAAAATTATTACAGAGACACTTTAATTAATATAACTATCAAAGAAACTATATTTTAACCATTGCCCATGATAATGATGCGGAATAGTATTATTTATTAAGACAAACAAATAAATATAAAAAAAACTCAATTGGACCTACCAAACTAACAGTGGCAACTCGTGGCCTAAACAATTAGTTCAATGTAGGTAGATATGTTTGCTTGGTATATCTATTACCATAGATAGAGTATCTCGAGACACAGGAAGATATCGACATTTGAGGAGAGCTTATGGTAGTCCTGATATATTTTCCAAGCAAGTAAATTTTATATAATCTAGGAATAATATAAACTTTAGCATGATATTATGAATATTATTATAGTGCTATATTTTGTGGCTTGTATATTATTATTTAAGTTCATATGTTTTTTACTTTATGTGCTTGTTATAAGTTAATGAGTTGATCCATGTTCTTATAAATGATGTGTCCTAATAATTATCATATACATGGCATGACAAAGATGATGAATTTATGTATGTGACGATGAGATTATAGACATACCAGTACCTAATGATGTAGAATTAGGGTGTCATTTTGAGTTATGTGTTCTTTATTTCACTACGTGTGATGATTTGAGTTATTATGTGCTTTTTGGTTGTATGGACATATAGTTCTGGATGCTTATTGTGGTATATATTTTGCGTTGGTTATTAGATTTATAGTTTGGTAAAACATTTATAACTTTAATACTTTGTGGAAATATTAATCACTAAGTCGCATGAGCACCATATGGGTACTCCCCACGTGAGGAAACAAGTGTATTTTGAATTGATATTTCATTGTTGCAGATGGCTTGAATAGGCCATTAGAGCAGGCGAAACTAAATAATTTGATATTTGGTATAAGGATCAATATCATTGATGGACGGATCATTAATTTGCAATTAGCATGCAATATGGTAATGATACATTGGTTTTCCTTAAAGTTGGTGATAAAGAAGTGGCTATTTTGAATTTTTCTCATTTATTGTTTTGAAAATAATTTAGGGTTAAAGATAGATTTCAGTAAAAGCTCCTTGATTTATTTGGGAATTAGAGAAATTGCTAGTGAAATATCTTATCTTACCTTACCTTTGCATAACAGCTCCCGTAGAAAATAGAACTGGCTTCCTGTTATAGAAAAGGTAATAAGAAGCTAGCTGAGTGGAAAAGAAAGCTTCTTTCTTTGGGAGGGTGATTAACTTCAGCTCCATTCCAATGTGTTGTCTGTCCAATTTTGCTACACCTGAGTGTTCAAAAGTATAGCTAGTTGAGAAGTAGATATTTTTAGAAGAGTGTTTTCCCAAATCCCAAATGGTGGTGGAAAATGCTGGCTACTGATAATCAAGTGTGGACTGGTATCATTTGCTAGAGATACTATAGAAGGGTCAGAAAAAGAGAATTTCGATTCTTGTGTTCTAATAGGGTTTGACCCTTTCAGAAGATGTTCTTTAGATTGTTTTGAAATAAAGAGACTTCGTTAGGAAAACCAGAGGCTCAAAATACACCCTAATAGCACCAGGAAATACCCATCACAAGTGCGTCTCTATTCAAAATGTCGTGGAACTCAGGCATCCCTTAACCGTCCCAACAAAATGTAAAATCTATACATTTACAAAAGCATGCTAACTAATGAGGTGCATTGTTTGCAGCCCGATAGACATGATGAATTTTAAATTTTATGAAGGTAAAGCTCAGTTTGTAACAATCATCCGTAACACTTTTAAGTCTCCATGAACAAATCTTCTGCTTAAACAGATAAACCAACATCTGAGAGTCAGCTTTGAACACTACATCTTGTAAGCCAATCTCCTTAGCTCTTACCATGGTTTCTCTCAGCCGCCCAAGCTTCTGAAATAGTGATTCAATGCCAGCGTAAGGTCCTCCATCTACAGTCAAAACATAAGCATTAGAATCTCTGATAATCCACCCCCTACCACTTTTCTTGGTTCTAAGATCAAAAACATCATCAATATTAATCGTAATTGATCAGCGTGCCATCTACTTTCATTAGAAGTATTAGCAGGCATAGACTTTATTTTATCCAGATTATGAAAATAATCAACCGTCATCATTAATATATTTCTCCAAAACTGATTAAAAAAATTATTTAATTCTTTAAACAAATGAGCATTATGGATTTTTCATAATTGTCATGGGAAATTTGCAATGGTAGCAAAAATAAAATCATTTTACGTGCTATCTTGAGTATCTTTTTCCTTAATCATATCTCTTAAAAGCCAATCCCCATTAAAGGAGAACCAAAATCCCAAGACAATCATAGAGAGATCCCAAAAATGTCGTGTAATCTCACAATCAATAAAAATATGTTCAACAGTTTCCGCATCCAAAACACACATGTTACATCTGCAGTCCACTATAGAATGCCAATTTTAAAGAGTCTATCTTTAAATCATTTAAAGCATTTCAAGGTAAGGAATCCCATACCAAATGATAACACTTTTCATTGAAATATATTATCTAGAGCACAATTAGGGATGAATTGGTTTAACTAGCTACTCATACTTGTTATTGGTCCCTATGCTCATGTACGTATGCTTATAATTTCAAACACACATGTTATTATAAAAAATCTATGCATTTTACACTTCTGTCACCCTAAAATATCACTTATTTCTAAATTTGGGAGATTACAAACATCACAAAAGGTGAAGAAAAAATAAGTAACAAAAATGGCAAATACTTGACAACTTTAACAGAAGGTTGGTCATACCATTATAGTTAGACGGGCAAACTAATGGGTGTATATAAGTCAAAACTACAAAGATCAAAGTGCCACAAATGAATGAGTAGGGGGCACTTAAATTTTGGAAAAACTACAAGGAAATAAAATAAGATTTCTCATTTATGACCAGAACCTAATTATTTTAAATGCAAACCCCTTTAAAGCCTTTGTAAAAAATTTATTAACAAAATTAACATATAAAAGTATGTACATACTTACGTATTTGGAGAGTAAATACATCAGGCACCTTATTTAAAACACAAAGATCAAGAGCACTTGCCTAATAGGAGGCCAGCACAAAAGGAGCAAGGAGGATAACTAGTTCCTTTGGGATTTGAATTTTTTTACATAATTTCTTACCATTATGATTACTCAATGTTCAAGAATTTCACTCGATACACTCAGTTAAGCTGTATAAGGAAGTTATATGCTCCCTCTGAAGTCAGATCTAACTTTCTTCTAATATCCAAAAGAATTATCAGAAGCAATAGCCATCAACAATTTTTTTTTCCAAATCCACTTTCCAAATTATTACGCTAATAAATAATAACAAATAATAATAATGTACAAGCACAAGCCAACCAGAACGAATACAAGCTCAGTCAATCAAACATAATCTTGTGCACAAAGGATGATTTAAATATCCAGGTTGTATACTAACCAAAATATACAAAACCATAAGCACTAATAAAAAATATTCGCACTTCAATTAGGCTACTAATAATGGATGTAATCTTACCAAGTCGCCGTAGACGATACTCTTAGATTGCCTTTCCTTAGGCGAATCCTCCTCGCCGACCCTGCGCAATCATAAAGAAGTCAAAATCGATTTCGACCTAAGACCGGATTGGAGGCTAAATAAATCGTCCTCCGACTTGAATTAGAGCAAGAATTAGAATTGGAATTAGGATTTCTCACCGCCACTCTTACATTAACAAGATGACCCGCTCCTCCTTGGCACGACTCTCGACTGTCGACTCCTCTGCAATGGCAACGACTATGGTGAAGAAGACGAAGGGTCGTCGGAAGATTGAGATGAAGCGGATAGAAGACTACGGCTCCCGACACGTGTGTTTCTCCAAACGCCGCAAGGGTCTCTTTAGGAAGGCAAGCGAGATCAGTACGCTCTGCGGCGTCGACGTCTGCGTCGTGGTCTTCACCCCGTCCGGGAAACCCTCCTTCTTCGGAGTTCCCTCCGTCGGCGCCGTCATCGACCGGTTCCTCGGCGGCGGTGAAGGCGGTGGAGAAGTGCACGACGACGACGGCGCGGTAGCGGAGATGAAGGCAGAGGATGAGGAGAAGGAGAAGAGAGATGCGGTGGAGGAGAAGTTTTGGTGGGAGGCGGATTTGGATGGTCTAGGGATGGACGAGCTGATGGAAATGGAGAGAGCGCTCGAAGAGCTCAAGGCCAATTTAGTTAGTAGAGTGAGTGAGTGAGATGTATTTTCTTCTTTCAACAAAAATAAATAAATAAATATTATTCTTATAGTTTGGACTATTTAAATTGAATTTCTTGTGAATTTTCAAACCTTTGTTAATATTTCTGTTAAGAAATAATTTCATACTCTAAATTATTCTTTTATGAGTTCTTTGCACAGAAAACTCACTTGAATTTTGATTTGGCGAGACAGGAACTTTTCCAATTTCCCTTGTATTTGAGATTTTTTTTCTCTTAATTTTCTTCCAATTTTTTCATTTTTATCGTTTAGTGTTTCGTTAAATATTGACGGGACACTATGACAGAGAAAAGACTCGGTACTTTTCATCATTATCATCATCTTCTTTTCTTCTTCTTCTACTTGATATGTTTCTAGTAATTCTTTCTTCTTTTTCTTTCTTTTTATTATTCTACTTCATATGTTCTTGGTAATTCTTTTTCTTCTTTTTCTTCTTATGCTCCTCCTTTTTCTATCTCTTAATATTTTTTTTCTATACAAGTTTCTCTAACTCTTTTTAATTAATAAAAATAAAAGATTAATTAGAGATAGTTATGATATAATTAAAATTAGTTAAATAATCAAAAACATAACTCTACGTGATTATTATTTTTTCTATGTTTAAATTTTAATGGTGAAATTTGTAAATTATGTAGTATATGAAAAGTGTATCAAGGAAAAAACAATAAAAGTTGTTATTATATATGAAAACATTGTTAACATATTTCTTATTCTTTTTTTTTTTTGTTCCTTCTTCTTTTACTTCTTCTTTTATTTCTTAATCGTTTTTTTCCTATACAAGTCTATTTATTCACTCTTTAATTAATAAAATAAGAATTAATTAGAAATAGTGAAGAGATAATTATGATAAAGTAAGAGACTAATCCTAATTATTTCACCACTATCTCTAATTAATATATTACTTTATTAATTAAAAAGGGATTAGAGAGACATGTATAAAAAAGAGAGAATGATTAAAAGATAGAAAAAGAAAACGTAATAAAGAAGAAGAAAATGGTACGGGTCATATAATTTTCATACTTAAACTATAAAATTCTAATTTAGTGTTGTTTTAGAAAACCATTCAAAAGATAATCATTTGTTTTTCAAATATTATGAAACTAATTAGATAAAATTGGTGACATTATGATCTATAATTTTTGTATTTAGAGTTTTTTCACATTAGGAATCTATTTGCGATAGAATGAATAATTCCTAGTTTAAGTACGAACTTCTAATTATAATTCATAAGTTTTTTTAAGTAGATAATGTAATTTATTTGCAATATAATTTAATTTTTTTGAAACATTGATTAAAGATTTTTTATTTTAATTTATTTTAATTATCTCACCACTATCTCTAATTAGTTTCTTACTATATTAATTAAAAAGCGATTAGAGAGACTTGTATAAAAAAAAAAGAATGATTAAGAGATAGAAGAAGAACAAGAAGAAACAATAATAAAGAAGAAGAATAATAAAAATATTAAGAAGAAGAAGAAAAGGGTACGGGTTACAAGGTTTTTGTACTTAAACTATAAAATTTAAATTTAGCGCAGTTTTGATAAAAAATTTATCATTTGATATCCAAATATTATAAAACTAATTTGATAAAATAGATGATATCATGATTTATAATTTTTGTATTCAAAGTTTATTCAGATTATAAATCTATCTATGTCGAAATGAATAATTTCTAGTTTAAGAACGAAATTCTATATTACGATTTACATAGAAATAAATAAAAATCATGTAGAGTCACGTCTTTTATTATTTAATTAATCCTAATTATTTCACTACTATCTTTAATTAATTTTTTACTTTATTAATTAAATAGCAGTTATAGAGACTTGTATAGAAAAAAAAGAGTCATTAAGGAATGGATGAAGTAAAAAAAGAAAAATATAATATAATAATAACTTTCATTGATTTTTAACAAATATTACAGAATTTACGTACTTCATCATTATAATTTACATAGAAATAAATAATAATTATATAGAATCATACTTTTAGTTATTTAACTAAATTATAATCATCTCATCACTATTTTCAATTAATCTCTTACTTTATTAATTAAAGATGATTAGATAGACTTGTATAGAATTTTAAAAAGAAGAGAACAATTAAGGGATAGAAGAAGAAGAATAAAAAAAAAAAATTCAAAAATTGTTAAAATATTTTCTTATTTTCCTTCTACTTCTTTTCTATTATTGTTTCTTCTTCTTGTTTTTGTTCTTGTTCTTTTTCTTCTCCTTCTCCTCCTCCACCTCTCCTCCTTTTCTTCTCTTTCTTCTCCTCTTCTCCTTCTCCTTCTTCTCTTTCCTCTTCTATCTCTTAATCATTCTTTTTCTTTATCTATACAAGTTTTTCTAATAGCTTTTTAATTAATAAAGTAAGAGACTAATCGGAGATAGTGGTGAGATTATTATAACTAATTAAATAATCAAAAGTATGACTCTACGTGATTATTATTTGTTGATATATCAATTGTAATAGTGAAGTATATAAGTTCTACAATATATAGAAAAAACAACAAAACTTTTTTAAAAATCAATGAAAATTATTATTATATTTGCGAAAGTTATTAATAATTTTTTATAAGTTCTACAATGTATAGAAAAACAATAAATTTTTTTAAAAATCAATGAAAATTATTATTATATTTGCGAAAGTTATAAATAATTTTCTCCTATTATTAATATCACTTAATCATTCCTTCCTTTTTCTGTACAAGTTTATCTAATCATTTTTTAATTAATAAAGTAAGAGATTAAGTAGAGATAGTGGTGAGATAATTATGATTGATTAAATAATCAAAAACATGATTCTGCATAATTATTATTTATTTATTTGTAAATTTTAATGGCAAAGTATATAAATTCTGCAATGTATAGAAAAAATAATGAAAGTTGTTAAAAATAAATGAAAGTTATTATTATATTTACTGAATTTGTTAATATGTAATTCTTTTCTTTCTTCTTCTTCTATGCTTTAATTATTCTCTCTTCTTTTTCTATACAAGTCTCTCTAATCACTTTTTAATTAATAAAGTAAGAGATTAATTAGGGATAGTTGTGAGAATTTATATTTCGTTGTCTTTTAACAACTTTTATTTTTTTCTATACACATTTTATTATTTTTTAACAATTTCAGTGGTGAAAGTAGATTAAGAAGAAGAAAATAAAAAAAAAGCTACAACAACAAAAAAGATGAAGAAGAAACAAAAGATAATAATAAGAAGAAAACATATTAACAATTTTCGCAAATATACTAACAATTTTTGTTATTTTTTCTATACACTTTCTATACACTATAGAATTTACATATTTTACCATTACATAGTCATATTTTTGTTAGGGTTAATTACGCTAACACCCCTGAACTACATCCGGTTTTCATGGAGACCTCTTAAACATTTTTAGTTTACAATGTCACCCTTAAACTTTGGGGCAAAATGAAATGGGTAACGGTGGTGACGAAAAATGCATAATGACCAACTATACCCGTAATAAGTTAACAAAGTCATCAATTTAGCCATAACTAGCAAAATAAAACAAAATAATTAAATTATAAACCACCATCTCCTCCCGAAACCCATTGCCATTCCTTCTCCCCCGGCCTCCTCGCTGGTGCACCTAGCCTTCTTGGTGGCATAGTGACTGAGGGCACCTTCATGAGCCGCGAGGCGGTGATCCTGGCTCACCGAAAGGCAAACCCGCTGCCTCATCCCTCGCCCTCGCCCTCACTGCCCTCACCTCTATCATGCTTGTCGTCACCGCCCTCACTCTCGGCCGTCGCCCTCATCACCCTCACTGCCCTCGCTGCTGTCCTCCTTGGCCACCTCCACCTCAATTTGATTGATCCACTGTGCATGATCTCCCCCACGCCGTGCCGCCATCCTCGACCACCCTCGGGCACGCTACGCTATGCCTTGCCACACTGCCCTTGCCCTCACCACCCTCTATCTTGGCTGCCCTTACCTTCACTACCCGTGGTTGCCTATGACCTCGCCCTTAGCTGTTGTAGGCGGAAGCTGCTTTGGCGCTGCCCCTCGATTTCTTAGCTGGCTCACGATCGATGCTACCGATAGTGAGGCGAGGGAAGGGCAGGAGGGGAGCATAACTAAATCTCATTTAATTACCCTAATTTAATTAAATGATTAAAATACTACTATCTCTTATTAATCTCTTATTTTTTTAAGGAATAATTCTATTTTCACCACCTAAACTATCACCCATTTTCACAATAACCCCTTGAACTTCTTTTAGTACACACTGACCCCTTAAATTATTAGAAATACCTCACCCCCTAACATTATTGATGGAATTGATAAATTAACCAAATTACCAAATTACCCATCCACTTGTAATGACAGGATAATTAAGTAGCATCACTAAAATTAAATATTTTAGTTTTTAAAATTCCTTCATTGCCCTCTATCCTAATCCCCTTTCCAAACAAAAATCCTTCTTCCCTCTCCTTTTCGAGCACATCCCACCCTAACGACACGACCCGAGGCGGTCGGTTGCGGTCTGGCATGGGTGAGGTCGGTGAAAGCCAATGGGCCGAGGGTTTCAAGTTCATGCATGAGACATGCTCGATCTTGTCTCGTTGTGCATGAAGTTAAAGCGGAGGCAGCCGAGGCTGACGGAGAAGCCACGGTCGATGACCTTGGGGTTGATAGAGGTGGAGGAGGTGATCTGGCGGCCGATGGCATCCCACTCAAGGCATTGTACATCAATGATGGTAAGCTTCTCGACATTAAGGTGATGGAAGCAAAGGTCCATCGTCGGAGACAAACTGAAGGGAAGAAGATCCCAACGCGCATCCCTCCTCCCTTCTTACATCCTCATTCACGTTGCCGCCAATGATGATTTCCTCGACATTGTGCCAATGCGAGAACCAGCGAGGTTGGCGGAGATGGGTTTCATTTCTTTCCCTCTTTGATGGCATTTTAGGTCGATTATCGCTGCTTTGTTGCAATATTGAATTGGGCATTTAGAACGTGTCGTCACCATGGATGAATTGGCCTAGGAGGGAGTCAGAGGGGAGATAGAACACGACGTCATAAGGCTTTAGCCTAGTCGGGACCTTGAGGTTGATGACGACGAGGAAGGAGGCTTTGCCTTTTCGTTGGCGGTGGCAGAAGGTCGAGGTGACATTGTTGTAGGGGCGGGAGAGGACATGGTCAAGGTAGGGAGCAAAGCAGAGTCAGTCGATTTGGGCAGGGAGGAAAAGCAATAGCCGGACGACGACTGCTGGAGGTGGAGAGGGGCGATGCCCACCCGAGAGCTCCTTAGCTATGAAAGGAGAGGAGGAGGGATATTTTTTATCAACCTAAGATTTTCTTTGAGTTGCATGTGACTTGCACATGCACATAAGTGGTAAAATTGTCATATATTTGTCATGTGATTACCGCTGGTAGCTCACAAGCTCTCCACCATCAAGAACGCGAACCAGATCGCGATAATGGACGCCAGCGTGATCGTCGAGATCGGTACGCATGATGAACTAATCAGCAAGAATGGCCAGTACTCTAGATTAGTGAAGTTTCAGAGGTTATCAAGCTATAACGATCAAGAAGCCGAACTCTTTCGGCCTTCTTCCACCGCGAGGAGCAGCGCAAGCCATCTTAGCATGACCCGAGCCAGCCCCTTGTCCTTGTCCTTCCACTCACCATTCTGCGACGAACCGCCTTGCCTCGTCTCTCATCCTGCGCCATCCTTCTCTAGGCTCCTCGCCATTAACTCGTCGGAATGGAAGCAAGGCACCATAGGCAGTGTCTCCGCTGTAATTTACGGCTCCCTGTAGCCAATCTACGCCTTGTCGATCGGCGGTATGATCGCCGCATTCTACGTCCAAGACCACGACGAGATGAAAGCAATCGCCCACCACTACGCCTTGATATTCTCATCGCTGTCGGTGGTCTCCATCCTTGTCAATCTCTTGCAACACTACAATTTTGCCTGAATAGAAATAAGTAATGAAACCCTAACAAAAGGGGTTAAGTGAGGTAAATCTGATAGTTCAGGGGGTCAATATGTATCAAAAAAAAAGTTTAAGGGTCGTTGTGAAAATGCGAGATAGTTCGGGGGCTGAAAAGAAAATTGTCCTATTTTTTAATGCAAAAAAGCCTTCAAATAGATTCCTAATCTACAAACTTTGAATAGTAAAATTATAGATCATGATGTCATTGATTTTATTTAATTTGTTTTGCCCTATTTTAGGCGTCAGATGAAAATCTTTTGTATAGTTTTCCAAAACTATGCAAAATTAGAAGAACATCCTTTCATTGCAATGTAAACTCTCTTCTTCAACTCTTTTTGTAGTTTAAGTATGAAATTCATAGTTTAAGTACAAATTTTGTAATTAAACTATGAAATTTCAGTTTTGCACAATTTTAGAAAATTATTCAAAAGATAATCAACTGATATTCAAAGATTATGAAACTAATTGGGTAAATCCATAACATAATGATCTAGAACTTTTATATTCATAATTTAAGTAAGAAATTCTAATAGTAATTCATAGTTTTTAGGTAGATACTGTAATTTATTTAGAACATATATTAAGTTCTGAACATTGATTAGAGAGTTTTTATTTATTTAAACTATCTATAATTAGTCTCTGACTATATTAATTAAAGAATGATTAGAGAAACTTGTATAGAAAAAAAAGAAGATTAAAAGAGAAAAAAAATAGCAGTAGCAAAAAAAGAAAAAGAAACAACAACAAAAAAAGAACAAGACAAAAAAGAAGAAAGAAAAACCAGCAACAACATAAGAAGAAGAAGAAGAAGAAGAAAAGAATAACTTTTGTTATTTTTTAGCAACTTTCGTTGTTTTGTCTATACACTATAGAATTTACATATTTCATCATTATAATTTACATAAAAATAAATAATAGGTATACAAAGTCATATTTTTAAATATTTAACTAATCATAATTATCTCACCACTATCTCTATTAATATCTTATTTTATTAAGTAAAGAGCAATTATAGAGACTTGTATAAAAAAAGGATTAAGAAATAGAAAAAGGAGTAGTAACAAAAGAAGAAGAAGAATAAATGTTTCAAAAACTTATGAATTATAATTAGATTCAATATTTGATCAATGTTTCAAAAAGAGAACTTAATCTGTGCTGCAAATAAATTATAATATCTACTTAAAAAACTTATGAATTATAGTTAGAATTTTGAACTTAAATATAAAATTTCATAGTTAAACTAAAAATTATTCATTCCACCATAGATAGATTCATAATATAAACAAACTCTGAATATAAAAGTTCTAGATCATGATGTCCTCGATTTTATCTAATTAATTTCATGTTTTGGATGTTAGATGATTATTTTTTTCATATTTTCCAAAATATGTAGAATTGAAATTCTGTATTTAAGTACGAAATTTTGACTGTAATTCATAATTTCATACTTAAACTAGAAATTATTTGTTTCGCCATAGATAAATTTCTAATCTGAAGAAACTCTGAATGCAAAATTTGTAGATCATTGTGTCATCGATTTTATCTAATTTATTTCATAATATTTGGACGTTAAATGATTATCTTCTGAATAGTTTTCTAAAACTGCCCTAAAATAGAATTTTGTAGTTTAAGTATGAAAATTATGTGACATGTATCCTTTTCTTCTTATTTTTATGCTATTGCTTCTTCTTTTTATTGTTAAATTTTTTTTTGTCTTTTAATCTTTCTCTTTATTTCTACACAAGTCTCTTGATACACTTAGTTAGGATCTTTTTTTATTGCATTAGTTGTTCATTTTCATTAAAATAAAATTCCTGTAGGTCGCGTTCGAACACAGGAGGGGTCACGTTCAAATGCCCTTGCGAACGCCTGCACCAAGTTCGGAAATACAGAGAACGCGAAAAGTGCATTCAAACGCGGTCGGGCGAGTTCAAATGCCTGCATCGCGGTCGCACATACAGAGAACGTCTTTTGTGCATTCGAATGCGATCGGCGGGAATCCTCTAGAATTAGGGTTACTTATTATTTTAGGACTTGTTGGCTAGCCTTTATATATATGTGGATGGCAGCCAAATTCATAATTCTATTAGAATATTAATTTCTTGCCTCTCTATCATCTATCTATCCGAATCTTCCTCCTTCCTCTTTACCATCCTCCCATCTCTACTGTTGGCAAGATTTCTTCTAACTTCTAATCTCCCTCGATTGCGAGCCACCCCTCTTCTTTGGGATCTCGACCACTTCATTCCCTTCGTCTATATTCCTTAACCACATCCACCATCCACCTTCATCTCCATACCTATCCATAACATCTCGACCACTTCGTTCCCTTCGTCTATATTCCTTAACCACATCCACCATCCACCTTCATCTCCATACCCATCCATAACCCTAACATCCACTCCACCCGTCACCACCACCATCACCCACGTTATTCTGTATTTTCGTCTCTGTTACAGTTTGAATCTGTTAAAGGATGTAAATACAAAAGTTGTAGATAAGGAAGTTATAAATCTAATACACTTAGTTTCGTAATTTTTTGATTATAGGAGAATATTTGACAAATATTTTCCACGGTTGTGCGAACTACTTCCTACAATAAATTCATATCTTAAGGAATTATTCCGTAGCCGACCTTTTAGTACAAGAACCCATCATCTCTCTAGTCGCTCTTTAATTAATAAAGCAAGAGATTAATCAGAGATAGTGATGATAATTATGAGTAATTCTTACTTTATCATAATTATCTCACCACTATCTTTGATTAATTTCTTACTTTATTAATTAAATAGTGATTAAATAGACTTGTATAGGAAAAAAAGAGAACGATTAACGGATAGAAGAATAAGAAACATGAAGAAAAGGAAGAAGAAGAAAAACATATTAACAATTTTCGTAAATATAATAACAACTTTCGTTATTTTTTTATACACTATCTGTACACTGTAGAATTTATATATTTCACTATTAAAATTTATATAGAAACAAATAATAATCATGTAGAGTTATATTTTTAGTTATTTATCTAATTTTAATTATATCACAACTATCACTAACTAATCTCTTATTTTATTAATTAAAGAGCAATTAGATAAACTTGTATAGAAAAAAAAAGAAAGATAAGAGATAGAAGAAGAAGAAAAAAAATTAACAACAGCATATGAAGTAGAAGATGAAGGAGAAGAAAAAGAAGATGAAAAAGAAGATAAGTACAAGACCATTTCTCTCTCTCTCTCTCTCTTTTATAGTGTCCTATCAATATTTAGTAAGGTACTAAATGACAGAAATAATAAATTTGAAAGAAAAATAAGAAAAACACGTCAAGTGCAACAGAAACTGCTAAGATCATTCGCGCACTCACCTGCAATAGAATCTCTCATTGCGGATCAAATGTGTTCATTATTTGTAATTTTGATCTGATTCGCATAAGCTTGTAAAGTTGGTTAAAGGGTTTGAAGCTACAAGCACATATAGTTCAAAAGTATCTCTTCCGGTAATTAAGTCTAGGAAATGATTTCACAACTTAGAGAGTGAACTTCTTCAAAATGGACAATTGGTTGAGCTTTGAAAAAGCTGCAAGAACGTCGGTATTTGCTTTGTTGGCATTGTAAGCTTCCAAAGTTCATGGGCAAGAAGCAGGGTATCCAAATTCACAAATACTGAACACAACTTATTTGGGTAGGAATTGAACCAGATTTGGAGGAGGAATTGAGTGTAGAATCTAAGAATGAATACAGAAGCAATGTATTTTTTTTTTTTGCTTGAATGATTTGTACATTATTAAAATAGTTTGGTATTAAATAGCCAAAAAATTCCTAATTTATAGCCTAAACAACAACACACACGATGTGTGCATTTGAATGAAGATAGCTGCTAAACTAATTCCTATAGACCATGAAATTTTTTGAACAAAACTGAGATGTATGACCAAGTAAACAGTAGACTTGGTAAATCCCCTGGAATTAAGGACCCAACTCCTTCAATCCCCATCTTAAACTAATATGTGTATCATTGTTTAGTTTACCTTATGCTAAATAGACTCTAAGTTGTGTGCAAAGCTTCTGAAATTTGTTAAGTTTTAATGGCTTCGTAAAAATGTCAGCTATTTGATCTTGTGTTCCACAATGCTCTAGCTTTATCACACCGTCATTAACCAAATCCTGCAAGAAAGGGAATTGTTGTGCTTACATCTACCATGAAACAATGAATTCTTAGATAACTTTATTGCTGAGGTGTTGTCCCACACTTTAGAACTCTTCTCATCTAGATAGCTTGACAAGCACAAGCAAGAGCTGCAAGGTATTTAGCTTTCGTTGTGAAAATGTAACAATGGCTTGCTTCTTTGAGGACCAGGCTATCACCCCGTTACTTAACAAGAATGTGTAGCCTGAGGTGCTCTTCCGCCTATCAACATCTCCTACATGGTCACTATCTGTGAACACTTTCAAATCTTTTGTACCTCAACACTTACACCATGTCCCATAATCTAGAATGCTTTTTAAGTATCTTAACACCCTCTTGGCTGCCTGATAATGTGCCTTGGTTGGTCTGGACATGAAACAACTAATAAGACACATAACAAATTGCAAATCTGGTTGAGTAGAAGTAATATACATCAGACTTCCAATTATTTGTTTATAGAGTGTTTCATCAACCTTTTCTCCCTCTTCATCACGACTCAATTTGCACCTTAGAACAATGGGATTACATACATGATTGCAGTCTTCCATTTCAAAACGTTTTAAAATGTCAATTGCATACTTATGTTGGCAAATGTGAATGTCATTAGGTGCCTGCATTACTTATATTCCAAGAAAAATTCTCATCTTTCCAAGATCAAACATGTCAAACTCTCTCTGCATTGAGTTTTTAATTCTTTCGTCAACAAAGTATCATTACCAGTATGTATAAAATCATCAACATAGATACTGACAATGAGAAATTTACCATCACTATTTCCTTTGAAGAATAATGTATGTTCATTTTGACTTCTCTAAAAGCCTTCTTTGACGAAATAGGTTTCAATACGACTAAACTAAGCCCTAGGTGTTTATTTTAGTTTGGATAGAGTGTTAAATTCATAATTATAATATTTGTTATGCCCAAATTATTAAATATTAATATTTTATTTTAACTAATAAATGTATTTTAGTTATATGTAGACCTTTGATCAATTGAATCTCATTTAATCACTAAAAATGATTAAATTTGGGCTCAAACTAGAATTAGGCTTAGCCACTACTAACCAACTGAATCTACCTCTCATCTTTCAAGTCATGCTTAAGTCAGACTATGATCTAATAATTCCTTTCTTCCTTATCTAAATCAGAATGAATCAAAATTTTTTCTTTTTTTTATCAAGCAACAAATTTTCAGCAATCAAATCTCTATCAAGTTGCAGAATTTTAGCAAAATTTTTTTACCTAATGCAACAGATTTTTATCTCTAATTCAGGCAAAATTTCAGCAATAATTGCAGTAGTAAATAAATTTCAAATTCCTATTTAAGCAGCAATTTCAGCCAAGCAAATCACCTACCTAATGCGGCAGATTTCTAACATATTTCATGCAGATTTTCACCAGATTTTATACACATATTTACCAGATTTCAAATACAATCACAGCAGATTTCTAACCGATTTGGAGCAAATTTTCATGCTCCAAAAAGTCTATAAATAGAGGGGTTGAGAGCTAGAGAAAAATATCTTTTCTTGTGTATTTTTTGTTAAGTTTTTCTTTTGAGGAGTTGTAGTTTAAAATTCAGCATTTAAACTTGTAATTGTTTCAATTCAATTGGCAACAATAGAGCACATTCGAAGAAATTTCAATCTTTGTAAGTCAGCAAAGTTCATATTATGATATTCTTTTAGCGCAATATCTTGTTTTTGGATTTAGATTTTATTTTTGAAAGAAGTATTCTGCAACTCTGTAATGCTAAATCTCATATTTATTTTTATTTAAGTTGTGTTATTAACTACTAAAATGAATTTCTAATTTTCTTAAGGTTGAGGATGAAGCTTGTTAAGAACATATTTCTTTTATTCTAAATCTCTTATGTGTTCTTAATTGATAAATATGTTTTTTCTTTCTTCTACTTTAAATTTATTGTTTAGAATTTAGATATTAGTTATTTTTCTTAAAAATGATACATCTAATGATTTAAAATTCTTACTTCATATTTTCTAAAAATGAAGGAAAAACGTAATTTTTATAAAAATTAAATTGTTCATTCAAAGATAATCTTCCGATCCACTAGTGATTGATTTCTTGGTGAATCGTAGAAAAAGAAAAGATTTATATTATCTAATAGAAATGTGTTATCTACAAGTGGATTCCAAAACCTTATTTCTCACACTTAATTAAAAAAATTTGCAAGAAGGTTTTCTTTCTTCATAAATCTCCTAAACCCATTTTTCAACTAGGTTAAAATTATTTTTAAGATTTTCAAATACTTTAAGTTTTCAAACAAGTCCTCGTGGGATCGATACCTTGTTTGCCAATCTACTCCATAGATTCGTGTACTTGCGAGTGTTACTTAATTTGTCACAACATAGAGCCTTATGAAATTTGTAAACCTTACGTTCATTGCCCTTGATCACATACTTTTTGGTTGTTCTATGTAGACATCCTCTTGCAAAGGTTCATGCAGAAATGCTAACTTGACATCAAGTTAGAAGATTTCACTATGTCCATTCGATCCACTAGTGCATACACCTCTGTGTAGTTAATTACATACTTTTGATAATACCCTTTTGCCACCAATCGAGCTTTAAATTTATCCACCTCTTCAAGTTCATTGAGTTTAGTTTTGTAAATCCATTTAATACCAATGCATTTAGCTCCCTTTGGTAACTCGGCCAACTTCCAAGTTTGATTCCTTTCAATTGCTTCCATTTCTGCATCCATGGCTATTCTTCACCTTTTGCTTCGTTTTGCTTCCTCAAAGGTCAATGGATTACATGTGTCAAACTCCAAGGATCACATTTGTCAAGCTCCAGTAGATCACATGTGTCAAGCTTAACCAAATTTAGCTCCATCATATTAGACTCATCTTCATATTATGACAATTCTTCATCAGTGACATAGTCACTAAGGTAAGGAGGTGGTCTACGTGCTTGTCCCTCCCTTGCTTCTGCAATTGTCTCTCTAGCTGCATCCAAGTCTTCCTATATGTGACCATCATTCCTATTTACACCCTCACCCTCTTCTTCTCCTTCACTTATTTCTTCATCACCCCAAACTGACTCTACACTAATTTGTTCTACATAATTCTCTCTCCAACCCTATAGCTTATTCTATTTGAAAACGACATCTTTACTTACTACAACTCTCTTAGTTCTTGGATCAATTAATCTATAGCATTTAGACTCCTCACCAACTCCCAAAAGAATACAAGATTAACTCCACTCCAAGCCTCTTGTGGTGTGATATTCTTGATTGCCGGTGTAGGGCATCTGTTGAGGACATAGAAGATCCATATTACATCTTCTTGCCAAAAGGTCTTGGGAATCTTCTTTGTAGATAGCATGGATCTCACCATCCATATTCATAATAGTCATATCTTTGTGCTCAACTACGTCATTTTGCTGTGGCATATAGGGAGTTGTTAACTGTTTCTAAATTCCAAGCTCCTTGCAATAGTTATTGAATTCATGGGAAGTGAATTCATCTCCTTGATCTGCCATTAAGCTCTTGATAATCTTTCCTATTTCTTTTTCAACTAATTTTTTAAATAACTTGAAGCAGTTAAAGGCCTCAGACTTTTCAACAAGCAAATACACCCATGCCTTATGACTAAAATCATCTATAAAGCATAGAGTGTACCTTTTACCACTATTGGATGTAGGACTAATTGGACAATAGATGTCAGAGTGTATGAGATCCAAGGCTTCTTTTGCTCTCTAAGTACTTTGTTTGGGAATGATATTCTTATGTTGCTTGTCAACCATGCAATCTATGCGGATGTTATTTGATGCTTCAAACCGTAGCAAACCTCGCACCATTTTCTTGCAAGCCTTTATAACTTACGTGACCATATCTTTCATGTCAAAGTTGAGGTAGATCTATAAAGCTTGTGTGCAAACAGTGCTTTTGGAGATGAATGAGCTTGAGCTACCACTATGAACATCCTGTTTGAACTCATTTTACTTTGAACAATTAACCCTCTTACTAGATGAAAGATTTGACATATTCCTCTTTGAATTAAGATTGTTAATTCTTTCTCTTGGAGTTGTCTTACACTTAAGAGGTTGCTCTTGAGCTCGGAGACATAATACACATCACTAATCACATAGGCATCATTATTGAATACCAATTTGACATTCCCTTTTCCGGCCACTTCCATTCTAGTGTTATTTTCAAGCTTAATTGAATGTTTGACATTTTCCTTTAAGCTTGAGAACATACCTTTGTCTCTACACATGTGATTATTGTAGCCAAAATCTAAGAACCATACATCATTCCTCCACTAATGTCATTAAAAGAAGCTCTCCATCTTCATCAAACACAGTTGACTTCCTTGTTCCACTTTAGGCATTCATATTGAAAATGTCCAAAGTTTGACACTTTATAACATTTTAGCCTTATTGAAGAAGCTTCTATCCTGACCTCGTCCTCTTCCTCTCATAGTTGTCTTTCCGCAACCTCTAGAACTCTTCATATGGCTCACTTTTAGAGCTTAATCTTCTCTTTGATCATGTCTCTAAATTTCTGCTCATGAACTACAAGGGAGCTTTGCAGTTCATCAATTGAGATTGTCACAATTGGATTCTTCTATGAATATCACAACATAAGTGAATCTTTTTGTGAGGGTTCTTAGAATCTTTTTAACCACCTTTGAATCTGGCATTTTCTCTCCATTGCTTCTCATCTCATTGGTTATTGACATAACTTTGACAAAGTACTCAAAGACATTCTCATTCTCCTTCATTTCGATACTTCAAAATCTCTTAGTTTTTTAAGGAGTGACCTTTTGATATGATCATTTCCTCCAAATTTCTTTTTCATGGAATCCCACACAATTTTTGTTGTGCGCCTATCAAGGATTTGCTCAAATGTTACCCTATCAATTGCTAGATAAAAATAATGTTTTACTTTGTGATATTTAATACTTGCATCTTCAAATTGTGCCCTCTTTGTATCAACCTCCACAATCCTTTTGCTCTCAAAAGGTTCTCCACTAGTTCACTCTGGTGGTCATAATGACCATCAAAGTGAGGAAGCTTCATCTTCTCTTCACATATCTCTGTGTATCACTCAAGAAAGCTACTACTTTTCTTTTCTCATGCCTAACCTAGCTCTAATACCAAGTGTAGAATCTAAGAATAAATACAGAAGCAACATTTTTTTTTTTTTGCTTGAATGACTTGTCCATTACTGAAATAGTTTGGCATTAAATAGCCATATAATTCCTAATATACCATCTAAAAGATAGCACACAGTGTATGCATTTGAATTGAAAACAGTTGCTAAATTAATTCCTAGAGATTAGAGATTTATTTGAACAAAACTGAGATGCATGACCAAGTAAACAACAGACTTGGTAAATCCCCTGGAATTAAGGACCCAACTCCTTCATTGAGAGCTTGGAAAGACAAATGGGGAAGGTGAGGAGAGGAGAGAAGAAAAAAAAAAATGGTGGTGAAACCCAAGTTGGCCGGCTTTGTTTTACTCTATTGTGAGGAGAGGAGCTAATAGGAAATTAACAAAAAGAAATTATATTTTATATAAATAAGTAGAAGGGTATTTCTTTCTCTCCATTTTGTTTGCTAGTAGAGTCAGAAGTTTCTAATAGTTTATTTACCAAAATAAAAATTCAATTGGGTGTATATGAAAATAAACGATAGTTTAAAAAGTCTAAGTGATAAACGAGTCCAAATTACACTTATATAGAACTTATTGACGCTCATAATAAAATTGTATGACTAAGTAACTAAACTATAGTGATAGCTTAACACTGCTTCGTTTGCTTGAGATTAAGGGAAAAATCTAGGATATCTAGTTTAGATTCTTAAATGATACCTCTAGTCTAGAGTACGGTAAATTTTTTGTAACTTAGAATAGTAATATAATAATTAGTTTTCATGTTACATAAAAATGAAAAGTGAAAATTGACTCAAATAGATTTGATTTGAGTATTCTAAATAAGTTAAAATGTTTTTATTTACTGTAGGTATATAATACATACTTGTAACGAGATAGATTGGTGGTAGGAGAGAAGATAAATTGTTGCAAAATTGGGTGAAAAAAATGGAGAGATAACTTTTGGTTTGCGGAATGAGATTATTAAATACTAGGAGAGAGAGGAGAGACGATTTTTAAAATAACTTTAATTAAAATCAAAGGTAAAATTATAATTAAGTTTATGCATGTAATAATTTGAACAATTTAATTTAAAGTAATAATTTTTTTTGAAAAAGGCCAAGCTATATTTCATTGAAACAATAAATATAATTGCCAAAATAAAAAAAAACCAGTAAGGGTAATTTCGAAACATTACCACAAAACAAACACACCAACAACTTAAGTTTTAAGACCACTAACAAAAATTTTAATACCACCATCAGTTTTAACATCACCAACCAAGTAAATTTATAAGTCCAGATGCAATAGCCATTGCTTGACTAGGAACCATTGCTGCCATCTTCTCAATCTTTATTTTCTAGGTTCACCATCACCTTGATAGTCAATTACTTTGCCCTTTTAGAAGCTTTTTCTCCCTATTTTTTGCCTAGCATAAGAACAAGGATGTTATTCTGTGATGCAAGGCCACCTAGGACTTTGAGCAATCATTAAGAATTTTTATTATTTTTTTCAACCCATATACTCCAAATCAAAGCTTCAACCCAAATATTATCTTTAAAAAAATAAAAACCTCCAATCCAAATTAAGAACCACTTGGTACTATCCTTGTTTTTCAGAATCCCCCCATCCCAAACCAATTTATCACATATTTAGGATTGTTTGTCATAGTGAACTTTCTGATCGCTTAAAAAAATTCTTTTCACTAGTCTAGCCTCTTCTTAGTAGATTATCCCTAGTCAGAATTCTATTATAACACATTAGCCATAGAAAAACTCTTACTTTTAGAGGTATCTTTAACCTCCAAATCATTACTAATCTTCTAGGAACAACTCCCCCATTCTCTATAAAAATCGATATAGAAATTTGATAGTGTATATGCCATTGTAGTAAACCATTACTTCAAAGTATCAATCTCGTTGGACATTTGAATACCGCTAGTCTCTCAATCAATGACACTAATTCCTGCTCCTCTTTCCTCAATTGTTCAGATAAATGTCTCATGTATTTTAAATTTCAAGTAGTATCATCTCATACCTCTTTTATTAAGCTAGTCGAGGGGAAACCCAACCGTCAAAGGCAATCGACATTAAGGACCATCCCCGCTAAGGTTGACGGCCAAGGCGAGGGGTTGCTCGGCAGATCCGACCATGAGGGCTCAAATGCCGAGACCAACAGCATCTCCTCCCAAAGAGGAAGCTAAAACGACTGGTCGGGTAGTTTAGCTGATTGCGACGGTGGCCGAAAATCCACTTGAAACTCGATAAGGGGAGGCTACCATGTGTAGCCTCCACCGGGGGCCAGAATGGCCCACCAAAGGAACCACCGAAAAGAAGAGGATGAGGGGGAGCTATGGGGCCTGTGCAGGGAGGCACGAGGCTGCCGGCTGGCTGGATTTTAGATGAAATCGAGAGAAGGAAAAATTGGAGGAAAACTCAAATAATTAACGAATTATAAATTAGACTTACTTGGAGAATAAAGGAGCTCCGACGCTTTGATCCAAGGGGTTGGCGATTCTGGTGGCACTTCGGCATGGCGTGAAGAAGCAGGGGAAAAAACGAGTTGTGAGCAGGGAGAAGAAAAGAAAAAAAGGAAAACGAAGGAGAGAGAAGAAGAAAAGAAGGAAGGAAAGAGAAAGAGGCGCACGTCGTACGTGCGTGCCCTAAGTCACAACGCACATGCCGGTTATGCGCGCTAATTTTTTTTGTTAAGAGGTGTTATAATTTGCATAGTTAATGCATGTCTTTTTTTTTTAACTAGATTTGGATGCGTACTTAGTGAAATTGAAAGTGTTTTTTTAATATAATCTTCTCATATAGTTTTAGGGTGAGACAATCATTTTTAATTTTATTTTGTTAAGACTAAATGAGTAAAAAGGTCCGAAAATGTTATTCAAAAATTGAAGAGCTGGCACTACCATAAATAAAAAGTTCTTTCATACAAATTGCCCAAAATTCTGTCAGAAAAACCTACATTTTATTTTTATTATCATTTACATTCCATTATATAAATAGTTATGATTAGATTCCTACATTATAATTTTAATGTCTCGAAATTATAATTTGAAACTTATTCAAATTTAAATAAGTTTTTTAAATTTATAAACTAATTTATCTAAATTGATAAACTGAGTTATCTAGATTATAAATCAATTTATTTATATTATAAATAGGTACTCGGAATTGACATGTGAACCCGATTTATGACCGGAACCAGTTATATTAAGTCCAACCCCCTTCAAATTACCACCATCACCCATTAATGAACTAGCGGATCAAATATCTAATCCGGTAATCCAGTTTCGGATGATCCGTTGGGTTAGCGGATCAGTTGGGTTTCAACTTTTAACCCGTTTAGTGGCCCAAATCCGACCCATTTCCACCTCCCAAAAGTCCAAATAGGGGTAGGGTGGTAAATGGGAGTCATCTTCTTCTGACAGAGAAATCTACATTTCTAATAAGACCAAGCGATCTCTTATCTCTTCTAAATCTCGTCACCAAAACCTTCTCCTGAGAGAAACCAAAGAGATATGGCGAGCGTCTCCGGCGTTAGTTCGAGCCTCTCTCTCCTCTCCTTCTCCTCGAAACCATCTCGCCTCTCGACTCGCCGCGTCTCCACCGTGGTGAGGAATGCGATTTCCGTGGAGAAGAAGCCCTTCACGTTGGAGAAGTCTGAAGAAATCTTCAACGCCGCTAAGGTCCCAATACCGTCTGACTCTGATATCGGTTATTTGTTATTATCTATCATTTCTTAGCTTCTCCTTTTGTGGGGTTCTCTTGATCAGCTCTTTTGTTGGGAAATTGCTTTTGTTTGATCATAATTTCGTCGAATTTTTGTAAAAATAAGATTTTTAAGCTGAATTAAGATGTCGGTCTTTCTGGTTTGGCTCAAATGTTTCATCTTTCTATGGGGATGTTCGTATTAGTCTTCTTCAGTTTCTTGGAGTTCTACATGGTTGGAATTCAAAGAAAGTATCATTTTTCGTTGTTCATTTCGGCAGTATAGTTTTGTAGTATGGAATTTTTGGATATGATGTCTGGTGATTCTTTGGGATTGCAGTTGGTTAATTGACATTGGATGTCATGAGTCAGATCTATATTTCCCTTGCTCGAGACATTTATTTTTTAGGTTAAGGAGCTACCAATTGACCATAAAGTTCAAAATCCAGGTTAATAACTTGAAAGAGCTTCATTTTGCACATCAATACATCAATAGCTTTTGTGAACAGATAAAATGATGATATTATTTACTTTTTCTCGATACAATGAGATGGCTGCAGGAGTAACCCAGTTCCAGCATTTGGTGGAACTATTATTCTGAGATGAAGTTGTATTAATTTTTTCGTCATCTCTGTTCTAACTTAGTGATTGGCAGAAAAGCAAGGATACCTGACAATTCCACTGAAAGCATCCAAAGGGTCTATTGCTTGGGAAATATAAATAATTTGTAAAGAGAAGGGATCACCTATTGTCTAGTTTTCTGGAATGTAGGATATATAAGACAAATTTCGGGAGAGGGAGGTTTGGTTCAGATGGAGGTTGCAGTCCAGATGTAAGGGGATAAGACAGGAAGGACGAAAGGGTTTACATTATGGAAGTAAACATGGTTGATATGTGGTAAAAAGGTAGGGAAAGGGAGAGATTGAAGAAACTATTTAGGTGGTGTTAGTACTTGGTACTCCCCTTGGACAGATGGCCTATTTTGATATATTTTTATCTAATCAAACCCTTTCTTCATCTTTTCTTTTCCTGATCTTACACGGGACGAAGGTGTGAGGCATCTAAAGTAATTTCCTGAGAACAATGTTAAGCTGGATGTTTTCATATTCTTTTTATTCTGGATTGGTGTATCTTTAAACTCCCTCTATGGACCTTCCTTTCTTTATTTCTTTCTTTCATCTATTTCACTACTACTATATAGTTAATCTCAACAGCCTAAAGGCCTTAAACTTTGCCAATTTGTTTTGCTTTCTGGGAGACTCTATTTATCCTTCTTCCAACACATACTTCCCACATCGTCAACTGGTTTTCTTCTTCTAAGTTATCAAGCATAGATCCTCCAGTGAAACCCAAAGACCCTAAAACAATTGTCAAATCCTATCATTCATGTCTATCTTCATACTAATTGTGAAACATCTTCTCTACAGTAATGTTATTTGCGGTCTTCGTGCGTGATTATTTCATATCATGAAATAGATTAGATAATTCAGATCTTTATTCACCATACAACTTCACTAGAGGCTTTGTGGACTTTTATCACTAAACCATGAGTACAAAGCATCATGGCTTGTGTTTGTTTATCTGTTTGCAAAAAATTTGGCATTGGACTCCAATGTGCACCTTTTACTATTTATTATGGTTTGAAGAAAGAATATAATAGGATGTCAGATTTCAGCTTTTGTGTTTTTTTTCCCTTTCTCCAGAATGAATTTCTATGAAAATGAGATATTTTCATAAGAGAGCTCTGCATCCTACTAAATAGTCCTTCAACCTTACACTCTCTCGTAGTGGATGTATGCTAACTTGCATTTTGTGTATTGGTGTGCCATTGTTTCCTTAGGGTTTCGTAGCATGTTTTATTTACTTCATTTGCTTACATTTTTGGGTGCTTGTCTATCTGAGACTATTTCAACATTCCCTCCTTATTCTAGATTAAAACTAAATAGATATAATATTTTGTCAACAATAACAAATTTATAGTGGTACTTGATCTTCAAAATAGGCTTGAAAATAATTACGAGCTAAACTTGATCATGAGCCGACTCGATCAAGTAGGCTCGATAAGGCTCGAAATATATATATATATAATTATATATAATTATATATAATACTTTCTATACTATACTATACTTATGTTATATTTTAAAATTTACTTAAGTAGATTGTTATATATTCTAATCTTATAGAGCTTAGTTCTGAATTCTGATCCAATTATATATTTTCTAAATACACAGATAATTCTATTAATTTATATTTTTGAATTAAGACTTATTTTAAGCTTGATTCAATCATTCAACTCTAAATCAAGCTTGGACAGGCTTGAATTTGGCTTGAATTGATTAATGCTTGAAATTGCTTATTGATCGGTTCCTTTAGGCTCAAGCTCGAAATTGGCCCGAATTGAAGTAATTTCAATTCAAGCTTGATCAGAGCTAGGCTCGGTCAAGCTCGATTCGATTACACCCATACTGATTAATGATAAATAAGAACTTCGATCATATTTGAACATTATAATTTGAAAATATGAAATCCTTTAGAAGCTTGAAGAAATTCAACAATTACGGACTAGCTAGTACTTTCACCAATCAATTTTCACAAGAAGTAAATTCCGTCAATTCTCCAGGAAAAAACATTAATCTTCTGTAAACCATAACGAGTTTATAGTGGTACCTGCTGATGGTGATAAATAACAGGATTTCTGACTATATTTGGAGATTTCTTGTTTTGAAAGAGAGTACCTTTAGAATTTAGTGGCTAACACGACATCCATAAATTATGCAGTAACTACCACTTTCACAAATTAGTTGGCAGAAGCAGAAGATTTAAATCAGTTCTTGAGAAACAAGACATTCAATTTGTTCAGTCTATTTATTATAAAGTTAGTTTGTAATACTGTCTTGTTTTGTCTTGTTAAAGCTTCAGTCTGATGTTAATGATACATGTAGCATTCTTAGAGATATAACGAGTTCTTTTTGAAATATTGACTGTCAAATATGTTTCTCATACTTTTGCTGATCGAAGCACTTGTTGGTTTAGGAACTGATGCCTGGTGGTGTTAATTCGCCTGTTCGTGCCTTCAAATCAGTTGGTGGACAGCCTATAGTTTTTGATTCTGTAAAGGGATCTCGGATGTGGGATGTTGATGGTAATGAGTACATTGATTATGTTGGTTCATGGGGACCTGCTATTATTGGTCATGCTGATGATAAGGTGAACCTTCCTTGTTTTATTTCACAATTTTGACAGGTTGCAGAACTTTCTTATTGAAATTGCACTATTGACAGTGTTTTATGGCACTCTGTTAAATGGCAATTTACTTATAAAACTAAGATGTTGGTTAGTTTCCTCATATAATGTGCTGAACAAGATCACCTGCACGGTTCTTTAAATCAAGTATCTTGGAATAAAAATTTCTGAACTTCAGAAATATCCTATGTTATTGAGACAAGTTAAATGAACTTCATTGAAGACATCATTATAAGATTCTGGAATAGGAAAATGTTAAATACTAGACAAACATAAAAGGATATTTCCTTCTCTTGTTGCCATTGAGATTCATGTTATAATTGATTTTAGAAAAGTTTGCCCTTTTGTATTGAATTGATATGGTTCAAACCTGCCTTTTTCACTTTAGCTAAATGAGACCCTGTATTTCTCTATAGATGTTAAATTAACTCCGTGTGTCAACTTTAACATAACATGTCCTAAGGGAAGTGTACTGAAAAGGGAATATTCCATTTATTTTGAATGGAAAAGTTTGTAGGTCAAAATTTCCCTTTTCTTCTTCTCTGAAATTCAGCCATTACGTCATCTTTTTCCTTCAAATGATTGTTGCATGTTTGGCTTTTCTCAAGGTTGATTTAAATTAGTTGAGTTCTGTTGGATCCATATATATTTGATTCCTATCAAATTAAGTTGGATATTTTTGTAGTTTCAAAGGTAGAGTAAAGTTAACCAAGGGTTAAAGTTACGGTTTAAATAAACAAGCCAGGGTGTTGTTTGAACAAGTTTTAGGGTAACATAAGGTTCAATTTTGAAAAAAATGTAAAGGTAGGTTTCAAACTAGAAGTGCAGAAAATATTTTAAAATTCAGAGATTTCAAACAAATGAACTTCAGAAATCAAAACTTGAACCTTTGTGGATCTTAATATCTGATAATTCTTGATCATGGAGAATCTTGACTTATCCAAAGAATCTTCTGTACCAAACAAATAAATACCAGGTAATATACTAACTATAGAAAGATTATGATTCCAAAATGCTAATCGAAACTTAATGAATTATCCCCAGTGATTCACGTGTACTTTCCTTTTTTTTAATTTGCTAAATCTCTGAAGAGATGAAATGTTCGCCACTTAGGGCTCACATAAAAAGTTCCACTATCAATTGATATAAAATACTATATTGATGGAAAAAGGAGCCAACACCATGTATTGTAGATCCCCCTCTTTTTTACTAATGTTTTTTATTACAAGTTTTTCCAGGGATTCAAGTGCTGCAGGTACAGCCCATGCTGGCAGCTTGTTTGCACGGACTGTGTCAAGAACTTCTTGACAAATGATAATAATATAATGGCCGTGCAACTCAAATGAAAGACACCAGAAAAAAAAAGCACACTATAAGATAAACACTGTCTAAGGCGTAAGAGAAAATCATTGCTTTTATTCGATTGTTTCAAAATGTTTTTATGGGAATATGAACAACTACCTATTTGCATATTATGTAAGTCATTGAAACCTACCTTTTATAATGAACTTTGAACAACAATATTACATTATGGAATGCACATATGTGTGCGCGCATGAAAGCAATATATATTTGTTTAGGATATGCACCAGTTACTTCCTATTAGTCTTAGTATGTATTTACACAAAGGTACAGTAATTTGCTTCCTGCGAATAATATTACTTTTCTATTGATTGCAGGTGAATGCTGCCTTGATTGAAACACTGAAGAAAGGCACTAGTTTTGGTGCTCCATGTTTGCTGGAGAATGTACTGGCTGAGATGGTGATCTCAGCTGTGCCAAGTATTGAGATGGTCCGCTTTGTTAATTCAGGAACCGAGGCATGCATGGGAGCACTCCGACTTGCCCGTGCCTTCACTGGCCGGCAAAAGGTCATCAAATTTGAAGGCTGTTACCATGGGCATGCTGATTCCTTCCTTGTTAAAGCTGGCAGTGGTGTTGCCACCCTAGGCCTTCCTGATTCCCCTGGTGTGCCTAAAGCAGCTACTTCCGATACTCTAACATCACCATATAATGACATTGAAACTGTGAAGAATTTGTTTGATGCCCACAAAGACGAGATTGCTGCTATCATTCTTGAACCAGTTGTTGGAAATTCAGGATTCATCACACCAAAACCTGAGTTCCTAACTGCAGTTCGGGAGATAACTAAACAAAATGGTGCTCTCTTAATTTTTGATGAGGTGATGACTGGGTTTCGTCTGGCTTATGGTGGGGCACAAGAGTACTTTGGCATGACCCCTGATCTGACGACATTGGGAAAGATTATAGGTGGTGGCCTTCCTGTGGGTGCTTATGGTGGGAGGAGGGAGATCATGGAAATGGTAGCTCCAGCTGGGCCAATGTACCAAGCAGGAACCCTTAGTGGCAATCCACTGGCGATGACGGCAGGAATCCACACTCTTAGGCGTTTGATGGAACCTGGTTCTTATGACTACTTGGACAAAATCACAGGTGAGCTTATTCATGGAATCTTAGATGCTGGTAAGAGATCAGGGCATGAAATTTGTGGTGGGCACATTCGTGGAATGTTTGGGTTCTTCTTCACCAATGGCCCAGTTAATAATTTTGAGGATGCAAAGAAGAGTGATACTTCCAAATTTGCAAAATTTCATAGGGGAATGTTGGAGGAAGGTGTGTATCTAGCTCCCTCGCAGTATGAAGCAGGGTTCACTAGCTTAGCACATACTTCTAAAGATATTGAGCAAACTGTTGTGGCGGCTGAGAAGGTACTTCGCCGGATATAGGATAGATTACCTAGCTGCTCAGTGTTCCAGGTCCTTTTTCTTCTGTTTAATCCCTTGTAATTTATTTTTCGATTCCTGTAACTGATTTTGTATGCATGAGAGTTGCTTGATTTTGTGCAGGAGACTTTTGTATCCTTTGTCAGGTTTTATGAAGCAATAAAATGGTCTATGATTCACATATTCCTTAGCCCCTTTCAAATGTGTAATTTGAAGGGTTTTGTTCTCGAGTGATAGAATATAAATAAATATATATGCTATGTATCAAAAGAATTTATTGTTACTAACAAATTGATTAAATTGCATGACTGGCCGAGAACTCTACAAAGAAGGCTACAATTTCTCGGGTAGAAATACTCCCATTTTAGCCGAAGGGTAGAAAGATCCCAGAGAAAATTTATGTGGATTGGGTCTTGAAGTGAAAATTTCTGGTATTATGCTCCCCTCTAAATTTTTCTACCTGGAGATGGCGAGGAGCATATCCACAACTTTGTGCAATCTGGGCGGAATGCATCTCACTAGCTAAATTCAAAAAGAATCCCATGAGGCCGGCCCAAATTGGATTGACAACTTTGAAGAGAAATGTTTTGAAATGGAGGTAGTGCAGTTGCACTTAAAGAGGATGTGCTCCATTAACGAGTTTTTAATCAAAATATTATTACAGTAAAATTTATTTCCCAAACTAGAATACTGTTCAAAGTATTTCTCAAAATAGTATAATAGGGAAAACGCTTTTTGGACAGCGACTATCTTTCGTGTAATTAGCTATGTTCCATAACTAAGTAATTGAGAAAGCGATTAATGAATCGTATGGGAAAGCAATTTACTTATGAACTGCTTTACAAGAAAGATTTATGAATCGCTTTACTTGAAAGTGATTAAGTAATTGCTTACCCAAAAGCAAGACCGACATTGTGTAAGGAACTGACCACAAATCATAATTGTGCTCTGAGCAACATGAGTCGTGTAAGGAAAGCAACTTAATAATCGTTTTTTTAGATAGTGTTTCTGATGAACACTGCGTGCCAAAAAAACTTGCAACATAATCTGAAACTTAACTTGTACAAAAAGTTGAGTCACATACCAAAAATTATAACTTAAAAATTAAATCTGAATTCAAACAAAATGGGTCAACTTTGCAACTTCACAATCCGAGTCAACTAACAACACACCTAACAATAAAAATTCAGAACTTAACAATTAATAAAACTTACCATAAAACCCAAATAATATGTAGCAAAAAATAATTTAAAAATCAAAATATATCATAACTCCCCAAATATTTACAAGAATAGAATAAAACTAAAAATAAAAAATAAGTATCATCGACTATCCTCCTAGTACATAAAACTAAAACTGTGATGATTTCTTTCTCTTGTAAACAATAATTCTTCGTGTAGATGGCTCTTACGTCAATTAGGATGTGGGGACCTCTGTCTCAGGAGCCTCTACCTCTTAGGGGATCTCAATATGAGGAGGGACCTCTAATTTCTTGTCTACTGGTTTAGAAGACTCTCGTCGTTCTCTTTCTCTACATCCCCGTCCTCGTCCCCATCCTCGTCTACCATGTTCTCTCTCTCGTGTAGATGACTCTTGCGTCAGCTCTCATGTGGTGTAGCGTCCTCGTGAGCTAGAGCTACAAAATCCTCATGAGCTAGAACTGCAACGCCCTTGTGAGCTAGATGTGCAGCAAGACGTCATGACTCATCAATCTTATTTAATGTTATAACACATTTCACACATCTTTGTCATCATAAGATATCCCTATTACTACTCCACATCTATAGTGCATTTGTACCTCTAGTATGAATATCCGTCAAAGTATGAACCTATAAGAAAATCGCAAGTCAAATATACATAATAATACAAATAATAAATTTAGTTTTAAAAAACTATGCATACCATAGTCTCGATGATGCTACCACATGGATGAAATCACATGGGGTGTCTATAAGATAAAGGAGAAATAAGTTGTCCGGTGATTGTTCGATACCACTCCATATAGGGGTGAGCCCCATCAATCCAATAAGCTACGTGATGCGTCTGCTAGTGATAACCGCTTTTTCTATGCTTATTGACCTCATAAATTGTATCATATGTATTACTTGCTACTAGGTTCTATTATATGTGAACAACCTATCACATAACACGATTAGGAAAATGCCATTCCACGACATCAAAGCATATTAGTGAAGCTTTAGTCCTCCATATGTGATTATATGATGTACATATGGCAGATAAAGTAGCCATAACATCCTCAGTTTATGGCTCTCATATCATTTGCATTATAGCAAAATAATTAGTGAAAAATACATGTGGTGTCCGATTGTAAAAAAAAGGATGTATACCTTATATCAATAACTATTTACTACCTGATCATCTCTATATTGATCTAACTGATCTCTGTAGTATCGCAATGCATGTGGTGCCGGATTATGCTCAAAAGTCAAGCGGCACCGCCATTTTGTATCAAGTGGATCTATAGGTGGGGGTGGTACTATGGGTGGCTAGTCACCCTGGGGTCTCATGCTGCTCAATATGATCACCAACTGCTTCGATAGGAGATGGGAGCCTATTTGGTTATCTAACGTGTAGACATTCACATGCCCAAACCCGATTCACCAATATATATACAGAACAGATAAAACAAATAGGAGTAGATTATACATGTAATAAGATGAGGGGCCCAGCTATCTCTGACGTACTGAGGTGAGAAGCTCGAAATAACTCTCGATAATTGCTACTGCTGCCAATATTGTAAACATAAACAACTAAGAATTAAACTGCAACAACTACTCCATGATAAACTTGCAGCTCTCATCTAGATTTGCAATATATTCTACCAAAAGGTGACAAGCATAAACGCCCAGCAAGTGCAATCTACAATAGTCTAAAGATAATGTAAATATAGCAATAGTACATTTCATGTTGAAGAAATGAGACAACAAAGTATAATCAGAATAAATAGTAGCAAAAATTCATATGTAGTGTATTATTGATTTAATAGATATCTAAAAATTATATCTGAAATGCCCCCACCCGGTACGGGCACGTGCACACCCACGCGCCTACACGGCACGCGCGGCGCACGCGATAGGACGGGAGGGGGGGGCTCGTCACGTACAGATACTCTCCTGTACACATACAATCATGACATCATCAAATACTACCTGCTAACATATACATGATCACATAATCCATCACCAATTAAATCATATTATTAACCAAATAAACCTGTTAACATATGAATATTTCAGTCCACAATAATATAAATTAAACCACTACATAATCTGGTAGGACCCACACAGGCCACAACAAACCATCAAGATATAACTAAAACGACTAATATAAGAGTACACTATGATTCGACCTGTATTATACAATTCATCGTCTAATACAACAGAGTACAAATATTAAATATTGGTACAACTCAATTCCTATATAAACTATCATCTATACCGTCTCGCATCTATACTCAGTGAATAGACCTTACCCCGAATCAGTAATGCCAAATAGAGAGTAAATCATATACTGGATAATTTGAATCAGAAAAAGCATCATGTCATGAATGAGTATATGAATGTTCCTCAATAATACATAAATAAAAAATAGATAACATGTCATGTCATAACTGGTAAAAGTATATAATCTTCAACAATGTATAAATAAATCTCCATGTCATACCATCAACATAACTCTCTCTCAAATATGACACATGATGCATGCCGACCATGACCATGCTATGATATCAAATGCAACCATATATAATGCATATTGATCGCTCGATAATCAGGTAACCAAATGATAATGAAATTATATGCATTTCTCAACATAACAATCATCACCGATATCTCAGTATCATATCATCATACTAGACCATTGTGCACAGTCACCACCCGGTACCCGGTCTCAACATCATGTCCGAAGGCTCAGAGCATACTCCGCCACCCGCAAGAGTATCTCAAATATAATCATACCCCGCCACCTGCTAGGGTATCAACATCCATCCAGACCGAGCATCCACATAGTTGATAGAAACCTCGTGAGGATAACTCGACACATATGCCCTAGTGAACGACATGTGTTCGAATATCTACTACGCACACAGACTAACGACCTCGAACGTAAGGCCAACAGGATCGCGACTATGTCGAGCGATCAATCATCCAGCAAGCGCGTCCTAACCCTCGCGCCCACTCGGGTATCCCCACGCCAACTATCCTATCAATCACATTTCATGCTTTCCTTCTAAATGACAGATCAAATGCATATATCCAATACGATAACAAGTCAATGCATAACATGAATTTAGGTAGAATAGGAATCAAGAGAAAATGATGCAATGTAGTCTCCAACTATATCGTCAACACATGCATACTCATGCTAATCTATTACATGTATACTCATGCTACAGATCAACTCGGTAAACAATCATAATAGTAGAATCATCTCTAATCATCTCTATATATATCACCAATGTACTTATATTCCAAATCAGCATAATCGAATGCATAATAAAATATGCTCGATTGTAATCATCTCTAGATAAAATTATATAATCATGCTGGAGGCTAAAACATGCATGTACATAAATATATAATATAACCTAATTTGAGAAATGCGTCTAAGGGATAAGACTACTCACCACTATTGCAATTACCAAACCACCACTCATTCACGTTGCTACGACCATGATCAAGCCTTGATTGCTAAGTCCACGGGGTCTTGAACCGGGGGGTCGGAATCTGAAATTATTTAAGTAGTATGATGTTAGCCATTTATTTGATTAAAATCCGGTCATGTAATATATGATAATTTAAAAGGTTTTAGAATTCCTGCTTATCTTTATAACTAGTTAGATTTTTAATTACAAATAAAAAATATAAATATAAATATAGATGAAAACCTAACTATAATTATATCTTGATTAATTAGAAATTACTTTATAAAATAATAAATAAATACATAAGCCTAGTATTTTATTTGTTACAAAAATAACAATATATAATAAATTAATAGAATTACTTAAAATGTATATCATAAGAATATTATTATATAAATCTGATAATTATAATTTATAAATCTATCTATTAATCTAATATACATATAAGTAAATAAATAACTAAATAAATATACATATGACCTATATTTATGTGTAATAGTTTACAACCTAATCAATCATTAATTAATTATAATTAGCCATAATCATAATGATGAATATGTATTAATATAAATAATGTCTAAATCTATTTGTATTAATTAATAAAGAAATACCTAAGTAAAATAATGAATAATAAAAATTAACAAAAACATTAAGGGATCACTAGTACTAGTGCTGGGCTTGGCCCAAAGATCTACTCATGATCTTGGGGCGGGCCCGAGCCCAAAGATTGCGAAAAATAAGGAGAGAAGAAGCAGCTGAGGAAGAAGAAGAAGAAAGGGAGAAGGAAGAAGAAGGAAGAAGAAGGAAGAAGAAAAAGAGAAGAGAAGAAGGGGAGGGAGGTGCGGACCCGGGCCGGCGGGGAGGGCACCGGCCGCTGCTGGCCAGCCAGCGGCTCGGCTCCGATGAGCCTGACCCCGGGCAAGAGAGAGAGAGAGAGAGAGAGAGAGAGAGAGAGAGAGCGGTGGAGGAGGGGTAGCGGCGATGCCGAGGCCTGCCGGGGGCGCGTGACGCCCCACCATGCAGCTTGCATGAGCACGAGGCCAGCCACAGTGTGGCCGGTCGCGTCGTGCCCCTTACATTTTTTTTTTAAGATTGGGTTGTTACAATATCACATTCTACCATGCAATTACAAGTCATATTATAGGCTCACATAGAGCATAAATCAATTCTCAACTATCATATCATAAGCTTACACAAAAGAATTATATAACATATCAAAAGCTTATAAAGAAGCAAAACACACAACGAGAAGGGAAATAGATAACTAGCAGTAACATCGCCGGAACAAGCCTAGCAACATTGCATATGACTGATTTTCTATGCCCATTAGACTAAGGACCTCAATTATAAGCCCATAAGCCCTATCTCATCGCACGCAAAAGAATTAGGAGCACGCAGCTCAAAAAGACACCCTGACCCTACATCATCAGGTATTACTAGGTTTATAATCCTTTCCTCACATACATAAGTTCTTTTATCTATACCGTCATGTCATATTCATCATAATTATAACATACATGATTCTAAAATGCAAGAATCATAATACCAAATATATAGTAAGCACATATGATAAAGAATAAGAGCGTAATAAATATTATGCATGCCCTAATATATCTATATTATTATAATACTTATCATATCATGCTAGAATTTGCATTATCCCTAGACTATAGAAGATTCACTTGTCTGAAAATATTTAGAACTGCGACAAGCCTTCCTCAAATGTCGGCTCCTCATGAGTCTCGAGATCCTTCTCGTATGGTAACAGATCTACCAAGTAATGAAATAATCATGTATAAGCAAACATAGATACATAGACCCAACTAACTATTTAGGCTATGGGTTGTCTTAATATTACATCTATTAATTTAATTTAGTCAGGTATATTTTAATCAATTGCCAAAATAAATTGTGATGTATACAAAAAAAAATCTACAACAATTACAAATAGTTAGGATCATTTTCATAATTAATAGTTTAACAGTTACATTAACTAAAGTGTCTCTGCAATAATTTTTGTAAATAACATAACCTACAATTTCGTAGTGATCAAAATTTCTGCCTTCTTTTATTATCTATTAAACAAAGAATTAATTATATAAAAAATGGAAAGATAGATAAGTGTTTAATGGCTGTGGACAAGAATTAATTAATTAATTAATAAATTAAATTTTAAAAGTTGTATGGAATAAGATAAGAGAGAATGTTGATTTAGTATACTAGAATAAGATAAAGTTGTTATTAATTATTACACCAGAATAAAAAGGCTTATTATATAATAAGTCTATTTCTATTCAATAAGTGAACGGAGGCTAAGAGTTAGATAGGCTACTAGTCCATCAAGCTAAAAAAGAATAAAATAAAATGGGAAGCTTTCACCTTCAAGGAACGACATTGTATTGGTATAAATCGGTTATTCGTGGTGGTGGATTTACCTGATAGACTGATTTTTGTAGGAGGATTACATGCAGATTTGGGACAGCGGCATATGAAGATTTTGCTGCCACATTAAGCAAGATGATTTAGAGGACAACCGTATTGGAGTACCATGCTGAATTTGAAAGAGTTAGTAGTCATGAGCCACCATGGCTCGAACGGACATTGATGAGTATATTTATTTCAAGGCTACGGGAAGAGATACAAGCAGATGTTCGTGCTCTATGTCCTACTATTCTTGAGGAGTATATTTATTTCAAGGCTACAGGAAGAGATACAAGCGGATGTTCGTGCTCTATGTCCTACTACTCTTGAGGAGGCCTTTGAGAAGGCTATGAGGATAGCGCAAAAGCATAGGGCTTTAAAGATGGCAGCGAAAACCAATTGGGGCAATCGAGACGGGTGGTTTGCACCTAGAATGTCGGCTGGAAATTCTGTGGTTTCAAAAATAGCGGCTGCAAGTACTAGACCATAACCATCTTTGAGACCTTATTCCGATGTTAGAGGAGGCACAAGACCCCCGTTCGAACTCTCACACCTGCCCAGGTGGAGGAGCGAAGAACGAAGGGCCTTTGCTTTCGATGTGATGAGCGTTTCACCCCCGGTCATCAGTGTTCTAAATCGATCGAGAGTGTGATGCTTATCGACGGTATTGAGAAGGATGATGAGGTTGTTGATGATGGAGAGTGTCTAGAGGAGGTCCATGAGGAGACAGTTGACGAGGGCTTGGAGGAAGATATCCAAGTTGAAATATCGATGCATGCATATTCGGGTAATTCTACGCCGAGGACGTTACGAGTAGACAGACTCGTTAGAAAGCATTGTGTGCACATCCTCATTGATTCGGGGAGTACACACAACTTTCTAGATGAGAGGTTAGTGAGGAGATTGGGTTTGGATGCCGAACCGACCACGAGATTTGACGTTGCTATTGGAGACGACATGAAGCTTAAGGCGGAGAGCTTGTATTGCCGGGTCGGTATACGGGTGCAAGGACACGACATCATTGTGGACTTCTATCCATTGGCGCTGCGAGGAGCGGACATTGTCCTTGGTACTCAGTGGTTGTAGAGTTTGGGACCCGTCACATTTGATTTCCGGAGCATGTGGATAAAATTTAAACAAGGAAACAAAGATGTGCGGCTTGATGGCATTAGGTCTTTGCCGATTCCTGTGATGCAGCCTATGATGGGGCTGCCTTGTGCGTATGATTTGGCCTATCTTCTTCAGTTAGAACTAGGAGGAGATAAGCCTCAAATGAGTTCAGATACTACCATTGAATTATCTAATTTATTAGATAACTTTTCTGGACTGTTTGAGGAGCCACAGGAGTTGCCACCGAGGAGAGCGGTGGACTATCACATAGAGATTGTACTTGGGGCTGCACCGGTGAACGTGATGCCATATCGATATCCACATGTGCAAAAAGAAGTTATCTTAAAGATGGTAGATAAGATGTTGGAGCAATGTCTCATTCAACAAAGTCATAGCTCATACTCATCCCACGTGCTATTGGTGTAAAAAAAGGACGGGACATGGCATTTTTTCTGTCGACTATCGGGCACTAAATGCTATTACCGTCAAGGACCGGTATCCTATTCTGATTATCGAGGAGTTGCTGGACGAGCTTGCAGGGTCGATTATATTTAGTAAGCTTGACTTAAGGGCCGGGTATCATCAAATTAGAGTTCACTCGGCGGATGTGCACAAAACTGCATTTTGGACTCCGGACGGGCATTACGAGTTCCGGGTGATGCCTTTTGGTCTCACCAATGCTCCAGCTACCTTTCAAGGCCTCATGAATGATATATTTCGGCCTCTCTTGCGGAGGTATGTCTTGATATTTTTTGACGATATTTTGGTGTATAGCAGGACTGAATTGGAGCATTAGCAGCATTTGGAGGATGTGCTGAATTTGTTGAAGCAAAATCAATTAAAGATCAAGAAGTCCAAGTGCCTATGAGGAGTACCACAAGTGGAGTATTTATGCCACATTATTTCAGCATATGGTGTAGCGGGGGATCCTCAAAAGCTTGCATGTATGACCGCTTGGCCTATTCCTACTACTACCACCGGATTGAGAGGATATTTGGGGCTGATCGGATATTATCGACACTTCATCGCCGTATATGACAAGATCGCTGCTCTTCTCACTTCTTTGTTGAGGAAGGACTTTTTTAGATTGATGGATGAAACTACTTTAGTCTTTGAAAAACTAAAAACAACAATGACGATGGCACCCATTCTAGCGCTACCGGACTTCACCAAAGAGTTTATTATAGAATGTGATGCGTCGGGTGTTGGCATAGGAGCTGTACTCATGCAAGGAGGACGTCCCATAGCCTTTCTTAGTAAGGTTTTGTCACAAAAATCTCAGCAATTATTGACTTATGAGAGAGAGAGAGAGATGTTGGCAATTCTGCATACGGTGACAAAGTTGAGGCCTTTTTTGATTGGTAGATGATTCATTATCCGAACCGATAAAATGAGCCTTCTATACTTTATGAGACAGCGCATACACACTTCGGAACAGCAGCGATGGGTCACAAAATTGCTGGGATATGATTATAAAATCCAATACAAGAAGGGAACGGAAAATAGAGTGGCAGATGCACTATCTCGCCAACCCGATACTGCTGAGCTTGCAGCCTATACATCTCCTGCCTTTCCCTTCCTTGACGAGCTGAGGTATGCATGTACATCTGACCTAGATATTTTGAGATTGTTGTAGGAGGTGATGGATGATCCGGAGCGCCATCTAGAGTTGGAAAATCAAGGCGGTTTGCTGTTGAACCGCGGATGCATTCGAGTGCCCGCAAATGATAGATTGTGGCAGAAATTGTTGGAGCACTGTCATCATACTCCAGAGGCTAGTCTTGAGGACTTATAGGAGGATATATTAGAGTTGCACGTGGCCAGGATTGAGGTGGGATGTGAAGAGTTTTGTCCGTGCTTGCGAAGTCTGTCAAAGGGCTAAAGCAACCACATTAAAACCGGCTGGATTACTACAACCTTTACCTATGCCGGACCATGTTTGAGAGGAAATTTATATGGATTTCATAGAGGGTCTTCCGCTGGTACATAGTTATTCTGTTATCTTTGTGGTGGTTGATAGATTGAGCAAGTATGCACACTTTTCGGCATTGCCACATTCGTTTTCAGCCAAGTCTGTGGCTGAAATTTTTATTAAAGATGCTACTTGGTTACATGGCATGCACGCACGATTATCTCAGATCATGATCGTGTATTTATGAGTGACTTTTGGACAGAGTTTTTCAGATTGTAGAGGACTCAGTTGAACTTCAATTCGGCCTACCATCCACAAACGGACGACTAAACCAAAGTGGTCAATCGAGGCATTGAGTAGTATTTGAGGTGCTTTGTGGGAAAGATGTTGAGACGATAGTTGGAGTTATTACCGTGGGCGGAGTGGTCTTATAACACCACCTACCATAGCAGTATTGGCATGACTCCATTTGAGTGGTGTATGGACGCATGGCTCCGACGTTACGCGCTTATGATCCAGTGGCATCACCATATCGTACAAAGGTGGACTTAGCCTTGATGGATAGAGACACCAAATTGAGGAGGTTGCGTGCCCATCTTAAACTTGCTCAAAATCGCATGAAGTAAGTTTATGATCGTAGCCATACAGAGCAGGAGTTTGACATCGGCAGGTGACCTTACATCCGATGCGAAACCAAAAGTTAGCACATCGCTACTTTGGTCCGTTTCGGGTGTTGGAGCGTATTGGTCCGATTGCATATCGATTGGAGCTGCCGGAGGGGTCGAGAGTGCATCCTGTCTTTCATGTTTCATTGTTCAGAGAGCGCATTGGAGATCATGAGATTGTAGGATCGGTTCTATTAGAGCCATTGGAGGAGATAGAGACGTAGAGCCAGTTTGAGTACTTGCTAGACGCCGACGTCGACATGGTACCAGATTGGAGACATGGGTTATTTGGCAAGCCATCTAATGAGGCAACATGGGAGTTGGGGACTAATATCTTGGAGCGTTTCCTCGACTTTTCACCTTGAGGGCAAGGTGGGGAAAGCGTGGTGGGCTGATACACTTAGTTAAGATCTTTTCTTATTGTATTATGTGTTTATTTTTATTAAAATAAAATTTCTGTAGGTCGCATTCGAACGCCCTTGCGAATGCCTGCATCAGGTTTGCAAATACAGAGAATGCATATTGTGCGTTCGAACGCGGTCGAGCGAGTTCAAACACCTGTATCACTTTCGCACATACAGAGAACGTCTTTTGGTGCGTTCGAATGTGATCGACGGGAATCCTCTTGAATTAGGGTTTCATATTATTTTAGGACTTATTGGCTAGCCTCTATAAATATGTGGATGGCAGCCAACTTCATTATGCTATTGAAATATTAATTTCTTGCCTCTCTATCATCTATCTACCCTAATCTCCCTCCTCCCTCTTCACCAACCTTCTACCTCTACCGTTGGCAAGGTTTCTCCTAACTTCTAATCTCCCTCAACTATCGAGTCACCCCTCTTCTTTGAGATCTTGATCACTTCGTTTGCTTCATCTACATCCCTTAATCACATCCACCATCCACCTTCACCTCCGTACCCATCCATAACCCTAACATCCACTCCACCCATCACCATCACCCACGTTATTCCATATTTTCGTCCCTGCTACAGTTAGAATATGTAAATGATATAAATATGAAAGTTGTATATCAGGAAGTTATGGATCTAACCCAATTAGTTTCGTAATTTTCTGAATACCAAAGAATATCTGAAAAATATTTTCCCACAGTTGTGCGGACTAATTCATATAATACATTCAGATCTTGAAGGAATAGTTGCGTGGCTTATCTTTGGTTCCAGATATTAACAAATTGGTATCAGAGCCTATCAAGTGGTATCAAAGCTTAACAATTGGTATTAGAGTTTATCAAAGACATATCGACATAGGTCAAAGTTCAAGCCCGTTTTCTTTATTTCTTCGAGGAAATTATATTGTTCATCAATACTCTATGCCCGGAGATCCTCAACAGAATGGAGTTGCTGAAAGACGTAGTCGTACGGTAATGGGTATGGTATGAAGTATGATGTGCAAGACCATTTTGCCAGAATTTTTGTGGATGAAAACTTTAAAAAACAGCCACACATATTTTAAATCGGGTTCCTAGTAAATCTGTTCCAAAAACACCTTACCAACTGTGGACTGGCAGAAAATCACAATTAGGATACTTATGTGTGTGGGGCTGTCCGACTGAAGCAAAAGTCTTTAGTCCGCAAAATAAAGAAACTTGATACCAGAACCGTTAGTTGTTATTTTATTGGTTATCCAGAGAGATCCAAATATTTCAGATTTTATTGCCCATCAAATACCACAAGAATTGTGACAAGACATGCTGTATTTTTGAAAATGGCAATGTCAGTGGGAGTAATGTAAATAGAACTGTAAACTTCAAGGAAAATCAGACTTATGTTCCAATTTCGATCATTCGAGAGGTTACAAGTTCTATACCTCTTTTAGAGGCTAATAAAGAAACTCACGTGTATGGTGTTCCCAATGTTGATAAAGCTCCTATGCTGGCACAAGAACCATTTTGTAGATCGCAAAGAGAGAAAAGATCTACAATATCTGATGATTATATCGTATACCTTACTAAGGAGGGATATGATATAGGTTATGGAGAAGATCCTATCTCATTCAAGCAAGATGTTATGAGCAAAAAATCATCTCAATGGTTAGAAGTCATGAATGAAATCTATGGAAGTTAATGATGTTTGGGATCTTGTTGAGTTCCTTGTCGGGGTTGAAACTAAATGTGACTCCAAAGGTAACATTGAGAGATTAAAGGCTCGACTAGTTGCTAAAGGGTTTATGTAATGTTACGATTAAGCTAGTTATAACTTTTGTTTATTTTCATTTTATAAATAACTTTTGTTTTGGAAGAATAAGATTTCTACCAGTCGCGTTCGAATGCTAGCAAGTCGCATTCGAACGTGACTATCGAACGCCTGCATATATTCGCAAAAACGTATCGTTCGAACGCTTGCACACGTTCACAATGACAGAGAACGCAAAATTCGCATTCGAATGCGTTCGAATGCAATCGGCGAACTGCATTATCCTAGGGTTATCTTTTAATTATTTTGTTTGATAGGTTAGCCTCTAAATATATGGAAGGCAACCTAATTGAGGATTATTGTTAAAATATTAGAGTTATCCTTCCCAACCCTGAATGGCTAGGCAAACCATTCGATAAGGCGTCATGGGAGCTTGAGTCTGAGATCGTCACTCGATTTCTCGACTTCACACCTTGAGGGCAAGGCGGGGAAAGCATGGTGAGCTGTTACGATTTAGCTAGTTATGACTTTTGTTTATTTTTGTTTTAAAAATAACTTTTGTTTTGGAGGAATAAGATTTCTAGCAGTCACGTTTGAACATGACTATCGAACGCCTGCATACGTTCGCAAAAGCAGAGAACGTGTTTAGTGCGTTCGAATGCATTCGACTGCATTCAAACGCGCCGTTCAAATGCCTGCACACGTTTGCAAAGACAGAGAACGCAAATCCGCGTTCGATTGCATTTAAACGCAATCAGCGAACTGCATTATCCTAGGATTATCTTTTAATTATTTTGTTTAATAGGTTAGCCTCTAAATATGTGGAAGGCAACCTAATTGAGGATTATTGATAAACTATTAGAGTTATCCTTCCCAACCCTCTCTCTTTCCTCCAACTATATCCAATCTTGGACGTCGTCTTCTTCCTCCCTCAATTTGATGGTGCCCCTTTTTTCTCCAGGATCGGTCCACTCTCTCTCCTTTCGTCTAGCTTAATGCTCTACCCCACTACCGTAGTCACCATCTTCCATGAAACCTAACTATTATTTCCCTATTCCATTACTCACGTCCCCCAACCCACCGTCTGTCCCACGATCAATATTTTCCCCATAACTTTTGATCTACAAGTCCGATCGATGTGACCTCAATTGCATTAGATTTCTTACTTCAAGAGGAATAATCTCTTCGAGTTATAGATCTATTGGATAGTTAGATCCCATAGATCTCCTCAAAAGTTCCGCCGTAAGAAGAATTTGGGCAGATCTTCATATTGTTGCAATTTCATTATTACTGATCTTATCAAGTAGTATTAGAGCCAGGCTGACCTCAGATGTATTATTGATGACGACGAATTGAGCAATGGCTTCTAAAAGGCAAATGGAAGATATAAACGTAATGAAAGATCTAAATGTAATGGAGGAAGACGCAAACATCAAAACACCAAGGCGTGAAGCACGGAGAGCGAATCTTTCCACGAAAAGTCCAATGACTGTGGAAGGTCTAGTGTCCGCATTGATGGCTGCCTTGGCACCGATCAACATGATCTTGGAAAGGTTGGTGAAGGCTAGTGACGAGAACAAAGAAGACCACCGCGCCACTCGCGAAGCGATTCATGGATTGATGTTGGAACGCGCGAGACCTCAACACATCAGCGTCAAACATCAGGTTCGGCTAGCCCTATCGATGGACATGTCATCCACCACCGCGAGTCGATTCTTCCAAACCCCATGGCATGAGAGGCCCCGGTTATCCCTAGACTGGTGCAACTCGAGGAGAACCCTAGGGCTCGGGTATGAACTTTACATGAAGATGATGAGGAGTGGGCGGAGTATGATGAGGTGGAGCACCGGCGTGATTTCATGCAGCAGAGAAGGGATGCATACCGACAACAACAACACCCTCCCACGGCTAGGTCGGGTCAAGGCTACGATCCTAACAATAATTTTGGTGTACGGGGTCGATCGGTACGTCTTGATTTTCCAAAATTTCAAAGTGACGATCCTCTTGATTGGATATATAGGGCCGAGCAAATTTTTGAGTTCTAAAGAATGCAGGAAGACTCCAAGGTGATGCTAGCAAGCTTCTATTTTGAAAGACTAGCCCTTCATCGGTATCGGGGCGCCGAACGGGCGGCTTGGGATATGCGCTGACTTTGCAAGGGGTATTGTGAAAAGGTTTGGAGCTGCTGGATATGAATATTTTGATGCTCTTTTCACCAAGACGGTACAGCGAACTACAGTCATAGCATACCAAGAAGAGTTCGATAGGATTAGTGCACGTTGTGATCCACCATGGCTGGACGTCTCGCTGAAATTTAACTTCTTAGCTAGGTTGCGAAGTGAATTGCGAGCAGATGTTGAAGCCTTGCATTCAAAAATCTTAGAGGAAGCATATGTGTAACGCCCCCGCCTAGCATGGGCACGTGCACGCCCACGCGCCCACACGGCACGCGCGGCACACGCGACAGGTTGGGTGGGGCCCGTCATGCACAGATACACTCTTTTGCACATACAATCATGATATCATCAAATACTGCCTACTAACATATCCATGCTCACATAATCCAACACCAAATAAATCATACTATCAAGCAAATAAACTTGTTAACATATGAATATCCAAGTTCACAATAATATATACTAGACCACTACATAATCTGGTAGGACCCACATAGGCCACGATAAACTATCAAGATACAACTAAATAATTGATACACAAGTACACTATAATCTGACATATATTATACAAATCACTGTCTGATATAGTAAAGTATAATATCAAATAATGGTACAACTCAATATCTGGTTAAACTATCTTCTATACCATCTCACGCCTATAGCTCACCTCATCTTCACTCTAAAATATCTCCTTGAGGTATCTCAAGTTGCTATCACGTACCACATATCTGAGGAGGTTAGAAAAGAAATAAAGAGAGAGTCATGAGCAAAACGCTTAGTAAATAGATCTTACTCCGAATCAGTGATACCAAATAGAGAGTAAAATATGTATTGGATAAAATGAATCAGAATGTAATGAATGAATATATGAATGTATTCTCAATAATACATAAATGAAAAGTAGATAACATATCATAACTGATAAATTATATAATCCTCGATAATGAATAAACAAATCTCCATGTCATACTATCATCATAACTCTTTCTCACATATGATTCATGATGCATGCCAACCATGACGATGCTATGATATCAAATGCAACCATATATGATGTATATTGACCACTCAATAATCAGGTAATCGGATGATAATGAAATCATATGCATGTCTGAACATCTCAGTCATCAATGTCAGCTCTATATATCATCATCGTACTAGGCCACTATGCACAGTCAACACCTAGTACCCGATCTCAACATCATGCCCGAAGGCTCAGATATACTCTGTCATCCGCAAATAGTATCTCAAATATAATCATACCCTGTCATCCGCTAAGGGTATCAACATCCATCCAAACCGGGCTCCCTTCGAGCTGATAGAAATCTCGTAAGGATAACTCGCCACATATGCTCTAGCAAACGACATGTGTTCGAATGTCTGTTGTGCACACAGACTAACGACCTCGGACGTAAGGCCAACAGGATCGCGACTATGTCGAGCGATCAATCATCTACCAAGCGCGTCCTAACCCTCTCGCCCACTCGGTTATCCTCACACTCTATCAACTATCCTATGAATTACATTTCATGCTTTTCTTCTAAATGACAGATTATATGCATAAATCTAGTACGATAACAAGTCAATACATAATAGGAATTTAGGTGGAATAGGAATCAAGAAAAAAATGATGCAATGTCGTCTCCAATCATGTCGTCAACACATGCATACGCATGCTAATCTATTACATGCAGTCATGCTACAGATCAACTGGACATAACATTATAACAGTATAATCATCTCTATTTATCATCATCATAGTCATCCAAGATCAACCTAATTAGATGCATGATAATAATATGCTTGATTGTAATCATCTCTAGATAAAGTCATATAATCATGTTGGAGGCCAAAACATGCATGTACATAATATATAATATAACCTAATTTGATAAAGGCATCTAGGGGATAAGACTATTGACATCTAATTAGAAGACACTACTCACGTATCCCTCACATCAGGCAACCGAGCGACAACTCATCTTAACAGGGTCCACGGGCCTCACATAAGGGGTTCGGGATTTGCAGTAGTATGGCGACAGCGGCGGCGGGTCGGCAGTGGGAGAGAGCGAGAGAGAGAGTGAGAGTTTGAGGGAAGGAGGAGAGAGAGAAAGACCGAAAGAGAGAGTAAGGAGAAGGAAAAGAAAATAGAGAGAAAGGTGGTGGGGAGGGAGGCCCCGGCGGCGGTGGCAGGGCTCACCACACTAGTGGCCTGGCCAAGTTGGCCGGGTCGGCGCTTGGGGCATGTGGCGCCCTCCCCTCCTACCACTGCATGGCACGAGGCTACCCACGCTGTGGCCGGCCATGTCGTGCCATGCAATAGAATTAGTTTTTTTTAAGGTTGGGTTGTTACATTTTCCTTCCCCCCTTAAAAAAATTTCGACCCTGAAATTTAAATCACACTTGTATTATAAGAAAATCCACATATCTAGTTCCACTATCTTCTAATCTAATCGACAATTGTGTAATCTCACTTTTTCATATTCATAACTCATACTTCGTTCACTAACTTACTCATTAACTTCTAACATTACACAACCACAAGTAACTCCTTTACAATAATAAAATTCCTCGATCTAGGTCAGTCAGGTAATCATACTATATTTATAGGCATCAATAATACCATTGGTATGCAGGAAAGCATACATTCATTCTATAATATAAAAAGTGTTGTCATCTATTAATTGAATCATATTCTACTCCAAAATACCTCAAGCTGTCCATATTTATTACTTTTCCTACTAACTACAACAATACAATATCGTAATGCCATAATCATGTATGATAATACGATACAACCTATTTAAGTAAATTATCTCCAATCTACTGAATATATAATCCGATCTTAAACAAAGTCAATGGATTATCCCTCAATATTATCATTAATACCAAGTAGCATGATAAATACAAATTATTTTGAGAACATCCGAAATACTTAATTCATGCTTCTCTTTCTAGACAAATAATGTCATTAATCTAAACATACTCAGCATCATCCGATATTCTCATAAAATTTAGGCGATAGCACAAACTCTCTTATTTAAAGTGCACTGCTCATATGCTTAAACCATTATAGAAATTATGAAATAAATCAATATAAGATATCACACCTATTCATATAAGACTACAATATTAACTTGTATTCATAATACAGTCTTCAAAATAACATACAGTTCATCAAATCCAACCTATCAATGTTAATCCTAATGCAACCTCAAATGAATTTATACACCCTTCTGATTCTCCACATTATCTTCCTTCTTAATCTGCAATATCTGAAATATTAAATTCAAACTATCTAAAGAAACATACATGATAAACTTTATAATGATCTTTCTATCAATCATTTCTTTATCCAATCTATTCATTCCTCGATTTACATAATTCTAGTTTGATCATTATCTATTTAATTACTATTACTACTAATATGTCCACCAAAATATCACTTAATGATAACGATATTTAGATCCAAAGACTATCTACTGAGTTCTACGAAGTAATCCAATAATTTTTTCAATATCTCGACATATATAATATGCAATTCATAATATTAATCAATTGCCACACGACTATTTACTAATCCATCATACTTGATCTTTAAGAATACATAAACATGACTTAGACAAATCCACAAAAATATTGTATATGAACTAAAGCTACTACGATTAATCTCTCAAATTGGTCATGGTATTATGATCTGCCAATAAAATAACTAACACTAACTGATTCATATAGATCAGAAGACATCCAAAAATATAAATTATAACCTTATTAGTATATCCTCCATTTTACTTTAGATCAACTCGCAACCTAAACTTTGCAATTCATAAAAAGATCAAATTTTCACAAACTATAATGGGACCAATCATGAAATTATTATGTCCCAGCCAAATATCTTTATTTTAAGACTCAAATGCAAACATGTAAGTCTTTATAATTATTAAGATCAATCGCATCATTCTAAAAGGCTCGCTCAATAACCTCTAATAATAATCAAACATATAAGCCAACGGTTAAACAAATGCTAATATAATCACTTTCATGTTGTAACAACCTATCCTTACAAAAAAAATTCCTTTGCATGGGCACGACGTGGCCGGCCTCGTGCCCATGCAATGGGGCAGCGTGGGGGGGTGCCATGCACCCCCTCGCGTCGCCGCAGCCAACCAGCTGTGGCCAACTGGTTGCGGTGGGCCCCAGCGTCGCCGCAGCCACCACCAACCCCTCCCACCACCTCTCTTTCTCCCTCTATATCTCTCTTCTCTCTCTCTCTCTCTCTCTATCTCTCTCTCTCGCCGAGGCTGGCCTATTGCCGCCACTGCTGTCCTTGGAAACCACTGCCGCCACCTCCGCGAGCACCGGTGAGCTCTTTCTCCTTCTCTCTCTTCTTCTCTCTTCTTTTCTCTCTCTCTCTCTCTCTCTCTCTCTATAATATTCTCTCTCTTTTCCCTCGTGTCGTCGTCGGTAAGCCTCTCTCTTTCCCTCTCTCTCTATCTCTCTCTTTCTCTCTCTCTCTAGTTCCGTTTCTCTTGCCCTTGGGCTCAAACTCGCCGGAGCCGAGCCGCCGGCGAGAGGCCGGCTGCTGGATGGCCACTAGCGGCTGGTGCCCTCCTTGTAGGCCCGGGTCCGCACTTCCCTCCTTCCTCTTCCTTCTCTTCTTCTCTTCTCTCCTTTTCTCTTCTCTTCTTTTTCTTCTTTCTTCTTTCTTCTTCCTTTCTTCTTCTTCCTCCTCAGCTGCTTCTTCTCTTCTTTTCCTGCAACAGTACTAGGCACGACCCAGCACTGTAGTAGGCCAAGGCCAATGCTGGACCAAGCCCATCATCCTTTTATTTATTTAAGTATTTTTTTCTTAATTAATGCAAATATATTATTTAGACATTAATTATTTTAATAATAATATATATTCATCAATAAGATTAGTATTAATTATAATTTGTATAATCAATAATTAATTAGGTATAAATATAAGTAATACTCATATTTATTTATTTATATCTCTATTAGATTAATATATATATATATATATTTGTAAATTATAATTATCAAATTTATATACTAATATTCTTATGAGATACATTTTAAATAATTCTAATAATTTATTATACATTATTATTTTGTAACAAATAAAATAATAAGCTTAAGTATTTATTTTTTATTTTATAAAGTAATGACTACATAGTCCCTAATTAATCAAGATATAATTTAATTATAATTAGGTTCTTATCTATACATATATTTTTATTTATAATAAAAATCTAGCCAGTTATAAAAATAAGTAGAAATTCTAAAATCTAATAAATCATCATATTTCACTCGAACGGATTATAATGGGATAAACAACTAACTTTATGTTACTTGAACATTTTTAGATCCCGAACTCCTTATTTAAGACCCCATGGACCTTGCTAGCGATTAGTGTCACTCGGTTGATTGGCGAATGTAAGGGATACATGGTTTGCGTTTTCTGACCAGGGTGAGTAGTCTTATCCCCTAGACGCCTTTATCAAATTAGAATATATTATATCTTATGTACACGCATGTTTTAGCCTCCAGCATAATTATATGAATTTATATAGAGATAATTTCAGTCAAGCATATTTTATCATGCATTTGATTATGCTGATTTAGAATATGAGTACATTGGTGATATATATAGAGAAGATTGGAGATGATTCTACTGTTATGATTGTATACCGAGTTGATATGTAGCATGAGTATGCATGTAATAGATTAGCATGAGTATGCATGTGTTGATGATACAAGTGAAGACTACATTGCATCATTTTCTCTTGATTTTTATTCCACCTAAATTCCTGTTATGCATTAACTTGTTATCGTATTAGATATATGCATATGATTTATCATTTAGAAGAAAAACATGAAATGTTATGCATTAACTCGACATAGTCGCTCGACAACTCAATTTCTATATAAACTGTCATCTATACCGTCTCGCATCTATATCTTACCTCATCTTTGCTCTAAAATATCTCATCAGGGTATCTCAAGGCGGTATCACGTACCATAATATCTATGGGGGTTAAAAAGAAAGAAATAAAGTGAATCATGAGCAAAAGGATTAGTGAATAGACCTTACCTCGAATCAGTGATGCCAAACAGAGAGTAAATCATGTACTGGATAATATAAACCAGAAAGAACATCATATTATGAATGAGTATATGAATGTTCCTCAATAATACATAAATGAAAAATAGATAATATGTCATGACTGATAAATTGCATAATCCTCGATAATGAATAAACAAATCTCCATGTTATACTATAATCATAACTCTCTCTCAAATATGACACATGATGCATGCGGACCATGACGATGCTATGATATCAAATGCAACCATATATGATGTATATTGACTACTCGATAATTAGATAATCAAAGGATAATGAAATCATATGCATTTCTCAACATCTCTGTCATCAATGTTAGCTATATATGTCATCATCACACTAGACCACTGTGCACAGTCCACACCCGGTACCCGGTACCCAGTCTCAACATCATGTCCGAAGGCTCATAGCATACTCCACCACCCGCAAGAGTATCTCAAATATAACTATACCCCGCCACCAGCTAGGGTATCAACATCCATCCAGATAGGGTACCCACATAGTTGATAGAAACTTTGTGAGGATAACTCGCCACATATGCCCTAGCGAACGGTATGTGTATGATACAAGTCAAATCATGGCGTACTCTTGTATTAGTAATTTTAGTTGTATCTAGATGGTTTGTTGTGGCCTGTGTGGCTCCTGCCATATTATATAGTGGTTTAATGTATATTATTATGGACTAGGATATTCATATGTTAACAAGTTTATTTGGTTAATAGTATAATTTATCTAGTGACGGATTATGTGATCATGGATAGGTTAGAAGGTTTTATTTGATGATGTCAGGATTATATGTGCATAGGAGAGTATCTGTGCGTGACGGGCCCCACCCGACTTGTCGCGTGCGTCGCGCGTGCCATGTGTGCGCGTGGGCATTCACGTGCCCGTGCCGGGCGGGGGCGTTACACGTATACATCATTATCTGTTTATCTTCTAATAGTATAATAAACATCCATCGATACACTATATATGAAATATCATAGTCCTCTGTATTCCTTTCATTACCGTCCTATGAAGCAATTAATTCCACTTCTAAATTATCTATCAGTCATAATAAATAATCATATCTATAGGCTCTATGAATAACTCAATCAAATTATCTCTCCTATTAGTATCATCAAAACAACTAACATATCCAAGCACATAATATCTCAATTTAATATCTATGATTAAAAACCAACATATCTCATTTCTAATTAAATCACTTAAACCTCATATTTCTTTAAGAGTCTCAACTTAATATTCTATCACATCCTCTATATATAGTCCACCACATATACTGAACAATTTAATCTTATAACATCATCAAAATCCTTTTATAACATCATTAATGTCACCCAATAATCATGATAAAATAAGTCTGTATACTTGTAATTAAAATTTATCACCCAAAATACACGATCTTCATGCTATAATATTATTATCCTCTAAATCAATGTTCAAAACTAAACTAATAATCAAAATATATTTTCACTGTATAAGATATATCATGAGACTATCAACTTAGCAACTATCATCACCCTATATAATTCATTTCATTATCATTCTTTTCATCTAATCAAATTCACACAATCAGCAACTTCTAAACTAAATCTACTATCATGCCATCGAGAAAGATATACACTAAGTCTCCACTACTGAAATAATTCATAATCCAATAACTATATCCATATCATATTTCCTATGCTCATTACCCTATTTGGTAATCATCAACTTAAAGATTTAAACAAGACGTTAATCATATAGTAATAGTATTATGATACGATCACACCTCTGGCTATGGAGCTCTAATACCAGCTTGATACGATCTCTCCTTTAGGGCTAAAGATCGATCTTTTCTAATTCTCAGATCTGGACTAGATCTGGCACGGAACTTTGAAATAAGATCCCAAAATATTCCGCCGTTGGATCGATGTGACATTTTGATATGTTGTCTCCCTAGAAAAGATCTTTCCAACAAATCAAGTTTCAGGCGAATCGGAGTTGTGGATCTCGAGATACCGTCCGATTAGTGGACGAACATCAGGATGCTCTGTTTTGGATTCGTGAATGGAGGCACGAGATCCTAGGTAATGATGATTGGTGGAGGACCGGCGTTAATGTGGTGGCACCGGTGAAAAGTGATGGTGGAAGGGTTGTGGTTGATGGAAGGATTAGGGCAAGTGTTGGATAGATTGGACGAAGGGGGAGAAGAGGGCCACCCCTAAGGGACTAGGGTGATTAGCCGGACGAGGGAGGTTAGAAGCGGCGTCGCCGGGGATTGAGAGAACGGGAGCGAAGAAGACGAAGGAGGCAAGGCAAAACTCAATCTCAATAATCAATAATCAATTTGGTTGCCTACCGCATCCTTTTATAGGCTAACCAACAACTCAAATTAACCCTAAAAACACAATTTTCGTCGACCACGTTCGAACTCGCCCGACCGCGTTCGAACGCACCGAGCTCCGCTCTTCTGGGATTTGCGAACGCGATGCAGGCGTTCGAACGCGCGATCGAACGCGCCTGTCGGTATTTGCGAACGCGATGCAGGCGTTCACAGTGCGTTCGAACGCACCGCGTTCGAACGCACAGTACATTCTCTTCACCACGTTCACAAACCGCGTTCGAACTCACTCCACCCGCGTTCGAACGCGACTTATAGAAAACTTATTTTAATGGAAATTAAACACTAAAACATGAAATAAAAACACTTCTAAAGTGAATCCATGCTCGAGACGACGTCGGTGAAGTCCGAATCGTATCATATTAGGCAAACATATCCCTATTAAATCATTCATCTTGTCGGTATAATTAAAATTTTATACCTACTAACATAAGTATCTTGCAAACATAATTTATCATACTAGTCATCCAAAAAATTCTTTTCTATATACAATCTACAATCATCTATATTACATCACCTAATATCTTTTCCACTATACCAAATCATAATATATCTTACTCATCCATCCACAATCAATAATTATGACCCTCATAAAGAATCAAAATAGTCTCTCTCCACATATACCTTCTTTTATCAATCTCTTATGTATCCATAAATGATCAAAAATCCCAAAATATGTTATATCTATTCAAAATAACCTCCAATCTACTGATAATAATTCTTCTGCATAAATAAATATCTCCACATGTTTAGGAATTTTTATATTTTATCACATCTTATGAACATGTCGACATCTCCAGTATTATGTTCCTATTCATTAGTCACTCAGATAAATTCTCAATATACCAATATCACAAATTATTTCTATCAATATCGTCAAGTATCAAAACTTAATAATCTCAACATCATAACCTAGATTTCTATCTCAACCAATTAAATATCAAACTCATCGAGATTGGCTACTAGCGTAACCCTAAACCAAATCGACAACTAGCGTACTTGATGGTTTGTTAGATCATCCTTAAACCTAAGCTCTGATACCACCAGAATTGTAACGCCCCCGTCCGGCACAGGCATGTGCATGCCCACGCGCCCACACGGCACGCGCGGTGCACGCGATAAATTGGGCAGGGCCCATCACGCACAAATACACTCCTGTGCACATACAATCATGACATCATCAAATATTGTCTGCTAGCATATCCATGCTCACATAATCCAATACTAAATAAATCATACTATCAACCAAATAAACATGTTAACAAATGAAAATCCAAGTCCACAATAATATACACTAGACCACTACATAATCTGGCAGGACCCACACAGGCCCCGACAAACTATCAAGATATAACTATATAACTAATACACGAGTACACTATAATCTGATATGTATTATATACATTACGGTATAATATAATAAAATATAAATATCAAATACACATTACCGTCTAATACTATTTTCTATACCATCTCACGTCTATAGCTCACCTCATCCTCGCTCTAAAATATCTCCTCAAGATATCTCAAATCGCTATCACGTACCACATATCTTAAGGGGTTAGAAAAGAAAATAAAGAGAGAGTCATGAGCGAAACGCTTAGTGAATAGACCTTACTCCAAATCAGTGATGTCAAATAGAGAGTAAATCATGTACTGGAAAAAATAAATCAAAAAGAGCATTATGTCATGAATGAATATATGAATGTATCCTCAATAATACATAAATGAAAAGTAGATAACATGTCATAACTAATAAATTATATAATCCTCGACAATGAATAAACAAATCTCTATATCATACTATCATCATAACTCTTTCTCAAATATGACACATGATGCATGCCAACCATGACGATGTTATGATATCAAATGTAACCATATCTGATATATATTGACCACTCGATAATCAGGTAATCGGATGATAATGAAATTATATACATTTCGAACATCTCCAGTCATCAATGTCAGCTATATATATCATCATCATACTAGACTACTATGCATAGTTAACACCTAATACCCGGTCTCAACATCATGCCCGAAGGCTCAAAGCATACTCTGACATCCGCACGGAGTATCTGAAATATATAATATAACCTAATTTGAGAAAGACGTATAGGGGATAAGACTACTCAAATCTGATCAGAAGACACAACTCACGTATCCCTCGTATCCAGCAATCGAGCGACAACTCATCTTAACAGGGTCCATTGGGCCTCATGTAAGGGGTTCAAGATCTGCGGTAGCATGACGACAGCGGCGATGGGTCGACAGAGAGAGAGAAAGAGAGAGAGAGAGAGCTTAAGGGAAGGAGGAGAGAGAGAAAGACCGAAAGAGAGGCGGTGGGGAGGGAGGGCCTGTGTAACGCCCCCACCCAGCACGGGCACGTGCATGCCCACGCGCCCACACGGCACGCGCGGCGCACGTGACTGGTCGGGCGGAGCCCGTCACACACTGATACACTCCTATGTACATACAATCATGATATCATCAAAAACAACCTGCTAACATGTCCATACTCACATAATCTAACACCAAATAAATCATACTATTAACTAAATAAACTTATTAACATATGAATATCGAAGTCCACAATAATATACACCAGGCCACTACATAATCTGGCAGGACCGACATAGGCCACAACAAATCGTCAAGATACAACTAAACAACTGATACACAAGTACATTATAATTTGACATGTATTATACAAATCACCATCTGATACAATAAAGTATAAATATTAAATAGTGGCACAACTCAATATCTGGTTAAACTCTCTTTTATACCATCTCACATCTATAGCTCACCTCTTCCTCACTCTAAAATATCTCCTCAAGATAACTCAAGTCGCTAACATGTACCACATATCTAAGGGGTTAGAAAAGAAATAAAAGAGTCATGAGCAAAAGGCTCAGTGAATAGACCTTACCCCGAATCAGTGATGTCAAACAGAGAGCAAATCATGTACTGGATAATATTAATCTGAAAGAGCATCATGTCATGAATGAGTATATGAATGTTCCTCAATAATACATAAATAGAAATTAGATAATATGTCATGTCAAAACTAATAAAATATATAATCCTCAACAATATATAAATAAATCTCTATGTTATACTATCATCATAACTTTCTCCCAAATATGACATATGATGCATGCCGACCATGACCATGCTATGATATCAAATGGTACCGTATATGATAAACATTGACCACTCGATAATTAGGTAATCAGATGATAATGAAATCACAAGCATTTCTTAACATCTCAGTCATCAATGTCAAATATATATGTCATCATCATACTAGACCACTATGCATAGTCAACACCTGTTATCCGGTCTCAACATCATGTCCGAAGCGTTAGAGCATACTCCGCCACCCGCAAGAGTATCACAAATATAATAATACCCCGCCAGCCGCTAGGGTATCAACATCCATCCAAACCGGGCACCCACATAGTTGATAGAAACCTCTTGAGGATAACTCGCCACATATGCCCTGGAGAACTGTATGTGCCCGAATGTCTGCTACGCACATAGACTAACGACCTCAGACGTAAGGCCAACAGGATGACGACTATGTCGAGCGATTAATCATCTCTAAGCACGCCCTAACCCTCCTGCCCACTCGGGTATCTTCACGCTTTCTATCAACTATCCTATCAATCACATTTTATATTTTCCTTCTAAAAGATAGATCATATGTATATATCTAGTACGATAACAAGTCAATGCATAACAGAAATTTAGGTAGGATAGGAATCAAGAGAAAAATGATGCAATGTAGTCTCCAACTGTATCGTCAACACATGTGTACTCATGCTAATCTATTACATGCATATTCATGCTAAAGTTCAACTGGACATAAAACTATAATAGGATAATTGAAACACCCACTTCCAAAAATTCACGTGTTCTTCACGTGGAGCATGTCCACGTGATTCCCACATGATCGGTCAGTGAAATAATTTCACCAAGTATCTGAATAAGTCAAGAAATACCATAATAATCCAACAATAATTCTGAATTATAATGTCACATGCCTCAACAAGCCTCTAGGAATACAAGTCCATCACAAATTTGCTAAAACATAAATACCCTCGCAGGGGCTAAGTCCAACTGAAATGATAGAATAAACAAATGCTAAAAATAAGGAATGAATCTGCTACTCCTCGATGTCCACATCCTCTATAATCATTCTGAAATATTTCCACCAAAAATGGCAGTGAGCACGGGGCCCAGCAAGTAAAATCTAATAATAATCTAAGAATATTACATGATAAGTAAAAATGCAACTCATAACATGTCAGGGAAAAATGTACATTATGACTTTTAATAGTTTTCATCATTATAGTTTATTTTACATAGAAATCCACACAGGAGTCGAGTCACAAAAACATATCTCACATAGCATCATAAAAATCGAGGGGGACTAGTCAACTAGCGGTATTATCGCCCATACATGCCTAGCAACGCTGCATATGACTGGTTGTCTGTGGCCATCAGACTAAGGACCCCAGTCGTAGGCCCATCAACACCGTTCTAGTAATTATCGCACAGGGCGAAATCATCACATACGGCTGGTAAGAGCACACAGCTCAATAGACGCCCTGACCTTGCGTCCTCGGGTACCGCTAGAACTACAATCCTTTCCTCTCAATCATCTTTTTAATATCATACTAGTCAAGTCTCCAACTATGGCAGTGTAATCACCTGAATGCTCCACCTGCTACCGACCTCAGGTGTAGGCCGCTATTATGATACTATATAATATACACTCTACCCCTAACCCCGGGTTGAGTAGGTAAAAGGGCACTGCCTAACTAGGACTTGACTAATAGTGATACGTGCACGTGGTGCCATGACTTCTATTATTTAATTAACATATTCATCACAATAACAGATATTATAAACAAACATATAGTCTATCATACATGTGCATTAAGTGATAAATAATACAAGTAAGAACTAACATGTAATTAAATGCAAGATGTCATATAAGATTCATAAGAAAACGACATTTAACTATCACAGGTAAGATATGACATAAGCATGCATTTTTAAAGACTATTATAAAATTCTACTCGCCTGGGGTATTTCTGAAATCTGTCTTACTCTCCTATTCAGTCGGCTCTTCTTGAATTTCAAGATCCTTCCCGCACAATGCTGAATCTAATAATTTATAAATAAAATAGACATAAAATTAATGGACTTATAAACTAACCATCTTGTTGTGTATATTTAAGTTTGATTCTCTAGGTCCGAGATATTATTTGTCCTAATTAAAATAATAATGGTCATTAGAGCCATTCACATTGTAAATGTGAAGATAATTAAGAAGACTAATAGATTCAAATACTATTTTAATTTTGTATAGTCCCTAATTTATTAATAACATGGTTGAGAAAAATTATAATAATTACAATTTAGGTAGCTAACAGAATTTAAGAAAATTAACAGACTCAAAATTAATTAGACTAGGGTTAAAATGTTAAAGATTGGGCTGAGTTCAAGGCCCAGCAAATTAAGTGAGAGTGAGAGAGAGAGAGTGGGCTGCAGACCTACCTGCAGCCCACTGGACTAGAGGGAATGGACTGGGCTCAAGAGCCCAGTCAGACAACAAATAAGGAGGTAGGCTGCGGGGCCTCCCGCAGCCCACCAGAAACCAAGGGGTGGACTGGGCTCCAGAGCCCAGTCCACCGAGACCTTTAAAAAAAATATATAAGAGGGGACTGTGGACTTGGGCTGCAACGCAGCCCACGCCACAGCCCACAGAGAGAGAGCGGTGGGGGGCCCAACCTCCACCCTCTCCTCGTCTCCTTGACAGAGAAGGAGAAACAGAGGAGGGGGGTGTTGCTGCCGATGATCCTTGTCACCGACAGCCCCCCCGGCTCCAGCAACTTCTCCCCAAGTTGACTAGTTCGACTTGGGCGCAGGAGTGGATAGAACCTCCGGCTAGTGCGGCCGGAGGGGGAAGAGTTGAGGAACTCCATGGCCGGCGGCCATGGAGTTTTCAACTCCGAGCTAGGTGGGCTCGAAGCCCTCTTCTCGGGTACCCACCTCTTTCAAGTGAAGAGGTGGGTCGGCCGAGGTTGACGATTGAGGCCACCACCGCCGGTGGTGGCCGCAGGTGCCAAAGAAACCCGACGGTGGGAGGCGACATGGCATCGCCTCCCTCGCGCCCCGTGGATACCCAATTTGGGTACCTACAGCAAGGGGGAAAAATAGGGAAACTTCCCGAACCGGTGGGTGGTCGACCCGAGGTCGCCGGTCGAAGTATTTCTCCGGTGAAAGCAGACGAAGATAAAATCCTAATTACGCATGCTTAACTAGGCTATTTTCAAATTGAAATAAAGAGGGGATGAAGGCTAACCTGACGATCGAGGTGAGGGGTTTTGGTTGGCTGCCGGCGCTCCAGTGACTCGCTGCCCGTGACGGAAACTTCGGCGGCTCGGGAGAGAAAGAGAGAGTAGGGGAAAAGCGAAGAAGAGAAGATTTTGAAAAACAAAAGAGAACTCGAGGGGAAATTAGGTGGAGGTTAAATAGGGAAAAGGTGGAGAGGGCAACGGAGTGGAGTTAACTCCACTCCGGCACCCTTCTCTCCCACCTCTCGCAACTAACTGCGAGAGGTGGGGGAGAGGAAAGAAGGAGTCAGCGCACGCGCCAAGCACGTGCGCTGCGGTTAGGGTGCACGCGCATGGCGCGTGCGCTTAATTTTTTTTTTTTTTTTTATGGGTGTTACAACTACTCCTAACAAAATAAAAATTTCGTCCTCGAAATTACGCACCGGAGTTATCTAGTAAGTGAGGATAAGTGGACTGGATCTCCTTCTCAAGCTCCCAAGTAGCTTCCTCTACTCCATGATTCCGCCAAAGAACTTTGACCAGTGGTACGTTCCTTCTCCGAAGCACCTTCACGCATCTATCAACGATCTGAATGGGTTGCTCCTCATAAGATAGATCCTTCTTCAGCTGAATATGTTCCTCTTTCAACACATGGGAGGGATCGTGTAAATATTTTCTCAATACTGACACATGGAAAACATTGTGAATTTGTGACAACTCTGAAGGCAGATCCACACGGTATGCAACTGACCCTATCCGCTCAAGTATCTCATAAGGTCCAATGTATCGAGGGCTCAACTTGCCCTTCCTCCCAAATCGGACAACTCCTTTCCAAGGTGAGACTTTGAGGAAAACTCTATCTCCAACCTAAAATTCTAGATCTCGACGTCGACTATCAGCATAGCTCTTTTGTCGACTCTGGGCTGCCCGTAAGTGTTCACGTACCTTTCGGACCTTGTCAATGGTTTCCTGGATCAACTCTAAGCTCTCTATCTTCCGCTCCCCCACTTCATCCCAGCTGATAGGTGTCCGGCATCTCCGACCATATAAAGCCTCATAAGGGGGCATCCCGATTCTGGAGTGATAACTATTATTATAGGCAAATTCAATCAAAGGAAGATGCCTATCCCAGCTAAGTCCAAAATCAGCAACTGAAGCACGTAACATGTCCTCCAATGTCTGGATCATCCGCTCTGACTGGCCGTCGGTCTGAGGATGATAAGGCTGTCTTGGCCGAATTTGGTACTCAGAGATTTAGCAAATTGTTGCCACAATCTAGATGTAAATCTAGGGTCCCGATCAGAGGTGATGGACACGGGAGCCCCATGGCGAGCAAAGATTTCATCTCGAAATAAGGTAGCCCGCTACTCCATGGAATCTGTGGTGTTAACTGGAAGAAAATGAGCAGTCTTGGTCAACCGATCAACAATTACCCATATGGAATCTTTCTTCTTAATAGTCTTCGGCATGTCAAGCATCGGGATACAAACTCCGCTATGTTCCTCTTCAGTCCTGGCCACTAGAAAGACCTGCGAACATCATGATACATCTTCGTCTCCCCAGGGTGGACGTTGTAAGAAGTCTGATGAGCTTCCTCCAAAATTTCCTTTCGGAGTTCACTCACATCTGGCACACAAAATCTATCTCTAAACCACAAGGCTCCTGCATCATCAATACGAAAACCTCTTTTGCCTGACCAGGACTTGCTGAATTATCTGCATAAAGTGAGGATCCTCCGCCTGTGCAGTTCGGATCCTCTCAGCTAGAGTCGGTCTCACCATCAAATGAGCAAAAAGTCCTGAGCTCGCTCTGCTGGAAATAATAGGAATATCAATCCTCTACAGATCCTTTAAGATGCCCTCCTGCTGAGTGATCAAACAAGCCAAGTTGCCTGTAGACTTCCGGCTCAGGGCATCAGCTACCATATTTGCCTTTCCTGGATGATAGCTAATAGTGCTGTCATAATCATTTACCAATTCAAGCCATCTGCGCTGCCTCAAGTTCAGCTCCTTTTGGGTAAAAAGGTACTTCAAGCTTTTCTGATCAGTGAAAATCTCACATTTCTCCCCATAAAGATAGTGCCTCCAAATTTTCAATGCAAAGACCACTGCTACCAGCTCTAGGTCATGGGTGGGATAATTACGCTCATAATCCTTGAGTTGCCGTGAAGCATAAGCGACAACTCTGCCTTCCTGCATCAAAACACAGCCCAGGCCCATGTGTGACGCATCACAGTAGACCTGATATCCTACTCCACTACGAGGCACTATGAGAATAGGTGCAGAAGTAAGTCTCCTCTTTAGCTCCTGGAAGCTTTCTTCACAATCACCCGACCACACAAAACGCTGGTCCTTCCGAGTCAGCATGGTAAGAGGACTATAGATTTTTGAAAATCCCTCCACAAAGCGTCGATAATATCCAGCTAACCCAAGAAAACTGTGCACCTCTGCCATAGAGCTTGGCTGCTTCCAACCCAAGACTGATGTGATCTTGGATTGGTCAACTCGGATGCCTTCCCCTGACACCACATGCCCTAGGAACACCACCTCGTTCAACCAGAATTCACATTTTGAAAACTTGGCAAACAATCTTTCTTTCCTCAAAGTCTCTAGTACCACCCGAAGATGCTCCTCATGCTCCTGCTCTGAGGCTGAATATATCAAAATATCATCAATGAAGACCACAACAAACCGATCTAAGAATGGACGAAAGACTCGGTTCATTAGGTCCATGAAGACAGCTGGAGCATTAGTTAGCCCAAAAGGCATAACCAAGAACTCATATAAACCATAGCGAGTGCGAAAAGCGGTTTTAGGGACATCTCTAGATATGCATAATAAAAATATGCTCGACTGTAATCATCTCTAGATAAAGTCATATAATCATATTGGAGAACAAAACATGCATGTACATAATATATAACATAACATAATTTGAGAAAGGCGTCTAGGGGATAAGACTACTCACTCTGATCCGAAAATGCAAGCCACGTATCCCTTACATTCGCCAACCAACCGAGTGACACTCATCACTAGCAAGGTCCACAGGGTCTCAAATAAGGGGTTCGGGATCTGAAAATTTTTAAGTAACATAAAGTTAGTTGTTTATCCTATTATAATCCGTTCGAGTAAAATACGATAATTTATTAGATTTTTGAATTTCTACTTATTTTTATATAGCTAGATTTTAATTATAAATAAAAAAATATAAATATAGATGAAAAAAACCTAATTATAATTAAATTATACCTTGATTAATTAGGGACTATGTAGTCATTACTTTATAAAATAATAAATAAATACATCAGCTGATTATGTTAGTTGTTACAAAATAATAATGTATAATAAATTATTAGAATTATTTAAAATGTATCTCATAAAAATATTAGTATATAAATTTGATAATTATAATTTACAAATCTATATAGTAATCTAATAGAGATATAAATAAATAAATATGAGTAATACCTATATTTATACCTAATTAATCATTGATTATACAAATTATAATTAATACTAATCATATTGAAGAATATATATTATTATTCAAATAATTAATGTCTAGATAATATATTTGCATTAATTAAAAAGGAAAACCTAAATAATTAACATCAATAAAATAATTAATTAATTAATTACTTAAAACACTGCCATCAGTGCTGGGTCGAGCCCAGCACTATGCAAAAAAGAAGGAGAAGAAGCCGAGAAAGAAGAAGAAAAACGAAAGAAAGAAGAAGAAGAAGAAGAAGAAGAAGAAGAAGAAGAAGAAGAAGAAGAAGAAGAGGAGGGGAGCTGAGGGAAAAGAAAGGAGAAAGGAAGAAGAAATAAGAAATAAGAAATAAGAAGAAAGAAGAAAGAAGAAGAAGAAGAGAAGAGGAAGAGAAGAAAGAGAGAAGGTGAGGGAGGGGGTTTGCGTGGGCCGGCGGGGAGGGCACTGGCCGTTGGTGGCCATCCAGCGGCCAACCTCTCGCTGACGACTCGGCTTTGGCGAGCCCAAGCCCGAGGCAAGAAATAGAGATAGAGAGAGAGAGAGAAGAAGGAAGAGAAAGATGGAGGAGGCTCACCTGCGGTAGCACGACAACAGCGGCAGCGGGTCGGCAGTGGAAGAGAGAGAGAGAGAGAGAGAGAGAGAGAGAGAGAGATGGAGAAAGAGAGGCGGTGGGAGGGGTTGGCGGTGGCTGCGGCGACGCTGGGGCCCACCGCAGCCAGTTGGCCACAACCGGTTGGCTGCGGCGACGCGTGGGGGTGTGTGGCACCCCCCTCCCCCCCACGCTGCCCCATTGCATGGGCACGAGGCCGGCCACACTATGGTCGGCCACGTTGTGCCCATGCAAAGATTTCTTTTTTTTAAGGATAGGTTGTTACACCCCAGCGGAATTGGCGGGGCCCACCGCGCCAGCTGACTCGGCAGGTTGGTCGGGCCAACAGTTGGGGCACGTGGTGCCCTCCCCTCCTGCCACTGCATGGCACGAGGCCGGCCACGTTGTGCCATGCAATAGAATTAGTTTTTTTTTAGGTTGGGTTGTTATAATATGAAGACGCCATCATTATGGAGAGGAAGCACCAAGGCTTGAGGAACCAAGGCAAAAACTCATGGCCCATCCTTATTGATTCGGGTAGCATGCTGATAGGTGACGGAACAATTCTTTAATGATTTGAATTTATTGTAGGAAATAATCCACGCAACCGAGAGAAAATATTCACTAGATATTCTCCCGTAGTTAGAAACTTACGAAACAAGTGTAATCGATCCATAACTCCCTGATCTACAATTTTTGTATTTATGCCTTCTGCTGATTTAAACTGCAACTGGGATGAAAACTTGAAAGAGCGCGAGTGGTGGTGGTGGTGATGGGTGGAGTGAATGTTTGGGTTATGGATGATTATGAAGATGAAGGTGGATGGTGGATGTGTTTAAGGGATATAGACGAAGGGGAAGAAGTGGTCGAGATCCCAAAGAAGAGGGAGGAATCGACAGTCGAGGGAGATTAGAAGTTAGGTCTCGTTGGTGAAGAGGGAGGATGGAGATTAGGGTAGAGAGAAAATAGAGAGGCAAGAAACTAATATTCTAATAGCATTCTCTCCATATTTATAGAGGCTCACCCTAAGAACTCTTCAACTAAGTTAAACAACTACAAGCAAACCATATCAAACCAACAACTAAATTAAAACCCTAACAAACCAACAAAACTAGTCTTCCTTTATCTTCTTGGATCATTTTGTCATAGATAGATTCTGAATATGGAGAAGTCATAAATATCAAAGTTGTAGATCTGGAGGTTGTAGAGCTTATCCACTTAGTTTGATATTATTTGGATATGTGTAAAATATTCTGCAGATATTTTTCTAAAACTGTGCAGAGCTAGATTAAGCTAATTAAATAAAATTCTAACCTACTAAGACTCTAATTAAACCAAATAACCAAATAAGATAATTAAAATCAATCCATTGAGCCCAATCTCCCTTTGATGTGATTCGATCTGACCCGGTTCGCATCACACGCATAACTTCTTAGATGAGCGCTTGCTAAGGAGGATTGGGTTGGAAGCGGAATCGACCAATACATTTGATGTATCAATTAGTGATGGAACAAAATTGAAAGCTAATAGTTTGTGTCACCGAGTGGAAATTCGGGTCCAAGACATGAATTGATTATTTATTTGTATCCACTTTCCCTGCAGGATGCTGATCTTGTTCTGGGTACTCAGTGGTTACAAAGCCTAGGATTGGTGATGTTCGATTTTCTCGACATGTGGCTGACATTTCGGAGAAATGGCAAGGTGGTGCAGCTAAATGGGGTAAAAACATAATCTAACCCCACATTGCAACCTATAGTGGGGCTATCACAGCCAAGGGAGTTGGCCTATCTCTTTCAGATGTCTCCAGCAGAAACGGAGCCTCCTTTAAGCTCGAGTAAACCCCAAGAATTGTTACAATTATTATCTAAATTCTCAATATTGTTTGAAGAGCCACAGGGACTACCGCCGTGCAAAAATTCAAACCACAAGATAGCCATTGTACCAGGAGCTGAGTCGGCTAATGTCATCCCTATCGGTATCCTCATATATAAAAAGAAAAGATAACAAAGCTGGTCACCGAGATGCTTGAGCAAGGAATCATTCAATCAAGCAATAGTGCTTACTCCTCATTGGTTTTGCTTGTGCGCAAGAAGGATGGTTCATTGCATTTTTGTGTCGACTACCGAGCACTCAACGCCATAACCGTCGAGGACCAGTACCCAATATCGGTGATAGAAGAGTTATTGGATGAATTGACATGGGCTTCTTATTTTTGCAAACTTGACTGTAGAGCTGGATATCACAAAATCTGAGTCCATCCCGAAGGCGTGCACAAGACAGCTTTTCAAATTCATGACGGCCATTATGAGTTTCGAGTCATGCCCTTCGGATTGGCCAATGCTTTGGCAATATTTCAAAGCTTAATGAATGACATATTCAGGCCACTCTTGCGCCTATATGTGTTGGTGTTCTTTGATGATATCTTGGTGTATAGCAAAAGATTTGAAGATCATTTGAAACATTTATATGAAGTGCTAAAGCTACTTGAAGAGAACTCTTTTGAAAGTCAAGATGTCTAAATGTTTGTAGTGTGAGAGAAAGGTGGAATATTTGGGGCATATCATTTCAGCAGAAAGTGTAGCAGCCAATCTAAGCAAGGTGAAGAGTATGACCGATTGGCCGATTCTGAGGAATGTCCGTGAGCTGCGTGGGTTCCTTGGGTTAACAGGTTACTATCGCAGATTTGTTGTTGGATATATTAAAATTACAGCACCACTTACCGCCCTTTTGAGGAAGGATTTCTTTGTGTGGAGCGACAAGGCGACAAGGCGACGACGGCCTTTCGAGAATTAAAACCTGCTATGATTTCAACCCTAGTTTTGGCGTTGCCAGATTTCCAAAGGGAGTTTGTTGTTGACATCCGGAGTGGGGATAGCACTATCCTAATGTAAGACCTATAACATTCTTGAGTAAAGCTTTGTTTGGTTGACCACAATAGCTCTCAACTTATGAAAGAGAGATTTAGGGGATTCTTCACGCCGTAACAAAGTGGAGGCCGTATTTGGTGGAATGTCACTTTATTATCCGCACTGACCAGAGGAATTTGTCATAATTTAAGAGTCATCGGATACACATACCGGCAAAGCAGAGGTGTGTGACAGCTTTTGGGGTATGACTATAAGATAAAATACAAATACCATCATATCATAACTGATCAAAATATATAATTCTCGATAATGTATAAACAATCTCCATGTCATACCATCATCATAACTGTCTCTCAAATATGACACTTATGATATATACCGGCTATAACAATGCAATAATATCAAATGCAACCACATATGATGCATATTAACTACTCGATAATTAGATATATTAGATGATTATAAAATCATATATATTTTTCAATATCTCAATCATCAATGTTATCTCTAAATGTCATCATCATACTAGACCATTATGCATAGTCAACATTCGGTACCCAATCTCAAAATCTAGCCCGAAGGGTCAGAGCATACCCTGCCAACTATTAAGGATATCTCAATCATATAACCATACCCTGTCAATCGTTTAGTGTATCATCATCATCCAAACCTAAGTACATAACTAGTTGATAGAAACTATATGAGGAAAACTTGTCACATATGCCCTAGCGAGCGGCATATCTCCAAATATCTACTGTGCACACAAACTACTGACCTCGAACATAAGGCCATAGGATCGTGATCAATCATCTCTAGGCACGCCCTAACCCTCGCGCTCACTCGGGTATCCTCATGCTTTCTACCAACTATCGTATCAATCAAATTTTATGCTTTCCTTCTAAATGATAGATCATATGCATTATATCCAGTAGTATAACAAGTCATGCATATCAGGAATTTAGGTGATAGGAAAGTCGAAAAAAATATATGATGCAATGAAAACTCCAATTGTACATGTATCACATACATACTCATGCTAGTCTATCATATGTATATTCATGCTAGAAATCATCTCGACATATAGTTATAACAGTATAGTCATCTCTAATCATCTCTACATATCACTAGCATACTCATATCCCAGGTCAGCCTAATCATATGCATGATAAAATATGCTCAATTGAAATCATCTCTAGATAAAGTCATATAATTATGCTGAAGGCCAAAACATATATATACATAATTATATAATATATCCTAATTTGAGAAAAATGTCTAGATGATAAGACTACTTTCCTTAGATCAGAAGACCCAACACACGTATTTCTCATGTCCATCAATCAACCGTCAGTTATCCCTAATAAGATCCATGGGGTTTCACATAAGGAGTTCAGGATCTGAAAATATTTAGGTAATATGAAATTAGTCACTTATCTAATTAAAATCCATTTATGTAAAATATGATGATTTATTATGTTTTAGAATTTCTACTTATCTTTATAACTATTTAGATTTATAATTATAAATAAAAGTATAAATATAGATAAAAACCTAATTATAATTAAGTTGTGGTTCTCACTCTATCTTGATTAATTAAGGACTATATAGTCTTTATTTCATAAAATAATAAATAAATAAATAAGCTTAATATTTCATTTGTTACAAAATAATAATATATAATAAATTATTATAATTACTTAAATAAATCTAATAATTATAATTTACAAATCTATCTATTAATCTAATAGAAATATAAATAAATAAATAAATATAAGTATTACCTATATTTATGTATAATAGTGGTACGACTCGGTCAGATCGAATCCACTCGCGACATTGGCTTCATTGGGATGAGCCCATTTATTTAGTTTAATTTTTGCTTGACAAAATAAGGCCTTTTGTCACGGGGTGTTGGAACACCAGGGGCCTGTGTTTGAACGGGCCATGCGAATGCCTACACGCATTCACAAAAATAGAGAACAGGAATTGCCCGCTCGAACACGCTCGTTCGAACACATGCACGCGTTCGCAAAGATAGAGAATGGTATTTGCACGTTCGAACGAGATTGGGTGCATTCAAACGCACCATAGCAAGAACTTTTGGTTTTTTTGAGTTTTAATTTGGTTGTTTGGGTCAAAAGAGTGAGCCTCCATAAATATGTGGAGGAAACCCTAATTGGAGTTTAATTGATAATTGGATTGGCATTGTTGCCCTTATCTCCCCCTTCTTGCTCTAGCTATTGGTGCCCTTTCCCACCTCCCTTCTTTCACAGCCCAAGTCCTTGGTCAGCCTCCTCTAACTCCTAATCCCCCTCTTCTGCACTAACTTCTCTCCCTTCACTCCAAAATAATTCTCCTAACACCTCTCTAGCCATCGAAGGGCTAACAAGTTAGTGTTCATTCGACCTTCGACTATTGTTCAACCGATATATCAAGATCTAGCTATCCAAACCCTGAGATATTAGATTAATTGGAAAACTCTCTTCAAGAATGATAACATATAAAAATTTTAGTAAGATCCAACGGCTAGATCCTCCAAAATTTACTTTGAAAGTCATGACCTCAAACCGTCCGAAACCATTACGAATCAGATCAAGCTAGTTCGTAACAAATAGTTTATACCTAATTAATCATTAATTATAGTAATTATAATTAACAAATAGTTTATACCTAATTAATCATTAATTATAGTAATTATAATTAACAATAATCATATTGAAGAATATATATTACTATTAAAATAATTAATATCTAAATAATCTATTTACATTAATTAAAAAAGAAATACCAAAATAAATAAATAAACAAAAATAAAATAAAATAAATAAAAAGAGCATTGCCACTAGTGCTAGGCTCGGCCTAGCACTGCCTACTACAGTGCTAGGTCGAGCCCAGCATTGTTGCGGAGATAGGAGGAGAAGAAGTTGAGAAAGAAGAAGAAGAAGAAGAAGAAGAAGAAGAAGAAGAAGAAGAAGAAGAAAGGAAGAAGAAGAAAGAAAAAGAATAAGAAGAGAATAGAAGAAAGAAAGGGAAGGGAAAGAAGAGGGGTGCGGACCGGGCAAGAAAGAGAGAGGGACAAAGAGAGGGAGAGAAGAGAGAGGGACAAAGAGAGGGAGAGAGGAGAAAGAGAGAGGAAGAAAAGAGAAGTAAGGAGAAGACCTCACCTTGGTGGCGACGACGGCGATGGCAGCGAAAGGCTAGTGTCGATAAGAGGGGGAAAGAGAGAGAGAGAGAGGCGGTGGGGATGTTAGCACTGCAACTGTGGTTGTAGTGCTAGCAGGCCCACCGGAGCTAGATGGCCCAGCCAATTGGCAAGAAAGAGAGAGGGAGAGAGAGAGGGAGGGAGAGAAGAGAAAGAGAGGAAGAGAAAAGAAGTAAGGAGGTATAATGCAATAGGATACCCGAATGGGCGCGAGAGTTAGGGTGTGCCTAGAGATAATTGATCGCTCGACATAGTCGCGATCCTATGACCTTACGTCCGAGGTCAGTAGTCTGTGTGCGTAGCAGACACTCGGACATATGCCATTTGCCAGGACATATGTGGCAAGTTAATCCTCATGTGGTTTCTCTTAGCTAGTTGGGTACCTGGGTCTAGATGATGATGATACCCTTAATGGTTGGCAGGGTATAATTATATAATTAAGATACCCTTAACGGTTGGCAGGGTATGCTCTGAGCTTTTGGGCTGGATTATAAGACCAGGTACCGAATGTTGACTATGCACAGTGGTCTAATATGATGATGTTATATCGAGATGTTGGTGATGATCATGATGTTGAGAAATGCATATAATTTCATTATCATCTGATATATATGATTTTCGAATGGTCATCATACATCATATGTGGTTGCATTTGATATCATAGTATATGTGTTACTTCTCCATTAGGGGAGTTTATTTGAAGAGCAATTTCCTGTGGAAAATAAATGCTTAGTGATAATATAAGTGGACGAGAAGAAAGATTTACAAACTAAGAAAAAAATAGATGAGGATGAGCATAGTATTTTATAGAAGGTGTTGGAAAATTAAATGATGTTGTAAAGAATATATCTTTATGGTCCGAGGAGGAAAAAGTAGACATACACTCATCATAGTCATCACCTATGAAAAAGAAAATAGAAATGTTCTATCCTACTGGACTTAAGGATTATCCGGTATAAATAAAGATATTTAGAGAAGATTAATGATGTCCTTAATGAGTAATAGTACTTTATCCCATTTATGATTCTGATTAAGTTATTTTATGCAAAGATCTATAATCTTCAGTTTTTTTAATGATGTTTTTAATACTATCTTTTTATTTGATAGTTCAAATTATATTTGGAATGACTCTTTCATCATTGCACAAGGAAATAGGTAATGGATATGCTTAACGGTTACATGAGTGTAGATAATGTTATATGTGCAAGGCAAAGAATGTATTACAACAGTGTTGGAAGATCAAAAGAATATGCTCAATGTTGTTTTATCAACTTCCTTGCTGTAGCAGTAAATGCTGGCATGAAAAATGGCTAAGCCTATCCATACCCAAAATCACAAAATTATGCATCTCAAGAGGTAAAAGGTCTGCCCTAAAATTCTATTAACCCAAAGTTAGAGTATAAGGACTATAAACTGAGGAAATTTCTAAAGAATCACCCATTGGGGTAGCTATGAGCAGAGGTTCATCAAGAGGCTCTAGGGTAATATTACTATGTCTTAGAAATGAGGTGGAAATGAAAGAATGTATAGCCCTAGGATAAAAAAGAATCCTAGCAGTATGAGAGAATAAGTTCATAGTATTTGTAATTGTATAATTAGATTTATAACAAAATTCTTTTATTCTTCTAATTTTTCTCTAATAAACAAGGAAGAGACGAATTGATTCTATTTAAGCAAGATTCTTAAATTCTAAAAAAAGCATATTTAATTCTTACCTATCGCCACATCATTAGATGTTCCTTTGCTAGAAGTCCTCGATCGTGCACCACCACGTCTTCTACTCACAACGGTACTAGCTCCTGAGGATTAAAAATGTAACTACCCAAACCTAAAAAAAACAAATTTGGGCACGACGTGGCCGACCACACTGTGGCCGGCCTCGTGCCCATGCAAGCTACTCATGCAGCTTGCGTGGTCGGGGCGCCACGCGCCCACTGCCGCTGTCGCAGCCAACGGGCTGCGGCCAGCTGGCCACGACGGGCCCCGGTGCTACCGCAACCCCTCCTCCATCACCTTCCCTCTCTCTCTCTATCTCTATCTCTATCTCTCTCTCGGTCACTCTCTCACTCTACTCTCACTCTACTCTCTCTCGCACTCTTTCGTCTCCTCGTTGCCGACGTCGACCCGCTGCCACCTTCCCGAAGCTGCCACCTTCTCGAAGCTGCCACCGCCGGTGAGATCCCTCATTCCCCCTCTCTTTCCTTTTCTTCCGCTCTCTCTCTCTCTCTCTCTCTCTCTCTCTCTCTCTCTCTCTCTCTCTCTCTCTCTCTCGCCCGAGCTCGGGCTCGTCAGAGCCGAGATGCCGGCGAGAGGCCGGCCACTGGCTAGCCAGTGGCGGCCAGTGCCCTCCCTGCCAGCCCGGGTCCGCAACCTCCTCCCTCACCTTCTCTCTTTCTTCTCTTCCTCTTCTCTTCTTCTTCTTCTTCTTCTTCTTCTTCCTCTTTCTTTCTTTCTTTCTTTCTTTCTTTTTCTCCTTCTTCCTCAGCTCCTTCTCCTTCTTTCTGCACAACGTTGGGCCGAGCCCAACACTGATGGCAGATTTAATTAATTAATTAATTACTTTATTTATGTTATTTATTTAGGTATTTTTCTTCTTAATTAATGCAAATAGAGTATTTAGACATTAACTATTTTAATAATATTATATATTCTTCAATATAATTTTGTTAATGATAATTTTTATAATTAATGATTAATTAGGTATAAATATAGGTAATACTTATATTTATTTATTTATATGTCTATTAGATTAATAGATAGATTTGTAAATTATAATTATTAGATTTATATTCTAATACCCTCATCATATATATTTTAAGTATTTCTATTAATTTTCTTTATATATGATTATTCTACAACAAATAAAATACTAAGCTTTTTAATTATTTATTTATTATTTTATATAGTAAAGATTGTATTGTCCCTAATTAATCAAGATAGTGTATGAATTATAAAATTAATTATAATTAGACCTTGTCTATACTTATAGTTATTTTATTTTATTTTATTTTATAATTATATATTTAGAAATACTCTGATATAAAAGGAAACAAACCTTTTCTCCTTATGTTATAACTAACATTTCATGATAATAATATAATTATAGTATTTGAATCGCATCTATAATATTGTGACACCCAAACTCTAAACACGTGCATGGCACGAGCCCACACGGCACGTGCATAGCACCTAACCATTCGGTTAGGTACTGAGAATCAAATAAACCTGTAGTAACATCATGATTTTATCCACAATATTTAAACTAAGAATAACACAAGTCTAATTGTCAACGGCATACAAATAACCCTACATAGGCCCCACACATACCACAACACATCATCAAGAGCTTTTCACAACTACATATACACAACGGTGGTATATACGTAATTATACAAGTACAATGTCACCAGCTAAAATATAAGACAATAATATAGATACACTTTCGAGAATGTCAACTATTACATCAGATAAGATAACTCTTCTTGCGTATAACACTAACCACACTCTACTCCTCACTGGCCGGCAAAACCTCTAAGGGAGTATCCTGCTCCTCTAGTTCACTTGGGATTTTGGAAAGAAGGAAACAAAAGAGTCATGAGCTAAAGGTTCAGTGAATAGACCTTACCCCGAATCAGTGATGCCAAATAGAGAGTAAATCAAGTACTGGATAATATGAATTAGGAAGAGCATCATGCTATGAATTAGTATATGAATGTCCATCAATAATACATAAGTGAAAAATAGATAACATGTCATGTCATAACTGATAAAATACATAGTCCTCGACAATATATAAATAAATCTCTAAGTCATACCATCATCATAACTCTTTCTCTAATATGACAAATGATGCATGCCGACCATGACCATACTATGATATCAAATACAACTATATATGATGCATATTGATCACTCGATAATCAGATAACCAAATGATAATAAAATCATATGCATTTCTCAACATCACAATCATCACCGACATCTCAGTATCATATCATCATACTAGACCACTATGCATAGTCAACACCCGGTACTCGGTCTTAACATCATGCCCGAAGGCTCAGAGCATACTTTGTCATCTGCAAAGAGTATCTCAAATATAATCATACCCTGCCATCCGCTAAGGGTATCAACATCCATCCAGACCGGGCACCCTTCTAGCTGATAAAAATCTCGTGATGATAACTCGCCACATATGCCCTAGCGAACGGCATGTGTCCGAATGTCTGCTGCGCACACAGACTAACGACCTTGGACGTAAGGCCAACAGGATCGCGACTATGTCGAGCGATCAATCATCCACCAAGCGCTTCCTAACCCTCACTCCCACTCGGGTATCCTCACGCTTTCTATCAACTATCCTATCAATCACATTTCATGCTTTCCTTCTAAATGACAAATCAAATGCATATATCCAGTACGATAACAAGTCAATGCATAATAGGAATTTAGGTGGAATAGGAATCAAGAGAAAATAAGCAATGTAGTCTCCAACTGTATCGTCAACACATGCATACTCATGCTAATCTATTACATGCATACTCATGCTACAGATCAACTCGGTAAACAATCATAACAGTAGAATCATCTCTAATCATCTCTATATATATCACCAATGTGCTCATATCCCAAATCAGCATAATTGAATGCATGATAAAATATGCTCGACTATAATCATCTCTAGATAAAATCATATAATCATGCTGGAGGCCAAAACATGCATGTACATAAATATATAATATAACCTAATTTGAGAAAGGCGTCTAAGTGATAAGACTACTCACCACACTGCAAATACCAAACTACCACTCGTTCACACTGCTACGATAACGATCAAGCCTCGATAGATAGGTCCATAGGGTCTTGAACAGGGGGGTCGGGATCTGAAATTATTTATAACAAATACATCAGTTTTTCTATTAATTAAAATTAACCCGACAAAAGGATAGTTTCTAGTTGTAATTATGTACTCTTCAATTCTATATTTATTTTTGTTATTTATTAATCATAATTATATTATTTAATAGTGTATTTAAAATATATTTTATCTTTCTATTATTCTCTTTGATAATTAAGAAAATAAGAATTAAGTTACAGGAATTAATTACATAAGAATATACATACATAACCCTAATAATTTCTATTACCTACTTAGGATTAAAATAGTAATTTATATTGTAGGTATTTTGCTAAACATGATATAATTAGAACTATATACTAACTATGATATAATTATATTTAATTTGTATAACCTAAATACATTAAATTAACTAAGCTAAACTGATTGTGCATATATATATATATATGTATATATATAATTGTATATAGTGCTGGGCCGAGCCCAGTGCCTTGCGCTGCGTTCAGCCAGGGAGAGAAGGGAAGAAGGAGGAGGAGAGGAAGAAGAAGAAGAAGAAGAAGAAGAAGAAGAAGAAGAAGAAGAAGAAGAAGAAGAAGAAGAAGAAGAATAAGGAGAAGAAGAAGGTTGGGCCATGGGGGAGGGGTGCGGCCGCTGGTGGCCACTCAGCGGCTGGCCTCTCACCGACGGTTCAATCCTCCGGCGGTCCGAGAGAAAGCCGACAAAGAGGGAAAGAGAGATAGAGAGAGAGAGGTAGAAAGAGAGAGAGAGAGAGATAAAGAGATAAAGAGAGAGAGAATGAGGGAAGCTCACCGGCGCTAGTGGAGGTGGCGGCGGCAGTGGGTAAAGAGAGAGAACGGGTGTTTGAGAGAGAGAGAGAGAAAGAGAGGAAGATGAGAATAAATCAGAGAGAGAGAGAGAAAGAGAGAGAGAGAAGCGGTGGGGAGGGGGGCTGCGGCGGCGGCAGCAGGGGCCTACCGCGCTAGCTGGCTAGGCCAGGTTGGCCGGGCTGGCGCTTGGGGCGCGTGGCGCCCATCTCCGCTGCCACTGCATGGCACGAGCTGTCGTGCCATGCAGTGCAGAATTTTTTTTTTAACCTTGGGTTATTACAAATATGGACCTAATTATGTAATCAAAAATAAAGAGAAGTGATACTAAACCTAAAAAACCTTTATATTCTAATTAAATTAATTCTAATTAGATAAACGGCTAACATCATACTACTTATATATTTTCAGATCCCGAACCCCCTTATTTGAAACCTTGTGGACCTTGCTAGCGATGAGTGTCACTCGGTTGATTGGCGGATGTGAAGGATACGTGGTTTGCATCCTCTAATCAAGTGTGAGTAGTCTTATCCCCTATACGCTTTTCTCAAATTAGGTTATAATATATATTATGTACATGCATATTTTGGCCTCCAGCATGATTATATGACTTTATCTAGAAATGATTACAGTCGAGCATATTTTTATCATGCGTACAATTAGGCCGATCTTGGATATGAGTATGGAGATGATAAATAGAGATGATTAGAGATGATTATACTGTTATAACTTTGTGTCGGAGCAATTTCTAGTATGAGTGTGCATGTAATATACTAGTAGGAGTATGCATGTGTTAGATACATAGTTGGAGACTACATTGCATTATTTTCTCTTGATTCCTATTCCACCTAAATTCATGTTATGCATTGACTTATTATCGGACTAGATATATGTATATAATCTGTCATTTAGAAGAAAAACTTGAAATATGATTGATAGGATAGTTGATAGAAAGCATGAGGATACCCGAGTGGGCGCGAGGGTTAGGGCATGCCTGGAGATGATTGATCGCTCGACATAGTCGCGATCCTATTGGCCTGACGTCTGAGGTCATTACTTTGTATGCGCAGTAGACATTCGGACACATGTCATTCGTCAGGGCATATGTGGTGAGTTATCCTCACAAGGTTTCTATCAACTATGTGCGTACCCGGTCTGGATGGATGTTGATACCCTAGCGAGTGGCGGGGTATGGTTATATTTGAGATACTCTTGCGGATGACAAAGTATGCTCTGAACCATTGGACATGATGTTGAGACTGGGTATTGGGTGTGGACTATGCATAATGGTCTAGTGTGATGATGACATATAGAGCTGACATTGATGATTGAGATGTTGAGAAATGCATATGATTTTATTATAATTTGATTATCTGATTATCGAGTAGTCAATATAGATCATATATGGTTGCATTTGATATCATAACATCGTCATGGTCCGCATGCATCATGTGTCATATTTGAGAGAGAGTTATGATGATAGTATAACATGGAGATTTGTTTATTCATTATCGAGGATTATGCAATTTATCAGTCATGACATATTATCTATTTTTCATTTATGTATTATTGAGGAACATTCATATACTCATTCATAATATGATGTTCTTTCTGGTTTATATTATCCAGTACATGATTTACTCTCTGTTTGGCATCACTGAATCGAGGTAAGGTCTATTCACTGAGCCTTTTTCTCATAACTCTCTTTATTTCTTTATTTTTAACCCTAGAGATATTATGGTACGTGATACCGCCTTGAGATATCCTGATGAGATATTTTAGAGCAAATATAAGGTAAGCTATAGATGCGAGACGATATAGATGATAGTTTATATAGAAATTGAGTTGTACCAGTATTTGATATTTGTATTCTTTTGTATTAGACGATAATTTGTATGATACAGGTCGAATCATAGCATACTCTTGTATTAGTTATTTTAGTTGTATCTTGATGGTTTGTTGTGGCCTGTGTGGATCCTGCCAGATTATGTATTGATTTAATGTATATTATTATGGACTGGGATATTCATATGTTAACAAGTTTATTTGGTTAATAGTATGATTTATCTGGTGATGGATTATGTGATCATGGATAGGTTAGCAGGTTTTATTTGATGATGTCATGATTATATGTGCACAAGAGAGTATCTGTGCGTGACGGGCCCCGCCCGACTTGTCGCGTGCGCCGCGCGTGCCGTGTGGGCGTGCACATGCCCGTATCGGGCGGGGGCATTACAAAAAATTAGGCTCTTGAGGATTAAAAAATAGTTGAAGTAGTCAAAGTGACTGACCCACCAACTAACAAAAGACAACGTGGTCGGATATGTTCAGCCTATCCACAATGGTGGCAAGTCACATCCTGAGCACTAGGACAATCATGAGATAGATGTCTTCCCTGACCACGAGTATAGCAAGTTCTCTCCTCCAATGCAAGCTATCGTGTAGATCCTCCACTACTAGTGCTGCTTGAAATTGTTGTCGATCTCCCACCACTAATGAAAGATGATGCTTTACTAGGTCTCCCAGACTCAATGAGCTGAATTTGCTTGGTGCTACACTAGAACTAGCACCACCAACATAGGGGTGAAACCTTGGTCGATAAGACCCAGATGGACCACACCAACTCGAACCACCTCCTCGAGCCCATCAAAGTGATCTAGACATTTTGCCACTCACTCCTACCGCTAAGAATGCTCCTCCAACAAATCTCTTTCGGTTATCCCTGCGTTCTCCACTAGCGATGCATAAGTCAGGTTCCTCACCATATTCACCTACATACGAATTTCAATCCATAGCCCCATCTTAAATTGCTCAACTTTGGCAACGTCATCTAGCACCACTCTAAAGCAGAAATGAGATAAGGTGTTAAACCTTTTCTCATACTATGCCACCATAATATTTCCCTACTTTAACTAGGTAAACTCCCATGTCAGCTCAACTCGATGGGATGCTGGGAAATACTTCTAATCAAAGGCTAATCTAGCTCAACTCGGTGGCCTTCCACCACTCTTCCGCCTCCATGCGGAGAAGAAAGGTGGCAAAAGTCACATGTTGATCCTTTGGGCATCTGAAAGCACGAGCTTCACATCTACTAACCGCCAGTTCTATAATAACCCAAATTTAAAAATAAAATAATAATAATAATAATATATAAATTCAATTAAAAAAATTGTGTTGCATGGCACGAGCTTGTGCCATGCAAATTGCGAGTGGGCTGACGATGCCACGCGCCCCGAGCTATTGGCCCGGCCAACTTGGCCGGGCTAGCTAGCGCGGTGGGCCTCGGTGTCGCCACAACCGCCGCCGTTCCTCCTCCTCCCCACCGCCTCTCTCTATCTTTTTCTTCTCTTCACACTCTCTCTCTCTCTTTCGGTCTCTCTCTCTCTCCCCTTTCCCTCAAACTCTCTCTCTCTCTCTCACTGCTACCACCACCGTCCTACCACCGCTGTCGTCGTGCTACCGCTGGTGAGCCTCCTCCTTCCTCCTCTTCCTTCTTCTCTCTCTCTCTCGTCTCTCTCTCTCTCTCTCTCTCTCTCTCTCTCTCTCTCTCTCTCTCTCTCTCTCTCTCTCTCTCTCTCTCTCTTTCTCTATTTCTCTCACTTGGGATCGAGCTCGTCGAAGTTGAGCTGCCGGCGAGAGGCCGGTTGCTGGCTGGCCAGCAGCAACCGAGCCCCTCCCCGCTGGCCCGGCGCCCCTCCTTCCCTTCTTCTTCTCCTCTTCTCTTCTCTTCTCTTCTCTTCTCTTCTTCTTCTTCTTCTTCTTTCTTCTTCCTTTCTTCTTCTCCTTTCTTAGCTTCTTCTTCTATTTCTGCAACAGTGCTGGGCCAAGCCCAACATTGGTGGCATTGTTTTTATTTATTTATTTTATTTTTCTTTATTTATTTAGTTAGGTATTGCTTTCTTAATTGATGCAGATAAATTATTTAGACATTAATTATTTTCATAATAATATATATATTCTTCAACATAATGATTATTCATTATATTAGTATAATAATGATTAATTAGGTTATAAATTATATAAATATAGGTAATACTTATATTTATTTATTTATATTTCTATTAGACTAATATATAGTTTTGTAAATTATAATTATTAGATTTATGTACTAATATTCATAATATATGCATTTTAAATAATTTTACAATTTATTATATAATATTATGTGTACGATAAGATACTAGTCTTATTAATTTATTAATTTATGATTTTGCATAATTAAGTAAATACTATATAATTTCTGATTAAATCAAGATAGACTAAGAATTAGAAAATTTATTATAAAATAGATCTTCTCTATACTTATTTTTTATTTATAATTATTTAGCTTTTATTTTATAAATATATATTTAGAATATTTTAAATAAAAAGAAACAAACCTTTCTCCCTATGTTATAACTAGCATTTTATGATAATAGTATGTTATAATATTTGAATCGTACTTATAATGTGGATCTGGTTATGTACAAAAAAAAGAAGTGATTCTAAATATAGTAAACTTTTATATTTTATTTGAACTAATTCTAATTGGATAAATGACTAACTAATATTACTTAAACATTTTCAAACTCCGAACCCTCTTATTTGAGACCCCGTGGACCTTGCTAGTGATGAGTTATCACTCGGTTAATTGATAGATGTGAGGATACGTGGTTTGCGTCTTTTGATCAGATGTGAGTAGTCTTATCCCTTAGACGCCTTTCTCAAATTTAAGATATATTATATAACTATGTATATGCATGTTTTGGCCTTCAGCATAATTATATGACCTTATCTAGAGATGATTTTTGTTGAGCATGTTTTATCATGTATTTGATTAGACTAATCTAGGATATGAGTACATTGATGATATATTGAGATGATTGGAGATGATTATACTGTTATGATATTAGGTTGAGATGATCTTTAGCATGAGTATGCATCTGATAGACTAGCATGAGTATGCATTTGATAGAGGTATGATTCAAGATTGCATTACATTATTTTCCTCTTGATTTCCTTACCACCTAAATTCTTGATACGCATGATTTGTTATAGTACTAGATATATGCACATGATCTATCATATAAAAAGAAATGCATAAATCTCATTAATAGAGAAAAGTTAATAGAAAAAGCATGTGGGTACCCAAGTAGGCACCACGGTTAAGGGTGCCTGGATTAATGATTATGGTCGCTAATATGCGATATCTCATGGCCCACGTTCGATGTCAGTTAGGTCTGTGCATATAGACAATCGAACACTTATCATTCGCCAAGGCATGTGTGTGGCAAGTTACCCTCATGTGATTTTCTATTAACTGGTGGGGTACCCAACCCTTAGCGTATGACAGGGTATGATTATGACTGAGATATCCTTAGCGTATGGTAAGGTATGATTATGACTGAAATACCCTTAGTGTACAGCAGGGTATGATTATGACTGAGATACCCTTAGCGTATGGCAAGGTATGATTTAAGCCTACGGGCAGGATGTTGAATGATCAATATGCATCATATGTGGTTGCATTTGATATCATAGCACGGTCATGATCGGCATGCATCATATGTGTCATATTAAGAGAGACAGAGTTAGGTATGACATGAAGATTTATTTATACATTGTCGATAATTATATACTTTGATCAGTTATGACATGATATCTATTTTTATTTATATATATTATTGAGGATTCATCATATACTTGTTCATGACATGATGCTCTTTTTTATTCATATTATTCAGTATATAATTTACTCTTTATTTAGCATCACTGATTCGGGGTAAGGTCTACTTACTAAGTCTTTTGCTTATAACTCTATTTCTTTTCTAACCCGCTCAGATATGTAGTGCGTGATAGCGACTTGAGGTATCCTGAGAAGATATTTTTAGAATGATGAGATGAGCTATAGGTGCGAGACCGTATAGATGATAATTTGTATAAAAGTTGAGTTGTACCATTATTTAATATTTGTATTCAATTGTATAGATGATGATTTGTATAATACAAGTCAGATTATAGCGTACTCATGTATTAGTGATTTTAGTTGTATCTTGATGGTTTGTCGTAGCCTATGTGGGCCTTGCCAAATTATGTAGCTGTCTAGTATAGTTATTGTAGACTTGGACATTCATATGTTAACAGGTTTATTTGGTTGATAGTATGATTTATTTGGTGATTTATTATACGAGCATGGATATGTTAGTAAGTCTTATTTGATGATGTCATGATTATATGGGCACAGGTGTGTCTCTATGCATGACGGGCTCTGCCCCGTCTGTCCCATGCACCGTGCATGCCGTGTGGGCGTTTGGGCAGGCACGTGCTCGTGCGAGACGGGGACGTTACAAGTTTGCCTCCATAGGATCGGTTGTGCCACTAAACACTAGAGAATTAAATTTCATAAAACGGTTTAGTAGCCACGAGGATTTACCTCCAACTTTCTCGGCTGGAGTAAGGTGCTCGGACGGTCCACCTGATGTGTTCGTCTTAGTCATTGGCGTTGTGTGTTCACGAACTAGCTCCTCGATGAATCTCTCTTGCAGTCTAACCAGACGCCCAAGGGCTTCTACACTACTGGCTAGAGCATCCACAGCCGACTCATTAACTAGAGCAGAGGCACCCTTAGAAGTAGTCGTACAAAAAAATCTATCGCTTCTAGGCGGCATTCCTGTTAAGTTCAGAGTAATTTAATTATAGGAAAAAATTATACCTACATATCATTAATATCTCTTATGTCCAATCGATCATGGTCTCTTAATTTTCTATACAAATATATAGATTGTACCCTAGAGAACTTGTCGGATTATGGTGAATCTATGCTCTGTAACCAAGTTGAACCACCCACCTCAAAAAATCACATATTTTTCACGTGGAAAAATCCATGTGACTCTCACATGATCTGTCCATATAATATTCTCACAAAATATCTAAGATAGGTGTAACATCCAAAAAAAAAATTTGTGCGCTGATCTTAACATGCGCCTTTTTCTTTCCCTCTCCTTTTCTTTTTTCTTTCTTCTCTTTCTTTCCTTCTTTTTTTTCTTTCTTTCTTCTCCTCGCCAGCAGTCCTTTCCACCCATCTCCTTCCCGCTGTGCCGGAGCGCCGCCAAAACAGCCGACCCCGCGGATCGAGGTGCCAGAGCTGCCTCATCCTCCAAGTAAGTCAAATCTATAATTAATTAATTAATTTTGAGTTTTCCTTCTCTAAAATTTTCGTCTTTCGATCTCGCCATGATCCGGCCAGCCAACGACTACATGCCTTGTCGCGCTGGTCAGGTGAGCTTCCTTCGGCGCCCTCGTAGCCTGTCCCGTCAGGTGGCCCCTCGCCTTGCGGCCAAGGCGAGGTGGGTTCTCACCGTCGGCCGCATCTGGCGGTTCGACTTCCCCTCAGCTGGCTTCTTCTTGCCGAGTGAAGCGTGTTGGTGGGTTCAACTAGGCTAGCCGGTTGGTGGGCCTAATTATTAATTAGGCATACAATAATTATTCTCTTTTGATACAAAACATAAAAGGATCAAATATACAACAATATAATTAAAAATAAAATTAAATATACTATATTTAATTACAATTCAATTAGTTTACAATTACTACTTTTATTTAACTAATTACTAATTATACATATAATAATCATTACCCATTAATATAAAAATAATTATCAGAGGTTAGCATTTTATTTTATAGAAAATAATATATATAATAATAAGGTGCTAGAAATGCATTATATATATACATGAACATTAATGAAACTTATATACTTTGATTATTTTTAATAAAACTAAATATATTAATCTAATAATGATAATTAAGCTATAAATATCAAAATAATGAGTATCAAAATATTAATTTCTACTTCTGCTTTATATTACTTAGTATATATATACGCATCCTTAAACTAATTAATTGATCATTTAAATTTAATGTAGATGAAATAAATAATTTGAAAGAAAGAAAAGGAGAAAAGAGTCTCTCTATTACAATGTTGGGTCGAGCCCAACACTATCACTACTACAGTATTAGGCTCGGCTAAGCACTGTAGCAGCAGGAAAGAGAGAGAGAGAGGAGAACGAAGAGAGAAGGGAGGAAAGAAGAAGAAGAAAGAAGAAGAAGAAAGAAAGAAAGGAGAAGGAGAAAGAGAAGAGAAGAGAAGAAGGAGAAGGAGAAGGGAGGGGAGTGCGGACCCGAGCCGGCGGGGAGGGTACCAATCGCTGCTAGCCAGCCAGCGGCCAGCCTCTTGCCGGCGGCTCAGCTCCGGTGAGCTCGATCCCAAGGGCAAGAGAGAGAAAGAGAGAGGGGGAGAGGGAGAGGAGCTCATGACGCTTAGTGGAGGTGGCGATGGTGGGTTTCGGCAGCAGCACATCCATGAGAGAGAGAGAGAGTAAGAGAGAGAAAGGAGAGAGTGAGAAGAGACAAAAAGAGAGAGGCGGTGGGGGTGTTGGCGGCGACGGCGAGGCCCGCTGCACCAGCTAGCCCAGCCAAGTTGGCTAGGCCCGCGACTAAGGGCACGTGGCGCCCCCAGCGCACCCCCAGCTCAGCACGAGACTGGCCATAGTGTGGCGGCCACGTCGTGCCAAGACTATTGATTTTGGTTTTCTTTATTTTTTTTAAGGATAGGTTGTTACAGTAGAAGTAGAAACTTGTTGGGCTTTATGGTCACCATCTTCTGGTGGAAATATTTTTAGATTAGTTGATGAGTAGAGGTTCATGGCGGAGCTGGCAAAGAATTATCTTTATTTTTTTATTCTTGTAAATTAAGCTAAATGACTTGTAGCCCCTATGTGGGCTGTAACAACCAAATATATATATATATATATATATAAATTTCTTCACTGCATGGCATGACAGCCTTGTGCCATGCAGTGGCAGCTGGGATGGGCACCACGCGCCCCAAACGCTAGCCCGGCCAACCTGGTCGAGCCAACGGGCGTAGTGGGCCCCCGCCGCCGTCGCAGCCTCCCTCCCCACCACCTCTCTCCCTTTTCTTCCTCTCTCTCTCTCTTTTTCTCTTTCGCGCTCTTTCTCGCCTTTCTCTCTTTCTCTCTCTCAAACACTCTTTCTCTCTCTCTCCACCCGCTACCGCCGTCACTCCATCGGCCTGCCGCTACCGCCATCACCTCCACTAGCACCGGTGAGCCTCCCTCCTTCTCTTTCTCTCTCTTTCTCTCTCTCCCCCTCTCTCTCCCCCCCTCTCTCTCCCCCCCTCTCTCTCTATCTCTCTTTCTCTCTTTGTCGACTTCCTCTCGGGGCCGCCGGAGGATTGAGCCGTTGGCAAGAGGCCGGTCGGTGAGTGCCACCAGCGGCCGCATCCCTTCCCCATGGCCCAACCCTCTTCTTCCTTCTTCCTTCTTCCTTCTTCCTTCTTCCTTCTTCCTTCTTCCTTCTTCCTTCTTCCTTCTTCCTTCTTCCTTCTTCTTTCTTCCTTCTTCCTTCTTCCTTCTTCTTTCTTCTTCTTCTTCTCTTTCTTATTCTTCTCCTCCTCCTCCTTCTTCCCTTCTTTCCTCTTTGACTGCACCTTGCAAATAGTGTTGGGCTCGGCCCAGCGCCCTGCTGTGCAAGGGGCTGGGCTGAGCCCAGCACTATATATAGTTATATATATATATATATGCACAATTAGTTTAGCTTATTTAATTTAATGTATTTAGTTTATACAAATTAAATATAATTATATCATAGTTAGTATATAATTCTAATTATATCATGCTTAGCAAAATACCTACAATATAAATTACTATTTTAATCCTAGGTAGGTAATAGTAATTATTAGGGTTATGTACGTATGTTCTTGCGTAATTATTTACAGTAACTTAATTCTTATTTTCTTAATTATCAAGGAGAATAATAGACAGATAAATTATATTTTAAATACACTATTAAATAATATAATTATGGTTAATAAATAACAAAACAAATATAGAAATGAAGAGTACATAATTACAACAAGAGACTATCTTTTTGCCGGGTTAATTTTAATGAATAGAAAGACTGACATTATTTGTTATAAATAATTTCAGACGCTGACCCCCTTGTTCAAGACTCTGTGGACCTAGCTATCGAGGCTTGATTGTTGTCGTAGCAACGTGAGCGAGTGGTTGTTTGGTATTTGCGGTGGTGGTGAGTAGTCTTATCCCCTAGACACCTTTCTCAAATTAGGATATATTATATCTTCTATAGACGCATGTTTTGGCCTCTAGCATGATTATATGACTTTATATAGAGATAATTTTAGTCAAACATATTTTATCATGCATTTGATTAGGCTGATTTGAGATATGAGTATATTGGTGATATATAGAGATGATGATACTATTATGGTTTTATGTCGAGTTAATCTCTATCATGAGTATGCATATGATAAACTAGCAAAAGTATATATGTGTTAGATACATGATTAGAGTCAGCATTGCATCATTTTTCTCTTGGCTTCTTTACCACTTAAATTCATGAGTTGCATGATCTGTTGTCATACTGGATATATGCATATGATTTATCATGTATAAGAAATCATAAAAATACATGTTTATGTGATGTGATGTGATATGATATGATGGCTGGAATGGTATCTAGTCCAGACTGGTACTGGACATACTCTTAGCGTATGGCAAAGTATGGTAATGGTTGATGGTTGTACTCTTAGCTTATGATAGGGTACAACTATCATTGATATACCCTAAGCGTATGGCAGGGTATGATTACTTTCTTCCGCGATACCCTTAGCGTATGGCAGGGTATGATTTATCCATAGAGATACCCTTAGCGTATGGCAGGGGATGATTTATCTACAGAGATACTCTTAGCGTATGACAGGGTATGCTCTGAGCTTGTGACATGATGTGTATCGAGTTTGGGGTCGGGTACCATAGTCCAACATGGTGGATGATATTCAGAGTTGAGACAGATGATTGTGATAGTGAGAGATATGTGGATTATATTTATCTCTAACATATATGATTATCTAGTGGTTAGCATGCATCATGCATCATCATTGATATGACCAATATCATTGGATCATAATTGATATACATGAAATGTTATTATATTCGGTGATATTATATAGTAATTTCATCATGTGATATATTTTTAGTTGAGGATATAATATGCTCATTCATGAGATTTGATTTCATTTATATATATGTTGTTGATGATACATATATACATGCTCATACATGGCATTATGCTGCTTTTTGATTCATATTAATCCAGTACATGATTTATTTTCTATTTGACATCATTGATTTTGGGTAAGGTCTAATCACTGAGCCTTTAGCTCATGACTCTCTTTGTTTTTTCCTTTCCAAAAACCCAGGTAAGCAAGTGGAGCAGGATACTCTCTTAGAGACCTTGCTAGTGGGTGAAAAGTAGTGCGTGGTTAGTGTTTTATGTTAGATGAGTTATCTTATTTGATGTATTAGTAGACATTCTCTAAAGTGTCTTTATCCTTGTCTTATATTCTAACAGGTGACTTTGTACTTGTATAATAATGTATATACCACCGTTGTGTGTATGTTATGGTGAAAAGCTCTTGATGATGTGTTGTGGCCTGTGTGGGGCCTAAGTAGGGTTATCCGTGTGTTGTTGATAGTTAAACTTATTTTATTCTTAGTTTAGATGTTGTGAATAATTTATGATATTGATACAGGTTTATTTGATTGTTAGTAACTAATCAAATGGTCAGGTGTCACGCACATGTCATGTGGGCTCGTGCCATGCACGTGGTTAGGGTTGTGGGTGTTACATGGGCAATTTTATCTGTTTATGTATATGAATATGTATTTTTGAAGTTTGTTGCGGCTTGTGGTGTTATGGGCTTCTTTGTCTATTTTATTTGTGGAAATGTGGACTTTTTCATTTGTTTATTATGTTGAAGCATTGATCAGCAGGTCACGTGGTAATCATGTGGGTTCTACCTACATGAGGGGCACGTGTTTGCTAGCGAGTGTTACAATAGGTCTAAAATATCATAACAATTCAAGCAAATAATTCAGAATTATAAGTATCATAGGCCTCAACGAGCCTTTAGGAATACATGTCCATATACAAGCTTGACTCGTAGGGGCTAAAGTCCAACTAGGAAGAAAAATAGAATAAGAAACTCTATAATATTCGCATCCTCCGCATCTAACTCTAAATTATTTTCACCAAAAAGGCGATAAGCATATGGTCTAGCAAGTATAATTTAATAACAATCTATGAACAATATAATACGTGATAAAATATTAATGCATGTCCATAATTATCAACATATCGAGGTAAATTTGTACCATATAATTTACAAGTAACATTTATTTAGTCATAAATCACATAGTTGCATAATAACATCATAACTTGGAACAACTACTCATATTATCAAGATAACTCACAATGTGTCATAATCTACATAGCAAACATATCAACAAACATAACAACGAGGAGGAGTAGTCATCTAGTAGTAATATCACCCGTACATGCTTGGGTGACACTACATATGACTAGTTGTCTATTACCATCAAATTACGGACCCCAATCGTAGGCCCATATCCCAACATCATCATTATCATAATTGCTCTAAATCATCGTAGACAGTAGAATCATCGCATGCAACGAAAAAGAGCTCACAGCTCAATGAACACCCTAACCTTGCGTCATCGAGTACCTCTAGAGCTATAACCCAACCTTATAAACATATTTTTACTATTATCGTAGTCTAGTCTCTAAATAAGATAGTGTAATCGCCTAAATGCTTCACAAGCTATCGATCTCAGGTGGAGGCCACTAATATAATAATACTATATAATCTATCCTACCCTTAACTCCGAGCTAAATGAATGAAAGGGGCACTACCTAGTGGGGACTAGACTAATAATGATACATGCATGTGATGTCATGTCTTATATTACCTTATTTATATCATGTTCATCAAGATAATATGTGTCATAACTAAACATGGAGCCTATCATGAAATAAAGCAATAAGTAATTAATAATTAAGTATTAATTGCTCGTGCATGTAAAAGTAAGCAATAATGACATAATAATTATCATCACCATAATTATATTACTTGTAGACTAACATAGGATCTTATCCGCTTGAAATATCTCTAGAATTTGACTAACTCTCCTAAATAATTGGGCTCCTCCTCAGTCTCGAGATCCTCCACGCACGATAATAATTTATAAAATAAAATAAAGCATATGAAGGACGAACTTATAGAACTAACTACCTTGTTGGATAAATTAAGTTTGAGTTTATAGGTCCAAATAAGTTTGACTTGATCTTGCATTTATTCTTCCCTATAAATAATATTATTTTGTATTAATTAAATTGGTTGTTGATGGTAAAATTAGAATTATCCTTAGTTACAAATGTTAAAGGCATTAATAATAAATTTAAATTTAAACTACCTAATTTTTACAAATGTTAAATGTAAGGATTAATAAATTTAAACTACCTAATTTTACTTTTGTATTATCCTAAATTTATATTAATAATAAAAAAATTATTAGGAAAAATTCTAGAAGGATAGCTAATATAAGTAAAAAAAATAAAAGACTAATAATAGGTTAGCTTATGGTCCACTGGTTGGGCTAGGCTCAAGGCCCAGCCTTGCATTGCTTGGCTCAGAAAGTGGGCGCAGCCTACTTGTAGCCCACTAACCAAAAGGGAGAGGATTGGGCTTAAAGGCTAAGTCAAGCAAGATGAGGAAGTGGGTTGTGGGCCTACCAGCAGCCCACTAAGCTGAAGAGGTGGACTAGGCTCAAGGGCCTAGTCCACAGTTGGATACAAGCTTGTGTGTGTGGGCTGTGGCCCACCCCACAGTCCAACAGAGAACAGAGTGCTTAACGTCTTCTTCCTGGGGAAGAAAATAAGGGGAAAAATGAGGGTGATGCTGGCAGTGACAACCGTCATCGACGGTCAAGCAACACCTCCTCTCACAAGGTTGAAAGGCCGTCGTGGGTTAATTGTGCAGGTAGTTGGTCGAAAAAGGAGAGAACATCATAGAAAGAAGAAGTTTGAGCGTCGATGAGAAGAGAAAAAAAACTTGTAAAACCAAAGTAAATAGGGGCTAGGATGTAACGCCCCCGCCCGGCACAAGCACGTGCACGCACATGCGCCCACACAGCATGCGCGGCGCACGTGACAGGTCGAGCAGGGCTCGTTATGCATAGATACACTCCTGTGCACATACAATCATGACATCATCAACTAACACCACGCGCGGCGCACGCGACAGGTCGAGCGGGGCCCGTCACACACAGATACACTCCTATGCACATACAATCATGACATCATCAACTAACACCTGCTAAGATATCCATGATCACATAATCCATCGCCAAATAAATCATACTATCAACCAAATAAATTTGTTAACATATGAATATCCACGTCCATAATAATATACACTAGACCACTATATAATATGGCAAGACCCACACAGGCCACAACAAACCATTAAGATAGAACTAAACAACTGATACACGAGTGCTATAAAATCTGACATATACTATGCAAATCATCATCTGATACAATAAGGTACAAATATAACAAACAACGATACAACTCAATGTCTGGTTAAACTATCTTCTGTACCGTCTCGCATCAATAGCTCACCTCATCATCACTCTAAAATATCTTCTCAAGATATCTCAGGTCGCTATCACGTACCACAAATCTGAAGGGTTAGAAAAGAAATAAAGAGAGTCATGAGCAAAAGGCTCAGTGAATAGACCTTACCCCGAATTAGTGATGCCAAACAGAGAGTAAATCATGTACTGGATAATATGAATCAGAAAGAGTATCATGTCATAAATGAGTATATGAATGTATCCTTAATAATATATAAATGAAAAGTAGGTAACATGTCATAACTGATAAAAGTATATAATCCTCGACCACGAGTAAACAAATCTCCGTATCATACTATCATCATAACTCTCTCTCTCAAATATGACACATGATGCATGCCGACCATGACTACGTTATGATATCTAATGCAATCATATATGATGTATATTGACCACTCGGTAAACAATCATAACAGTAGAATCATCTCTAATCATCTCTATATATATCACCAATGTACTCATATTCCAAATCAGCATAATTGAATGCATGATAAAATATGCTCGACTATAATCATCTCTAGATAAAATTATATAATCATGCTGGAGGCCAAAACATGCATGTATATAAATATATAATATAACCTAATTTGATAAAGGCATCTAAGGGATAAGACTACTCACAGTCTGATCAGAAGATACAAACCACGCATCTCTCACGTCCGTCAGGTAACCGAGTGACACTCATCACTAGCAAGGTCCACGGGGTCTCAAATAAGGGGGTTCGGAATCTGAAATATTTAAGTAGTATGATGTTAGACGTTTATCTAATTAGAATTAATTCAGTTAAAATATAAATGTTTATTGGGTTTAGAATCACTTTTCTTTATTTTTGATTACATAACTAGGTCTATAATATAGATACGATTCAAATATTATAATTCTTTATTATTATAAAATGTTAGTTATAACATAAGGAGAAGAGGCATGTTTCATTTTATATGAGAGTATTTCTGAATATATAATTATAAAATAAAATAATTAAAATAAAAGGCTAAATTAGTATAGACAAGGTCTAATTTTAATTAATTTTATAATTCATACACTATCTTGATTAATTAGGGACAACACAGCCTTTACTCGATAAAGTAATAAATAAATAACTAAATAAACTTAGTATTTTATTTGTTGCAGAATAATCATAAAATTAATAGAAATACTTAAAATATATATGATGAGGGTATTAGAATATAAATCTAATAATTATAATTTACAAATCTATCTATTAATCTAATAGATATGTAAATAAATAAATAAATATAAGTATTACCTATATTTATACCTAATTAATCATTAATTATAAAAATTATCATTAATAAAATTATATTGAAGGATATATCATATTATTAAAATATTAAGAAGAAAAATACCTAAATAAATAACATAAATAAACTAATTAAATCTGCCATCAGTCTACAATGCTGGGCCGAGCCCAACACTGTGCAGAAAGAAAGAGAAGGAGCTGAGGAAGAAGGAGAAAAAGAAAGAAAGAAAGAAAGAAAGAAAGAAAGAAAGAAGAAGAAGAAGAAGAAGAAGAAGAAGAAGAAGAAGAAGAAGAAGAAGAAGAAGAAGAAGAAGAAGAAGAAGAAGAAGAAGAGGAAGAGAAGAAAGAGAGAAGGTGAGGGAGGAGGTTGCGGACCCGGGCCGACGGGGAGGGCACCGGCCGCTGCTGGCCAGCCAGCAGCTGACCTCTCGCCGGCGGCTTGGCTCCGACGAGCCCAACCTCGGGCAAGGAAAAGAGAGAGAGAGAGAGAGAGAGAGAGAGAGAGAGAGAGAGAGAGAGAGAGAGAAGGAAAGAAAGGGGGAGTGAGAGGTCTCACCGGCGGCGGCGGCGGCTCCAGGGAAGGTGTCGGTATAGAGAGAGAGAGTAGAGTGAGAGGGTGGCCGAGAGAGAGAGAGATAGAGAGAGAGAGAGAGATTTAAAGAGAGGGAGAGAGAAGGCGGTGGAGGAGGAGTAGTGGCGGCGTCGGGGCCCACCGCGGCTAGTTGGCCACAGTCGGTTGGCTGCGGTAGTGGTCGCAGGCGCGTGGCGCCCCACCAAGCTGCATGAGCCGCTGGCATGGGCACGAGGCCGGCCACAGTGCGGTCGGTTGCGTCGTGCCTATAAATTTTTTTTTTTTTTGGGATTGGGTTGTTACATAGGAACTATATAATAACACTATGAAATAAGTAGAGTGTTCTAAGGCGATTAGCCATCGGCTAGAGTGGCCGATAGAGAGAAAAAGGGTGATCTATGGCCGACAGTGACCAAAGGGTCACTATGGGTCCTAATTGAGGATACCAGTAGCTCCCTCTAGATGAGGGGAATCTAACTAGCTAGAAAGTCGAAACCAAAGTCATCCACGGTGATCTAAATCCTAGAAAAACCGATGATGGGAGGCGACATGGTGTAGCCTCCCATGCGCAGCGTGGGTACCCAAATCCAGTACCCACGACAAAAGGACGAAGGGGCGAAGCTTCTCGGACCGGTGGGTCATCGACCTGAAGTCACTGACATGCAAATTTCTTCGATGAGAACAAAAATAGTAGAGCTAGGATTTAACTATGATTTAGTAAGCAAAAAATCAAATTAATTATAAGGATGGACAGAGGAGGACTAATTTGCAGATCAAATTGGGGGTTGGTTTGGTCCACTAGTACTCTGGTGGTCCACGGTCCTCATTGGATTCTTTGATGGCAAAACCAGAGAATAAGAGAGAAGAAGATGAAGAGAAGACGAGGATGAAGCAAAGAAGAGCATAGATATGTTGGTTAAGAGTTTTATAGGGATAGAAGGCAACGTGGAGGGAATGGAGTCCGAACTCCACTCCAGCGAGGCGAGATTCCCTCCACCTCTCGTAGCAAATTGCGAGATGTGGGGTGGGTGGGGGGGAGGCAGCACAAGAACTTGGCATGTGCGCTGTGGATGGGGAATAATGCACACTAATTATTATTATTTGGTTGTTATAGTTAGTATCATATCAATTGGACAATTATAGTGACCAGTGTTGTATTATTGTAGTAGGTCAAGCTTTATCCATAATTTCTCCTTTTTCCCCCTTTTCATGCAGAGGCCATTCCCGAAAGGCGGGGCGGCACACCAGTTGCCCCACTAACCTAGTATGCGGCCATACTAGGCAATTCTCTCTCTCTCTCTCGTAAGCTTGAGCTCTTGGTCTGATCAATATCTTCAGCTAGGTCGAGGAGAGAGATGATATTGAATGAAATGAGTGATTGATGGCCCTTTCTATCTTGCTGTTGGAGAAAATGCCCTCACATTCTTCTTTAATTACTGAGTTTACCATTCTAATAGGATGCTGCCTAAACTTATTTGCTGTATAAGTACTGAATAGTGTGAATCTAATAGTATAATTTAATTTGATAAATGTGAATCTAATAAATTTTTTATATAATATATATTATATTATATATAATTATTTTTTAATTTTTTATATATTAAAATTAATAAATTGCCTTGTCATCCGTTTTTCGCCTAAGCGCGAGGCTGTGGGTAACCACCCACTACCTTTCAAAACATTGGCCCGAGTATACCCCAGTTGGAAGGGCTGTAAGAAGTTGGCACTGGGCATCTTTATTAGGCTTTAGATAATCATTTTTATTTCTTTATTTCTTTATTAGAGAAATATTTGATGTCATGTACATCATGATTGTAGGACAAGAATGATAGTTGGAATTGGGTCCAAACATATCGTTAGTGGTCATTGGAGAAGATTATTGTACGGACTTTGAAGTTTACTCACTATTAACTCTTGGATGAATTTTAATGGCACAGCTGAGTGGTGGTTGCAGTATAGAGGATCCTCTAATCTTAAGAAGGTTGTTATTTGCATTCTTTCTCAAACAACCTCATCTAGTGGATGTGAGTGTAATTGGTCAACTCTTCAACTGATTCATACTAAAATGGTATACGTCCACTAAAATATAAGATTACGTCTACAATATATAACTAATAATCAAGAGAGAGATGAGGGAGATTTTGACCCCCTAGACGTTGGTTTCTCTCAGTATGAGGATAATCCTATAATGGAGTGGATGTAGACAGTTAAGAATCAGGAGGACCCATTGCTTAATGAAGAGGGAGATCCTCCTCAACCATATAGATTTATTGCTGAAGAGGCCGGAGTGACAGATGTAGAAGATTGGACTGCAGAGCATGTAGGAGGGACTCAATCTATTAAGGAAGTACAACATGGACGTAGGGATACTCATATGGAACAACAAGAAAACTCATATCAGGAGTTTAATTGTCTCATGTTAGGTCGAGTTCATCAAAGCCAAACAAGGAGTCAAACCTCTAGAGGCCAAGCTAGTGGTGGTCATTTAGGTATTAAATGAGGACGACAAGCTACTAGTCAAGCTAGATCTTCACGACCGACTGCTAGTCGAGTTAGATCATCTTCACGATCATTGGTCCTTTAGAAGACTTAGATAAAATTAATAATGATGAGACTAGAGATGATAATAATGAGACTTTGTTTGGTAGCGATAATGATAAAGATGAGACATGCGTCCCTACTACACAATTTTCTCAAAGAGATATTATTTTTACAAAGGAGTAAAGCTCACTATGCCATCCAAGATTAAGACCACAAGTTTAGACCTAGACAACCACAGTTTTGAAGAATATCGATAGTATTTAACATAATATTTTCGTATTATTCTTGTGTTGGCAAATGAAGTCTTTGATCCTCCTTGTCATTCTACGTTCAACTAGATATTAGTTTTAATTATTAAACTATTATCAATTATGTATTGAATGATTAATTATGTATTAAATGTTATTATGTGTTCAATTATATTATGGAGTATTCAATCATATTATGGAGTTTTCAATCATATTATGGAGTTCTCCATCATTAATTTTAATTTTAATGAATGTATTTAATCATATTATGTGTTGAATAATATTTATTTAACTACTTTTTTATCTTTAATAAAATATGTTATTTATAAAAATAATCTAAGGATAAAATACTATAATATAGGTTTTAAATTTTAATACATATATTTAAACAAAAGAACCAAAGATTGACATATCAAAGGCCCAAAAATATTACTATATATCCTAAAAATTTTATTAAAAATATTATAAATACGTACCGTGCCGATGGTGACACTACAATCATTGGTATGAAGAATTACATATCTAGTAGCGAGCATTGCACATATAGGACAACTTAATAGTATTGCCATGTTAGCAATATTGTAGGGCAACAGCAAGCATACCTATCTACCAGCGTACAATGCATATGCAGATGACCAGCATAGTAATATACCTACCAGCGCCTTATATTATATTGCATACATAAAACATGATAAAACATTTTGGTATGCATGCATTGTATACATCGAATATATTACTCTTTTTACCGCCTATCCCATTAATTTACATTAAATCGAATCAAAGAGTATTTAAGTAATTCTTTTACCTTCATTTTATATCACATCAAATAGAGTTATTATACTCTTAATTTAGAATATAAGTGAACATAAGAATAATTATTCCTTAAAAATAAATCTCTCATTTATTTGATAATAATAAAAAAATAAAAATAGCTATTCCTATCTCACATCTATTCCATATGAGAACCAATCCTAAAAGTGAGCCACTTCATTCATTTGTTATAATTCTACAATAGTAACTTTATCAAGTTACAATTTCAGAGTTTTTTTTATTGATTTAGCCCTAACAAATTCTCAAAAGACTATCATATCCTAAAATCAACACACTTCAATTTTCAACAATGTGGGAATTGAGATTTTAAAAAAAAATTTTATACTTCATCTATATAAATTATACGCATTGTTTATATAAAATATACGCTCTAATTTAAAATAATATGTATATCGAGATTAAATAATTAGGTTAAATTAGAGAAAAGATAAATTATTCTTAATTAGTAAGAAATAGCAGGAATTGTAATTCGATAATAGAGGGCCTTATTTTTTTTTCCGGCGATTAAAAAAAACTGTAGTGCTTCGCGCTGCAAATCGTCCGTGCTTTGCTTACAAATTAAGTTGCAATTAGTAAACATAGTAGTTTAACATTGAAGAAACTAACCTAGTCATCGTTATTTATTCGTGCGTAACACGTGTCACGCAACTAGTTACTCGGAAGAGCCATTCGCGTACTTCCCGGCCATTGCACCAAAAAAAAGTTTGCTCGACTGGGTCTGGGTTGGCCGTCTCATCGAATATCCCATCATTTACACATTAATTCGGAATACCTTCTCCTATTCCGTTGTAACATACATAAAACCCCTCTCCTCTTCTTTTCTTTTCTATTCTCTTCCCTTCTCCTCTCTTCCCTTCTCTTCCACCCTCTCCTCTCATCAATCGATCGATTGGATCTATCATTGATTTATGGCTCGCATCGGCATCCGGGAGTTCGACCTCAAGGCTTAGTGGACGGTCGGTTCTGCCCGATCGTTACTCGTTCTTCGCCATGTTTGAGGCTCATGTACGATCCCTGGCCTGCCTGTTGTTCTGGATTTGTTTTTGTATTATTTAAGTAACTATTTGCTGATATGGAATGCTTTTGCTAGTGTATGTGTTCCTATTCGGGAATTAGTAATTGTCGTGTCAATTTAGAGTTGCAATCGGTTTGGTAGTCGTTTTATCGCGTCCAACCTTCCTAAGAAGCGGTCAATCGTTTGATTGAAATATATAAACTAGGACTGCAGTAGGCTGTCCACTCATTCAAGTTGAGCTGTAGCTTGGCTTGGAAAATCTGGTAAGTTGTTTCCATTTCAAAAGTGGTAGGAATTAGAGATGTTTGGGCTAAAGATGCCCTTAACAAGTTGCCTAAGCCATTAGCAACAATAGTTTTTTTTTTTCCTTTTTTGAAAAGCCTCTAGGAGATGAATGGGATAACTTGAATTTTTGGAGTAGCTTGTTGCTTGACATCTTATTCTAAAGAACAATTTTAATTGATTTAAGCATATCTATGGAAATGGATATAAAACTGGGGTCGCAACATGTCACAGACGAAAAACTTAAAGCAAGATTGTAGTCCTGTTTCTACTTTCTACTAACATTAGAGGATAACTTGTATCCTAGAATAATTCGTTAAGATGCTGGGGATGTATATGTTGGAAGAGCTCAGCTAAGGTCAAGTGGATATGAGGCATACATGCTGAATTGAAATTTACTGGGTTTTTAGAATGATCTGTGAATGAGTCATATTCATGTAAAACATCCTCTGCAATATCCCCTGCAATTCTTTTATAGCAAATTAGTGCTTGGTTTCAATCATTTCTAGGTTGGAGCTACCTTTACTGTAGAAGTATGATGTGCCTTCCTGAATCATGGACTAGTGATAATATGAACCAGTTATAGTTTTGTTTTGCATCTGCTTTAATATGGCTCAAGATTAATAATTCCTGTGGCCGAACTATATATCCTTTATTTTGTGATTTGATTATTGACATCTTGCAACAGGTCTTATATCTGCTCCGCAGATATTTGGGAGAATATGTTGAGGGTCTGTCAATTGAAGCTCTTAGAATTAGTGTATGGAAAGGTTTGTGCTTTATACCAGCATCTTCCATATGTTTTCTTTCTACCTGTGTATATGCATCTCCTTGATTCTCCAAGCTGCAATACTGATCGATGTATGCTGACATAGGCTAGTTTATATAGTAAAATGTTGATATGCAACCATCTATGTACATTTGTTGCTTGCTTCATTACTGCTTAAACTCTTAAAGTTTAACTTTGCATTCATTAATTCATAGACGTTCATTTCAAATTCAGTAAATTAAAATTTCTTGGCCTTTTTAACTAAAAAACAATATTAAGCAGTCAGTGATATATGATTTGTAGATTCTTATGTGTGTAATTTGGAATTTTTCCATGTCAAATGTTTTGGTATTCTGCTTTCCTCTTCGTTCCTTTGCTTTGATGATTTATATTCTAGGTAACTTGAGGTTAGTGCTCACGATTTATATAGAAGTTTGTTTCTATGATTACATAACATTGATAAGATCGGCTGAACTCATGCATCAAATTTTAGAACATATCATAAATATCTTTTGAGAAACTTTAGAAGATATGATAGAGGGTGTGCAGTGGCACGCAAGGGCATGTTGAGGGCATGCCATTGTGTGCCACTTGAGGGCGTGCCAGTTGGCACGGCCCATGCCGATGGTAGGCACGACATGACTTGTGCCTTCGGCATGATCATCGTTGTTTCTATCTACTTTGTTTCTCCATACGAAGTTTTAAGTTCAAATCATTATCGGTGAATTTCTTAATTACATGTAGAAATACATTGTTTGCTTGCAGTTATGCCTTCACTTTCATCTGATCATTTAGCTTACAACTTGTGATTAATTTGTGATTTTTTGATTGGTTACTTCGTAATCTTCTTGTTGATGTTCCATTTTTCTTGCAAAAGGCGATGTTGTTCTTAAAGATTTGAAGTTGAAAGCTGAAGCATTGAATTCGCTTAGGCTTCCTGTCACAGTTAAAGCTGGGTTTGTTGGTACTATAACTTTAAAGGTACTTCCATCATATTCGTTTTATAAATTTAATTCATGAATAAATGTAATTTTGATTTACTTTTTCTATCATTGTACTTAATTGCATTATTAATGGTATTTGACATCTTTTTTGTGGCTAAGAGTGACAATTTGAGTGACTTACAGGCTACAGCTATAGATAATAACTTCTTGTGGTTTCCTGCTTCATTTTTGTAGTAACTGATCTGAGTTTCCAACAGTTTTAAAGTTAGTCCTTGTGCTTTACTTTATTTTAATTGTTACTCTCTACAGCTTAAAGGGAGAACTTTTGAAATGCTAGTGAACCACAAACTTTTCTATATTATACTAAACACAAGGATCTTTTTTATAGACATTAACCATGGTGATCTAATCTGTAAACTGTAAACTTCCAAACTTCAGGGATTTCTTTTATAATATTGAAACCATTGAGACTGATTTTATAAACTTGAATACCACAGGGCTGATTCAGTATTCGTCCCTTATGATTACAGCTTGTATAACAGCATAGTGGTGGAATGATGAAGGCTGTTTTTGATAATTAAATGGTACGACTGAATGCTATCTGCACTGTAGTGGCATAATATATCATAGACTATTATTTCTAGTATGACCACTGCCAGCTTTCGAATTGACCTATATATCACTCTCGTTTTGCTTGATTGGGACACACTTACATATATATCTTTTAAATCAGTCTACTTGTCTAGTTCCCAAATATTAAACAATACAATTTCAACATCTTAGGCCTAAAAATCCCTTCTTTATGATTGTGGATGGCCCTGCCGGTCGACACTGCCGTGCCGTCGGTGTACCGGCACGTGACATGACGGGTGCCGCACGGCACCCCTATTAATAGCTTCGCCGCTCACCATCGACCTCGTCGTCAAGCTACCTGTCGCCGATCGTTGTCGCTTCATCGGATGCCCTAGCCCGAGAGAGGAGAGGAGAGGAGAGGAGAGGAGAGGAGAGAGAGAGAGAGAGAGAGAGAGAGAGAGAGAGAGAGAGAGAGAGGGTTAAAACTTGAGTTGCAGATCTGGATTCGTATTTGGATTTAAATCTGAATCCGCAACTTAAGTTTTAACTCCCCCTCTCTCTCGATCTCTCTCGGGCTAGGACATCCGACGAAGCGACGGCGGGCGGCGAGCAATGGCGACGACGGCTGCAAAGGCGCAGGTGAGTATCATTTACCTTTTTCTCTCCTCTTACGGTACGGCCGGTGGTCGGCACGGTCTGTGCCTATGGTACAGTCATCGTTTAATATACTTGAATATTCATGAATGTTCATATGTGCTCATGTATGTGATATGTTAGACTGTGTTTCTGGTTGTATCCAGTGATACTCACATTAATGTTATCTTTTAATCAAATGATACATTAACATTATCCTCTATTGAAATGCTGGTCATAGGTTACAATGTTTCTTTCTTTTCTTTTTCCTGTATTGGGTGCAAGCAGCAGACTTGAGACTAAATGTTGGTTTAAGTTAGGCACAAACCTCACTTGAAACCTTGTTGTTGTCATATTCTTTCGCTATCTGACTCACCCTCTCTTTCCATCCCTCTTATGTGGAGTCAATTAATCTCTCTCTCTTCCTCTCCTTTCACCTCCCTCATTGTGCCACCTTCCCTTTCTTGGCCTTCCTTTCCTTTTTTCACTTTTCTTTAATCTCTAGGCCTCCACTGGTATAGTCTTCAGGACGGCAGTTGTCCCATGCTTCACAGGGAGTGTCGCCAAAATTCTCATTTCTATTGAATTGAAACATGCTCTTATGCTGCGACCCTTGAAACCTTGTCCTGGTTCCTGAAGATGACTAATCTTGAATATCTATATGTTACATTCAAACATTTTGTGCACAAGAACAAAAAAAATACTGCTGACAATGAAATTTAGTTTTTCTTATTGCTTTTCATGGTTTCATCAATAAAAGTTAAGACACGTAATCAATAACATGTATGGCAGTTCACCTTTTATGTTTGAAATTATAAGCTTACATACATGAACGTGAGGACCAATAACAAGTATGAATAGCTAGCTAAACCAATTCACCCCTAGTTGTGCTCTAGATAATATATTTCAATGAAAAGGTAGAAGTGCATTCCAAACATATTATTGAAGCATGACGTATTTGTTCTATATCAAATTTGTTATCATTCGGTATGGGATTCATCATTTTCATGGCTCTTTGCTTACCTTGAAATGCTTCAAATGATTTTAGCTTACAGCTTCCAATTATGCATTGTAGGTTCCTTGGAAAAGCCTCGGTAAAGAACCTGTTGTGGTTCTTATCGATCGTGTATTTATTCTTGCTTATCCTGCTCCCGATGGACAAATCCTTAAGGTAGTTTCTTGGAAATTGTTAGTCCTGTAAAAAAAAAATTTGCTACTTGTAGTTCTTGTCGAATAACAGCCATGTTTGTCTTGTATTTGGATGTGTACTGTTATGTTTATTTAGGAGGAAGATAGAGAAAAACTTTTCCAAGTCAAGCTTCAACAGATTGAGGTATGCTTTTATCCTATTGTAACTTCTGATCCTTATCAGGTTAGTTTCTTAAGATTAAAATTTTTAACTTTATTTTTCCAAATCATGCCTTTGGCATTCTCAAGTGTGTATTGGCGTTACTAATTTTCTTATCTTCCATTATGAAATATAATGTAGATGCATTTGTTGTCAGTTATCAAGCCTCTTACTACTAGAGCTATAATAGATGGGTGTACCTGCCGTAGCCCCACTTAAAAAGTGCCCAGTAGAGTACAACTGTACAAGGGCTACAAATGCCTACCAAATTAGTCTATCTACAAAGTAACCTTTTTTTTTTTCTGATATAATAATTAATAACTTAATAAGAAGAGCCCAGCAACCAAATTATCAAACTAATGTAGCTGTATATCCAAGTAAACACTTTATAGAAGATGTAACTTGGATGTAATCATATCATTAAATATCATTCTCATAAATACCACAAAGAATGTCTATACAATAGTAAACTATTAGTTTTGGTTTTTGATATACAAATACAAGCTACATGTGTCTAGTATACCTTTGATAGGGTAGTATACAGAATGAGACAACTACTGGTGGACTACAGAATGGCGTTGGTAAGAGTATGCTAATTCTTAAGCATCATAAGTTTGCTGAATTACATAATAACCCAAAAGAATATAGTTCTGAATTAATGAGATGCTCACTTAGGTAATTGTTCTGAACTATGGAACATGAAGACAATTAACACACTCATTAGTGCTAATTTAGTTATTAACTTAAGTAATCTAATTATTAATCCAAGTAATCTAACTATTAACCCAAGTAATCTAAGTTATTATAGCAGGATCACATTGAAAAACATTACTGCTCCTTCGAATTTTGTGAAGCTTAACGAGCTCCTTTAGGATCTACATAGCAAGGTTTAGTACAGTTAAAAGAAGACATTTTCTTCTTTAAAATCTAAGTAACAAGAACAATACAAAGCTAATTCGTAAATGCCACTAGAGATCAAATAGATATCTATTCCCTGCTAATGGCCATCACATTTGTCCTTACCAGTTTACATCCAATGCTAGAATGTTCTTCTTTTTTGCTTCCTAATCTACCAGTTGCAAGCTAAGTATTTAGTAGTCTAGTTATTAATTGAAGTCAAAGTTCTATCCAAATTTTGGTTTTTCTAATTTACTCCTACTATTGTCAACATCATACCTAGGTTGGATTATTTTAGTTCCTGTCAGGTTATATTGGCATTTGACTTGGATTTAAGAAAGATATTAAAGTTCTATTAGTTATAAACTTATTGGTCTTTATCCTATTCAAGAGTTCCAAAGTCCAAACATGTTGGTTAAGTTGTCTTTCTCAACCTGCAAAATTGCATCAGGATAGGGGTGTAAACAAGCCGAGCCTGAGCGAGCCGGCTCTGGCTCAGGCTCGGCTCGAAATTAGTTTCGAGCCTCATAATGTTGCTCAGGCTCGGCTCAGCTCAACCCGAGCCGAGCTCGAGCTGAGCCTAACTGAGCCCGAGCCAAGCCCGAGCAAAGCTCGAGCTCGATTAGAGGCGGTGGCGACGTGGGCGGTGGCGACATGGACAGCGGCTTGCCGAAGGAGTCGGAGATGGATGGAGGAGGCCAACGACGGAGGAGGAAGAGGAGGAGGAGGAGGAGGAGGCCGACGGCGAAGGAGGAGGAGGAGGAGGAGGAGGCCGACGGAGAGGAAGGCGTGGCGCCGTGGTGGTGGCTTGCCGTCGTTGCCGATGGAGGCCGACGGAGAGGGAAGAGTGAAGGTGATCAGGTGGATGAGGGTGAGAGTGAAGATGAGGGTGGGGTGGGGGAATTGAGGATGGGGAAGATGGTGATGGGAAAGGTGAAGTAATTAATGAGGGTGGGGTAGGTGAGGGTAGGTGAGGGTGGGGTAGGTGAGGGTGATGAATATTGTGTTACGGGTGAGAATTAGTTAGTGAGGGACACGTGGCAATATTTCTTTATGCCACGTGTCCTTAGTCATATGGAGTCAGGCTATCGAGCCTATCGAGCCGAGCCTGAGCGAGCCGGCTCCAGCTCAGGCTCGGCTCGATATTAATTTCGAGCCTATTATGATGGCTCGGGCTCGGCTCAGCTTTGATCGAGCCGAGCCGGACTCGAGCTTCACCCGAGCCAAGCCCGAGCTGAGCCCGAGCTGCTCGTCAAGCCTGGCAGCCCTACATCAGGATTGTAGATCCCAGATACCACCATTTAACTACAATAACTAAACTTTTATTATTTCCAAGGAAAGTTGGAAGTCTTCTATGGTATTAGTAGAAACCATTCAAATATAAATTCGTAAACACTGACAGAGAATTTGGTAATTTAAATTAACTTGAGATAAATTTAAGCATCATATCAACTAGTTGAGTTCTGTTTTCGTACTTCGAGAAGGTTCCCTTGTTTAACAAAGGGCATGCAGTGCATGAGATTCTTGCCATTGTGGGATTTGTGGAGGGTAATATATACATGCAGGCATGCAGCCTTACCTCTATTACCAAAGAGGCTGTTCTCATGACCTGAACAGAGAGACAGGGTGATGATGCAAGCTTACGGTCACACTTCGTGTGGAACTTCAGTAGGGTTTCCTTGGTGGTAGTAATTTCCTGATTCCTTGATGGGGGCCTTTAACTTTGGTTGGGCATGATTTGGATTTTTTTTTCCAGTGATTGTATTATTATTATACTGGCTTAATTAAGATTGAATGCATATCATACTTTCTTTTGTATGGCAGGCTAGAAAATGCTTGCCTGTTATTTCCTCACAGTTCAAAGATGTGTAAGAGATCTGCTTTCTTTGTGATCTGGATTCCTATTGCATCATGATGATGTGCTCATTGGCTGACTGTTGCATGATGTGTTTCATAGGATGGTTTTTGCATGCTTGAGACCCTATGTTACACTTAAGGCAGGAAAAATGTTAGAACTTATCCTCACAAAATTGGCACAATTTACGTCATTGGCCTGATGGTACACTTTACATTTCTACACCTGGATGTAGCAGCGATAAGGGGTGGGACTCTGGTTATTTCTTCAAAAAGTATTTGTATTTGCATTTTCTATTTAGGTATAGAAATTTGTCTAGTTTCTTTTCAGGTCCTTACGGTTTGTTTTCTAGTCAATGTAGGGTTCATCGTAATTACTGTGTACATGACTGCTGCCAATTAATCATTCTCCATGTGCTTCAAATATTGAATCACTGAATGTTGCTACTATTTGTGTATGCAGGAGGCCGAGACAGCAACCCTTGAAGCAACAAATAGGAATTCGAAAGCAGGACCTGTATGACCAGTTAACATATTTTATTTTCCTTGCAACTAGTTACTCATTTTCCTTTTACACCATTCCATGGATTATAAGACCTTTTTAAGTGAAAGTTGACTGTTAAGCAAAGTTTGTGGTATGCTTGCCACAAGGATTGCCATGAAAATTGACTGTTAAGCAGAGTTTGTGGTATGCTTGAATCACTGAATATTCGCACGTCTAGGCACGCCTTAAAGATCTAGTGGCATGTGCACCCGCATGCTTCTAAAATGTATTTTAGGGGTTTATACATACATACATACATACATACATACATACATATATATATATATTAGAACCTATATTAGAGTCTATTATTCCATTGAGAATATTACAAGTTACTTAATTTGTTAAAAATATAGCAGTAGTCAAGGAGATTTATGATTCAATGCATAAATGACCTATTTTATCTAATAATTTCCAATTACACTGAAATTTTAGCTAAAAATTGTACCATTTGGGTTAAATCAACTCATATTGAGTTGATTTAATATGTTTTTACTTTCACCGATTTTGACCGAATTTGAATTAATTTGACATTAATTTCGGATTTTTTAAAATTCAAGACAATTTTGGGGGACATTAAAATTTTCCTTTGATTTCTACATTTTAAAGAGTATTTTTTTATTGATCTAGCACCAAAATGCTAGTATTTTTTTTAATTTAAATATATGTATTGAAACTTATATTATAGTATTTTATTTTTAGATTATTTTTGTAAATGACTTATTTTTAAAAAATAAAGCAATAGTCAAATACAAATATTATTCAACACATAATATGATTGAATATATTTATTAAAACTAATATTAATGATTGAACACTCCATAATATAATTGGCCATATAATAATATTCGACACATAATATAAAGTTGATTGATGATAATTTATGAAATTAAAAAAAAGTTAAAAAATAGGCTCCACATGTTATATCATGTTTGTTAAGAAAATAACTAAAGATGATTTATTGATGATTGATGAAAATAAGAAAAAAAAATGGGTTTTTAGCCGTCTTTCTTCTGTTTTTCTCTCATCTTTCCTTCCGTTTTTTTTTTCTTGTCCTTCTTCTTAGCCGTCTCATGCCTATTTTGTGCCAAATGGGTTTTTAAATTAGCACATGTTACGTGGCACAGAGGAGGGCCACTTTGTGAGTTTTTGAATTGGCCGTCTCATGCTTCATTTTCTTTACCAAATGTGATTTTCAGAATAAGAATGACATTGAATGCTTCAGACATTTGATTGGACACTATTCCGAACACAGGCTCCTTCTGGAAATTCATGGTTGGGCTCTCTAATTGCAACTATAATTGGAAACCTTAAAGTTACTATTAGCAATGTACATATCAGATATGAGGATTCTATCAGGTTCGTCAGCAACTTGGCCTTGCAATAAATTACTAATATCATCCATCATATACTATGACTTTCTTCTACTATTCTTTGTATTTTCTAGTAATCCAGGACATCCATTTTGTTCTGGGGTCACTTTATCAAAACTTGCTGCTGTCACTATGGATGAGAATGGGAATGAAACGTTTGACACAAGTGGAGCCCTAGATAGGTTGCGAAAGGTTAGTATCGTCTCCATGTTTTTAGCAGATGGTTCTTTAATATCTGAATTACTATGTTATTTACTCTTTGAATTCCTCAATTGTATTGCACTATTTCTTCTTCTTTTGAACTTTTCTGTTGCTGAACCTGAACCTTGAAGGGGTTCAATTGAGTGCCTTTTGTGGTTGCTCTTTATTTCCTGTTACCTGTGTCTTCCTTTTAATAGTTGAAAATCTGATTCACTGAGAGTAGAATAAAGATAAAAGATAAGGAGGAGAAAGCAAGTGCCTTTTATATGCTTTTCATCAAAAAGTTTTTTATCTGGTGCTTAGTTCATTTTCTTCTGCTTCTGTTTTTGATCTAGGACTCCTTTTTCTGTAAGAGATTCTGTACTCTTACTTGTAGATCAATTTATATACTGCATGGATAGATTACTCCAGATGCAGGTTGATATTTTGCACTGGAAAGGAAAATGAAGAGGTGCTGAAGCTTGTAAAATGAGTGTTTTCTTTTTCATTCTAAAAGGCTGTTCCTCTGTCCAGTATGCATGCTTTGATTCATTTGCTGTTAAAAAGGATTCTCATGTTGCATGTGTCTGCATATTGCATATGCACTATGCAGTCCCTTGACCGCCCGCAAACTGCAACACCTTTTAGAACATTGGTGTCACAGACTTGCCTGTGTATGACCCATCTGACCAAACTACTAGTCTGGATGGAAGCCCTAAAGTTCCATCTTAAATCAATCAAGAGGAATTAAAACTTAAAAGGTACCCTTTTCTCCCAAATTGTCATGCACTACCTTCTTCCTTCTTCCCTCCATGCAGGTGAGCCATCTGCGGAGATGAGCAATGATTCCCTCCCTTCTCTCTCCCCGTATCTCTAAACTACTACTTCCTTACAAGTGAGCCTTCTTGATCCCTATTTTTTAACATCATCAACTAGCAAGGTCAATTTAATAGTTGTGAAGCCAACTATCCTCACTATGTCGGTGATGTGGGGGTGGTGATGAACAGAGACATAGAATAAGATAATGAATTACCTTCACCAGCTCTGTCTAGGAGAAACTGTTGGCTGGTTTCTTGAGCCACAATACTGAGATGAAATATCTGTGGAGGTGCAATCTAAAAGATGCCATGGAACACTTTTAAGACCCTAGCTGGACTGATGGCATGGCTGATGCTTCCCAGCTTGATGCAAATCTAGTATGAATGCAATGTTTTGGAGAACAATCGACCCAAATAAGTAACTAAAGTAAATATAGTAAGCAATAACTGATAAGAAGTTAATTGATTAAAATGATCACTACCAGATAGAAGGAGAGAAAACTACTTAGATAAGGTAGTAGCTTCCTCAACTCTCAAATAGGTACGTTGATAGTAAAAAAGCCTAAAATATGGTGTACGGAAAGACTTTAGAGTTTAGGTTTACCAATAAATGGAATAATAGTGCTTTTACTTTGAAACCAAGTCCTCTTCACGTTCGGGCATCCAAAGATTCTCTTTCACTACTGGAATCTTTTGGACAGCAGCAGTAACAATAAAAAAGTAGAGATTGAAGAAGGAGAGAGGTTTAGAGAGAAAGTAGAAGAGATTAGAGAAGAATCTTAAGACTGAGTAAGAGAAAAGGAGAGAAAGAAAGAGAGAGAGAGAAGAAGAAGAAGAAGAAGACTGCAGGAGAGAAAATAAGAGATTTCAAATAAATCTTATTCTAATTTTTCCTTGTTTCTCATGCAATAACCCTTAAATTGGTTAACAACTTTGATTCTAGCTGATTCTAATAGGAACTTATTTCCTAATAGGACTCTAATTGATTATTTTACTTAAATTGACTAACCCAATTTAGGTAATAAATTAATGTGGACATCCCCCACATATAAGTTTACCATAACTATCGATTGAGATTCTAATAGGAATTCATTTCCTAATAGAATCCTAATTGATTATGTCTTACCTAAATTGACTAATCCAATTTAGGTAATAACTCAATGCGGACATCTCCCGCATATAGGCTTATCATATCTATCAATTGACTAATTCAATTGATTATTTGAATTAAAAATTAACTCAACAAATTAAATGTGAAAATAAGTTGAGCCTAATTAGATCAATTAGACCAAAATTGGACTCAAGCAACTTTATTTTAGTCAAATTGAAGATGATGCCCACATCACAGCTGCTAAAGGAGAACACTTTTAGGAGCTTCTTCTACTATCCTACAATGTGTACATGAGTCTAGCGAGAGCCATTCTGTGCATCGACCCTGCATCATTGATTCCTTAGTATACTATTGGCAGATGGCTTCTAATGAGTATCCAAGAGGAAGAAAGAGGATGGTAGAAGGAAGAGATTTTGAAGGAGGGCTTTTGGAGGACATGACTATTGGCTAATGATAAATGGGAGGAAACGGGCAAGATTGTTTGAAGAAAATGAGCTAAATCTTATCATCGTGACCTCTCTTACTGTCAACTTGTCAAGTATTGATAGGGATAAAAATAGCATTTGGTTTTTGTTAACACTTTAAGGGCATCTTCAATTTTCATAGTGAAGGGGTGCAGTTGTAACAAAAAGTGTTCAGAAGTGTTGAATAATACTTGCCTAGGCTAACTTGTCCTATTTGTTTTTATTCCTAGGATTACATCTGTTGCAATTTTTTTATAAAAGTCAAAATATCTATTAGAAATTTAGAGGTTTATTGCTTGATTATTAATTTTGTTTTATTCTGTCCAAAGCGTTATCAGCTGATTGCTATATCTTTTACTCCAACTTTATTAATCCGAAATGTAGTAGTTTTTAGTTTTATATCTATCTCATGAGAACTTTCGTCTTTGTTCTAGTCTTTGGAATTACAGCGATTAGCAGCCTATCATGATTCTGACAGCCTTCCTTGGAAGCTTGATAAGAAGTGGGAAGATTTGACTCCAAATGAATGGACTGAGGTATGCTGGTTTTGTTCTGTTTTCTGAGATTTTTTTTTTTACTGTGGTACTTTTCCTTTTACATTGTATGTTTTGGTTCCTCATAATTTTGTTTTTCCATTGCTGCTTGTAGATATTCCAAGGTGGAATTGACGAACATTCTGGTGATGGAATGTTAGTTTGGGCAGTGAATCGCAAATACTTGGTTTCCCCTATTAATGGAGTCCTTAAATACCATCGCCTTGGAAAGCAAGAAAGACAGGATCCCGAGATTCCCTTTGAGAAAGCTTCACTCATCCTTAGTGATGTTTCTTTAACTATTACTGAGGTTCTTTGGATTTTAAGCATCTTTTGCTCTTCTGACTGACCTTGTCTATAAAATTGTAACTATATTTGCAGTAACAGTACTTTTTGTCCCCTCTCCTGGATTTACCAGGCTCAGTACTACGATGGCATAAAACTTTTGGAAACATTTTCGAGATATAAGACACATGTTGAAGTATCTCACTTAAGGCCTGTCCTACCAGTAGTGGAAGATCCTAATGCATGGTGGCGCTACGCTATGCTGGCTGGATTGCAGCAAAAAAAGATGTGGTATGAGTTTATCTACTGTGAACAACATTTGACTAACATCTGATTGAAATGTTAAAACGATGTTTGCTTGAATTTATGCTTGCTGCTTTACGCATTGACTTGATTATCCAAGTGTGAAGGAGTTTTAGTTTTACTTTTCTTGCAATACTTTTATTTTGAATTTTTGTTATTATGCCAGTTTCTCAAATTGCAGATTGTTTAGTTGAATAATATGAATTACATAATCATAAATTTTGCTGACCTGGAAAATTACTGATCTTGTTTTTTTTAATATAATTTAATGTAGCTACTGGTTCTCATGGGAAAGAATTAGGGATCTTTGTCAGCTCCGTCGTCGCTATGTTCATCTATATGCAACATTACTGCAACAACCATCAAATAATGAGGTTTCTGAGATTAGGCAGATTGAGAGGCTTCTTGATTCAAAGGTTATCATCCTTTGGAGGTAGGATTTACTTATTCTAGACTTGTCATCTTACTTTTCATTGTTCAATATTTGACTTTCTGTTCTGCAGTTCCCTCTGAAGTTTAGTCATCTTCATCCCTTTTGACTACCAGTTGTGATTTTTTATGCAGGTTACTTGCACATGCTAAGGTTGAGTCGGTAAAATCAAAAGATGCATTGCAGCAGAAGAGTGCCTTAAAAAGAAGCTGGTGGTCTTTTGGATGGTCTGTTGAACTCCTCACTAAGAATTCATTTCTCATTGTCCTTTTGTTTAATTTGTTTTACATTTCTTGGTGACGTGGATATTCTTTGTATTCATCATAATATGATAACCAAGGATTGCTAGACCGGTAACCAATAGGACATGCTTTGCCAACACTTGTCATAGTTGGAAAAAACTTGGATACAGAGCCCCTTTTAGCGTGGGCATGTATCAGCACAGAGCAAACCTGACAGTGAATGGTTAGCAATGTTGCACATGCTCATACTGCTGGTCGATCTGGCAGTCCTTGATGAGATGTACTTTTCTTCCTTTTATTTCTCTTCCTATTTTATACTTCTTTCTTTCTGCAGGCGCTCATCGGGGGATGAACCCAAGCAAAATAGGGATCCTCAGTTGGCTGAGGAGGAAAAGCTGACCAAGGAAGAATGGCAGGCAATCAATAAATTGTTGAGTTATCAACCTGATGAGGATGTGACTTCCCCTGTTGGAAAGGACTCTCAAAACATGATTCAGTTCCTTGTAGATGTATCAATTGGCCAAGCTGCTGCTCGGATCATTGACATCTGTCAAACGGAGGTTTTATGTGGTAGATTTGAACAACTTCATGTTGCCACTAAGCTATACCATAGAAGCATCCACTGCAATGTGTCATTGAGATACTGTGGTTTATCCTCTCCTGAAGGTTTGCTTGCAAAGGTTAGTTTGATTAAAAGATTAGCATACTTCTTTTCTGCCTTTTGAGATCTTATTCTGATATCTTCATTGTGATAGGTAATAACTGTTCAAATATGTCTTGCAGAGTGTTGTCAGTGAGAGAAAGACTAACGCATTAGATGCTAATTTTGTACATGCACCTGTTGGGGAGGACATAGATTGGCGGCTTGTGGCAAAGATATCTCCTTGTCATGTTACGGTAATTTTTTAAGGCCAGTGATGACGAAAATGTAGGAATTTTCTTCTGAATGATAAAAGAACAGTTAGTTCTAGTTTTTTTAATTTTCATTTCCTCAATGGGGAGAAAGATGGTTTAGTCAGACACCACACTAGATGGTAATATTATAGCTAGTAGTAAAGCTTAGGCCACAACTCCCAGACAGAACACTTGTTAACGATAAAGAGGCAAGAAAATTATTTAGTAATAAATGAAGATTTCCATTCACAAGTTGTATACAATATGCACGAGCAAATTTGTATGGACATCTATTTAGTTCTAGCATCTATCTAACTATGCATAGAAGATCCATGTTCTATTGATCGGCATGCCATGTTCATGATAATAGGATGCTTCTTCTAGAGCCATTTAAAGCTCGGTTAGCATTTCTGATGGCCAAGTTCATAGAAAGCATAGGTCATAAATCTTTTCTTATATTGGCATTCTGTTCTCATCATATGCAATTATGAGATTATTTAGGGTTTATACCCCTTGGAGATCCGACATGCTTAGTCAAGCAGCAGTTTTTCATAAAACATTGTAACTTGTTTTGGTTTTCCAGTGGCAAAGTATATCAGACGTGCTTTAATATTTTCATACAATGCATGATCTACAAAAATTCCTTAACTATTGTTACTTTCACTTTATTATTATTTACCACTTATATTTATGTGGATAACCAACAATCTAATTTATTTGTTCAGTATACCTCTATTTACTTCTTTTGACTTTCTTATTTACATGCCATTCATTTTCTGATTGTACATACTTGACAGACAATTTCTTTTGTACATGTCAGTACATTGTGAATTGTTTTGATGTACAATAATTATAAACTATATCCTTACTTAGGCCTTTCCTGTTCTTTCATGCTTTCATCCTTTCAGAAACTTTTCCAGAATTTAGCAAGCAGTTGTGCTTTGAACTAATGTTCTGTATTCTAATCCTTCCTTGTTTATTACATAATTCTCCTCAGAAGTTGGAACCAACTGTACGAACCCAGGCCATGCTGTCCGATACCCTACCCATATTGAGTGATATGCTTGATACAAGAAGTGACACATATCTGTACAGGATGGCACACCTCGGCACAGTGTAGTACCCTATTAGGATAGCAAGTGCCTGTTGGCATGACCATCCTTACTCCTGCCCAATGTCATTTATAAAAGTTGCAAGACTTATGCCCTTCTTTTTAATCTTTTGAATGATATATTATCTTTTTCCTGATGTTTTGTAGTACTTTATGTAAGAACTAGGGTATATGGTCTCCCGGAGGGAAGTTTTACATTCCTATTTTATGGATTAGGATGCTTCATATAATTATTATAATTGTTTCTTATCCAAAATTTCCTTTTCTTGGTAAAATCTAATATTTGTAGCATTTATATTTATTGTGTCAGTGAGCCCTAGTGGATAGCCATAGAAAGATTGAAATTAGAATTGTTCAGAGGTAAAAGACTTCCTCACTGATGTTTTAACATTGTCATACAATGATTCAATTAGGTCCTTCAACTTTATTGTCTCAATTGTTCTCCAAACTATTAGACATGACCCCATGCATGTTACCCTCCACACTGTTTCATTAACCCCATAGATGCACAAAAATTACCACTTTCCTCCTTATCAAATATTGGGATAGAAGACTTCATATTTTGGTCATTTTTGAAAATTTTCATTTCTACATAAAAGTTCTACTACTTTCCTCGTCTAACTTTGGATGGTGCAGAATTTCAGAAACTTTATTAATTTGTTTTTGTCTGGTAGGTTTTGCTGGAAAGCTATGAGCGATTTCTAGAGTTTGTGAAAAGGAGTAATGCTGTTAGTCCTACAGTGGCAATAGAAACTGCAACAGCTCTACAGGTAATTACTTTAGCTTTGAGTTAAACTTGTTATTTTTCAATTGACTGATTCTGCGGATGTTCGTTCTTATTTTGAAACATACATTTATATGTCAGCAATTACAGGTTATTGCAAATTATGCTGACTAAATCTTTTCTTTGGTGAGCAGATCAAGTTAGGGAAGGTGACTCGTAGAGCTCAAGAACAGATTCAGTTTGTTTTAGAAGAACAAAGCAGGTTCTTGACTTGATCCCTCTCTCCCTCTCTCCCTCTCTACATCTATATATATATATAATTATATATATATATATATATATATATAAATTCTACTTCCTTCTACAACTTGTGACTTGAGAAATATTCTGTATTCATAGATGACTATTCTCAAAATGCCTATCATATTTCTCAGGCAACTTAATCTGATTTTAACTCTCTAATCTTGGTATAAGGATTTGTGTTTTCCTTGCTTTCTTCTTGGTATAAAGATGATTTTAACTCAGATATAGAATTAGTTCGACAAAACAAACTTTTAGTTGAAATTACTAGTAGATGCATGAATTGCTTTTTTCTCTACAAGAGGAATCTTTATGTGATGTTACCTTTATATTATTTGTTTCTTATCCAATTTACTAGTATACTATTCCTTTCTGTAATTGGGATTGGTGCACCCCATATATCTGAGTGCATCTTTTCATTAATGTCCTCTTTTGTTTTTCCAAGTGTAATGATATATGTGAAGTAATTGAAAAGTAGCCTAGTTGCCGGTTGCTACTTGTCAGTTTTTTCAATGGCTCTTGGTTGATCTTTTTGAGCATTTGGTTGTTGTCACTGTGATCAGTAGATTGTGACACCTGCATGCATCATAATTAAAACACCCAAACCTCTAAATACACGTGTAAACCGCGTGGGTAAATCCCCCCACGCGGTGCATCACATGACTTGTCAGTAATAGGATTTCACAAAGCACATGACCGGAGGGAAGGGAAGGAAAAGGAGAGGAGGAAATCGAGGGGAGGGAGAGAGGCGCGGTGACTATCGCCAATTGACGGCGCCGGCGACGTAGCCACGCGGTTGAGAGGGGTGAGTACCGGGAAGAAAGAGAATCAATGACAATAACAAAAGAAAATGTTTACCGGGGGGGAGGAGGGAGGGGGGGGGAGGAGGGATGGTGCGGTGGGAGGGGGAGAAGGGGATTAATGGAGGTGGGGAGGGTGGCGTGCATGGCAAGGGAAGAGGAAGAAGAAGAAAGGAGAAGGACGGCGGGTGATGGTGGTGGCAGGCTCTGTGACGCACGCGCCGAGCAGGTTTTTTTTTTTTTTTTTTTTTCCAGGTGTTACAATAATGGTGGCTGAACAGAATCAGAGTATTCTTTAGTGCAGGAAAAATTTCAACTATAGGCTTTGCATCATTTTGTAAGGATGAATATTTCACATGTTGGTCTGTTTATTTATGTATCTTGTCATACCCAATGTTGAAATCCATGGTGATTGTGTTGTTACACAAGCAGTAATATTTGTTATACATACAGTAATATCCCTTTCTATAACATCTCTTCTGGACATGTTCTCTCCCTTTCCCTCATTTTTTTTGCCTCTATATGGGATGGAAGTGTGGGTGATGTGCTCTTTTTTCCCCTTCATTTTCGTTCTTTTTGTTTGTTTTGGTTAACCGGTGGGTGGGGGAGGGTGTGGATATTTTTCTTGTATAAGTAGGTATGCTTTTCTTTGTCAGTGTATTTTTTATGTCTATGTCTGTCTCTCTCCTGAATAGTTGGTTCTTAAGATAAAATTACCTGGAACATCGTGGACTATCTCATGGAGATCTTAGGTTCAATTAAATACTTGAAAGTTGAAGGTTCATGTAAGATATGTTTTTGCTGCCATTTTGTATTTCTTTTACTATTTTCTAGACCACAGAATCAAAAACAGTTTCCTAATTTATTTAGATCTCTCATCTTTCTCCATTGCCTAGAGTCTCTAGACTATTCCCGTTTAACGTCTTCTTTTTGGAGTGCTCTAGGTTTGCATGAGCCTAAACTGCCAAAATTAGATAGACTATTCTACTTGCCAACTAGCCTTTAAAATGTTATTACAAGCTTTTAGAGGTTTTTGTCAGATTGACACCTGATCACAATCAATTCTATAGCCTTTTCATCTTTGAGTTGTTCTCTAGCCACTACCATATTGGTGGGAAAAGGCTTGTATGGTGGCATATGCACTGATATTGGCCTATAAGATTATTTGATGCTATCAAAATTATCAATAGAGTTATACTAGTATAGTGCTAAGAGATACAATACTTAATTGATTATTTCTTCTTCCTTTTTCTTGATTTTCAGATTTGGACTTGATTTTGATCTTGATGCTCCAAAAGTCAGGATTCCTTTGCGTACCAATATATCTTCATTGAAAAAAAGCCACTTTCTTCTGGATTTTGGCCATTTTACTTTACGCACCAGAGTAAGTTGTGTCTTTTGAACTTTGGGTGACTATTTTGTGGTAGTTGCTATAAAGCAAAGCATATAACTGCAGGATGGTTCACGAGATGAGGACAGACAGAGTCTATATTCTCGCTTTTATATATCAGGGAGAGACATGGCTGCTATTTTTGTTGATGATGTTCCCAATGACAAATGCAGTGCAGTGGCAAACTATGACTGCCAAACAATACTTTCTCCCACTTTAGAAGATGTTGATTATTTCTACTCTCTTCTTGATCGCTGTGGAATGTCTGTTATAGTTGACCAGGTAAATCAGTTTCTTCCTTTGATGTCAATTTTGACTAATGGCAGTAAGTGAGCTTGCTCTTTATATGACATGGAAATGTAACCATGCTCAAACTTGATAATAGTTATTAACTTGTGGAGGACTTATATTTTTCTGCTTGAAAAATCTTTAAAATATTCCGCTGATATGTTATAATTTGCCTTTTGTACTATTTTTGAAGATGAAAGTTCCTCATCCAAGTTACCCATCAACTCGAGTTTCTGTACAAGTGCCCAATCTTGCTATTCACTTTTCACCAGAAAGATATTGTAAGATTATGGAACTGCTAGATATATTCTATGGCTCGAGTGAGAGCAGCAATCTGGATTGCAATGAATATCCCCTAGCTGGTCATATACCTTGGTATCCTGCTGATCGAGCTACTGATGCTAGGATTTTGGTCTGGACGGTATGTATGCATACAACCCATAGTATGTATATTCTAGATGTTACTATTCCTTTTTTGTTATTTGTGTATCTATGCCATACTATGGGAACTTTTAATTTTACTTTTACTTTTTGGCCACTTGTTTATATAATTTTCTACTGGTTCAAGGGGCTTGGCAATTCTTTGGCTGAGTGGCATCCTTGTTATCTTGTCTTATCTGGGTTATATCTTTATGTTTTGGAGTCTGAATTTTCTCGGAACTATCAAAGATTTTGCAGGTATGGTGTAAAATTTTTGTCATTTTCCGTTCTCAAATTATAGCAGTGTCTCTTATCGTCTAGCAAGAAGTGGAACAGCTGCTGCATAGTCTTCTGTGACTGTGCTGGTGTTCGTCTCTGACCATTTCGTCTTGAACACTTTTTGTGAGTCTTGCAGCATGGCTGGTCGACAAGTGATTGAAATTCCATCTACAAGTGTTGGTGGTTCTCTCTATGCTGTAGCCGTGTGTTCTAGGGGTGTTGATATTCAGAAGGTACATCATGTTGCACTGTCTTGCATTTAGCAAATTTTGATATACTTATTTTTGGTCACATATTGTGCTTCCTTTTTGACTGCTTTCTTTCTGTACAATTTTCAAGATGAGTTCTTTGTGTTCCTTTTATTTTAAAAGGAAACGGAACTCCTTTTGGAGAAAACATATTTTATTTTCTTGCATTTTATTCTTTTTAAGAATGCTCCTGCAATCACCTTGAAATATTAGGACTTCAACCTAATTTGAAGAACCTGCTTGTGTTTTGTTTCCTTTTGTTATCTGTTCTGCTCTAGCTATGGTATCAATTTAATAATATAATTAACTTATAAAGTTCCTTTCTCTGTTTTAGTAACAAGGCATGCCATTTTTTGACATTCCTGCCTATATGGAATATTTAATCTATTTTCATACCTATAACAATAATTGCTGTGTACACATGACATGCGCACCTTGGCTCAGCACAGTATGTATTGCTGACACATGCCATGCTGAATTAGTATGCTGATGACACATTGAATAGTCTAGATATGCCAAAAAATAATCTCTAAGACTTTCTAGGGCCTTAAAATAGGTTTTAAGAGCTAAATTATAATCCTTCAAGGCTTCAACACTATATATTAGTATAACATATGCAATTAGATTCCAATATCTTGCATTGCCTCATTTTTCTTCAGATACTCTTTGTTAGGGGCTTTGGGAAAATCACTAAACGAAAACCAAAATTTCCCTTTGATTTTCAAGATTTGAAGTATAATTTATGTAGATCAAGTACAAAAATGCAAAAAGGTATCAAAAAGGATGAAAATGACCTTAAATTAAGTTTTGTAAAAATAAGATATGCTCAATTCTAGTGGCACACATCAACAAGTGGCCGTGAAGGAGTATTGAGATACTGCCCCTGTATCAGTGTCGCTAACTCACTGGCGTGTTACATATCAATTGGTGCTGACCATGTCGACTGGCATGACTATTCATGCATTAGCCAATATTCAGAAATTGCTGCTTCTAGTCTGTCAAGTGCAGTGATGGCCGTGCCAGTGGCACGTGCCGTGCTGTGCCACCATCAGCACGGCACGTGCCAGTCGGCACGGGGCATGCCGATGGCACACATTGGTATGTCAATCTTTGATTTTTTGTTTAAATATATGTATTAGAATTTAAAATCTACATTACAATATTTTATCTTTAGATTATTTTTGTAAATAACCTATTTTATTAAAGATAAAATAACAGTTGAATATAAATATTATTCAACACATAATATGATTGAATACATTCATTAAACTTAATATTAATGATTAAACACTCCATAATATGATTGAATACTCCATAATATAATTGAACACATAATAACATTCAAAACATAATTGATCATTCAATATATAATTGATAATAGTTCAATAATTAAAACTAATATCTAGTTGAACGTAGAATGGTGAGGAGGATTAAAGACTTTATTTGCTGGTACAAGAATAACATCGGAATGTTGCGTTAAATACTATCGATATTTTTCAAAACTCATCAACTGATAATATTGCTCGTTATAACATCTCACATAGTCTTCATACAAATAAGAATTTTATAATTCTTCGATGATATGATATGAATATTGAATATGCATGTGAACAACCGGCACCGGCACAAGCACAGGCACACCATAAGCATATGCAGATTGTGGTTATGGAGTATAATAAGGGTGTTGTAGCTTTGGTGGGTGTGATTGATATGATGGTAATGATGATGAACTTATATCATCCTGTGGGCGCACTTCTCCTGATGTTCTGCTACCTATAGACTCAAGTCTTTCCCTCATTTGACTGTAATCATATTAAGCTTGAGATAGATCTCTTTTCTTTCTTCTGTCTCTAACAAATTCGGTTTTGTGGTTGTCTAGGTTTGGCAAATGAATTGTCATTCCAATTTTAAAAATGACAAATAAGTTGTCATTTCAAAAATGACAAATGACAAAAGTTAATTGATGAAAATAAAAAAAGTTAAAAAAAATAGGTTTCACATGTCATATCATGTTTGTTAAGAAAATAAGTAAAGTTGATTTGATAAAAATAAAATTTAAGAAAAAATGTCTCTATATTGGTACATGATCGGCATGAGGCTGTGCCAGATGGCACGTGGCCGTGCCGGACTAGCACGGATCGGCACGCCGGACTGGCACGGATCGGCACGACACACGTGCTGGTCGGCACGACACACGTGCTGGTCGGCACGCCCCCATGTCGGTCAGCACGGCTCAGCACGGTGGGATGCCACTAGCACACCCTGTGCCAAGTGCCATGCCTCTACTGGCACAGCCATCCTTGGTCAAGTGCAATTCTCATTCATCTTGTTTATACTTTATATTCTTTAATTCTACTTTCCCCTAATTTCTCTTCGATACTATTTCCAAGAATTAATACTGCAGTTTCATGAGGAATTGTTTGCATAACTTTTATAGCTATCTATCTGTTTGTATGGAAATAAAGTATCATTGTAACTTCTCTATGTATTTCAATTGTCCTTTATTTGTACTGAACATTTCTTTCTTGATAGTTCCTCTTAGGTCAGAACTGGACGTGATCATGAAGTTACAATCATATTTACTTGATATAAGGCTTGTTTTGAACACATGAGTTAACCTAATTATTTTATCTTGATCTAATGGGGTGACACTTGTGATTCTAGTAACTTTCTACGGTTCCAATTTTGAATGGTGCATCTCCAGATTTCAAAAGCAATCCAACATTGGCTTCACTAAAGACCAAACCTACTTATTTTCCCTGGCCGGCATGTAGCTATATCCAAAGCTGCTTTCATCTGAGGGATAATATTATGTTGATTGACTGGCTGAATAATAGCTAAATGTTCTAAGAAAATAATGTACCTTACCTGAACTTTGTTTTGAAAATTTTGATTCATTAGTATGGGTATCCATTTCTTTTAAAGTGTATTGTAGTTCTGCTATTTTATTTCCAATTTAGCGTTGCCACTTTATCTGAGTTATTTCTTATATTCCACATCATTTAATTCCTTTTACAGGCTCTGGAATCAACTAATACTTTGATTGTTGAATTCTCTAATGAGGAGGAAAAAACTATTTGGTTGAAAGAGCTCGTGCAAGCGACATATAGAGCTTCTGTATTATATTCTTCTTTCTCATGATGTACATCTGAAGATAAAAATCTGAAAATTTTACCTGATTTCACTTACTATATTCAGTTGTGCTGTTTTAGGCTCCTCCTGCAATGAATATACTTGGAGAACCAGTTAATAGTTTATCAGAATATAGTGGGCAACGCCTTAGCAATTTGGCGGCAGTAGACCTTGTTATCAATGGTACACTTGTGGAAGCAAAGTTGTCTATATATGGGAAGGTAAGATGATTTTGATTCCTTTCGGTACCTTGTGAATATATCCACATAGTGTTTAATATGAAATTCATGGGATCAATGGAAGAGGGGTAGTTGTTCTTTTGTTGTCATGGCCCAAATTTGAAATTATGACCGGCCATATAGCCAATAGACTTGAGATACATGGAGCTTTAACAATAAATTTTTCAAATCCATAAAATATCAAAGAATTCAATATGAACTATTGACTCCAAGTCAATAATAAATAAAACTCCAAAGGGGGCAAGAACATATTCCAAATTTGATAACTAATAAAAGTAAAAAACTAAAGAAACAAGTAATGTTCAAATGAAAACATAAACAACTAATACAACTAAAATTAAAAGACCAAATACCAAGTGAAGGTAGAGTCCCGGTGTGTACTTCTCTTAGTCGCCACGATGACCATCATCTAAAATGTTATGAGTGATTTTATGAACCAACAATTATAGCTTAGTTGGTGGAATCTATCACCGAAAGCATGATTTCAAGAGTCTAAGGCTCTACAATTTATAATAAATAGATAAAACTAAGCATGCTTATAACCAGAATAATAAGGCATAAGTAGTAATAATACGGATAATAAATTGATACCATGCTTAAGAAATCATTATGCGGAATTTTTTTTTTAAATTTTGCGGAACTTCTTAATGTCAAATAAATGTCATATTTCTCATTTTGGTTTGTTCCGTGGATCCACATCGAAAGTCATCTCGAGATGACGCTCGAGTTTTTTCTTTGTAACTGATCTAGTTAGGGTTACTAGGAAGTGTCACTATGTGAGAAACACATCCTCTTTCTTCCATTACTTGGGGAAAGTGATTAGAGTCATCGTAAGATTAAAATAGGTCTGTTCCATGGATTTCTAGGTAGATTTGAATCACTACGAAAAATCACATAACGGTTTATACGCAGACTATTCTCTAAGTCATACTAGTCATAAGTTATGTTTCGCTAGCTATATTATTTATTTGCATGAAGAATAACAATTTAAGATAACATGATATATATTGCATATAAATGACTTGCTAATATTACACAGAGATAATATCATAGATATTTGCACAAAGGTAACATCGTAGATATTTGCACAAAGGTAATATCATATATATTTACACGAAGATAACATGATAGTGTGAAAGCACAAAGTGGAACAAAATAATGAGTGAATCCATTCATTTGAGGTCTAAGTGGATAAGCTAAAATCTCTAATCTAGGTGGGAGGAAAAGTTGTTACGAGTGAGTCGTGGGGTAGAATCTGATTGCTCCAGCGATGCTCCTACAGTTGGAATCCGATAACGAAAGCTTCGGCGATAGAAGAAGAAAAGAGAGAGATGACAATGTTGGGAGAGGAGTAGGGTAGGTTAGGGTTTTTACAGATAGGTTTTCTATGGTGATCTTGGAAAGCTGATAGTTTCAGTTGAGAAAATCGCGACCACCTCTTTCGTGCGTTAACAGTTTGGGCCGGGGGGGGGTGTTTATGAGAATGCACGCAACCTATGTTTTTTTTTCCTGGTTATGACACTTGTTATTGTTGATTGCATCATTTGTTGGTTAGTACTACTATACAACTGGTTTGGCTATTAACATTGAAAATGTACTTGATAACTTTCAGGTGGATAGGAAGAGTAGCAATGCTGAAGAGGAGCTAATTTTAGAGCTTCTTGGTGGTGGAGGGAAGGTTAGCTTGCTAGCATTGATCCTTCTGGACAAATTGTACTGCCTAAACTTAGTGATATTCCAGATGGGTGATATGCAGTCAAATGAAAAAATAATTCATTAAAAAGACAGACAACAAATATAATTGCACAATACTCTATAGACCTTTCCTTTTTAAATTTAATATTCTTTTAATAAAGAACTACACATCTAGTAACGGCATCAAATTTTCAATGTATTTACGAATAGGTTTGGGTTTGTGGACTTCTCTTTCTTTCCTAACTCTCCCTCTCCGCCCCCTCCTCCTCCATCCATGGCCATCTTACCCATCTTCACATATTCTCTCAAGTCTCACCTTAATGAGATTGGATTATGAAAGTGTATGTTGACCATCCCCTTCTATTTTCTCTTCCCTTCTTACTCAGTCAGAGACTGTCCTGGTCTCGTCTATGCTTTTCTATCTTTTTCTAATAATCTTCCTGCTTGGATCTGCTAAAAACATGTCGAAGTTGTTTTGTGCCGCTAGCATGCCTGCACATTATGTGCCAAGACACTATGCTTCTCTCCTTTCTCCTATATTGGTGTATCCAATTGATTCATTTATACAAATGTAGAAATCCTTACTGTAACTATCAAAGTTTGTAGAAAATTTTATATATACCTTCCTCTTTTTTCCTGTTTCTTTCTGTGTTAATTTGTCCTTACTAATTGGCCTGCTGCATTACATAAGGAAGTCTAGAAACTTTCACTCCCTTTGAATTGAGTGAAGCTTAGAGTGATTCTTACCTATTGACTATCGATAGACCCTCTTTAAAAGCCTCTTTTACCATTGCAAGAATAACGGAACTTGGAGAACTTCATTGTGTGATTGCTCACAATGATTATCAAGAAGATGAGGAACAAAGAGTTATCACATTAATTGTTTATATGGTTAGTCTCAGGACAAGTTCTCCATACTTGATTTCCTTTTGCCTAGCTGCTACATATATGCTATGCATTATGGTGCAGCTATGCTTAGAAGATGATGCGGCTGGAGAATCGAGTGAATAGACTAGGGGAAGTGCAAAAAAGTAAGGCTTCCCAGAGCACAGGAATCATGACTATTGTAGATATCAATTCAGATTTCAGGTCTCTGGTGTCATATTTTAGTCAAGTGTAATTAGAATCAACTTATGATTATTTTCTCTATTAGTCATCATTCATTTGAATTAGCTTTATGGATTTTCATAACTTTAGTTTCTGAGCCTGATTTAAACACTCTTACTTAGTTTATTCTGGAATTTCTCTTCTTATTCTCCTTATTTGTCTTCCTGCTGAATTAAGAGATAGTCTTGTTTTGTAGGTACATCTTGTTCAATCTGCTGGTGGTCTTTCTGTGAAAACGAAGCTGCACTCTTTGAAGATCAAAGATGAACTTCAAGGTCGTCAGTCGATGTCTCCACAATATCTAGCATTTTCTGTGATGAATGAGACAGTGAAACCTAGTGGTTCAACTCTCGATCTAGAGAAGGATCTGAGCACATTTTCTGTGGAAGAAGATGATTGTTTTAAGGACGCATTACCTGATTTTATGTCTACTTCTGATCAAGGCTTCTATCCACAAAACATTGACATGATATGTAACATGATGTGTAGTCCTGATGCATGTGAGGACTATGCTTTTGTTGGTCAGTCTAATTCTTTAAATAGTGACAGAGATCAGGTCAAAGGGAAGCCTGCTGATATATTCTATGAGGCACGAGACAATAGTATTGCTGATTTTGTAGCCGTTTCTTTCCTGACTAGAAGTCCAGATTCGCCTTTATATGATGGCGTTGATTCACAGGTAACTGAAGTACTGATCTAGCTACTTCCAGTGATAGGTTTCTTAAATGTGATTGTCCCTCTTGTAAGTTTCCAGGGTCTGCAGGACATTTAGTTTCTTTATGTTCATGTATTTTTAGGTCCCCTAGCTTCTCAGCTCATATGCTAAGCTACTCTTTCGTATTTGTTTCTTTCAGATGAGCATCCGCATGTCTGCACTGGAGTTTTATTGCAACAGGCCCACTATTGTGGCGCTGATTGATTTTGGCTTGGATCTGAGCTTGGTAAATTCAGGAGATAGCAGAGGAAGCATTCTTGTATCCTCAACACCTAATGCTAGTAGCACAGAGAAGAAAGAAGAAAATGGTCGTGCTTTAGTGAAAGGCTTGCTTGGTTATGGGAAAGGCCGTGTTGTTTTTAACTTGAGAATGGATATTGACTGTGTTTGCATTTTTCTTAACAAAGAAGATGGCTCTGAACTTGCAATGTTCGTGCAAGAAAGTTTTCTCTTAGATCTGAAGGTGAGAAGAGGCAGTAAAGTTCCTATACAGACTAAAATAAATAAAAACTTAAGAATATTTCTATATATGTTTCTTTTCTTCTCTAGTGAAATTTTCATCCCTTTTCTATTTGCTTTTGGTTAATTTTCAAGTGGTTGAAGGATATCAATATAATATTGATGGACTACTTATTAATTAACATGTGGTGCTTTTTGTCCTTGGTTGTGGATTCTTGTATCATTCTGTAATTTCCTTGACGAGTACAAAAGGTGATGGCTAGTAAAACTCTTCTTGTAAAACTCTTCTATGTGGTCTTACAATTTTGTGGAAGTCATATTCGTATTAAGGTTGATAGATGACATTCCTGTATTCTAACTGAATTGCTGAAAGCCTCAAACTCATGAAGCTGAATCTAATAGTTAGGACATATCACTTATAATTTAGCTATTCAGGCATATGGAATTCAGGAAAAATCATTCAGATTGTTTCTGAAGTTATGGAAATTCAGCTAATTCTGGTATGTATGTCATGTATACTGTTGATATTAGAATTCAGAATATTAGATAATGTACTTATTGTGCGGAAAGGGTTATATTATACATTCTGCAATTATGTAACTTTTTGTTGAATTATATTTTTCTCTAGGTTCACCCAAGTTCTATTTCCATTGATGGTATGCTGGGAAATATGAGAATTTGTGACTCATATCTTGGACCAGATCACCGTTGGGGCTGGCTCTGCAATATAAGAAACCAAGGACTTGAATCACTTATCAAGGTGGATGTTGTTATTTCTCATTTTATATTGAAGTAATAATAGATATTTCAACTTATCATACATTTATACCAATACAGGTGAGAATGTTGAGGTCTCATGTTATTGTTTAGTTCTTCTATATCTAACTTACTCATAATAGTGGAGTTATGAAATATGTAGCGATTGTAACTTGTTTTGGTAATAGAATCAAATAAACAGGCTTCCTAGTGCACGAGGTTTCCACCAAATGCTTATAGCCTTACCATCAGTTCTAAAGAATCAGTTTCCAAGACTTGAACCATGACACCTTGGATATAACTGGCAAGCCCCACCCTTACACCAAATGATGCCCTCATTTATAATTAATATATTTAGAAAGAGTGCCACCTGGTGTTACTGTAAGCACTTCCCATCGAGAGGTCATGGGTTTAAGTATTAGAAACAGCCTTCTCAGAAATGAGAGAAAGGCTACCCTCTCAAAATCCCACTTGGCCAGAGCCTTGTTCATTAGGACACCGTTTTCCTATTACATAGACATGAGCTAATATTTAGTAAAATCTAATAGTTGAATGGTATTTATTTGCTTCAAACAAGTAATGAGGGGTTTCATTAAGTGAGTGTGGTACATTTGTGGTTCAGTTGTGGTGGTGAGATGAGCTCTGGAATCTGAACAAATGTTCACTTACTAGAAGTCTGTTTATCTTTTCTAAAACCATATCCAACAGGATCCATGAAATTCAAGAGGTTTTTTTTCCTTTCTTGCTGTTCTCTCTTGAGATACTGACCTGCTACTTACTTAAATTTTTATATTAAGAATAAACTTATTATCGCGGTTCTGTTACAATAATTGTGAATGTATGTTTCTTCTAAAGAACTGAGCAAGACAAATTTATTTGCAAATATGTTCAGCCATCGTGAGCACCTTGATGTCTTCGATCTCTACATTAAACATAAATTTTTTAAGTTATTATGGTTGTGCTATGGTTCAAAAATGTAATATATGTTTCCTGAAGAACTACATAACACAAGTTTATTTGCAAAATTCAGTTTGCTCTGATTCATATGTTCAGCCATGGTGAGCACCTTGATGTATATTATTTTTTTTTCAATCATAACTTCGTTGGACTCTTTTTTTTTTCTCCTTGTTTTTCCTTTTCCTCTAATTTTGCTTGTCTAATTGTTGTTGTCTGTTTTGCAGTTTAACTTTCAGTCTTACAGTGTTGAGGATGATGATTATCAAGGTTATGATTACAGTTTGAGTGGGCATCTTTCTGCTGTCCGTATTGTTTTCCTCTACAGATTTATTCAGGAGGTAATTTTTTTTGAAGTAATCAATAGAGAATTGCCCCCGCTGCATTCAGCTTTCTTGTTTGGAATCTATCATGTATGTTTCTTTTTTCTTCAAGAAAACTCTTAGACTTCTTCTCAGCCTTTGGACTTCCCAACATAATTCTTTCATTTCTCAATCTTTAGACCTTAAATTTTTTTTTTTTTTTTGGACTTCCTAACTTAGGTCCTTAAGTTCTAAACCTTCGGACCTCCTAAACAGAAAATCTTTGGACTTTTTGTAGAAAGAGAGATGAGAGAATTTTCTGTATTAATGATATGAAACGATACATTACATGTATATATACAAGTTTGAATGAACGAAAAAAAAGGAAACAAATAATTTACATTAGTTCCAAGTTATTTCATTTCTATTTATTCCTGCATGACACTAGGAATAATATCCCTAAAATTTCGGGATTTCCACACTCCCCTCAAGTTTGATCATAGATATTTGACCATATCCAACTTGCCAATGAAAGTATTGAAATTTGTCGAGGAAGTCCTTTACTGAATACATACGCTGTTTGTTCTTTTGTGGGAATGTAATGCAAACAATTGCTTCTTCTACCATCTCTTTGATGAAGTGTCTATTCATTTTAACATGCTTGGTCTGATCATATTGAATTGGATTGAGAGAAATGTTAACGGCAGCTTTGTTATCACAAAAAAATTTAATAGGAAGATCAATACCCATCTGCAATTCTTCTAGAAATTGCCACTATTGCAGAGTACTCTAGTGATATATTTTTGGTAGTGCTCATGTGCACTTGAGATAACCATGGTTTTAAATCTTGGCCGAAATTGATCTGTTTCGGCTGAAATGGATCAGGATTGACCTGGAGCGATTCGAATGGCAAGCCAAAACAGGAAAAATAATGAAACTGCATGTGCACAGTAATTATTGGCCAAAACTTGTAAGTTTTGGCTGCAATGGATTGGATTTTGCTCGAAACGGGCAAAACCCGGTTATGTGAACCTTTTAACCTAGATCCTATTAACATAAAAATTAAAATGGCTTGTGAAGTATGCATCTTTACCCCTTCTTCTTTTCTTCTTTCTAGTTGTGCCCTAGCCCCATTAAAACCCACCATTGTCTCTCTCCCTATTCTCTTTCTCTAAGGCAATATCTCTATTAACCTCTAGCGGTGGCAATCTATCTTTCTCTCTATATTTCATCTTCGACAATCTCCACGATTCATGCACTCTTCTCCTCCTTTCATTTATGTTTTTTTGCCTTTTTTTTGCCCTAGAGTATGGAGAGAGGAAAGGAAGTCGGGATTGGGGAACCATGATGCGAACCGGGTCAGATCGGATCACATTAAGGGGAGATTGGGCTCAATGAATTGAGTCTAGTTATCTTATCTACTTATTTGCTTTAATTAGTTCTGAGCATTAACTAATTTAGCTCTACGCAGTTTCGAAAAAATATTCGAAGGATATTCTACAAATGACCAAATATTATGAAACCATTTAGAGAAGATACAGATGACCAAATATTACGAAACCATTTAGAGAAGATCGAAGATATCCTGATCTACAACTTTCGTATTCAAGGTTTCTCCAGATTCTAACTCTATCTGTTGGCGAACGAAGAATCAATTCGAAAAGGATAAGGAAGGCTGATTTAGCTAACTCATATTTATCTCTAGGTCATGTTTACCTCTTATGTAAGCACTTAAGACAAGTCCAGTTAAGTCATGTAAGCTACAAAAGCAAGTTCAATTAAATTATGTAAGTCTTTAAGGCAAGTTTTAGTTTGAGTCGTATAAGCCTTTAAAGCTAGTCCGAGTAAGACTCATTGTATCCGACCTCTATATATAAAGGAGATGGGCTTATTTGTTATAGAGGGGAATTGAATGGAAGGAATATTGAGTTAAGTTTATTTACCTTGCATTACTTATCGTTTTTATCTTTTACCATAGTTGTTAGATCATCGTTATCTTTCTACAAGTAAATCTAAGTTAGAAATCCTAATTCTACCTCTAACCTATAGCCATCATCACCTCCAGCAGCCATCCCTTTCCTACGGCCGTCCACCACCACCTTTAGCCGTCCGCCACTCTTCGACGATCGTCGCGACGTCAGATATTTACTATTCTGCCCCGTTCTGGCCTTACTCCACTATTTAAATTATATCTTTCTATCCAGACATTTGATTGATGTAAAACCAAAGCCATTAAAATCCTATCTCGTGAGGCTATTACTACCTAAATTTTCATATTCATCCTATGGACGGATTGTTCCAGATCTGGTCCGTAACAAACCACCCCTTACGTTTCCTCATATTAAGTTTTTTTTTCCTCCTTGCTATTGGCTACTTGTATAATGCAGAATTGCAAATACAAATTATGTCTAGACATGGACTTATTTTACCGGAGATTTGATTTAATTTTTATATCAGCAGTGAATATTGATTTATTGCTTCATAATATGTTAGTAGATTTCTTTTTTTTTGACTTGTCTTAATTTGCACTTTTTAGAATTGTTTGATATATTTCTTAAATTCCATGCTATTTTTTAGAATTTTATTTTATTTTTTATTATTTAAAAGAGACGGAAACAAGAAAAATTGAAACTCAGAAACTCCAAACATTTCGCTTATTTTAGGGATGAAAACTGAAACCGAAACTGAAAATGTGAACCTCGGAGATAACTATCCTTGCACATGCTAGCATAAAGTCGAGCTTTAGCTTTTTTGGACTAAATTGTCTAGTACTTGTTGTTGTTCTTGACCATACTATGAACCTTTGTGGAAAGTACTTGCTTGAGGTAGCCTAGAGATTGACTACTGTGGATAATATTAACCCTTTTTTTTCCTTGTTTATGATGTAAACATTAGGCCTATACGTAATAAATGTGCATGTTCTCTTAGGAAAATAATGATCACTACAAGTGATACGAGTATGTCCTAAGTTGTAATGATAATAGTGGTTCTTGGTGTTTTAGAAGAGCGAGAATAGGTTTAGTGGTGGAATGGTAAACTTCAAAAAGCTAATGATTAGCCTCATGCCATGCCGATGAAGGCACGACACTTGGCGTGAGTTTTTTATTTTTTATTTTTTATTCTTTGTAAAAACTAATTGGGGATTTGCAAATGACGCTCAATTTTGCTAGATCTATAAAAATTACTCTTTAAACTATAGGAATTAAAGAGACTTTTATTTCCCAAAAAATTTTGCTAAAGTAAAAAAAAATCCAAAATTAATATATTTTATTCAAATTGAGTCAAAATTAATATAAGATTATGTTAGAGTAACTCCATAAAAGTTTATATGAATCCAAGTTTTATAAACTTTTATCTAAAATTTTAGCATACTTAAATTAACTACATTCAATTAAGTTTTGATTTTAATTATTCAACTATTATTAATTAATGAAAGTATTTAATCATATTATTGTGTTGAATCATGTTTTTAGTTAGCTATTTCTATATCTTTAATAAAATATGTTATTTATAACATTATCTAAGGATAAAAGACTTTAATGCAGGCTTTAATATGTATATCCAAACCAATAACTATGGGTTGTAGTGCGGAAGACACAAAAATATCTCAAAATATCTTAGGAAAATTATTAGAGGTGTGCCAAATGCGTACCAATACGTGCTAGTGGCACGCAAGAGCAAATTGTGACGACCGGGGGATCCCAATAAATATTACTCGGCGAAGCCCACTTTCTCTCAAAAAAGGAAGTGGCTTAAAGTTATATCTGAATAGTCAAGAATTCTATTTAAGCTATTATCTATTTGAAAAATTAGACCAAAAATAATCAATGACTTCAAAAAGATGAAACTTAGGAAGAAAATGGTATCCTTATTGAGGTTTAGAAATGCTTAGGAGATGTAGGATTTATCTAGTTGACTAGTTGATTTAATAATGTAATAAGGACTAGAAAGGTAGGTGCCTAATAGGTGAAGAAAAGTTAGTAAATCAAGGATGGCCATGCTAGTGGCACGTGCCGTGCCGTGCTGTGCCACCATCGGCACGACACATGCTAGTCGGCACGGGGCATGTTGAGCGACACTCCTTAGCAGACCCCTGCGTGTTAGTGGCACATAGGGCGTGCCACTAGCACGCATTTATAATATTTTTAATAAATTTTTTAGGATATTTAAGATATTTTTAGGTCTTCGATATGTCAATTTTTGGTTTAAATATATATATTTAAAGTTCAAAACCTACATTATAGTGCTTTATTTTTAGATTATTTTTATAAATGACTTATTTTATTAAAGATAAAGCGGCAGTTAAATATAAATATTATTCAACACATACTATGATTTAAGATATTCATTGAAATTAATATTAATCATTGAACATTTCATAATATAAGTGAATACTCTATAATATAATTGAACACATAATATTAATTGATAATATTTTAATAATTAAAATTAATATCAAGTTGAACGTAAAATGACAAGAAAGATCAAAAACTTTATTTGCTGGCACAAGAATAACATGAGAATGTTGCATTAAATACTATTGATATTCTTTAAAACTCATTCACTACTAGTATTGTTCATTGTAATGTGTCAAATAGTCTTCATACAAATAAGAATTTTATAATTCTCCTATTATATGATATGGATATTGAACGTGTACGGAAATGAATAGCACTAGTACAGACACAAACACATACACATCATAAGCATATGTAGATTCTAGCTCTGGTGGTATGATTGATATGATGTTAATTATGATATACTCATATCATCCTATGGGTGCACCTTTCTTGATGTCTAGCTACCTATAGATTTAAGTCCTCTGTAAAAATAATATTTCTTTGAGAAGGTTGTGTAATAGTGACGCATGTCTCATCTCCATCATCACCGTCATCGGATTGAGTCTCGTTATTATCACCATCACCATTACCATCATTATCATTATTATTATTATCATCTCTAGTCTCATTATCATTAATTTTATTTAAGCCTTCTAAATGATTAATTGATCAGTCGGTTTGATAATGGTCGATGAAAATAGAATTTTTCTTTTTAAAAATAGCTGTACATGGCATAATGATGGGCATGCAGCTGTGCTGGACTGGCATGGCACGGCACGCATGTTGGTCAGCACTGGTTGGCATGGGGGTGTGCCACTAGCACATCCCGTGCCAATTGTCAGTCGGCATGGCCATCCATGGCTATGAGATTACCTATATAAGCACGCATTGACACACCTCTTATAAATTTTTTAGGATATTTAGAGATCTTTTTGGTAGTTTTGGCACGACAATGCTTTTTTTTGGTTTTTGGCACGACAATGATTTGTTTTTGGTTTGAATATATATACTGAAGCATACATTAGAATCTTTTATGCTTAGATTATTTTTATAAATTACCTATTTTATTAAAATTTCAGCAGTAGAATAAAAATATTATTCAGCACATAATATTATAAAATACATTCATTAATTAAAAATAGTTCAATAATTAAAACCAATACTTAGTTGAATATAGTTAATCTGACATGTCCCTATATCAATTTTGACCCAATTTGAATTAGTTTGACATATTAATTTTTGATCTTTTAAAATTTTGGGTAAGGTTATGCTGAAAATTTAATTAAAAATTATAAAATGTGGGTTGAAATCAAACTCATATGGAGTTAATCTAATATGTTCCTATACCAAATTCGGATCAATTTAAATGAATTTGGCATTGTTTTTGAATTTTTAAAATTTGTGAAATTTTTGGGAAATCAAAATTTTCCTTTGATCCCTACATTTTAAAGAGTTCATTTTGTAGATCTATAAAAATTGAATTGGATCTATTATTGATACATTGTAAATTAGTTTTTAAAGTGAAAAAAAATAAAAAATAAAACAAATCCATGAACGGCTAGCACAGGTTAGTACAAGGCTATGCTGGTTCGGCATGCACCCATGCCAGTCGTTACGGGTTGGCGGATTGTGCCGGGTGCCGATACTCCATCAGTATGAGAGGTGACGGTCGGCATGACCATCCTTGACTGCATTACTAATTTATAAAAAGAAAATCTGTAGAGTTGCAAGAAATATAGTGAAACCAAGCTTGTGAGTCATAATATGAAATACCAGGAGGGAATAATTGAAGAAAGGTTGAAATGTGAAACAGTGTTTCTGGAAATCTATTTTGTGTTATGCTACGGAGACTGCAAAAGCTAGTTACTTGTTAAGATGCTTGATGTATAAATGTATGGAAAAGAGCAAGGACTTACATATAGTATTTGTTGATTTGGATAATGCTTATAATATAGAGAAGAAAGGAGTTTCCTGTATTTATATTGAGAACATATTAACTAAGTTAATTAGTTTTCCTTTGTGTATGTTATTTTTTGAACATATCGTGCTAATTGAAAGAAACTCAGTTAGAGTTGAACACTCAAATAAAAACATGAAGAAGCATAGAATATAAAGGTTTTACAATAAGTAGAATTAAAACTGAGTATATGGAATGCAATTTTAGTAAATTGGGAGAACGGGGTGGCAAAGAATGATACTTGTTGGACAATAAGCAATTAAGTTTGGTACTATGGGAATTTTTTTCCATCATGTAGGGTGTATAGTTCAAGGGGAGATCGATGAGGATATTGTCCATGGGATTAGAGTGGCTAAAATAGAGAAATCCCTCTGGATTATTGTGCGATTAATTAGATCTTTATCGCTGCACTGTTATTTCTCCGGTTGAAATGTGGATCCTACATCCTTTAAGCCTAATCCTGTTCGTGGTTTGTTCCAAATTTAATAATATATTGGTTGGTCACTGTTATTTCACATAAGCAGCACTCTTCTGTTGGAAATTTCAGTTTTAACTTTTAAGATTCATATCAGGTTTAGTATTGGACACTACTACATTACTCTTTTGTCTCTTATTTTGTAAATGCACACCTATAATCTCTCTGTGACATGCATAATAATTTAATGTTAGGATTTCTTTTTAAATAGTTGTCTCCATAGTAAATTGGTTGCATTACTTAAGGTTGAATTTGATTTCCTTGTCAACATGTACATTCCAGATTACTTCATACTTCATGGAGCTTGCCTCACCACACACTGAAGAAGCAATTAAGTTTGTTGATAAAGTTGGAGGTTTTGAATGGTTAATTCAGAAGTATGAGATAGATGGTGCTGCTTCTGTGAAGCTGGACCTTTCCTTGGATACTCCAATGATTGTCATTCCCAAGGATTCAATGAGTGAAGAGTTAGTATCTTTTATTGAACTTTTTTCTTTTCTTTTCTCTTAATCTAGTTTCAGCTCTTTCCTACCTTGCACTTGAAAAGCATTTTAGATTATTTGATAGCTTTAGATGTGTCAGAGTTGCAAACTTGCACATATAGGTTGTTTGTTTACTTAGCACATTCTTCTATAGAGTGCTACATTGCTTTGTTTGATCTCACAAGTATTTGAAACATGCTGATTCTTTTGGAGCCATATATTTTAATGCCTAGAACACTGGAACTTGGATCTTGGGATGTCTATCTAGTGTTAGAAATTTTCAGAAAAGTTGTTAAATTTTCCATAGGACTTGGAGAAAATATTGCAATTTCTCTACACTTTGGACATCACGAAAAATATATACACATATACGTATAGGTACACACAGACACACACATATACAAACATGTATATATATATATATATATATATAATGAAAATATGATATTGATGTCAAATGGGATTAGCAACTAGATTTTAAGTGAAGAAAGTTCCCAAATTTGCAAAACTGGAAATTCATGTGATAAGAAACATAACATTCTGCAATGCTCAATTGTGGTGCTCTTTTCAGATATTTCATCTCATCTTTAAGAATTGGTCAAAGGATGTTAACCAGTCATTGAATGCTAAGATTTGTTAACATGGACGTTGTTCTTGAATCTCGATAAAATAATGTAGCGACTAGTGTTAGCCTGGCTTGATAATTGTCATTCTTTTTCATATGATTAAATTGTAAATAGGCCTTTTTCCATAGTCCCATGGCTCATAACATGGTGGTTTGTTGTTACGATAATTATGGGTATGCGTTTTTGGCTGAAAGGAAATTAGATGTTATTGTTTCTTGTAACCGGATGTTTATATTCTCTTTATGAAAAAGGTTCCTTATTTACTATCATGTGTGCATTAGTTGGGTTATTCTAGTTTGTTATTTTAGTAGATCTCATTATATGCTAATTTTTCCATTGTATGAGGGGAGTTCATTGGGTAGTCAGGAATCAAGATATTACTAAAGATGAAAATAGCTTGTGACAGTAGTGTACTAAAAGGCAGAAAAGGCGGCCGCCTTGGAGGGGCCACACACCAGCCGCCCTGCTATGTGTGAAGGTGGCAGAAGAAGGGGGGTGACCGCTTATGGATTAACAAAAAAAAAAGATAATAAAACGATACAAATCCGAGACAACCAAAAGGAGTTGAAGGGAATTCGAAGGGAGATAAAGAGGAATTTGTGAGAGAACTTACCTCCTCCATCTCGAGAGGTAGATAGAGTCTACACTGGTGAGTCCACGACGTGCTTGCATAGTAGCCAATATAGCAGCATAATACATAAAAGAGAGATAGGGAAAGGAGAGATGAAGAGGGGAGAAGAGAGAGATGGGTAAGGCAGCATTGAGTAGGTTAGGGTTTGTCGATGATATCAGAAGGGAATGAGTATAGTATGGGGAGAGAGATTTATAAAAGGTAAAGAGTAGGGTTTGATAGATGCATGGGTTATGGGCCTTCTTGAGTTCACTTATGTGAGAGAGCCTAAGATCTAGGTCCATGGGCTAATGTGGGTTAGGCCCCATTCCATTGATTAATACTGGAGCATATTCATGAATAAATCTCCTCTTTTTCATGGATAGAAATTAAACCACAATAAATCCCAATAATGAAATCCTGCTATAGTGCACTATTAAAAAGTTTATAGATATTATTTTCGTATATATTATATATCATATATAATTATTTTAATTTTATATTAAAATATTAGACCACGTTGTTGCTTGCCTTTCACATAGGTGCTAGACTGTCCGCAATCCGTGGCCGCCTTTCAATACATTCGGTGATAATGGTGAATTTACTTCAGTTTAATTGTTGTTTAAAGTTCGAACTTATTTGCTTGATTATACTTTTGAAATAATTACATATCTTTTGGTAACTAATTAACCAATTCCTTTGAATTCTATGGTTATTCCCACTGTAGTTACATGCAACTTGATCTTGGGCAACTAAAGGTTAATAACAGCTTTAGCTGGCATGGTTGCAAAGAAACTGATCCTTCTGCTGTACATCTGGATATCCTTCTTGCCGAGGTATAGATCATAGGACAAGATTCACATTCTGTCCCCTTGTAATGATAAGTTCCTGTAATTATGTCCTACAATAATGTGCAGATACAAGGTATTAACATGGCAGTTGGAATTAATGGTGTTCTGGGGAAGCCAATGATACAAGAAGGTCAAGGCATCAATATTGAAGTTCGACGCAGTTTGCGTGATGTCTTCCGTAAAGTGCCGACACTCTCTATTGGTGTTCAGGTGACATTACATATATAATTATATATATATATGATTTCCAACTCATGAAGCCTATGTGCATATATAGTAGTTTCATGTGCTTTGTTCATTGTAGTTGGTTGTAAATAGCAATCACTGTTCATCCTTCTTATTCACTGCTAAGTATTTGACCAAAATAGGCCTCCTTAGAAACTTATTTGTTGTGATGGTCCACTCCCAGATTTTAGACCTCAATCAGTCTATTTTGGATACATCAGCTGCCACTTTAAGAGCACAGTAGAAAAATTCTAAACTGTATAGTGTATAGCATATTACCTTGAAGATAAAAGGCTAACAAAATGAGTGGTTTATTTTATACTAAGCTGTTGCAAAAATAAATTATGTGAAAGACATCAGGGGCAAATTAAAATTCTTGGAAATTATATCCCATCTCTGTTATTTGTTACTTCTAAATGTTGACATCAGCTTGATTTAGTTCATCTTTATGTGAAATTATATCATTGTATGAACCATTTTCATAAGATCTTGCAATCAGCCATATCATGCAAGAGTCATTTGAATTTTATAAGCTCAAAAAACCTATGACTGGAAACCCTTTATTAGGGGATTAGGCTAAATGGACTAATTTGGGGCTTTCTAGCAGATAAGATATAAATACTATTAGGAATGATTTGAAACTGAAAAAGGATGTTATCGGAAACATGCCATTAAGGATGTCTTTGGCTAGATGTTTTAGCAGTACTAAGAGTATGTGGGGGAAGAAGAAAGCCCACCTTGATTATGGGAAATAAAGAAAGCATGATATCCACTACAAAAGAAGAGGAGAAGAAGAGGGAGGAGAAGGGGAAAGGAAGTAATGTGGAAAACTCCACAAGAATAATAATTATTTATTTTTTGATAAAAAATATATCTGAGAATAAAAAATAAATGAAAATCTAATTCCCATCGTTTAATTTCACCGTGCAAATCTTGTCTTAAGATTATCTTCATAATCTACATCTTTAGATTTTTCTTCATAAGATAACTCGATCATTTTGTACTTAGTTTTTATATGGGTGCACTAGATTTTCTTCACAATTGAGTACACCAAAGTTGAAATTGCTCTAATATCAGATTGATGTGGCCTAGAGATAAAAAATTGTGCTGATACGTGGAAAGGGAAGGAAGTACCTAGATCCATGGTTCGCTGGATTAGCTGATCCCGATCCAAGCTCGATCCAAACTCTCTCTCTCTCTCTCTCTTTCTCTCTTTCGCTCCTTCCTCTCACTCTCTCTTACTCTTTTTTTTTTTCTTTATCTATTTCTTTCTTTTTTCTCTCCTTACATATAATCATTGTTTTTCTTACGGAGAGATCTAGCTCCGGTGAATTTCGATGAACTCCGATATATAATTTTTTAATTTATTTCTTTTATTTCTCTCTCAATTTTTTTATTTCTTCCACTTTCTTTCTCTTCTTTTTTCTTCTTTTTTCTTCTCTTTTCTTCTTAGTCACTGTATTATGATTTTTCTTTTTTTTTATTTGATTTTCTTCCACTCACTCTCTTTCTAATCTCTTCTTCGTTTCATTTTTATTGCACGATAGTTTTTCTTTCTTTATTTTCTTATTTTTGATAAAACTTTTTTCTAAATTTTGAGTAGTTTTCCTACATTTTTAAATAATATTTAGAATTTTATGTAATTAAAAAGTTTGATTTGATCCAGATGACCGATACGGCCAATCCGGCCGATACATATTGTTTTTTTGGAAGGCCGATCCCGATCCTGATCCCTATTCCAATTACGATTTTTCGAACCTTACCTAGATCCATGCCTAAGGAGAAAAGATAGGGCATTAGCAAACCTCTCTTTTTGTCTCCTAATGTCTGTTCCATATTAGCATGGTAAATAGATAAGAAAGAAGATAACCATCCAAGTTGTCGGGGATAGAAGATCAAATCTACCTCGTTGTGAGGAAAAAGAGATTAACCCACCTGATTTTGTGAGGGAAGATGAGTGTCCACTTAGATGGTAGGGGATAAAGAAAGTGTGGCATTTACACAAAATAAATGAGAGAGAAGGTGGAAAGAGATAAACGCGCAAGCTTTCACAAGAATAATAATTTTCAATTTAACATGATATTTTTTTTTTAAATTTTCGAGATTCTCATCAGCTCTATGTATAGAGATGAGGTTACATAAAATCACAACCGAAATTTATCAGAATCTTTCCTAATCTAATGCTCTAATCTATAGCCAAATTAAGACTTTTCACTTAAAAAATCATTCAAATCTTTATAAAACTTATCTAAAATCAGACCTACAATCAATTACTTAGATTTTCAGAGTTTAAACCAAATAGAAGTATAGGACACTAAAAGACAACTCTAACTTTTAATTTAAAATACATTCGAAAATGAAAAATAAATCTAATTCCCATCGGCCTTTTATGCCTACCAATTCCTGATGAGAATTTGCCTACTTTCTTTTGGTTGGTTTCAAATTTCAACTATCTTAACTTTAGTTCTTTGTGTAGAAGTAGAGCTCCTTCATATATGTTTTTTATGCTATATCTTTCTTCAAAGATTCTTATTTGGCCGTTGAGATGTTTTTACAGGTTGGTTTGTTACACGGAGTCATGTCTGACAAGGAGTACAATGTTATAATAAACTGTATTTCCATGAACTTGTCAGAAGTTCCAAATCTTCCCCCAAGTTTCCGTGGAAATTTAGGTGGAACAAATGAATCAATACGTGTCCTTGCTGATAAGGTCAATCTTAACAGTCAGATCTTGCTTTCCCGAACAGTTTTTGTTCTGGCAGTTGATGTTCAATATGCCCTGCTGGAGCTTTGCAATGGCCCTGATGCAGAGTCACCATTAGCTCAGATTGCTGTGAGTACTGCTCAACTCTGGAAGAAGCTATTGTTATTGAATTACCTTACATGAGTTGTCTCCATTCATCAATTCTATATTGTTGCACTATGCTACATTTTCTTGTCAGTAGCTGATAACAGTTGAGACAGTTATTATTGGGCTTAATTCTTTTGAATTATTTCATTTGGTTCCAGCTAGCTTTATTTGCTTGACATTATATTGGCTGACTGCAGCTAGAGGGTCTTTGGGTTTCATACAGAACAACTTCCCTGTTTGAACTGGACCTCTATGTGACTATTCTGAAATTCTCAGTCCTGGATATACGTCCTGATACAAAGCCTGAGATGCGGTTGATGCTTGGTTCATATTCAGATATTTCTAATCCTGGTATTTATGGAATTGCTGCTGCTTCCAGTTCTCTCCCATCGACGCAGAATGATGTTTCTGCAGAAAACTTAGAAAAGAAAAGTGATATGGATGCTTCTAACCTGACAATGTTGATAATGGATTATCGATGGCGTTCTTCTTTCCAATCGTTTGTAATTCGAATACAACAGCCACGTATTCTTGTAGTTCTGGATTTTGTGCTTGCAGTTATTGAATATTTTGTGCCTTCACTAGGCATGGTAATAGGAAGGGAGGAAACCTTAGACCCAAAGAATGATCCATTATTCAATTGTGATGACATAATACTCTCTGAATCAGTTTACATGCAGAGAGATTCTGTTATTCACCTCTCTCCTAGAAGACAATTAATAGTTGATGGTTGTGGCATCGAAGAATTCACTTATGATGGATGCGGAGGTACAATATCCCTAAGTGAGGAGTTTGACAGAAAAGGACAGTTATATTATGGAACAATTATCATGATTGGGCGTGGGAAGAAACTGCGGTTCAAAAATGTGAAAATCGAGGTACATACTTATCCTATCTCAACAACAATATCTGACGGCGAACTTTGTTTACTTTCTCTACCGCAACTGAAATTTGACCATGATTCATTGTTATATCTTAATATTTCTATACATATAGCTTGAACTATGTTTTATTTTTCTTTTTCTTTTTAATCTCAACTGCAATATTGGATGGTTGACTTTTATTACGATCTCTTCGGCAACTAACTTTTAAGTGCCATTCAATGTTATTTCTAATAATTCTATTCATTTAGCTTGAACCAACGATGGTCGTGCCATAGGCACGGCATGTGCCGCGACACTTGCTGGTCGTGCTGTAAGAGAATGAGAGAAAGAGGTAAGGGATACTCACCTTTGCCATTGTAGTCGCCGTCGCCGCCGCTCGCCGCCCGCTTCGTGCCCTAGCCCCCGAGAGAGAAGACGATCAAGATAGAGGGATCGAGAGATAGAGAGAGAGGGCGGGCGGCGAGCGGCGGCGACGACGACGAGGTCGATGGTGAGTGGCGATGCGTTAGGAGGGGCGGCACGGCCATCCTTGGCTTGAACTATGTTCCGTTCTTCTCTATTGCAAAATAGTAGTAGTCTTCTAGTCTTAATTTTTATTGGCCAGTTGAAGTAGTTTTATGGATAAGAAGTAAGAACTAAGAACATTCCTTTGGCACATACTTACAAACAAGTCTGTCATGGAAGGTTATCTTCTTGGGCAACTGAATGTCTAAGTATACCTCCTAGTACCTTCTATTACTCATTTAATTTTCAAGAGTCACTATCGTTCATTTACAATCTGTAGAACTGAATTACCAAATTATAAAATGGTGATTTTGGGTCATTATCTTTCTTCTGCAATTAAGAATCTTTTTGAAGTAAAAGAACCAAATTTCTGTAGTCTATACATTAAAAGTACTTATTGAATTTTAGAATCTTTGTAAGCCTTTCTGCATCTGATGGTTTACAGGTGTATCATTTATTATCTTTTATCTGATCCGTTATCTTCATAAATATGAACAAGATTTTTCTAGTACTCCAGTTGATGAAGATATATCAATAGGATAAAATAGTGAAATACTATTTGATTCTTATTCTGCTTCTTGACATAATCCTGTTATCAGTTGTAAGCCTGTGTTAGTGATATGCATCTATAATTAACAACAAATACATGACTTTGTGGTAGATGGTAAACTAATGTCAGTGGATTAAAAGATTTCATATATGCAGCATAATTCATTGGAACAGAAAATGCAAGACTTCAGTTTTGTTCTTATTATATTTGGGTGCTAAAATGTGACCGTAAACATTATAATCTATTTCCTGGTTAACTAAAAGGTATGTTTAAATTTCTATCGTTAACTGAACTAATAAATGTTGGTATATTCATTATTATTTCCTATATGATTTAACTTTAAAAGTTTCTATGTTGCCAAGAAAATGTGCACCTTCTACATTTCAACTAGAGATGCAATGTAAACTTAAATGTTGTTTAAACACATTTAGAACTTTGCTAGTGTACCAGTAATGTACTTCTATGGCTTTATAGTGTCTGGGAAATAAGCTTTGTTGTTTATTGTTCATAATTATTGTTTCCAGGGCTATTAAGTGTTAATCTGATTTCTTAGGATATAGCTTTCAGAGTCAATATTTTCCAAAAGTAGCTAATTTATTTAGCTAGTCAGATGTCGTCTACTTTCAGTTATTGTGCATACCATGTTCCCTGAATGGATTGGGAATATGCTGTCATGAATATGAAATCATTAAAGTACTATTATTTCTTTCTCATCAAAGTTAACTTTTGCAATGTAATTATCAGAATGGAACACTACTGAGAAAGTGTACGTACTTGAGTAATGATAGCAGCTACTCAGTCTTTGCTGAAGATGGTGTTGAAATTTCATTGCTAGAAAGTTTTGCTTCAAATAAAGAGGAAGATAGCTCACCACAGTATGACGATGGCAAAAAGGAGACACCTATTCCCGACAGTATTGTCGACACTGTCTCAAATCAGATATCCAGTGTTACCTTTGAAGCTCAGGTGAGAAATGTGTTCAAAATTTCAAATACGTAGTTCGATCAGATGATCCTATTTTATACACATAGTTTCTAACAGGTGATCGTATTTCACTTCTATTCTGTTACATATTCTGTCCCCGAGACTCTGAGTCTTATTTTGACTGCCAAGTGCAGCCACTTTGGTGCTAAAATTTTATAGTTATTCGATCATTTTGTATCTATGTATGACAGGATTTTGATCTAAACAGTAATAATTTCTTCTACTTTTTAACTTGCTATGATACTTGGAAAGACAAATGAAGTAGACGTAAACAATGCGATGGTATGGAAGAATGCAATTTATTCATTTACGAAGACCATTTAGTATCTTTCCCTCAACACATAGGAAAAAACTTTAATTGTCCTTTGAGTTTAGCTTTATTCACAAATCTACTGTGCTAGATACTAGATCTTGTCACTAATATTGCATAATATTTGAACTTATCATACTACTCCCAAGTGCTTAGTTTCAAGTCATTCCTTGTAACAAGACGATCTTCAAGACGGAGTCTTGGACCCCTCTGGTTTCTGGATCTCTTTCTCCGAGATTTGGAAACAATGGATGTTGCCCTTTGCCCTCGATATTTTCCCTTTGATGTTATCTCTTTCTTTCGTATCATCCCTTCCCTTCACATCGTTGTGTTTCCTTTTGACTAATAAAACATAATTGTGACTAGCCCACTTGCTCTTAAGAAAGCAACATTACATAAATTCAATCTCAGTTCACTTTTTCCCTTAGTAGACCATTTGTGGTAACTAGTATTATTTGCTGATCTTGTTATTTTTTTAATCAAAGAATTTTGTGTTATGTCGATCTTGGTTGATATATGTTCAACAAGGCATATGTTCTTTGATACTATCACTTCAAGTGCATGAGTTCACGGTTTCTTTTAGCTTCCATTTTTGGCTTCTAGAATGTATAGCTTTATTTATGGATAATTTCACTTAGATTTTTTGAACTATCGCCGTTTTTAACATACATTCTTTGAACTTTTTTATACTACATGGATCCTTTGAATCAAAAAGATTTTGGTTAGAGGTTCACATAGTTACTTTTTTTCTTAGTTTAAAGGGGTATATGTGGATATTTTTCTTAGTTCAGGGGTTGTATATGAGTAATAAAAAAGATTTAAGGAGATATTTAAAAAACAGTGATAATTCAGAGGGTCTAAGTGGAATTATTTTTTTTATTTATGAGGCAAATTAATTAAATTTCTTGTAACTCCATTGATGGTCCATATATAATAAAGGGAAATTTGTATATAATACTATCTTGTAATGAAATTATAGTTTATACTCTATATTTTCATATTTGCAAATCGAGCCTTATAATTTAGTTAATATGTGCAGAAAATACTTTGCTGTTAGATTTATTAGTTAAACTTAACTAAACCTCTAAGGTTAAGTTAACTATACTAAGAAAATTATAAAAATATTATCTACCAAGTCATACTAAGGGTGTTTATCATTTTAGAAATAAGGGCATTTTAGTTATTTTAAAAATAAAATATCTCTGCTTAACGGAATATTCTCATGGTGTTAGTTCAAATCTAATCCACAATATTTTTTGCATATATTCGCCAAATTATAGGGCTCGGTTTGCAAATAGTAAATATATAAAGTGTAAATCACAATTTCGTTAAAATGCAGAGTGTTATATGTAAATTTTTCTATAATAAAACTTGAAAACTTTACAAGTGGTGGATGGAAATTTATGTGCCATGCAGCATGGTTCATGCCTTCTACGCAAACATTCCACGACACACCCTGTGCCAACAACACTTGATACTATTAGGAAAAAATATGCTTATTATAATAACAGGTAATTGTGAATATATTTATTTGATCAAGAAATATTGGGTTATGTTTGGTGTGAGAATGATCAGGGAGATGATTTCCCTATAGGTAAGGTTTCTTGTTGAGTGCTTACCTGGTTAATTGATTGTTTTCATTGTACATGATGTAGTTTAATTGATAAATTGAAATAGGTTTTGAATCAGAGTTAGCATGTGTTAAGCAACGTAAACATGTTCGAATTTGGGTGTGTGCAAATTTTTCAGTAAACATCTCCAATGTTACTATCTCTGATCTTTGCCCAATAAGATGGAGAGATTTATGAGGATGTTGCATTGGTGCTTGTGATTGATGGTTTAAGACTTTAAATGACGTAGACTACAAGAGCCTGTGATTTCAGATTGGGCTGTTCATTTCAGCTTTGATAACTCTAACCTTTAAATTATCCTTGTTAGATTTTGCCAACTTGTATAATGGATTCCGTTTGCTAACTAGAGTTGACAATCTCAACCACTTCCAGTTTTTGGGCTGTAATTGTTTCAAATCTTAAGAAGCTCCTTTAGGGCCTAAATATCGTGATTGCAACAACTAGAGTAAGGTAGTGCCTTCTTTACATAAAACTATTTACTGGCAGATATTGTTGTATTGCATTTTAACTGTTAACCCCATACCATTATATTTGATGTTAAATTTCATGTTAAATTGAGGCCACATGACCTTACCAAATTATCGGCAGGAAAAATACAGGCCTCTGCAGTAAAATGCTAGTAGTAGTATCTTTTGATAGTGTATTTAAATGTTAAGACTCAATATAAACTGAGACAATTTGCAGTGTTCTTGAGCCCATAATGGCTATGATCATTAGGAGGCTCCTTAACTCTGATACATGCTAAAGGAGAGAAAATAAATCAGTCCTTATTGGCCCTAACATCCTGTATGGTCTACTTTACTATGATCGCGAACTTGATATTCATGTCAATGCAGGAAACCAGACCATGAGATATTTTGTTCTTTAAAAGTTAATTTTTATTGACTTTATTCAACCTTCAAAGTCAAATATAGTTGGTGATTTATGCTCTGTATACATTGTCTAGGTTGTATCCCCTGAATTTACCTTCTATGAGAGTTCAAAATTATTGATGGATGATACCTGGGACATTGAGAAGCTTCTTCGTGCGAAGATGGACTTCAGTTTCATGTATGGGTTTTACCTGATTATAACTGTTTTATTCATTTATTTATTTTTATTCCTGAAATTATTTCGCTATGAAATATAAACAGGTATGCTTCGAAACAAAATGACGTATGGGCTCGATCAATTGTCAAAGATCTCACCATTGAGGCTGGTTCAGGTCTCATTATTCTAGAACCAGTTGATATTTCAGGAGGATATACATCTGCCAAGGACAAGACAAATGTTTCATTGGCATCTACTGACATATGCATCCACCTTTCTCTTACTGTTGCTTCTCTCTTACTTAAATTGCAAAATCAGGCTCTTGCAGCGTTACAATTTGGTAATATAGATCCACTGACTTCTTGTACCAACTTCAAGCGAGTTTGGGTATCACCAAAAGGTCACTATTGGCTCTACTGTAGCTTTCTTTACTCATGATTTTATATGCTGTTTCTAGTGTTTTTATTAGTATTCTGCAGGTGACCTAACTGGTTACAACCTCACTTTCTGGAGGCCCCAAGCTCCTCCTAATTATGCTATATTGGGTGATTGTGTTACATCACGGTGAGCAAACACCAGAAAGATCTATAAGTTATTTTGGACTGATTTAGTTTCTAATTTTCTCTTTGGTAGTACTTTGAACTATTAGTAGATCCAACGATTGTTGAATTTAATTTCTATGATATGATGTAGATATATACTCGGTCTAGAAGGTTATTTAAGTTGCATGAATGATTAATGTTTCATTTGAGGAAATTTTTCAAAAAATTATTAAATATCGATGTAGTAGAAGTGAATATGATTTTATAGTGTCCTTTAAATCATTGCAGCTTGATCTTTAGCGTAGGAGTGTTGAAGACTTCTAAATAAATTATCAAAGATGTGTCCTCCAATATTGTTAGAGTGATATCTTGGCCATGAAAGATGTTGTGTGGAAGGTTCTAAATATTGGTATCGGTATTGGATGCTAGAAACAAAAATAATGTATCAGCTGTGTCGGTCATAATGCCTTATCGGCTGCTGTATCCAGCTATTTTTAATTAGATAAGATTCTAAAATAATTGAAACACCCATACCTTCAAATACACTTGTAAACTGCGTGGGTAAATCCCCCCACGCGGTGCGTCACATAACCTATCAGTAATAAGATTTCACAAGGCACACAACATCACAAGTTCATACCATAAATAAATTCAACCATAAGAGTCCGGATACAAGTTTCACATGCCACAACAAGCCTTTAAAATATACATCCAAAATAAAACTGTAAAGTCCTAAAATACATCATTAATCATTAATCATAATGCCCTCGCAGGGGCTCAATACAACTAATAGACATAACTGAAATAAAAAGGCAGCTATTTCTTGCTACCCGCACCTGCGTCCCCTAGCTCTGAAATAATGCCACCAAGAGGTGGTGAGCTCACAGCCGAGGGAGTAGGATCCATACAATCTATAACAATAAAATCACATGTGCATATCTATGCCTATAGTTGCTAGCAATAACAATACGCTTGTTTAAATGACTTACCATAAGTTACTAAATCAATGCAATCAATAAGGATTACACGTCACTATCATGAATTATGCCAATTCCTAAACGTATTAGGATAAGTCCAACAGATATAAAGCTTACTACAATCTTTTATTCATACAAATCACAATCATAGTGTTTACATGTTATGCACAGAAATAAAAGAGTAGTTTAGTCATCTCATTTCCACCGAGGCATTAATCATATTTATCATACCTCACTGAGCTATTCACCAGACAGGGTAAATACTCTCAAGAAATCATTTATTACATAACCATCCATCATCTTATACATCAAGAGGGGATATATACACATCTAGCGGTAATGCCACCTACACATGCATGACGACACTACATGTGGCCGGTTATCTGTGGCCATCAGACTAAGGACCCCGGTCGTAAGCCCATATCTTACTCTCTCTAAATCATCACCGTCCTCAGCGGGAGAATCGAGAGCCCTCGGCTCATCAACAGACGCCCTAACCCTACGTCGTCGGGTACCACTAGAGATATATCCCCGCCTCACAATCATGCTCTTCTATCATCATAATCTTGTCTTGACTATGCAGTATAATTACCTGAATGCCACAGGCTCCTGACCTCAGGTGTAGGCGCTAATAGTATTGCCATATAAGATACACTCTGCTCTTAACCCTGGGCTGAGTGAGTAAGGGCACTGCCTAGTCAGAACCCGACTACTAATGATAGGTGGAAGTGGTGCAGTGTCTATGAGTGTATAAGGCATATCGTAGTCATCATGATCATTACATTCTATATTCACAACATATATTTATGCAAGAGTATATCATACATGATACATATAGAGCATCATTACACGAATGCCTATGCTAACATTAACATTCTCATAATATCATGATGAGTAAATTATCAATAACTGCACATGTTAAGATATATCATGGTACATTAGATACATGTATTAATACCAACATTTTCTACAGTGTCATGACAGGTATAATAACTGTAACTAAATTATTCTAGACTTATATCAACTCTACTCGCCTTGGGGGTCTCCATAGTACACTAAATCTCCTCAGCTAGCCGGCTCCTTCGGAATCTCAAAATCTTCTTCACGCAGTGTCAGTCCTATTAATTCACGCAAGTAAAGCCATACGTAAGATTAGCGAACTAATATAATTAATTATCTTATTAGAGAATTTATGCTTAGGCATATACATGAGTCAAGGGTCCCATAGGGTGAGTTCTATGTCATCCTAAAATTCACACTAATTAAGTGCTAATAATTTGTCCATAGGGGAGTGGTTAGGCTAATAAATCAGGTGAAAATAAATAAATGGGGTTATAGGGTCCAAATGGCCCCAAATAGGCTAGGTGCCAGTATTGGGTTAGGCTCAATAGGCAAGAGGCAAGAGGAGCCTTGGTGGGCTAAGGTGGGCTGGGGGCCCAACCACAGCCCACCAATGTTGGATTAGTGGGCTGCAGTATGCAGCCTACCCAACATTTGGGTTAGTGGGCTGCGGTCTGACCGCAGCCCACTAAGGGGTTGGGTTGGTAGGCTGCGGCCTGCAGCCCACCCCGAATCCAGGTGGTGGGTTGTGGCCTGCAGCCCACCAACACCTATCTCCCCCCTCATCTCCTTCGAGGGAGGGAGACAGACGGGGAGAGGGAAAGCCCACGCGGTTGCGGTGCCGGTGGCGCAGCCACGAGGCCGGCAGCGTAGCACGAGGCCGATGGGCAAGTAAAAGGGAAGGAAGAGAAAGAGGGGAGGAGGGAGGTTATCTACTGAAATTAATGGCGGGGGGGTAGGAGGGCTTACCGAAGGGGTTGTAAGGTAGGCTCGTTGGCTTTTGCGTCAACAACCCGCGAGAGAGGAGAGGGAGAGAGGTAGAGGTGGAGGAGAAAAATGGGGGTTGGGATGGCTGCGGTGAGGGGAAGAAGAGGATTAATGGAGGTGGGGAGGGTGGCGTGCACGGCAAGGGAAGAGGAAGAAGAAGAAAGGAGAATAGAGGACAGGGGAAGGTGGCCGGGGTCTTAACGCACGTGCTCGGGGCATGTGTCAGGTTTTTTTTTTTAAATTGGGGTGTTACAATAATGATATAAAATGCAGAAATATAAGAGAGTTTGGTTTTCCCACTCAAATAGTGAATCTGTGGAGAAAGTTGGTTAGTGGTCATAAGCACCAGTGCTGCCAGCAGCGGCCGCAGCAACTTTTGCTCAATAGTGGTTATGTAAAGGTTCATAGGAAAAACTGAAGAGGGCAGAAAAAATTAAACTCCAAACATGATGTATCTCTCTCTGATTTGTTGGATCTACCTTATGATTTGTTATACTAACCTATGATCAAGTCAGATTTTCCTAAGGTTGATCGGATTCTGATGTTCATGTGCAGAAAGAGGGGGAATCGGAAAAGGGAAATACTATGTCCAAGTTAGTATTTGGATTAGATCCGACAAGATCTGACCCGAAAATGCCCCGATATAGGGTTGACATGGTCAAGTATCAGTCAATACCACTATATCTTGATTGAAAGTAGTTTGGGACTAGCAGTAACTTTTTGGTTTCCAACAGGCTAACAAAAGGTTTTCATTAGTTGTTACTTGTGAAGATTTATCCTGAGCAAGTAGCATTAACTACCAGATCACTGATAATCATTTCATAATTACAATTTCTCAGGATCTCTGCATGTGGATATAAAGTGGTTTTGGACAGTGGTTGGTGACAATGGGAAAAGTATTGCATGTGAAGTTATCAATTGTTTTTTGTTTTAGGATGTATTGGTAACATAGTTATGGAACTTTATTAGTCTGATAGCTTTATAGTCAAAGAGTCTAATGCATCTAAATTTAGCTGTTCAAGTTCCTTGATAAATTGGACAACAGCATGAATAAACTAACTGAAATTTATTGAAAGATTGTTGATCCCTATTGCATGAAGGAACTTTGTATATTGACACTTATCTGTTGTACACACCATGTTTAATCACATACGAAACAAGATAAAGCCGAGGAAGGATCAGGAGAACCCCAATTTGGAAAGTCCTAGTTGTTGACAGAGTAGATATTAAAAGAGTGATTTTTTTTTTTTTGTAGACGAATTGAATGACATTTTGGTGTAACAACCAACGTATATAGATAATTTTTGTAAATCCTTGAGCCTCTGTTCATTTTAGGAATAATTTTTTTTTCTGATTTTGGAGTATAATTTCTTAGTCCAAAATAATAGCTAAATATCATAATACCCCTACTCAAGAATGCAAATACTATTTATAAAAATTACATTTTATACTACACGTTAACCCAATTATCAATTTATCCTCGATATATATCCCATCAATCTACTTTATATCAAATCAAAAGGTATTTATCATAATCTCATAAAAACTAACATCTTCTCATCTTTTTCTTTATAAATCCCTCATTTTATTAATAACAGATAGGAATTGCTATTCCTATTTCAATCATATTCCACATGTGAATAAGGAGGAAATTAAGAATAGGATGTACTAGTGGAGCTAACAATCTCTAAAGTGAATTAGCAGTTCAAACCCTACATTCTAAACTATTAACAAATCGTGCAAAATCAGACCTGCCTTTTCCGTAAAATGACCAATTAGTTAATTGGAAGAAATCAGTGGAACTAAGCATCCTGTCCGATAGTAGGATGAGGGAGGAGGTATGAAGAAGATGACTGTATTAGTATGACAACAGGTTGAACTTGAGGATTTGAAGAGATAGAACAATAGAAGGTTTATTACATTATTTTTAGAGGATAAGCATTTCTTCTTAACCAAAAACCTCAGCTAAACATAGAACTACTGCAACAACAGAGGATAAGGAAAGAAAAATGAAAGGGTAGAAAGTAACTGCAAGATTGCTTACCTCTATCGTCTATTTTACTTTCCTCAACATAATACTTTCCTTACCATTTTGTTGGTTGATCCAACTTAAGCTTCCAATTCGGACTAGTTATATACCAAGTGACTCAGAAATGCTTGCTACTTCTTCCTCTTTCTTGTTACATCTCAATTGCCATTGAGAATTGTAATGGTCTCAGATTTCCTTGTCCTACTTATCACAATTATACCCATCAACACAGTACAAAATCAATTTATTGTTCATCAAGTTCCACCAACTTTATTGTTTTAATTCTTTTCTTTCATTTAACTTGCTAAATACCTTACTTGCCGTATGTGATGATTAAGAAAAGCCTTGCATTATTCTAGGACATTTCAGTTTCTTCTAACCCTTCCCCCCAAAAATGATATTTCAAAAAAGTATATTCAAAATTTCTTTGCTGAGTAAGAAGATGTACCACCTGTTTCTAATCAAAGCTTGTTCATAATTTGAACTTTCACTTGATAGTTTGTTTAACAGTGAGAGTTCATTATATGTGATTCCTGCAGGGCTTTTCCTAAAGAAGTAATGAAAGGTGTGACATGAGCATAGAAGAAGTGCTGCATATTTTAAGTCTATTCCTAAAAGTTCTTTTGACTTCTGCCTTGACATCATCAGTCCTTACGAAAAATATTACATGCAGGATTGGTTTTATTTTCTAGGTTAAATATACTAAGATTCAACTTATACTATATATTCTGGATAATGATCAAATTTTGTTTGCTGATAGGCAGGTTTGCCGTTTACATCTGTCTACTCAAAAGTTTTAAGGCAATACATATTATTAGGAGTTGAACTCTAATGTACAATAAGTACTTAATTTCAGTTAGTACTAAAGAGTAGATATAAGATATAGTAAACTGCATCTGGAATTCAGATGCATGAAAATCTGAATTTATGATTAGGAACATAATAACATCATTAGTCATCATTTTGTTCTCATGTTTTCAAAAACTAAAATTTAAGCTTTTCTGTGTTGATGTTCTTTTTTTTATTTCTGAGTTATTATATTTTCTTGTTTTCTATTGGTTTTGCCTTATGTAGTGACAAAATCATACTATTTTCACTGTTTTTCTTTTCCTTTAGTTAAAGTTAAGTTGATATCGAAAGTATTTTGCAGACCGATACCACCTTCACACGTCGTGGTTGCAGTGAGTAATGCCTATGGTCGTGTTCGAAAACCTGTTGGTTTTAAGCTCATTGCTTTGTTCTCTAAGTTTCAAGAATTCAGTGGACAAACACAATCATCAAATGACAATGACTGCTCCATCTGGATGCCAATTCCACCACCCGGCTACTCTGCCTTAGGGTGTGTGGCGCATGTTGGAAACCAACCACCTCCAAATCACATTGTTTATTGCCTCCGTTCTGATCTTGTAACATCTACAATGGTTTCAGATTGCGTATATTATCTTTCATCAAATCTAGGGTACTTTCATCTTTCATGCTTCAGTTCTTTGTCCATGGAGTAGTAATCTTATTTGTGAACTTACTTATTTCATTCCATATGTAGAAATTTCACTGGATTCAGCATTTGGCATGTTGATAATGTTGTTGGGTCATTCTATGCTCATAATTCAATAGAGTGCCCACTAGAAGGGGAAGTTTTCAACTTGCACCAGATTCTTCTTCGTAATCCTAGGCATCTCTCTTACAGCAATGATCTTGCAACAGATGCCTCTGTCGAAAAGGTACAGAGCAGTCACCAGGTAGGTACTTTCAATAGTACATCTGGATGGGATGTTGTAAGATCATTGTCGAGAACAAGCAGTTATTACATGTCTACACCACACTTTGAGAGAATTTGGCTGGATAAAGGTTGCGAGTCGAGAAGACCACTTTCTGTATGGCGACCATTAGCACGTCCTGGTTTTGCTATACTTGGTGATTGTATAACGGAAGGGTTGGCTATGCTTCTTTCTTGCATTTTATATTCACAAATTTTATTTCTTGAGGAAGTTAACTCACAAGCTTTCCCTATTTTTGTGCCTTAGGTTGGAGCCTCCTTCTCTTGGGTTAGTGTTCAAGTGTGATAATTCAATGATATCTGCAAGACCTGTGCAGTTCACAAAAGTTGCACATATAGTTAGAAAGGGTCTTGATGATGCATATTTTTGGTATCCAATTCCTCCTCCTGGTTATGCCTCCCTGGGATGTGTAATAACAAAAACCAATGAAGTCCCCAAAAAGGACTTGTTTTGCTGCCCTAGGATAGATCTGGTTAACCAAGCAAATGTTTCTGATGATCCTATTTCGATGTCTGCCAATCCAAAAGGTTCCAACTGCTGGAGCATCTGGAAAGTTGAAAATCAGGTCCTCGGCAATACTGCTTCAAGCATAAGTTGGATTGTACAATTTACTCTGCTAAGGAGCTAAAGTTAAAGATTCATAATTTTTCTCTTACGTAATGCTTGTATTGCAGGTAAGCACTTTTCTTGCACGATCTGATCACAGAAAACCATCACCCCGGCTGGCATACAGCATAAGTGACTATATAAAACCTAAAACACGAGAGAATGTAACTGCTGAATTTAAGTTGGGCTGTTTCTCACTCAGTATCCTCGATAGCTTATGCAGAACAGTAAGTAACTTTCCAAAAGTATAATTCTTATGGGTGAGAAGAATACAATAGCAATTATACCACATTTTTTATATATTTCAGATGACACCACTATTGGATGTAACCATTACAAGTATAAATGTTGCATCACATGGGCGACTTGATGCGATGAATGCTGTACTGGTCTGTTCGATTGCTTCTTCCACATTCAATAGACAACTAGAATCGTGGGAGCCTCTTATTGAGCCATTCGATGGAATATTCAAGTAACTCCATAGTAGTATTTATAAACTATCTGTTATATTATATTTCAAAAGTGAACCAGTTTGGAGTTCCAATAACTTTTCTTATTTCTTCTCTTAGACTTGAAACATATGATACCAGTGAGAATGCATCTTCAAAAGTTGTCAAGAGAGTTCGTGTTGCTGCAACAAGTCCTCTAAATCTCAATATCAGTGCTGCCAATCTTGAAACCCTGACAGAAACCATTGTTTCCTGGAACAGACAAGCTGATATAGAGTACAAGTCATCAAAGAAGAATGAGGTAATGTTTACATGTTCATGGTGTTAGAATGAAAGTTTGGAACTTCTATAATTCTGCATGTTACATTAACATGAATATAATTTTTCAGGAATCTACTGAAAGTTTAAGACCAAATGATGATCTATCCTGTTCTGCTTTGAATGAAGATGATTTTCAGAAAGTCACTATTGAAAATAAACTTGGGTGTGATGTTTATCTGAGGAAAGTGGAGCAAGCTTCAAATGATGTTCAGTTATTACAGCATGAGAGTCAGGTTTCACTATTGATGCCGCCTCCCAGGTTTTTAGACAAGTTAAACGTGCTGCCCAATTTCAGGGAGACGCGATATTATGTTGCCATACAGATTTTTGAGTCCAAGGTCATACTTTTATATCATGTAATTTTTAGTTAGACTATAGTAGAACTTGTATAAGTATCTAAAACTAGGCATGATCTTTTTTTTGCTGCTTATTGCAGGGTCTGCCCATTATAGATGATGGAAATGATCATGAGTATTTCTGTGCTTTGCGTTTGCTTATTGATAGTAACGTCTCAGATCAGTATAAGCTCTTTCCTCAGAGTGCAAGGACAAGATGTGTACAACCTTTGATATCAAAAATAAGTGATTTGAGCGAAGGCTATGCAAAGTGGAATGAACTTTTTATATTTGAAGTTCCTGAAAAGGTAGTTGTTTGATACTTGGTCTAATACCCTTGCACTTACAAACCTTGTGGATATGTTATAAACTAATAATATAGTTCATCACAAAATGTATCATTTTCTTTTAACATAAAGTCCTCTGATCTATTTTGTCACTTGAACTACAAAATCATCAGTTATCTTTTTATATTTGATTTCTGGAAAGACAACCATACTGAACCTGTTCTAATATCCATATTTGTAAAAAGCTTCTGAATGTCTACTTGAATCCTTCCTTTTGGTAAGGCAGTATGCACTTGATATCATGGCGAGTTTCTAATTCTATTTAGAGTGATATTGTGTTAATTGAAGTTCTAACTTCTAAGCATTATTTGTTAGTTTGGAGTCCTTCTAGCTGTAGAAAATTTACATCAAGGTTTATTATGTTGATGTAACTAGGGGGAAATTAGCTAGTAGAATCATGAATTCATGATACCTAGTTACCTACTACCTATCTTCTCCTTTCCTCTTCTATGTTCTCTTCTTAAATTAATTTTTGTTGCAGCTGTGAATAAGTTCCAGAAATGAATTTTCCTTGTCCATCCTATCTTATGTGAATTGGATTAATTCTACTATTATCCATCAATTAATCTTATTTCTGTGGATTTAGCTACCTTTCGTCATAATTATCATGAATCTAATAATCAGGTTTAACGTTAAGTCCTCTTCAATTATTTATACTGTTTTGAGAAATGTAAATGTATCTTCTTTGGTTTCTCTTGTCATGTTAGCCTGGCATATGTTGTTGACATATTAACAGTACTGCATGTGTCTTCTTTTCATCCTTTTCAGGGATCAGCTAATCTGGAAGTCGAGGTCACAAATCTTTCTGCAAAAGCTGGAAAGGGTACTAGTCAGACTTTAGATTTTAATTGTAATATATTCTGGTGTAGCATATTAAGTTTCCTTGTAGTAAATTTTCCTATTTCTATCTAGTTAATTCAGCCCTTTGTGTCCTCTCAATCGACAGAAAAACTTCTAGAATATTTATTTGTCCAAGTGATAAGTGAAAGAGTGAACTTTTTTGTATTTCCGTAGTCCTATGCAGTATGTTAAGGAAGAGATATGCATCACAATGTATGTGATTAGGTATTCAGGTTCCTTTTGATGACAAGATAGGAAAGAGACCATGAACTGCAATATATTGTAGATATCATGCCTTTACTGTTTTCTGGATCAACATAGTTATGTTATTAATTCCAAAGAGGTTGATTTTTATGAGCTAAATTTATTTCACGTACTGGTATATAACAAGAATCAGCAGTGGGTGAGTCAGATGCTTTAAATTACATTTTACTGTAACAAAATGATGAAAAGAAAACATGATGGAAAAGGAGAGAAAAAAGGTACCTGCATAGATTTCATTTCAGTTTGTGATATGCTGTTCTTGAAGTTTATGTGCTTGCGCCTGTCTAGATCACCCGATGTGCAATTTACGTCTAAAGAATCTTTTATCTATTCAAAATAGAAGTATCAGTATTGTTTAAATAAAGTGATATGACAGCATAATGGCATATTCTTAATAGTAGCTTTGTAATCAGTTTCTTCTCCAATTTCACTGGATATATTACAAAACCATGTAGGACAAATGTTCCTCTTTGCTATGTATGTTTGGGTTATATAAACTGTAGATGAAATCGTTAATATAACTAAAATTCTTTGGCACCTTTGTCATGAGAAATTCTATGTATCTAATGCTGTGATCGATATAAATGACTCTTTCTGAATATATATTATGGATGTACTGGATGCATATAGTACTCATGTTAGTTATCTCATTCAAATATTGGGATATCTTGTAACTGATTTGTAATACAACTTTAATCCATATGTTTCTTATGTGTTATATTTATATGTTGGATGTTGTACTAAGTAACTATATGCCTATCAGCAATCCAACTTTAACATGCTTGATTCAGATACTAATGATCCCAGAACATTTTATTGTTTTATGTTGGAGATGAAAGATATTGATATTTTAATTATTCAAGTGATCTTATTGTTTAAGAAATATACAATGTAAACTTATGTTGCACTAATGTTGAAACATTTAAGGTGAAGTTATTGGTGCATTGTCTATTCCTATTGGTCGTGGCACTACTACACTGAAACGGGCTGCTTCAATAAGGAACCTGCATAGAGAAGTTGATGCGAGGCATTTTGCATCTTATCCTCTTAGGAAGAAGGTAAATTTATTTTGGTCCTGTCAGAAAGGTTTATACAGCTTACATTCAAAATATCCTCTTAGGAAGAAGGTTAATTATCTTATAAGTAATTTAATTCTGTTCTTTTCTTGCCTTTTTTTTCATTTTTGACTGATCCAAAGTATTTTTCTGTTGAATTAATGAATAAATGTTTATACAGATTCGTGGTCAATTTACAAAAATTGAAGAACGAAGAGACTATGGTATTCTGGTAGTTTCTACTTGTTATATTGAAAGGAATCCTGATACGTGTTTCCAAAACAGTATAGATAGCAGAACTACTGATAGAGATGTAGGTTTCTGGGTTGGACTTAGCCCTGATGGACCTTGGGAGAACTTTAGCTCAGTTTTGCCTCTAACAGTTGTTCCAAAATCCATAAACAAGAACCCCTTGGCCTTCGAAGTTACCATGAGGAACAACAAGAAGCATGCAACCCTTAGGGCTCTTGCTGTTATTGCAAATGATTCTGATGTCATTCTTCAAGTGTCTGTCTGCCCTGCCACTGTGCTTGGTAGTCCTCTTGTGAACCTGGAAACAAATAGTTCTACCACGGTGATAGAAGAGATCTTTGAAAATCAGAGATACCAGCCAATTTCTGGTTGGGGTAACAAGTCAGCTGCTTCCCGTGTGAATGATCCTGGGCGCTGGAGTAACAGGGACTTTTCGTACTCATCAATCGTAAGAATTATCACTTTTTACTTTTCAAGCGGTTTTATATTGAAAGTGTTGTGTTTCTAAGCTAAAGAAGCTCTTCTATTTTGAAGGAGTTTTTCGATCCTCCTCTACCATCTGGTTGGCGATGGGCATCACCCTGGAAAATTGAGAGAGCTCAGTATGTTGATAGTGATGGATGGGCATATGGAACTGACTTCCAGAGCTTAAAATGGCCTCCAAGTTCTTCAAGGTCGTCTTCCAAATCACCTCTAGATTTTGTGCGGCGAAGGCGTTGGATACGTACAAGACAACAATTCCCAGAGAAAAATAGAGATATCTTGAGAAGCATCATTGCTGTACTAAATCCAAACTCATCTGCAGTTTTGCCATGGCCAGCTATGGGAAAAGATATGGACATGTGCCTGCAAATTCGTCCTTACTCTGAAAACATGCAGGAGCATTACTCTTGGGGCCAACTGCTGACTTTTGGTTCTGGCAAGGACCAATCTGTCAATCAGCAACCTCAACTTTCTAGACAAGGCACTATAAAACATTCAAGTATTGCGTTACAGAACTCTTTTCTTAGATTGGACCAACTCGAGAAGAAAGATATGCTTTGTTACTCTAGTTCTTCTGTTATTATTAAACAGCATTTCTGGCTAAGTATTGGAATTGATGCTTCAGTTCTTCACACTGAACTAAATGCTCCTGTTTATGATTGGAAAATATCAATTAATTCAACTCTTAGGTTGGAAAACAAGCTTCCCTATGAAGCTGAATATGCTATTTGGCAGAGATCACCTGAAGGTAATATGGTCGAACGGCAGCATGGTGTTGTGTCATCTGGTGGAACTGCATTTGTTTATTCAGCAGATATTCGAAAATCAATCTACCTTACATTTTTTCTTCAAGGTGGTTGGGTTTTAGAGAAGGTAAGACATTAGTTCGAATAGCTATATAGTTGCAGCAATGTTTATGTAGTCCTACTTTGGAGCTCTCAAACCTTTCTTGTTGTAGAGGCAACAAAGAATCTGATGAGGTCACAGTGGGCCATATTCTTGACACAGCACTTATTTCCTATGCAAAAATTGTTTATGACAGTAGAAAGTAGGAATCACCATATCCTTTTAGGTAATTTTAGTGCACCTATGCCTATCTAATTTGATATATCTTTTTCCTTAGGATGCAATTTTGATAATGGATTTAGTAGGTACGGATCATGCATCGTCATTTTGGATTGTTCAGAAGCAAAGTAACAGGTTTGAATCTATTGACATATACTCTAGTGCAAAATTTTCCATGTTTTACATTCAACTTTCTTATTGCAAATTTCTATTTGATGGAATAGCTTCTTTTTCCTGAAAGGGGGGGTGGGGGGGTGGGGGTGGTGAGGGGTGGGAGATTGTTAAGACGACGATAATGGACACAATCCTAATCGTATAATTAGCATCTTAACTCTACAGATAAAATAGGAAGAAAGATAAAATCGTTCTTTACAGATTTATTTCTTTACAAAATAAGAGAACAAGAATCCTAAGTATACAGATAGGCATAGGTTTGCCACTTCGTATTATGCTAATAGGTAATTAGCAACTTAGCACAATTCAAGGGAGTTGTTCATACTCACCGTGTTGGTTGATTGCCTTCGATGTTCCATCCTGTGTGACAATTGAAGGTCTGTCACCTTGTTTTGATGGCTACTCAGTCAGGAGACTCAGGACATCTGTCATTGAAAGTTTAAGACAGATTACTGACCTCTTGCAACGACTACTGTGGCAGTGGTGACCTTGCCGAAAGTAGGGTTTCGCTTGCTGAGACAAGTGAGAACAGGGCAGTATTTTTAGTTTGACTGGGTGAGGTTGACCTAACCTGATATTGTGAACTAAAGGTCAAGCCCTCTAATCATCTCTGACATAATTGACTCAATAGCACTGCTTCCTCTCACCCCTTGACAAGGATTATTGTGAGTTGAAGCAATTTTTTGACCAAACTAGGTCTGCACTCAGCACATCAATTTATATATGCTATGTATTGTAGTCGAGGTTGAAGGTTGAACTTATTTACTCAAGTAGTTTATCTATAACGATGTGGATGCCACATGTTTTGCTGGGAGTTTAATGATTTAATTTGATGCAAAATGTTGACCTTATATGTAATTCTTGGTGCACTTACCAAAGTAACATGCTTCAGTTAGCGGTTCATGCTTATATGTTATAAGGCTCTAGCTATAAGTCTCTTTTCTTCTAACGAAGGTAATACAACAATGGAAGGCCATGGTGACATGGATTTTTAACCCAATTGGCATTGGTCGATAGCATGGATGGCCGTGCCGGCAACGTACCGGCATGTGGCACGAGGGTTGCCACACGGCACCCCTCTTAATAGCTTTGTCGCTCACCATCGACCTTGTTGTTGAGCTACCCGTCGCCGAACACCGTCGCTCAAGTCGCGTGTGGTGCCCTAGCCCGAGGGAGGAAGAAGAAAGATCGAGAGAGAGAGAGAGAGAGAGAGAGAGAGAGAGAGAGAAAGAGGGGGGGTTATTGGTTAAAAACTTAAGTTGCGGATCCGGATCCGGATCCGGATGTGAGCTCGGGCGACGGCGAAGTCGAGCAGCGATCGGCAACGACGATGGTGAAGGCGAAAGCGAAGTGAGTATCCCTTACGTTTTTTTTTCTCCTTCTCTTACGGCACGGCCAGCAAGTGCCGCAGCACATGACGTGCCGTGCCATGTCGGTGGGTGGTCGGCACAGTCCTTGCATGTGGCATGGCCATCGTTGGTCGATGGTATCGTTCACTAATATAAGGGGAGTATCTCGATACTCCTTAATGGTGACTCATCGATATGTTCAATTAAAATTGACGGGTCTTATTTTAAGGAAATCTAGTTTCGGCCTTCTTTCATCTATTTTGACACCTCTTTGCATTTTGGTGCTTGATCAACATAATTCAAATTTTAAAAATCAAAGGGAAATTTTGGTTTCCTTGAAGTTATTTGGTTTAACATTGGATATAAAAGAAATTTGGAAAGAGCATGATATTAGAATCCAATTGCATATGTTACACTAATATATATTGTTGAAAGACTTTAATATGTCTCTTAATATCTATTTAAAGGATCTAGTAAGGTTTAAAGATTCTTTTTCGGTATGTCAAGATTATAACAACATAGTGGCTCGGTATAACACATTGTAGCTAATGATGGCCATGCTAATGGCACCTGCCCTATTGTGCTACCATTGGCACGCCTTGGCACACCACTGTGTTCCACTGGCATGCATTTATAATATTTTTAATAAACTTTTTAATTTATTAAAAGATGTTTTTGAGTTTTCGGTATGCCAATCTTTGATTTTTGGTTCTAATATATGTATTAAAAGTTTAAGACCTACATTATAATGCTTTATCTTTAGATTATTTTTATAAATGACTTATTTTATTCAAGATAAAGTAACACATACTATGATTGAAGACATTCATTAAAATTAATATTAACGATTGAGCACTTTATTATATAATTAAACACATAATATTAATTGATAATAGTTTAATAATTAAAATTAATATCAAGTTGAATGTAAAATAACGAGAAAGATCAAATTATTTACCGGCACAAGAATAACACGAGAATGTTGCATTAAATATTGTCAAAAAATTTTGAAACTCATTCACTAATAGTATTACTCGTTGTAACATCTCACATAGTCTTTATACAAATAGAAATTTTATAATTCTTCTATAATATGATATGAATATTGAACATGTACAAAAATACATCATAAGCATATGCAGATTCTAACTCTGGTGGGTGTGAATGATATGATGGTAATTATGATGAACTCATATCATCCTATGGGTGCACTTCTCCTGATGTCTGGCTACCTACAGAGTTAAATTCTCTGTAAAAATAATACTTTTTGAGAATGTTATATAACAGGGACACATGTCTCATCTCCATCATCATCGTCACTAGACTCAGTCTCGTTATTATCACAATTATTATTATTATTATTATATTATTATTATTATTATTATTTGTCTCATTATCATCAATTTTATCTAAGCCTTCTAAATGACTAATTGATCAATTGGTTTGTATAATGATCGATGAAAATAGAAAAAATTTAAAAAAAGTGGCTCTACATGGCATAATGTCTGCCACGCGACCATGCCGGATGGCACAGGGGTGTGCTATTGGCACACCCTGTGCCAAGTGTCGTGCCATTACTAGCACGACAAAGTGCTGGTCGGCACAACCATCCATGGTTGCAGCAATATTTACCATCTTGAACCAAGATCAGCATGCCTCGTGTCACTAGCATGACAATCCTTGCATGGTGGGGTATGCCTCTTGTTGATTGTGGAAGAAGAGGCTCCTTCTCAAGTTCAGAGGCACTAATCTAGCAACTTTTTGTGAACTAAATGGGAGCAAAAAAATTGAGGGAAAAACATTATTATTGAATAATTCATAATTATGTTAAAATTTTAGCTAAAACTTATAAATCTTTGTTGAAATCAACTCATGGAATTAATTTAACATATTCCTGATATATTCCTATGCCAATTTTGATCAAATTTGAATGAATTTGACATATTAATTTTGATTTGTTTTGAAATTTCGGCAAATTAGGGTGGAAATCAAATTTCTTCCTTGCTTTATATATTATAAAGAGTTTTTTCGTAGAACTAACACCAAAATGTGTAGAAAGACTTCTAAATCTATTATTTTGTACACTTCAAATTAGTTTTTAAAGTGTAAAACAAGGGAGATACTTAAGATAATGAAAGAAATCTTAAATTCCTCCTAGATCTCCTATGTTTCTCCTCTATTTTTTCATTAGCTCTACTTTTTATTTGGAAAAGTCGCTGCCAAAGAGACCCATTTTGACTTACCTAAAGTCCTAAACAGGTTTCACGGAGTCCCTATACTATACCCATGCTGGTCGGCATGGGCTGGAACGGTGCTTTGCCAACTGCAAATCCTGTCCTAGGTGCCAGTATCTCACTGGGACGATAAGTGTAGATTGGCACGGGGCGTGACAAACCTTGCTTTAAACAATGTACATTAGTTGTGAGAGAATATCCTTTTCAGGGTAATTGCTCAAGTGAGGCCTTAATCTTTTTGAGAGCATGCAATAGCAACAATTTTGTGTATGTCAATTTCCTTTTGGGAGAGCCTTATCATTCTTCAAAATCTGGCTGCGTATTGAATTTGCAATTAATTTACCTTCTGGTAGAATTCATACTAGTCTATTCAGTATTAGCTTATTTTCCCAGTGTAATTTTTGTATTGAACTTTGACCAAAATATCATGTTGGATTAACTTCTTTCAGGAGGCTGCGTGTGAGTGTTGAGCATGATCTTGGGGGGACTGATGCAGCACCCAAGACCGTGAGACTGTTTGTCCCATATTGGATTCAAAATGATTCTTCACTTCCACTATCCTATCGTATTGTTGAGGTGGAACCTCTGGAAAATGCTGATACTGACTCTGTCCTACTTACTAGAGCAGTTAAATCTGCAAAGTTTGCATTGAAACATTCATCAAAGTCTTTTGACAGAAGAAATACCAGCTCAAGGAGTAATATTCAGATTTTGGATGTCATTGAGGACTTCGGTCCAAATTGTGTCATGTTATCACCACAAGACTATATAAACCGCTCTGGGGTTTTGCCATTCCAATCTCGGAATGATACTTCCACGTCAACACGTCTTGGTATCTCCGTAGCTGTTCATCATTCTGGATATTATAGCCCAGGAATTTCGTTTCTTGAGCTTGAAAGCAAGGTAACCAGGCATAACAAAGATGTGTCATGTTACTGTGTTGATTTGGTGGGATTGCAATTTTCAAACTTGTACAAACCTGAGGCTATAACAAAGAGCTGCGATTTTATGCAGGAACATATTGATGTCAAAGCATTTGCTTCTGATGGATCATATTACAGGCTCTCAGCACAACTTAAAATGGCTTCTGATAGGACTAAGGTTTTCGTCCTCTCTCTCTCTCTCTCTCTCTCTCTCTCTCTCTCTAATATTAGTCTGTCTTATACTGTGTCAATCTTAGACCAGTTTTATCAGATCTTTTTGTTATTATATAAAATACAAAAGCCACCACTCTTAAAAACTTAACCTTTTAAAGTAGTTAGTGAATTAACATGGTCCTAATTTGAATCCTGCCAGGCCTATCTGTCATTTGAAAAAAATTTCTACCCATTTAAGTGGGCTGTTTAAAATGTTTCAAGCCCAAAAGTGAGGATGAATATTAGAGTATAAAAGATAAAAACGATTGTTCTCTAAAAGCTTAAGCTTTTAGAGAATTAACACTTTCATTTAATGTAGATCTGATAAGTGAGTTAATAGTGGATCTTTATCTTATGATCTTTCTCTTCCCATAGGGAGAGAAATACTAGGGTGCAGGCATGGCATGACAATGAGATTAGACTAGGAAAGGGGCTGGTGATGGAGGCTTGGCAGCACATGACCCCTTTTGTTTTTTTTATAGGCTGATCTTCTTTAACTATTCAAAATCATCAAATAAATCCTTTTGTTAGTTTACCATTAGGGTTTCTAACAGAAACTTGTTCAATGCCTAGATATGACCCTATAGAACAAAATGCCCCTTCTTTAACCCCTTGTTCTCCTCCACAAAAATTCTTAACTCTTTCCCTCTTTTTCAACCCCTTACTTCAATGTTGTTCTCCTTCTCTTTCTCCCAAACTATAGCCCTAATTCCCTAAACATAAATCCCACTACCACCATTATCCGATCCTCTTGGCTGTCATGATATTCAGCGATGGTGAACACGTTGCTGTGGGAATGGGTGCTTTTATTGTGGGTGGAAGGTGTTCAATTGATTACCTAGAGGATTTTGTTTTCTTAGATGGTATAATAGTCATTTTGTAACTTTTGTCTGCATTATCAGTGGTTATGATCATTTTGAATAGTTGAGGCCTTGAGGGATCAAAAGTAGAGAAAAAGAGGAGGCATTGCAAGAGAAAATAGCCTATAGTTGAGACAGTCAAAGTGTAATCAACCCTATAATATGATTATGTCAAGACACATGATGGTTGTGATATCTATGTGCCAGCATCTTCTGTGAACTGTTGGAACAACCACAGAACTTCAGATCCTACAATATTGGACAAAGTAGTTTCTTGTTTTACTAATTTTTCTTTTTCTCCTTTCCTATTTCTGCTTTTCTGCCACTGTAATAACATCTTTTTTTTTGTTGCTGAGTGTTCTATGAGTTCCTACGAACAATTGGTCAGCATCAAAACAGTTTCTTTTTACTCTAATTCAACTCCATTTTTATCTGTCTCCATTATATACTGCAGCAACTAATGTCAAGACATGCCAATAGGTATATACCTTATGAGATAAACAAGTTGTCTCTTAAACCACACTTACCACACTTCTATTTGAAGTCTGATGAAAAGCTAGAGTATAGTAATTAGTGCTTCCTTATGTAGTACCTTCACGAGAATCTTTTATTCGGTTGGTATATATAGTTGAACGCAAAACAAGAATTATGGTAATTTTGAAATTATAACTTTTATTCCAATGTAGGACTCAACAGCCAATATTGTGGGTACTCTTTTAAGTTTCTTCTTGTTTCCTAGATGTCCTTTGCTATAGCCATTTTGTAGTTGGCAAATTTCTTGATAGTTTGAAACATAAGATAGTGTAACTATTGCTGTATTGAATGAAATGGGTAAATATTAAATAATTTAAAATATAGTCATGTCATAGGTTTTTTCTGAAGGCAGTTTAGTTTTTTAGTTCTACAGAAGCTTGTATCTGGACTATATATCATTACTTTTACTGCTGCATAGTTCCTTTTCCAGAGAGTAGTTTGTGCATCACATGTTTGATAAGTAGTCTTTCTATCCAAGTATTTATGTAATCTTTCATCTTTTCCGCAACTGGATTAATACCAAATAAATAAGTACTCAGCTAATCTTCATTGTTTGCATCTTAGTTTCTAACTTTTTATATATGTTCCTGAGAAACTATAAAACACGGATACTTTGTTTACCCCTCTGTATCAGTATTCGGTACATTTTGGACTCTGATACAGTTCTATACGTATCGGATATGGCTAGAGGAGTATCCGAATTAAAAAATTAATTTTAATTTTCTGATACAGTTCCAATAAAGTGGGATATGGCTCCTATACATTTCTTGATTATCTAATTCTTTTCTTTTGTTGTTGCCAAGCAACAATATAAGATATATACTTTATATGTATATATGATCATCACAATTCTTCATGATAGCTTTGTTTATTTGATAATAAATTAAACATATAATTTGAAAGCCATTTAAAGATTTAAATTAGTTGTAAATGAGTAGATTATTTAGGTTTCAGTGTTTTTGAGTTTTTTATCAGTTTTTTTACAAAATTATTGTTAAGTTTTAGGCATGTAGATATGAAATCTGTAGCTTTCTTTCCTTTTATGTTATTATTTCTGGGGTGTTATTATTTTACCATATGTTATATTGGTTGACAATAGATTGACAATATATTATTTTAATTGGCATACGCATATCGTATTTGTATCCTGCTTCTAAGAATTCGCCGTATCTATGTATCTGTCTTGCCGTATCCTCTTGTATCCATATTCTTATCTGCATCTGTGCTTCATATGTGAGAATTAATCCATTCTCAATCTATATGCAGGTTGTTCATTTTCTACCACACACCCTCTTTATCAATAGGATTGCACGCAGCATTATTTTGTCTCAGTGTAAAAGTGAAACGGAGGAGACTCTACACCCAGCAGATTATCCAAAACTATTTAAATGGCAATCCAGTGTCAGAAATGAATTGTTGAAGGTTGGGCATACTAATTGAGATTTCTTTTACTTTTTTGTTCATTCTTGTGTCAATTTATTTCGAGCTTAACTGTGTTGTCTTATACTCAGTTACGGTTGGATGGATACGAATGGAGTATGCCATTTAGCATTGAAAGTGATGGTGTCATATGTGTTGGCCTGAATAGTGATACAGGAGACAGTCGCATGTTTATCAGAGTAGAAGTAAGTGGTGGAACTAAAAGTTCTTGTTATGAAGTTTTGTTTCAACTTGCTTCATGTTCAAGCCCTTACAGGTATTACAAAAATCATCCTATTTCAATCTTTAAATTAAACCTTGACTTCCTTTTCTTGGAGGAAGCCTCTAACTTTTCAAAAGCAGGATTGAAAATCGTTCAATGTTCTTGCCTGTACGGTTTCGGCAAGTGGATGGTAATGATGACTCATGGCACATTCTTGCCCCTAATTCTGCTTCTTCATTTTTCTGGGAAGATCTTAGTAGACAACATTTATTGGAGGTCATAGTTGATGGGACTGACCCCTCGAGTTCTAAGAAGTTTAACATTGATGAAATCATGGATCATCAACCTATTTCAACAGCATCAGGTGGACCCATCAAGGCTTTACGTTTTACTGTTCTTAAAGAGGGGAAGGTGCGCATCAGCCGAATTAGTGATTGGATGCCGGAAAATGAAAATATAAAGTTGATACTTGAAAAAATTCCATCACCAATTTTTCAACCATCAGAGGCTGACTATAGTCAGTCATCTTTAGCAGTGGATAATGAAAATCATGTTACTTTTGAGCTAGCAGAAGTGGGTCTCTCTATTATTGATCATATGCCAGAGGAAATCCTATACTTGTCTGTACAAAATTTCTTTCTTTCTTACTCATCTGGATTGGGATCTGAATTTAGTAGGTAAAGTGGTGGATCATTTGTACAGTTGTCCTTAGGCAGTTGTTAACTACATCTAGATGCTTTTCTCAACTTACCTATATACTGTTTGTTATTGGCAGATTCAAGTTGCGGATGCATTGGATCCAATTAGATAATCAGTTGCCGTTTACTCCTATGCCAGTTCTGTTTAGACCACAGAAAGTTGGGGATCAGCTTGACTACGTTATAAAGTTCTCCATGACCATGCAAACTAAGAATTCTTTAGATTTTTGCGTATATCCATATATAGGTTTGCAGGTATATGGACTATTCCTTGTTTCTTTTTGGTCTATGAATTCATCGAACTTTTTCTGTACCAATGGACTTGTTGTATCTTCTTCTCTTTTGCCTGTGTATAGTGATAATTAGTTGTTTCTTTTCCTACATCAATATATAGAAGAAAATTTTCATTATATACATTAAAATTGTTCATGCTATGTGTGAACTGTTATGGTTCAGATCACTTTTATGCGAATTACACATGTTTGAAGGTGGTCCTATGCCCTTCTACTGTGATTAAGAGATATATAGGTGCATGTGTTTTAAGTTCTAAAGGAGTATATTGCAAGTTCTAGATGTATGCATCTTAGTAACATCATTATTTTGGAGGGGTACATATGCATTTTTCTCTTTGAGGATCTTCAACTAAGAACTTTTTAAGGGGTTCAAAGAAGTTCCTATGTATCAATATATTTAGATTAATAAGTTTTTTTTTCTCTTTGTAGGCTCCAAATAATTCTGTATTTTTGGTCAACATCCATGAACCAATTATATGGCGTGTTCATGAGATGCTTCAACAAGTAAAACTTAATAGGGTGTTTGGCTCTCCATCCGCTGCTGTTTCAGTGGATCCAAGCATAAAAATTGGGTACGCATGAATTACTGTCTTACTGAACTTTATTGGATATTTTTAAGTTCCTTCTTTTCTGCATTTACTTATATGATGCCTTTACACCATTAGGCTTCTTAACACCTCAGAGATCCGATTCAGAGTATCAATGACAATGTCTCCAACTCAACGCCCAAGAGGTGTTCTTGGATTCTGGTCCTCTTTAATGACTGCTCTGGGGAATATGGAGCATATGCCGGTAGGGATGTTATTTCCAGTGATCTCTATTTAAGTATATAATTCCAATGCATAAGTAACTTGGTTCATTGCAATACCTCATTTCCAGATACTAATCTATATCTGATAATCCTTGATAACCTTCTCTGAATAGATTGGCTTGATGATTCTAAAGTTCTCATATACATTCAGGTGCGTATTGCTCAAAGATTTTGTGAGGAAGTATGCATGCGTCGAAGTGCTCTTATGAATATTGCAGCATCCAACATTCAAAAGGATCTTCTTAGCCAACCTCTTCAACTACTTTCTGGTGTTGACATTCTTGGCAATGCTAGTAGTGCTCTTAGTAACATGAGTAAAGGTGTTGCTGCTCTATCCATGGACAAGAAATTTATTCAGAGCCGACAGAAACAGGTTTTGTGGAAATTTTTTTTTAAGCTGGACCATCATATAGATTCTGAACCATGAGATTGGAATAACTTAATTTTGTATGCTTTCCATTAATTGATTCATCCTTGATAATGTTTTTGCCAGGATACCAAAGGTGTGGAAGACATTGGTGATGTTATCAGAGAGGGAGGAGGAGCTTTTGCAAAGGGTCTTTTTAGAGGAGTGACAGGCATATTGACGAAGCCCCTTGAGGGTGCAAAGTCTACTGGTGTTGAGGGCTTTGTTCAAGGTGTGGGAAAGGGTTTAATTGGTGCCGCTGCTCAGCCTATGAGTGGGGTCCTTGATCTTTTATCCAAAACTACTGAAGGTGCAAATGCAGTAAGAATGAAGATATCATCTGCTATCATGGCTGAAGAGCAGTTGCTTCGTAAGCGACTTCCTCGAGTAATTGGAGGGGATAACTTGCTCCGTCCTTACAATGAATACAAAGCAGAAGGACAGGTAATGAACAATTTTAGATGTTTTGTTCCTATTCCTAAAGCTTGTCTCCCATCATGTTCTTTCCCAATATCTCTTCAAAGATGAAAATCCTTTAGTTCTATGATTCCTCCTTTAGACATTTGAAAGTAACTGATGAATAATTTCATCCAATTTAGAAAATTAATCCAAAAACCTCAGTAACTTTCTAAGTTGTCATTGATGGAGGGTGACAATTAGCTCTTACCTTGTTGAGCAATTGTGATCTTTTTAATACCTTTTAATTTCCATTAAATTTTACAAGTTTGTCATTTTTTAAGCAACTCTTAGTTGTGTTTCTATTTGTTTGCCATCCATAGTGCTCATTAGAGCCAAGGTAACATTTTATATTTGTATTGAATTAAGGACCTTAACATGATTTTGTGAACAATATTATGTCTTTCAGCTTTTCTTTTATAAAGCAAGCAATACTGTTTGTGGATAGACACACTTATATAATTATTTATGGCTATCAAAATATTCAGTGTCAGTCAACCTTCACTTTTCATTTACCCTCTCTAGAGCCCTTGGTCAAACAGGAAGCCGATAACTAGGCCTCTTTCATTACCTGTGCTAATGAACACAAGTACAATGACAAGTGATGCAAGCTTTATCTGCGTGGAGCTTGTAAACATCTGCATCTCTCTTTTATATTGTTATATGTTTATTGCATCCTTTGGCCATCTTCAAAAGCTAATAAGAAAGTTTTTTTTCCTTTTAATTTTCTGAAGGCTGTCCTACAATTAGCTGAATCTGGCAGCTTTCTTGGGCAAGTTGACCTCTTTAAAGTTCGAGGAAAATTCGCATTATCAGATGCCTATGAAGATCATTTTACACTTCCAAAAGGAAAGATTCTTTTAGTTACCCATCGAAGAGTTATACTACTGCAGGTAATTTGGTTCAGATTTTATATAGGCCTTTTAGCTTGATATTCTCTTTCAGCGCATTAGGCAACCATCTAATTTCATCCTTGATTTCAGCAACCAACAAATATTCTAGGTCAAAGGAAGTTCAATCCTGCTAGGGATCCTTGTTCAGTTTTGTGGGATGTTTTGTGGGATGACCTTTGGACAATGGAATTGGGACCCGGGAAGAAAGATCGCCCAGGATTGTTACCTTCAAGGCTTATTTTGCACTTGCAAGTTAGATCCACTGATAAAGAAGCTTTTCGTGTGATTAAATGCAATTCTGGATCTGAAGAAGTTACGAAAATTTATTCATCCATTGAGGAAGCGTTGAAAACATATGGACCTTATTCTTCAAAGGTAATTATCTGATCTTTGCTATTCCAGTACAGTTTTCACCAAAATGAAGTATATGCATATTTGTGCCACTGTTCTTTTTACAGGACTTACAAAAAAGGAAGGTACCAAGACCATATAGCCCCTGTAGTACTGTTGGCTTCTCTGAAGTTTTCCCAAAAGATGTTTTTGGTGCTTGTTTTGTTCAAGATGAACAAAGGGCGGTTCATCTGGACTCGTCCTTTGGCACAGTTGATAGCCAACCCTGATCAAAAGTAGGAGCAGCTTTGATGAAACATTACCTGAAAACTCAATTTTTGAGGGGGGGTATCTCTTTTACCCTGGTCACTAAGAACATATTCACATACTAACTACATGTTCCTGTCATGGCATAGGTATGACATTACATAGTTGTTTTTTTGACCTTTTGGTCCTGCTGTTAATTTGCTTTCTTGTCTTGAAAATGTACTTCACTGATGAATTGATATTATCTCCACTCTGCAGGTCCGAGATTACAACTTATACTTACTTTTCCGATGACTATCATTGGAACCAAGCACCGTATTTGGTCATATACACAACAATTGTAAGGCATGCTGTTGTTTTCAAGGATGCAGCTGAAGCCTTGCAGTCTTGTTATGCGCCTCTCCTTGGAGGATTATATTTAACATTGTAAAGCTGTTATGTAATTCTAAATAAATGTTGTTCAAGTCTAGCATTATCTAAGTTCACACATTAGTGAGTAATGTAAGAAGGGGAAGAGAAGTGACCTATTGTCTTACCTGTAAATAAACGAAAATATGATTGTTATATTAAAACTCTAGAATATACACAGTAGAAGCAAAAGTAACACTGCTTCGAGGGCGCCAGTAGATGCCTGTGGTTCTGATTTTAAGAATCCTATTACTCCTCTCCTTCCAAAGGTGTCATTAACTCGTTATCCAGTTCCTTTCCTTAGCTTAGGATTCAGCTGATTACTTCTCCAGGCCGACCAATATGGTTGTACATGTCAGCTGCTGATGACCAATTGGAATGAGGAGAGGCTTTAGGTCGGAAGGAGATTTTTTTGGGGGAGCCTAAACATGTGGACTACAGGTCGAATATCATATTTGAGCCCACTGAACTTTGCACAAAATACTCCTGTAAAATACTTTTCTTAATAAGCACTTAGCTCTTCAAATTTCTCTTGATACTCGGGTGACTCTGACCTTATTAAATGCTCCTATAACATTCTCAAATCTTATACAAAGATCTTCAAAATATCCTGGATCACCATTTATAAGCCCAAGATAAAGTGTATATCTATAATACCGCACTACAGTGCACTGCTAACCCCACAGTGCTGGGTTGTAATATACTATGGATCGTTATTTCTTGACAACTTTAATAGTAGACATGATAATTACAAATAAATGTAAATATTAGTGTTTTCGGTATAAAACAATGCGGTTTTCTAGGGCTTATTGATAAGTGCTTGTAAATTTTTATTTTTATTAAGCGAGAAAAAGTACTCAGAAATGTTGGAAAATGGTGCGGATTATTAGAGCAAGTGAGAAATTAGAATATCCAAAACCCGCATTTGTATTAAAAAATATTATAATTTTATATATATTGAAAATACAAATAAAAATATATATATTACTACCATTATTTTACATATTCTCCGACATAAAATATCATCCGAATACAAATTTACTATTCTTTAATATTTTATTATTAAATCTATGTCACATGAAATATTATTCAACTACTAAATATTAGAATAGGATATTAGCTCTCTTTTTTTTCTATTAAAAACTAGCTTCAGAGCTCATGCCCACTTGTTAGGTTGTGTTATGTGGAATAAGGGTGAAATATATATAATTATTCTAATTTTTAATATTAGAAAAATAGAGCTAATATTAGTATAAATATTCCAATATTTAGTTTAATACTAGTATTGAGTAATAATTACATTTGATGTGATATAAAGTTAATATAAAATAGGGATCAATGATGTTTTAAACCAAATGAAAAAAAATAAAATTTCCCCACATAAAGCATCATGCACCTGCGGGTACTCGAGGTAACCAGGCAATTAGGTATGTGTGGGTGCTAGGTAACTTGGCACTTAGGTATGCGAGGTAATACCTCGCACCGGGTACACTAGGTTATGTATTATTATTTCAAATGGGTAAAATTATAATCTTGAGTAACTAATAAATAGTTTTTAAAAAATGGTACGGAATAAGATGTGAGAGAATATTGAATTAATATACTAAAATAATATAAGATGTTTAATTACACCATAAAAAGGAGTCTTATTTCAGAATAAGCACAAGTGAACTGGTGCTTAGCTCACCGTATCCTACAAAATGGCACGAGTGTCTTATTGTCACAAAATAGATTTAATCATATTGTTTCTTGGAAAAACCAAGTGGTATAGATAGAATACATGTGCTTCTACTACAGTTTATGAATTGTCTTCATGTCTGCAACCTCCTGAAGAGTCCCATTCTCAACGTGGTCCCACCATTTCATCAGAAAGTTATCAACAACCAGCCTGAACCAAGGAGAGAGCTTCACACCTTCCCCTGCATCTGCTTTCCTTAGCAACTCCTTCAACTGATCCCGGTTGACATACTTGACGTCAGCAACCTCTTCAGGATTTGGAAGCAACTTCACCTCACGGACGATGAAAAGAAGATAATCAACTAAATTGAAGGGGAAAATAAAAAGACAGCATCATTAGCACAAGAAGAAAAAGGAAAAAGTTACATGTGAGGTTGAAGGATTTACGCTCATGCTCCCCCCATTTTCCATCAGATGGGGCCTTGTAAAGCATCCGTCCAAGAGGAATAAATTGATCGATAGGTAAATCATCAGCAGATATGCCTAATTCATCGAACAGCTTCCGCTGTGCAGCATTCCTAACTCCTGCAAATGAAACATATGCTTGCTACTGTCAATAAGGAAGAAATGAAATGGAGGTTTGCTGCTAAGCAAACGTACCAAGATAATTCTCCTGTATAAGCTCTGATTCACGGTAGAGAGGGTGGCTGCAGCAAGTATTTGTCCAAACTAAAGGAAAGGTTACTTTTGTTGCAGACCTTTGCTGAAAGAAGAATAAAGAGCTATCAAATACAAAGAAATATCATGAAATTGAAGAAACCAATCTGGAAACTGACTCATACAACTCAGGCATTCACAAACTTAGTGGCTTATGGTCAAGAAAACCAAGCAAGCAGAATTGACAAGGGCAGAGAAACTGCACAATGTCCTCTTTCCTAGTTGCTACAGATCAACTACATGTTCTCTTTTAGACATGTCCAAACTATCTTATCCATTCTCATGTAGTTTATACTATATGGGTGCGGGTGATAAACTTTATCCAGTAATTCTAAATCAAAATTTGGTATAAAAGAATTAACTAGCAATCAGATTGGACAAAAAATTTCTCGTGAACAAAATTTTTATCTTTCAAGTACGGGAGTAAAATTAAACTAAAACTTATCATGATTGAACTTTGCTTCTTTCCCCTTTCTGTTGATTGGGATGTTATTGTCTTGCATGCCATCCATGTGGTGATCTCATTTATACTTTGCTTATGCGCTTTACATAATGCATGGCAAGGTGTGATAGTTCCTCTTTATTGCACTCAAGTGCCAAGAAACAGGGTGATTCAACGAAACTAAATGCTATTTCCCTGAGGAGGTGACCAAGTTCAGCTGCTAATCCTACTTACCAAACAGCACTTGCCTCTCCTTCACTCACGCTTTTTTCTTTAGTTATGCTCGCTTACTTATCTTTGGCCGCTTGCTTTGGATAACAGGGTGACAGGGACCAAGAAAACCTGGTTGTTTGCAGTTTTATTTCATGAAGCCAAAAGAATAGGCAGTAATCCTCATGCTTAGGAGGTGCATGAAGCTCTATCTAGAACTTATAAGAATCCTAGTACTTAGAAGGTTGAAGATGCTCTCTAGGCCATCTAAGACTTATAACGGAAGAGGTCCTTATGACATTGAATATTAGGATATTACTTTATTCATAAATCTAGGAAACTAAAGAAGGGGTAAAAGTAGTCTTATAGGTGAGAGTGGCAATGGGTTACAAAGGTTAGTGGTTTGGGTTGAGTACATGAATATTAGGTCTAAAACATGACCCCAAACATGACATGATTAATAATCAGGTTGTTTTTTCTTAACCCACTACAGACAGCAACTTTCAATCCAACATGTTAACCTGACATGAACCCTAGGCATTTAAAGAGGTTTGTATTTAGTATAAACTGGTTCATGTATATTTAAAAGACAATATGGTTATACAGGTAATAATGGAGTTATGCAACTAGTGTAATAAACAGGCAGTATTTGTATTTAAAAATCGATCCTGTTATCAAAAGAGTCATGCCTAGATTTGTTTGCCAGACTTAATACTATGTCATCAACCTGACACAATCCCAACTAAGCTGACCAGATTATCCCCCCTAAACACGACTTATATATTAAATGGGTTTCATGAATAACCTATTTAACATGCATATCTCGTTCATTACATGGGTAATGCAGGTTGTTTTATCTGGTATACCTGGCTTTAGCTCACACTAGTACGTCTATAATGTGAATGTTTGACCTGACTCGTCTTGCACTTAAATGTATCAACCTACTTAGTATAACACACTATCTGAATAGGACCTGTTCAACTACTGCTGACTGAGCCAAGTTAAGCAGGTTGAGAATACAAACACAAGCACAACCTACTTAGTATTCATGTATAGTGGATCAACTCATTTGCATACACCCACTTATACAAAAAATGCAAACCAATTTAAAGGACTCAGGTAATGTTGGATTGTCATACAAAGTTAAATTCTGACATTTGAGTAGTCCATCCTTGTACTTACAAGATTGACAAAAATAAGGATGGGAAACCGCTAGACTGCATAAACTTCATGCCTAGGCTTGAAGAATAGAAGGCCCCAAGCCCAATAAAAGGATAGGACAAGGACATAACCACCAACAGCAGTTGCCTAGATAAGGCTCATGCTCGTAGGGACTACGCAGAGTATCAGTTATAACTTCTTAAGAGAAAAGACAGTGGGACTAAAGGAGACACGACCAAGACCCAATGGTTAATCTGTGTGTTAGCTACAATTGTCGACAAAGATTTTCTCTTGTAGCCTTGTAGGGAAAGAACTGAGAAGTAATGAACCATCCATGAATGGTAGGGAATATAAGATGTTTACTTTGATTAATTGTTCAATGGTGTGAAACATGTTTAGACCCTTTAATATTTTCTTTTAGGATACTTATGCCCAAAACAATGAATTCTTTTTCCTTGCTTTTCAGAAAACTATTAACCTTAATTGTTGTCCTACAAAAAACCCAAAAAAAGAAAGAAGTACATTATTCAATTATATATTCCAAAATGCAAATCAATAATGAAACCAAAGGAAGAAAGAAAAAAAGAGTTAAACCATCTCTAATTCACAATAAAGGGTTCCATATTTCCGTCCAATGACCTTTTCTTACTTATAATACATAAAAAGATGAAGTCCTTTGGAACTCAAATGACAGACAAATAAAATTATATATCATTCCTAGATAAATGAGTAATATTTTACTCAAAAGCACTTGCAAGAGAACTCCAGGAACAAGGATGCAGCAACTAATGTCCACAAACAAACTAACTCTCTAATAGGCAGAAAAAGTATTTGAAAAAGTACATACCTGAAGAAGCAACTCATATTTAGAGTTGAAAAGGAAGACACTGAAAGCCCTATGGAGCAAATTCTCAGATTCAATCTTTTCCATCAGATGACCTAAACATCACACAAGACACATTGATCGGTGGAAGTATCAATAAATTATGGAACATCAATTAGAATGACTAACAAAAATAAAATAATAACCACAAGGTTTGCAAGTCAAATTCTATAAAGCGACTGTGAATACAATATGCCGAGGTACCTAGCAATGAAATATCAAATATAGCTGACATATATTCACTCTCAGTAGCACATTGTGTTACTTGTAAGAACTGCAGGTATTTGTTGATTTCTGCAGAAATTGGCAAGATAACTATGAAAACTGCTTATTAGGATAATGAAACCCCGCAACGCCCTCTAAACCATGAAATCTATTTTCTAATATCCAAAGCAACCTAAACCTTATACAGCTTTATATTGCTTCTATATTATTAGTCCATTTCAATTTTTTTCTTTCTAATAGCAGGACATAAAGAAGATCTTTCGCCCTAAATCCAACTTTGCTTAACCTTGAAGGCTCTACTTACCCATTATAAGTCACCCTTGTTTTGTATATTTTTCAACTGATGCTATCTTTTTATCTACTATTTTGTCAATTGCTATATAGTTCTTGTACTGATGCCACATTTTATGTCTGAGAAAGACTTGAACTGTTTGGATACGGATTACATCTACCAAGAAGGATTTGAATTGATTGAAGATAGACTCAAAGTACATGTACCAATCAACTGCATTTTCAGTATAAGCTTCCAATGGGTTCTCTAAGTGCCAACTGAAAAGCATCCACATATATGTGAAACTAATACCAAAATGCAAGAATTATGAACAAGATCACAAAATGGGAAATCCAATCATGATATATGTGAAACTAATACCAAAATGCAAGTAGCAACAACTAGAAAATTTCTCTCGTGTTGATAAATGAACGGACAGAAAAAATGAGTTGTAGAAGTAACATCTCAACTCTCGATCAAACAAGTTAACTTCAATGATGTAATGATTTACTCTTCTGCTGGTCTTGCTGATTCAGAGATGCTCCGAAGAAGAATTTATATACCTTAATGATCACTAATTTTTAAGAAACAGTGATAAATATTTAATTGTTTATAGGTAAAAAGTCTTGTATGTCTCATGATATACAGGCAATTTAGTAGTGGATCAAGCTTCCAGGTGACATTCTGAATATCACAAGTTCAAGAATTATGTGGTGGGAGTTAATGGTGACAAGACTAATAATGTTGCAAGCAGTGAAAGATAAGCAGCACAAGCCTCAAATGTAACTGGATCAATGCAAAAAAACTACGAATTATTAATGAAACCCAGGAAGCAGAAGAGACTTTATTGGAGCTCTCTCGTGCCAGTTAACCTAGAGTCTCTAACAACTATTGAAAACTTTAACATCTTGAAGTATCTATAAGTAATGTTCATCAATAAGACTGAAGATGCTCAAAAGAATAGAACATGGTGCATAGAAAACAAACAGAGGGTTGAAAAGAAACTCCCAAAATGTGAGAAGGTTTATGTGGTCTTCAGAATATAATATCAATAATTTAGTTTGAAATGGGGAATACTTGGATGTATAAAGGTTTAAAGAACCAACAACTTACAGTTGTACTTGGAATCATGTCCGACAACATTGTCATGCTCGTCCACTAAAATACATCTGCAAGATATGAAGTGAAAGTAAGCTTTTATATCTCTTAACAAGTTTGATATTGAAAATGACAAAGAAGTTAACAATTTGTAGATTTAGATGGAGAGAGATTGCTACTCCAGAAGACCAGAAAATAACATATGGATTATTAATATAGCTCAAACTGTAGGCTTGCTGAAGAACAGAATATTTAAAATTTTCTTATCGTTGGAAAATATAAGAGTAGATCGACAATCATGTAATGACCACATCATAACACGTCACCAGATAAGAAGTGAACCAATAAAAGAAAAATAATAGCAGTAAAAGGCAAACACACTAAAGAACCAAATCCCAAGAATTTTGGTTAATAAAAGAAGCATTCTTTCTAATTAGCACTTAGGCCCACGTATTTTGCTAATCCAAGGGTTATCATGTCCTCTCCAGTAGCCTGTTACAGCCTTACAGCTACAAATCGATAGAGAGCACATACAATTTAAAGCTTGAAGAATTCAGTCGTCCAAAACAATACCCTCCTTAACACAATATCTCGAAGAAACCAACCTTAGAGTAGTTCGCAACTTTACCATTCACTAACAGCCTTCATCTCCCATCAGTTCAAGCTCAAACTTTACAATTGAAAAGCTACTCCCCTCCAATAAAAAGAAAAAGAAAAAGAAAAAAGCAGAGACCAACAGCCCAACACCTAATAGACGATAAGGAGAGGGAAGGCTCACTCATCCTCGAACATGAGACGCTTCTGGACGGCATCCATGCCGGAATCGGCATCGACGCCGACGGCAGCGCCGGCTTTCCCCATCGCAGGGGCGTGAAAGGTCGCAGAAGAAGATGTCGGTCTGGAGAAGGGGAGGAAGGAGCGGGATAAAGGGGAGGAGGCGAGGATACGAGGGATTAGTAATCGAGTGGTTGCTCGATTCGTGAATCTAAATTTGATCGCAGAAGAGAAGAGGACTGATGGAGCGGCGTGGATCAACGGGAAGGAAGCCGGCATGAGTATTAAGGGGGCTATCCTTTTCTCTCTCTTTGAATTTTATCCCCTTTATGGGCGTAGTTGTTGCGGTTGTGGGGGTCGAACATTTTCTTAACTCTTCTAAATCAACAACCATTGTCGCTATTTATAAGTTATAACGATCTTTTGGTTTCAGATGCACATCGTCCATACCATAACTCCCAAATATGGAACAAAAAATGGAGCAAGAGCCAACTCACCGAGCTCCATATATATTAAAATAATATTATAATATATATTATTATATTAACTATTTTAAATTATTTAATAGGTCATCTTAGTATTATTATTTTTTAATAAAAAATATATGATTAGAAAACTCTCATCGAACTAATATTCAATAGTTTCAGAAGTAATTTTAAATTACTAATTTTTTAATTAAACACATCGAAATTACATTATACGAAATAAACATCGAAATAAACATTACATGTCATTAACTAAAAATATCAAAATTAAATTATATAAAATAAGCAAAAATTAACCAAACATAATAAAAGCAATAGATGTTTAATATTCTGGTAAGTCATCTTCGTAGCCACCCGTTCCGGTTCCGTAGTCATAGCTAATATATTTTAATTTTTAATATTTACATTGGGAATAATTTTGCGTAATTATATTTTAGGACACATAATTTATTAGACTCATTTTTATAAATAATAAAAAATTTAAATTTTAAAATAACTCAAAAATAATTTAATATTAGACTCATTTTAAAGATCTCGATGAGACATTTCCAATGGTATTATTTTTGTTAAAAACCGATTAGTAAAACTAATTATATACTCAGTTTACTTAACTAAATTATTTAATAAATGATACAGATAGAATTAAAATTATTGAATATAATAATTATTAGATAATTTTGTTATTTTCAAAAGGTTGAAATGATAAATAGAGCCGGGCTCCATTTTCATGGTGGGGCTCCAAATTTGGAGCCCCACTATTCCTAGCTCCAAATTTGGAGCTAGTTTTAGAGCCCCAAATTCTAAATTTAGAGCCCGGTTGGAGTTGCTTTTATATGATCCAACTCCTCAAAGGTAGCATCTGAGTAGGGTTCTACACTAGCCTAAGCTAGCTAGGATCAACTAACTCTAGTAGAGTTAGTAGGTACTTTCCTTATCAGCAAAGAGGTTATAGGTTTAATTTCAACCCCATGTAATATTGTAGAGAAATTATTTGGTAGTTTGGTAGCTTGTGGTTGGCTTGGAAGAACAGCTAGGCAGTGTGATGGTCTGGAGTAGGTCTCAGCGGTATTTGGTTCAGAGTAATTGTTAAGCAATGCACATGACTTGAAACCTAGGCTAAGCAACTTATTATATTGGCTAAAAGCTTGATAGGGCTTAAATGCCTCTATATCTAGGGATGATTAGCTCTTTATTTGTGAAAAGATATCAATTGGTAGAACATTTGATAAAAGAAAGAGATGTTGTGTATGAATCACTCATATATTCTTCAGAATTATATGTACCCACGGGATTAATTTGGAAAACCGGTAGAGATATGCAAGAACAAACCATTTTTATTGGAAACATTCCTCTAATGAATTCCCTGGGAACCTCTATAGTAAATGGAATATACAGAATTGTGATCAATCAAATATTGCAAAGTCCCAGTATTTACTACCGTTCAGAATTGGACCATAATGGAATTTTTGTTTATACAAGCACTATAATATCATATTGGGGAGGAAGATAGGAATTAGAAATTGATAGAAAAGCAAGATGATAATGAGCGGCATGGGTTGGCCTTTACCCTTTGGCCCGAGCTGAATGCTTGACCTACTATGCTCGCCCACGTCCTAGCCCGTTACGTCAAACTATTCCTTTGGTTTTTTAGTCCCACAACGGATATCTAGTAAATTGAATACCACTATAAATGTATGTTCATGTGAAAATTAACTAAAATATTTTCATGGAGGCCCAATATCTTCTACCCATCATAATATACTTAATGATTTATAAAATACCTAAATTATCTATATCTCCTTCATTCTCTCCTTCCCCATCATCCTCACTGCCTCATCATGCCTAAGCCGGAGAGGAGGGGTAGTAATGGGCTAATATTTTAGCTCAATTCAAACTAGGCTAGGTTTGAATGATTGGTGGCTAGGTTATAAACAAATGCTTAAGCCCGATTGCCCTAATAAGCCTAGTCTGGCATGCTCGATGATCACCTTAATGATTGCAAATAATATTGTCTTTTTTCTTTTTTGGAAAAATATGAGTTGAATTTAGCTAGCTAGGAAGTATGTTGGTAAAAGCAAATCGGTGTCTAGATTTGATAGAAGAGGGCAGACAAAATTGACTAGTCATGGATCGGGTTGGATTAAATTGCAAATTGATAATACTTTCATCTTGAAAACTAATTAAGGTAGATCAAGTGAAGTTCTATGTGATGTTTCTAGTCCCTGCTGCAATGGCATGGGAACCAACATCGCGTGAGTACACAATCTTGGCACAAGCCTAGGCCATGAGGATGGGACTCACTGCTAAAACGGTTATACTAGTGTTATAGTAGAGATAGATTTATTAGAGCTTGCTGTAATACTAAGAAGGGGAAAGCTCATGTCCTTGGCATATAAGGAATTGATAAATGATTGTTTGGTCAGTATTCAGAGAGTTAACAATATTTGAATTTGTCACACTTCTAGGGAAGAAAATCAGGTGACTTACTATGAAGCTAATTATGATAGGTTTGTCTCTCAAAATCTTGTATGGTGGCTAGAGACCCTCTTCCCCTATAATGTAATTTGTTAAGTATGGACTCTTCTAATTTGTAGAGATAGATGTCCATTATTGACCCGACAAAGCAACCCAAAATAGGGGTGAATTAAGTTTACAAACTAGATAAAAAGATAAAAAACCAAGTATACAGGTATATGCGAATTGTAATGATAATGAGAACTTATTTGTATGATTATGCCATGAAAATTTAAATGAGATAAGTAAAGAAAAGTGAGAGGGAATACAATACTAAGATTTATAGTGATTCAAACAATGCCTATATTCACTCTTTAAGATTCTTTTTTTTTTTGAGAATTTACTATGCACTAAAAGATATACACCACTAGATTACCAAGATGCTAGCAATATTTACGCAAGAGATTTAACTCCCAAAATCTCTTCACAAAATAACATTTGTTTTGAGTCAAGAAAACCCACCGATTGCTTCCAAAAGATCTATCCAATCTCTCACCCACAAACCACCAAGGTTTTTTTTCCATCTTTTTCACTAATTAAATTAAAATATCAAATCAAAACTATAAACACACACAAGGTATATAATAAATCTTAAAGGAGTTTGATTTAGAAATAAATCTAACTAAAAAAAGAAAGAAAAGAGAGAAAAACTTGTCATGTATGAACTTCCTTTATTCTCTAATAATGGCTGAACTAGGTTGCTTTCTTTTGTATCTTTTTGATTTGTTTTTAAAACTCTAACTTTGTCATGTATGAACTTCCTTGATTTTGGTTTGGAAATTTAGATTTCTATTTGTGTAATAATAACATGAAAATTTAGATTTCTGTTTAGAAATTTTTTTAGATTTGCCATTAACTTACTTAAATTATATGTGCTTTAATATCCATATCTTAATATAGATTTTAGAATTTGTATCATTGTATAGGAAATTAATGACTTTTGATTTATATTCCCAAGAATCAACAGTACCTATAAGGAATCTGCATCATTGCATGTCTAAAGTCATTGATTTGTATCTTATAAATCGTATTATAAGATTAAGATAATTAATTACCTAAATGGATTGTTATTCATGTTGCGGTCCATTTCTCATTTGAATTAATACCATAATTATTTTTTGATTCATGGCATTTAATTATATGTGGGATGTTGATGGTGCAATTTTTTTATTCAACTAATTTTCGCATTCCACTAGATTTATTTTGGAACCACACCAAGAAGATATCATAATTTGATTATCTGATCAAGCCATCATATACAAATCTATTAAGCCAAAAGACATCATCCGATTAGGCCAATAATTTAATTATTCGATTTAAGTAAACTTTTGCTTACTATATTTGATTTTTGGTTAGGCCAAAGGATAAGCCAAACTCTAATAAAATTTTGCTTCGTAATATCAAGTCATTATGAATGCTTCACATTAAGATATATTTTGGAAAATATTTGATAAATGTATTATTTTACCAAAGTAAGCTCTCATACCGGCATTGATCATTTGTCAATTTATACAAAGAAGATATATAGTAGTTTAGTATTGTATGTATATACTTGTGGTAACGAATGGGTAATAGTAATTAAGTTTTGGGTGTAATTAATTAATAGGCCCAAAGGAATGTTGACTAATTTACATCACATGGACAATTACATTCAATTGCTACACCTATTTATCTTAGAATAATAATTGACTCCAAAGAGCACTTATTAGTTGAGGATACTTAGTTGATAGAACATGTCTTACTTTGATTTTTATTTATTCGGTCATTTGATTCATTCTTTGTGAATATTTTTTAGCAAAAAGTATTGATCTTACAACCAACATCAATAACATTTCGACGCTGACGCGTTCTAATTACAAGGATTAGAAAGATAATCTAGAGATATCCTTAGGTGTCTTGACTTAAAATATTTGTCCGTGAGAAATATGCTATCAATAGCAAATAAATAGATGCATGTTAGCCTTGAATGTCCTCAAACATACTCCAAAAACATTAAAAAATTTATAAAAGTGTCCATCTAACTCATATTTTAGTCATCTATGTTTATTAGATCCCTCAATGTTAACTCCCTCATATATAGAATTAGTAAACTATACGACTCGTCAAAGTTTTTATGGAATTCCTGGGTTGCCTTTACTCATGAACGATATACTTTCCAAAAGGATATACACATGTTATTCTTTGATTGGATTGACTTTGGCCTAAAATCTTTATTTCTAACAACTTGCTCTTAAATTTTATTAAAAATAAAATTAGTTGTCACCTTTCTATGACCTTATTCAATTATCGGTTTATTATATGTGTGCTTATCAATAAACTATTTTATCTCTAAAGCCACAACTCCGTTTAATTTTTTTGTTATTATCATCCATGGACAATTTAAAGAGCTATATCGAGCCTTTACTTTAAAGTGGTTACATTTTATGAGCTGAAATTTAAATTGATGAGTGACTGTATAGACTTCGAGAGCATGCTTCAAATTAGTTATCCTAGGAAAGTGTTGTCCAATGTATAATTTTGAGATAGATATGTAAATATCACTTTCTACTTCGTGAGTGTTGAAGTCAATAATAAGTTCATCAAAAAATTTCTCAAATATTTCTTTGAAAAATGCATTTGGTACAGTTGTACGCACCCGTTCTTTAAAGTCTATGATCAACTTAATATGTATTGAAATAAGTGATCCATCTTCAAAAACAATCTTCTATCACGTTGTAATTTTCAATTTTGTCATCTCTAGGGGTCGTCCACATTCACAAACAATGTCTTCTACTATTCTATAATTATCGATTTCCTCATCTATAAGGACATACATATTTGCAAGAGATAATTAAATATCTCTTATTTTTTCTAAATTTTGTTTTAAAATGTTAGATCCGAAATAATAATATGCATCATTACTTATTTAAAAAGAATGTCCTAGCATCAACGATAAAATATAAAAATCAAGATTAGGTTTTTGAAACTAAATGCATTTATTTTTTTTTATACTAGATATACACTTTTTATGACAATATGTACACTATTTACAGAAGAGATGCGCACAAATTCTAATAAATTGTATGTATTTCATTATAAGAAAATATGCCTCTGCCATTATAGGAAATAGACGAGTTATTTGCACGACAACTCTCTAATTTTTTAAACATCAATAACGAGCCCTTCTACGCATTTTTTAGTAATTTATGCGTATTTTATTACAAAATGATATGCATCTAGTATATAAAATAAATACATTTATTTTTAAGACCCCAAACTTTCTATTACTAATAATAAGGGTATTTTTTAAATTTATACCTCACATAGACACAACATAGTATGCATTATATATGTGCATCATCTACCTTTATAATCTACGCATATTTTTATAAATATACATCAAAGACCTTTAAAATTTATGTTCTTACATTGCATGTAATCTCTAGATTATTTTTCAAATTACTTCAATCACCGAAGAACAAGATAAATAAACTGAACAGTGGATAAGCTGAGAAAGATGTTGAATAAAATGATTATCTTCTAGGATTACTAAATGAGACAATTTTAGAGGAGAAAGAGCATTTAAATTGTTATTGATGAAAATAGAAGATGGAAGAAGAAGAATGAGAGAAAAAATATGGAAGAAAAAAGAAAAAGAAGATGGAAGAGAGTATGTATTTAGGAAATCACCCCAAGAAGAATGACAATGAAGTTTCTTTTAGTTTGTTAAGCCTAAAAAAGTAAATGAGGTAATGAGATAATTTAGCGGGTATTAGTTATGCTTAGTTTAGGACACGATAGTCTTTTTTAGATTTATTAAGGCTAAATTACTAAAAAAATGTACCCAATTGCAATTCATCGGAAGCATATTTTTCCGATGAATTGCAATTGGAAAATTGAGGGGTTTTCTACTGCAAATCACCCCATAAGTAAGGTTCTTAGGAATTCAAACATTTTTATTTCCAACATAACTTATAATTCTAATAGAACATGAATAAAATATAACCATTGTTCATATAATAATAACAAATATTATTAGGGTAACTTGAAGCCATTACCTTAGTAAAAGGTTTTTTTTTGTGCAACGTTTTATTTTATAAATGATTATAATTAATGCCAATTTTGTTAAGGGAGCATGGTTATTTTTTAAAAAATATTTAAATTTTATTTTCCTTGCATAAACTTGGAAAGTGTAGAAGTTAAATCTTAAATTATTCTTTTCAAAAATATACTATCATGCTTGAAATCATTTGAAGAAGAAATTTCTATTTTTGAAGATATTTTTTTGACTTTCTTTTTTAAAACCTCATTTTCAATTTTTAAGATTTTATTTTCATGAGAAAGAAAAGAAATAATCTTTTTAAGAGCAATATTTTTTATTTCAATTTTTTTGAATTCATCATGCATTTCCTCAAAAGCATTTTATAATTTATCATGTGAGAAATATTCACCAATTGATTCGCATACCTTATTATCTTCTTTTGTCATAAAATAAAAATTTGCAAGCTCACTGTTATTTTCATTGGCAAAGCTATTTAAATCATTTCTACTCCATACTGTTACCATGACATTCTTCTTGTCCTTCTTTTCTTGACTTCTTTAGTTGAGGACAATCGTATTTAATGTGACCCAGCTTCTTGCACTGATAGCAAATAATTTTACTTTTGATTGTATCTTGCTTTGTGATCTTTATACACTTTGCTTTCTTTTACTTAGAAATATTTTGAATTTCGTATAAGTAAAGAAAAATCCTTATCTTCTTCACTTAATTCATTACTGATGGATGATTGAAGAGCTAGGCCTTTCTTTTTGTTTTTTTGCTATCACCATCTTCTAGCTTCATAGATTAGTTTATAGGCCATGAGAGAACCCAAAAGCTCATCCAAACTATGTTTTGGTAGATCTTTTGTCTTTTCTATTGCAGTAACTTTTGGTTTCCAACTTTTTGACAAAAACCTAAGAATCTTTCACACTATTTCAATATTAATAAATTATTTATTAAGAGATTTCAAAACATTAGTAATATTGGTAAATCAAGCAAACATATTAGAAATAGATTCTTCGATATACATATTTAGTTCATGACTATGAATAAATATACTGAGTTTTTGCTCTTTAACTTGACTAGTACCTTCATAAGTAACATGTAATCTATTCCATATTCTTTTAGTCGATTCACGTGTAGAGATTCTATTGAACTCATTAGGATCTAATGCACAATGCAATAAGTTCATGGCTTTAACATTCATTTGAATATTTTTTACATCAATTTCTTCCATTTTATTTTTGGACTTGGTAGTTACATTTCAATCTACAACTATAGTTAGTATTCTAGGACCATTTAAAATGGCATTCTATAATGCATAATTCATGGTTTGAATATATGTTACCATTCTAATCTTCCAATAATTATTATTAGACCCACTAAATAAGGGTGATATTGATTAATTTACCTTCGGCAAGAAAGGTTCTTATTATAGTTGTTATGATCTACTCAAAGACAGTTAAGTCTACAAAGAGAGAGTTTGCTCTAATACCAATTGTTGACCCGACTAGACAATTCAAGAGATGGGGTGAATTGAGTTTACAAATTAAATAAAAAGATAAAAATCAAGTATGCAAGTGTATGCGTAAATAAAAATGATAATGAGAAATTTAAAACATTATGCAAATTAAAATAATGTAAATTAATAACTTTATGCTTATATGATTGTCATGCTTCTTTTATTAAATGCAACCTTTGCTCTACTATTACAAGCACCTTGTAATGAGGTACAAATGATTATTGGAGATGGATTTCTTGTACCAAGACTAATTGTTTGTAATCAACATGGCTTATAAGTCTATGTTTTAGTAGCTGTTACTTTCTAGTCTATATTTTAGAGTTCAAAGGACTTAATCATTAACATATTGATGTGCATATCATATTTTGAATGCATATTACTTTATAATAATGAAGATGTCACCATACTGTATTATTGCAAGATATGATATTTTCACTCAAAGAGACCAAACCAGGCAACAAAAAGGCTGAAAGTGATTCGCATATAATATATTGGCTCTTAAAAGCCATGAAATCTCCAATATTTAATCCAAAGTTTTAATATCTAAATTAGTCCACCTTAATTCACAACTTAAGTATTAGTAGAGTTATACAAAATGGTTGTGGACAATCTTGATGAGACTATCTTTGTAGGTATAAAAGCTAGGGTCGCTTTTATGAGTTATTAGTAAATTTAAGTATACCCACTAAGTTGAGATAAGTGCAAAGCCTATAATGCGTTATCTTAAAAAGACTAATAACTTTGTGTATTGTTAACATTAATTTATTTGACTTCAATAATTGTCTGTCTTACATAATTATATAGCTTGAAAATTTACCATCTTTCTTAAACATAAGGATTTGAACATACATAATTGCTACAACAAGTAGTAGGAAATTAAAATAAGAAACTTAGTAGAGAAACATGAAATAAGCAAAATGCAAAAAACATAGTATTAATCAGTCTAAAATTGACGCAACTTACTATAGATAATCACAACTATATTTGGAAAGGCATTACAATCCTGTTATGAGAAAGAAAGCACTAATCTTATTATAAAAGCAAGATAATCCATAGCGAAAGAAAGCACCAATTTTTTATGAGAAAGGCTCCCACATCAGAGCTAGTCTCAATATTGAAGTTTTTCATGGTGATTATATTACTCATCCTACCATCAAATTTCCTTCTCAACAACTTAGACCTTCACATTTTTTGATAACATATAGAAAAACCAATTGTTATTATTAGAGTTATTAGAATATATATCATTTAATTTATCTTATTTTATTGTGATCTTGTATAAATAGGGCTGAGCCCTCTCTTTCACAACATGAAAAACACATTCATCAAAATCTTCTTCTCTCCTCTCTTCTCTCCAAACCCATCCTAGGTTTGGATCTTCTATTGTCACATGGTACCAGAGCTTTCCGATCTCTAGAGATTTAGCTCAAGCCATCTCTTCCTTCCCCTTCACTATTTTCATTGTTTTGTTAGACAGCTCTAGTTCAATCTGAGCTCCTCGTTGTCATTCTCGAGCATCCCTCCTCCTTCGGCTCCACCACTCACCGAAGGAGCAAATTGTTTCTTCTTAGCTCAACCTTAGTCACATCCTCATCATCTTCTTCTTCAGCCTCAAGTTCTAGCAGCAGCGACCCTCTTCATTGACTCTATAACACCTTCAGCATCGAGTGCCCATCAATTGCTCGACAAAAGTTCTCTATGATGAGAACTTCTATTTTTCAGCAGCAGCCGCAGCAACATGTTGTAGTCATGGTCTTCAATCGCCACTACAACTCAATTGGTGCTCGTTGACCCCACATCAACAGCAACAACGAATGCCTACCAATTGTTCGACGAAAGTTCATTGTATCAATTGGTGTTCATCGACTCCACAGCAGCAGCAGTTCACTTCATGACTGCATAGCAACAACAGCATCAAGTGCCCATCAAATGCTCGACGAAAGTTCTCTTTGACGAGGACTCTCACTTTTCAACAGTAGCAACAGCAATAGGCGACAGTCATTGTATTTGATTGCCACTGCAGCTCAATTAGTGATCGTCGATCCACAGCAGCAGCAGCGAGTGCCCACCAACTATTCGACAAAAGTCCACAGTGTCTGCAACCCTCCTTTTTTTTGCAGCACTGTTTAATATTTCCAAAAAACCTAAGTCAGCAAGTTTTGAAACACCACCTCAAGGTGTTTGATAGGTCATCCCTTCCAATGGCATCTTATGTCCTAGTTGGTCATGAGAGTGTATTACTAATTAAATTTCTTCTTGTCACTCAACAAGACTGGATCACATGGGCCTCTTCCATTGAGATTGTCCTTCGCGGGCGACATCTTCTTGGGCATATTGACGGCATCTCTACGGGGTGTGCTCCCCCTCACACTATCATCAAAATTGTTCAGTCGGAGGTTCCGTCTCCAAAATATGATGAGTGGGCCTTGCGTGACATGGAGGTCTACACCTACCTCATTCTACAGGTTGATCAATCGTTTCCCTCGGCTCTAGACCTTGGCTTCTACTCAGGCCATCTGGACCCATCTCAGTCATTAATTCATTTAATCGAGTCTAATGCATCGCGTTCAACTCCATCGCAATGCTCACAAGGCCAAATAGGCTCACTATCCAAGATTTGTATAGCTGCATGATTGACATTTGGTGTGAGCTCACGTCAAATAGAGCCTACTTTCTACTCTAATGGCTCAGTGGCTACTCAGTGCCATCATGATGAGGATTACTTGATAGAGCTCCTCTCTGCCCTTCGTTTGGAATTTAGGAATCTCACCACTCATTTGTTGCACTGCTCCACTCTCCTCAGCCTAGACAATGCCACAACTGAGCTACAGTTTGAAAAGCTTAAGCAGCATCTCTTGCTCTCTCAGCAGATTACACTTACACAACCTTCTGTCACCATAGAAAGTGTGCTTGGTGCTACACTTGCCCCTATATTAGTTTAGCCTGACATTTCTACTATTGCTTGTGTCACCCATGTGTTAGGACGAGAGCATCACTCATCGCGACTATATACACTCATTGTGGTTGTCCTGGTTATCTTGTCCCTTGTTGCTATTGACTTCATCTTGAGCTTGTTCCCCGTTCTAGCAAGGGAGATCAAGTAAGTACAAAAGTCGTCACATGTTTTCCTCGACTGTTGGTCCAAGCACCGATCCATCTCTTCATTCCATTGATCCCACCTTTAGTAGTGCATAGCTTCAGTAGTTCATTCATGGAGCTTTCAGCTTCACTAGCACCTCCACTTTTGCCTTTACTATCTCTAGTATGACTAAACCTTAGATTTTTGACTCAGGTGCTTCACACCATATGAGTAGTGACTTCTCTATTTTTACTAGCCCCCCCACTCACTTTTCCTTATGTTTACACAGTTGATGGGACCCATTATCCTATCTCTTACATTAGCCACATCACCCCATCCACGGATCTTATTGGTCATCTTACCTTATCTGATGTCTAGCTTGTTTTCGGCCTAACCAAAAGTTTTATTTTTATTACTCAGCTTTCTAACTCTGGTTACATTATATTCTTCTCGTCTACTTCTTATGTTGTGTAGGACCCATCTACAAGCCAGAGGATTGGGATCGGTAGTGGGATTCATAGGCTTTACTACTTGGATCAACTTCACCTTCCATCACCTCATCATAGTGCTTGTCCAGTCACTCTTCTCTCTATTTTAGATGTATGGCATCGACATTTAGGTAATGTATTGAGAGACCTTGTCTTGGTTTGGGTGTTTAGGCAATAGTCATTTTTTTCATCTATCTCCTTGTATTGGCTGCAAGTTGGCAAAACATCGGGCCCTTCCTTTTGCTCTTACTGAGAATATCTCTAATTCTCCTTTTTCATCTTGTGCACTCTGATATTTATGGTCTTGCTCCACTCTCTTTGAGTCTTTGTTTTCTTTATTATGTTTGTTTTATTGATGATTTCTCTCGTTTTACTTGGGTTTACTTTATGCATCAACGTTCTGAGGTATGTCAAATTTATCGTGATTTCTTTTCTATAGTTCGTACTCAGTTCGATCGATCTATTAAGATTTTTTGATCTGATAGTGCTCGTAAGTATCTTTCATCTGAGTTTCGTTCTATCTATGCTTTTGTTGGCACCCTATCTCAGCAGTTATGTCCCTATACCCTTGCTTAGAATGGAGTTGCCAAACGAAAGCTTCGTCATCTCCTTGAGACCACTCATGCTCTCCTCCTTGAGGCTTCTGGTACTTGTTCTTACTAGGTTGAGGCCCTTCTCACTGCTCTCTATCTTATTAATTGAGCACCATATTCTGTCCTTGATGGTGTTACAATTATTATATCACAGCACTAAATAGCATAGCAAAGAAAATAAAGTTCAATCCAATTTAATATAACCGAAAGAAAAATCTGTCAATATAAGAGTTTTGCATGATGCGTTTCTCTCCCAATATCCTGCAAGAAGGTACTTGTATCTTATGTTTTTGACAAAATACTCTCCAGCATCTTGTTTCTTAGAAAACCAAGTCTTATAGATGACATGTGCTTCTACTACAGTTTATGAATTGTCTCCATGTCTGCAGCCTCCTGAAGAGTCCCTTTCTCCACATGGTTCCACCATTTCATCAGAAAGTTATCAACAACCAGCCTGAACCAAGGAGAGAGCTTCACACCATCTTCCCCTGCATCTGCTTTCCTTAGTAATTCCTTCAACTGATCCCGGTTAACATACTGTACATCAGTAACCTCTTCAGGATTTGGGAGCAACTTCACGTCACGGACAATGAAAAGCAGGTAATCAACTAAAACGAAAAAAAAAAGAAAAGAAAAGGAAACATCATTAGAGCATAAAAACAAAAATTATTGTGCCTGCTTATATGTGAAGCGGAAGGACTTACCCTCATGCTCTCCCCACTTTCCATCAGATGGGGCCTTGTACAGCATCCGACTAAGAGGAATAAATTGATCGATAGGTAAATCATCAGCAGATATGCCTAATTCATCAAACAGCTTCCTCTGTGCAGCATTCCTAACTCCTGCACATCAAACATATACTTCTGAGTGTCAATAAGGAAGCTATGAAATGATGGTTTACTGCCAAGACATACCAAGGAAATTCTCCTCAATAAGCTCAGATTCGCGGTACAGAGGGTGACTGCAACAAGTATTTGTCCAAACTAGAGGAAATGTTACTTTTGTTGCAGACCTTTGCTGAAAGAAGCATATAGAACTATCAAGTACAAATAAACAACATTCAACAACTAAACCTGTAAATCAATCAGGAAACAAACTCATACAAGTATACAACATGTCAAGCAATCACAAACCTAGTAGAAGATAGTCAAAAGAACCATGAAAGAAGAATTAACAAGCCAGACAAACTTTATAATGTTATGTGATGAAGTACTAAAAGTACAAAATAACTCTTGGCAGTATGATGAAAAGCCAGATACCAACTGAGCAAGACCACTCATGGCAAACATGCAAGGTTGTTCTGACGAATATCGGCCAGGAAATTGATTATCAATGTACATGAGCGTGAGAGATCAAATGCAAACAAAATACCATTATGCATCAGGACACAATCCTTAAATATGTAACTACATGAAAGAACTTAAATTTACCATTTATTCTGAGTCGCTAAAGCTGGACATATATTATCCATGAAATGTTTTCTCTTCCAATTAATCTATTTGATTGGAAAATGTAAGAGTTCTATTAACATCTCATGTTCGGAAATGTTGCCCAACAATTGACAATCGATTGCTTTCCCTATAGATCAGGTCAAGTCTAGATGTTGGGTGGCATTTCTGACAAGGCTCCTAGTATTGAAATTAGGATCAAGATCGACTGTCCAAGAAGACGACTTATATGGTCGTATCGATAATATCGGCTGATATAGTATCAAATTATTTTTTAATTACGTAAAATTTAAAAATTATTTACAAATTCAAAAAAAAATTAAAATTTAGAAAATGAACGAAATATAAGAAAATAAAAATTACTGACATGTCAAACATAAAAACTAAATCAATATCTTATTTTTAATATTGAAATTCTATATGATACAATTTTTAAAGGATATCCCAAATATTATTCTTTACAAATTACCTTTGGCAATTTCCCATTAGTTACTCTCTTCTCTTGTTTTCATTTGAGATTTCCTCTCTACTCTCCTATCTCTTTACATCCAGCTAAAAGATCCCATCATATACCCTTCATGTCAACAGTCCATTGCTCAATCATCAATTTCCTAATTTCTCAACTATCCGGGTAAAATTCTTACTCCTTCCCCAAATCTACTATAATAACTTAAAACCCAATCCCTTCTTCAAAACCGTAATCTTAGATCTCCATCACCACCATGAACGTTCAAAACCCTCACACCATGCCAACACTAAGAAAATCCCAAAGATGGGAAAACAAAAAGAAAGGGAGAGAAAATAAGAAAGAGAAAGAGAGATAGGAGCTAGGTTTCAAGTCATCGTCGTTGATCCTCATATATTGCTGGTGTGCCCTAGGTGACGAGGAGGAAGAAGAATTGGAGCTTTAAGTTAGATCCTCTTATTGGATCCAACTCATTAGATGGTTATGGTCTATTTAATAACCTATTAATGGGTCGAAGTTCAAAAGATCCACTTGAGTAGATCATCTTTTTGCTTAAACGATTGAGCTCCCCAAGCCCTCCACCATGACAATCTATTTCCTCCACATTTAGGGATCCAACTTTTCCACCCCTTGGCCACTACAATAGCTTCCTCCACATTGAAACTTTTGCCCTTTGTTGCCAGATCGACTAAAACAGTCGAAACATCCTGATATGGGATAGGATCAGCCAATTCCACCTCAAAACCAGCCACTTGACTGGGATCGGGGCAGGATTAGGATCGGCCATAGGTGATTCTGATCTGATGCAAAAAATGGAGTTAAGCTTCACTTTCTTTCAAAGTTGATAACACTCTGTATTATAAGTTTATAACACAGATTTAATTTTCCATTTGACAGTACAATACTTGTTGACTAAACTGAGAGCATCCAAAATCTCTTGTTCTCTTACCAATAAAAAGAATATTGAAACTTTAAATTTCTTGTAAAGACATGTAGTGTCTTATTGTATTCGTATGCTATACTAATAAAATATCAACAAGTGGCTTGCTTTCCTTGTGAGCCCATTTGGTTGCAGAATAAGAAAAGATTATTTAGAATAAAATAAGGACTTATTTTGGAATAAAGAATTTTTAATACAATTTCAATTGTTTTTTGGTTGTGAAGAGAGGGATAAATGTCGAAATAAAAGTACGGGTTAAGATGGTGTTTAGTTATGATAGTTAGAATAAAGAAAAATGAACAAATTGAAATTATTGCCCTTTTCCTAGTTGAATTTAAATAGACATTTGTTATTTCTTCTTCTTTTTTTATTTGAGGAAGATAAAAAATAGTTTTAGAACTAAATATAAATTTTAAATTTATTTTACAACTTCTATATTATCTTCTTATGGTTATTTTTATAATTCTTAGCCAAAAAGTAATTTAACTTAATTCACAATAATTTACTCAATATAAAAAGCATTATAAATAGCATCACAAATGGACATCCCATATTAAAACATTTTTCAATACAAATATAATCTAATATATTACCAAAAAATATTATAGTCATATTACATTATTCAGCCTGAATTTAATACAATATATCATCAATTCATCATATTCTAAATATTAGCAAGAGGGAACATGGGTCATTTGGGTTTTGGAATAAGTGGGTGAGTTATCCTAATGCTTTTATTCCAATTAAAACATGGAATAGAGATATTCCAAAACATGAGACTTATTCCAATTTCCTATTCCAAAACCTTATATCCCCCTATTTGACACTGATTTCAGAATAAAAGAGGTTTATTCAAAAATGGGACATATTGGCCTATGTCATATTGTTTAAAACCCATGCAAATGGATTGAATGATGTCAAGTGCCATAATCATAGAGCTTCAAGATATTCAAATAGCTGATCAATGTTATATGGCATTTGTGCCTACTTTGGGTTATAATTAGCCCATGGTCAAATAAAATTAAATGATAGGACACACCTATAAAAAGGCCATAGGCATTAATATTCTAGTGATGCCTACACTATCTCACCGCTGCATAGTTAGTGTCTTGTTATTGCTTTTCTTTCTTCTTCTAGGGGTGTGTGATATTATACCATGGTTAAAAGCATAGTTTCCAGTTTGGGATCGACCGAAACGGATTGGGATCGGCTCCAAGCTGAAACCAGCTAGTTTGGCTGGTTTCGGCCTGTACAGCCACCTGCAGCAGCAGCAGCAGGCAGCTGTCAGCTAGAGAGAGAGAGGGAGAGAGAGGAAAAGAGGAAGAGAAAGTGAGGGAGAGAAAGGGAGAGAGAGAGAGAGAGAGAGAGAGAGAGAGGGAAAAAGGAAGAGGGGGAGAGGGAAAGATTAAAAAAAAGAGGGTGAGAGAGAGGGAGAGGAAAGGAAAAAGGAAGAGAGAGTGAGGCAGAGGAAAAGATAAAAAAAAAAGATGATGAGAGAGAGAGAGAAAGATAGAAAAAAAAAGAAAGTGTAAGAAAGAATGGATACTTCAGACTAACAGTTAGAGGGATAGGAAAAAAGAGAGAGAGAAAGAGAGATTTTTACTTTTTAGGCTTTATATGTGAGTAATTATTATTTCTTATTTTCTTATAATTTTTTCTAAATGTTTAAAAAATTTCTCAATATCTTTAATAATATTTAGAATTTTATTTAATTAAAATAGTTTGATCCGATACAGGCGGTTGATACATATCGTTTTTTCGGACGACCGATCCCGATCCCAATACCGATTTTTGGAACCTTGGTTAAAAGGGATGTTAGTATAATTAGACCTATTTTTTATCCCTAAGGCCTTGTTTGTTTTGAGTTCAGGGGGGGTCCCTAAACTTGGTTAGGGACCCCTAACTTAGTTCAATAATCAAATACCTTTTTAACTTTTTTTTCCTAATCAAGTTTAGTCCTCAATAAAAAATAATTAAAATTTATAAATTTTAATATTCTTTTAAATTGATTCCCATTTTACTCTTGACATAACTTAAATCTATTAATTTCATGTCTTGTTAATCTTTTTTCTTCTCTTTTCTCTCTTCTCTCTTCCAAAAAATATATAGTTTTTCTTATTATAAAAGAGCTTCTCTTTCACCATGGCTCACAAAAAAATAACACTAAAAAAAACTAAAAAAAACTAAAAAATTATTATTTAAAATAATTTACTAATAGGTCAAATATGAGTTTAAAATGGCTAGCTTACATTTATATTTTGTAAATTTAATAATAATATTTTAGTATTATTTGCATGACATACTCAATTTTCCTAAAAGAATAAATATCTTTCACTTTTATGTCACATTAAAATAATAATTACACCCCTATTTCAAATCTTCTCTCATCTATTTATAATTTTCCTCCAAAATAAATACATTTCTTTTTAACTTTATTAAGTCTACAATAAATTGTAGAGTGGTTGTAGGCTTGTAAGCTTTTAATCCCGTAATAACATACTTTTTTATTAATAAAAATTTGCAATGACTTCTTAAAAAATATTACAAAATTATTAAAAATTAGAAAATCATAGAAAAATAATATAGAAAATATTGATAATAAGAAAAGTAACCTTAAATGTGAGCCCGCAAATCAATATTTAAAAGATTATAATTAGTTAAAAAAATTATATTTTTAAATTTTATCATTAGATTAAAAGAGCATTTTAATCCGTTAAATTTATTTATCATTTATATCCTTTCAAACTAATACATTTTTTACTTTCTCACATCACATCAAAAGTAATAATTACATTTTAGCCTAGTTCACAATTAAATACCATATTTCTTAGTCTATTTTAAGGTACCTAAATCAAGACTAAAAAATGAGGCTAACTTATGACGTTCGTTTAGCCTCAAACGAAACAAAACCTAAAATGATCAGGTTTCACTTAAATAACCTTACATGGAGAAAATTTGAACCTTTCTGATGAGCTAAGGCTATCCTCATGGTAAGTTAGAGGTGTACCATAGTTAAAGGCAGTCAAGTAATCGTCCTCCCATTTCTAGTAGACCCATTATCAGTCCCTCAAGAGTTAGGATCTTTAGGGTCAGTGACACACTTAGTCTTCCCTCACCTCCCTTTAGAACTTTCTTTTCCACTACAAGGCTTTTGGAGGTTTAGATTCTACCTCAAGTCAAATATCTCTTTCTTTCCTGATCCAAGACTTTCTCCTCTAGAGTATAAAAGGAGAATTGGTGTCAGTACCTCTACCACATCTTAATTTAATGAAAGTGGGGTTTGTCAAAGATATTCAGAATTCAGAGCTATTGGCCAAGACATGCTAGATCAATGATCAAGTTTTCATGTTTCTATTATCAACCATCTTAACCCAGTTCAACCCTTATAAGTTCAATAGTTTTTGTTCATGTCAAGTCTGTATCATGCCCGTGTCATATTTGGGTGATGATCAGTCATATTCAAGTTGTATATGAGACAATATTTTAAAATACAACATGGTTATACAGGTAATAAATGTCTATGAGCTATGCAAGTAAAGCAATTTAATTATGCAACTTGTGTAATAAATGGGCTATGTTCATGTTTAAAATCCAACTCATTTATTAGATGGGATGTGTTTGGGTTTGCATATCAGATAGTTCAGACTTAGTACCATATAATCAACCTGACACAAACCCAACTTACTTGACCATATTGCCACCCCTAGGCATATAAAAGGAAAACGAGACATGCATGTTAAATAGGTTATTCATTAAACCCGTGGAATATATGGGAGCTATATTTAGGAGGAGCTAGTAATTTAATACTGTGAATATCGAACCTGATAGTTGTCTTGCAGTCAAATGTGCAAGGTCTAATCCCAATGATAGGCGTTTAACTTCTACTGATTTAACCATCTGATATTCATGTATTATAAATCAATTCATTTGCATGAACCCACTTATGGTAAGCCCAAACCAATTTAGAGGAATCAGGTTATGTTGGATTTTCTAATCAGGTCAAACATTGTGACCCTCAAGTAGTTTATCCTTGTACTCACAAGATTGACAAAAATTAGTAAGCATTTAAAAGTGTTAATTAAATGAGTTTCAAACAATAACCTAAACTTAGAAGAGTAGAAGGCTGCAATTCCAATAAAAAGGTAGGACAAGGATATAACCACCTCAAAAGGTCTATCTAGAGTATGCATTATTACTTCATAAGAGAATAGACATCTGGTAAAACTAAGGGAGACACTACCAAGACCAACGTTGATCCTTTGGCCAGTGCTGCAATTCCACAAAGAATCTCTCTTCTAGGGAAAGAAATAAAAATTAGGGACAAAACCATCCACAATTGACAGGGAGCATAGGAATTTTATTTGGATCAATTGTTCCATGATCTCAGCATGTTTAGACCCTTTAACCTTTTCTTTTAAGAGACATTCTTATTGCTAAAATCATTAACCCTTACTGGTTGTCCCAAAGATAGGAACCAATATTGAAAACATATAAAAAGGAGGAAAATAATTACATGATCTTGCTTCTCAATAAAGGGTTCCATATTTCCATTCAATGACCTTTTCCTACTGATAATACATAAAAGTCTTTTCCGAATTCAAATCAGAATCTGACACATAACATTATATATTGTTCCTAAAGAAAACTAGAAAAGAGATATGTTACCTAAGAGCACTTGCAAGAGAACTCCAAGATTAAGGATAGCTACCATAACTAATGTTCTCACACACACATTTAAAATTGTTATCTTAGAGTAAATGTATGGAACTCTTCAACAGTCAGCAAAAACATTTGCAGTGTACATACCTGAAGTAGCAACTCATATTTTGAGTTGAAAAGAAAGACACTAAAAGCCCTATGGAGCAGATTCTCAGCTTCAATCTTTTCCATCAGATGGCCTAAACATTATAACAAGAGACATTGATCAGTCCAAGTATCATATAATTATGGAACATCCACTAGAATAACTGATAAACATGAGAATAATAATAAGTGATTAATCACAAGTTACTTTATGCAAGTGAATTTTATTAAGCCATTGTGTATATGCCTAGCAATGAAATACTAAATATAACTGACATATTTTCTCAGTAGCACACTTAGTACTGTGTAAGAACTACAAGAATCTGTTGAGTTCTGCAGGCACTGCAATAATAACTGTGTGGTAGCTACTTATCGGGACATGATGAAGGACCTCAAAGCCTTGTAAATCTTGAGAACCGTTTTCTAATACCTAAAGTAACCATTAACGTTTAAACCTTATACAGGTTAAAATAGCTTCTAGATAATTAGGGCATTCCAGTTTCTTTCTATGGCAATGCATATAGAAGATCGTTTGCCTTAAATCCATCTTTCTTTATCCTCAAAAAGTCCACTTACCCATTATATGCCCCGCATTTTGTACCACATCTTTCAGCTGATGCTGTTCTTTCACCTATTACACTGTCAACTGCTATACATAGTGCTTGCACTGATGCCATAAGTTATGCCTTGGAGAGACTTGAACTGTTTGGATATAGATTTTACATCTACCAAAAATGATTTAAATTGACCGAACTACATTCAAATTATATGTATCAGGAAATTATAATACCAACTGCATTTTCAGTATAAGCTTTCAATAGGTTCCCTAAGTGCCAACTGAAAAGCATCTACATATCAAAGAGTTGTTCAAGAAATATGCATCAAGTCATCAAATGGAAATCAAATGGCAAACCAGATCATGACATGACTGAGGTATGTGCTGTTAATGCCAAAACGTAAGCAACAATTGGGAAATTTCTTTATTGATAAATGATAGGGAAACTATGAAGAGATGTTTGTAGAAATGTATCTCTCAATTCAATCAAATGATCAAAGTTAAGTTCACTGATGTAATGATCTACTCCTTTGCTGTTCTTGTTGATTCAAATATACTTGCTGTGAAGCACAATGCTGTCCCTTAATGATAATTAAACTTTAAGAAACAATGCTCTAAATTTAAGTATCAGTCATCGGAGAAAAAGATAATTTTCAGTTATATCAGTCGTTTTGGTCACTATTTCGGTCATTTCGTCTTTGGAATACTTTTTAATTACTTAAATTCTAAAAATGATATAAAATATAGAAAAATATTAGAAATTGAGGAAAAGAAAGATATTGAAATTTAGATTACTCGCATAACATAGCAACAAGCCAACCCAACACAAAGAGTAAATATATTAAGAACAATATAGAATTCTAGATGCATTTTTAGTAAATACATGTGTTTATCATCATTACCTCCACGAAACCTCTTGTAGATGAGGTTAACAACCACCTTTACTATAGATGTGAGCATAGGGGTGTTAAAAGAAAAACTAAAAGAGGATGGAGTGAAGGAAGAAAAAATAGCAACAAAAAGGAAAAGATTGATGTCTCTAATAGCATTCAAGTTAGATGCAACTTATGATGTGTTCCACATATAGTTTGCATAAAAGAAAAATAATCAGGATTTTGTTTTTACGGCCAATACAGTTGTTATTGAGCTGCAACGAAGGGAAAATTGGTTTCGGCTCCAGTTTCAGATTGGTACGAGCACATACCAATAAATATTGGTATTTACTGATATTTATATGAATATCGCAGGTTCAAGGATATTATGATGGGAGTTAATGTTTAGCAAACAAACATAGACCAGTGCATTATGCTTTATTAGTTTATTGTCTGAAGATTAAGGTTCATGCTTAGTTGTGGCCTTGTTGGAAGCAATCAAACATGTTGCTCGTTTTGTCAAACAGAGCTTAACTCATTACTTTTTCTACTTCTAGTTTTAATACAATCTAGCTTCACTAACAAAATGACATCATGGGACGTCATGATGCGGTCCAACATTAATAGGTTAAGCAAATAATGTTTCCAACCATAGATAAATCTGGCAGCCACAAGGGCCATTTATTGACGATAAAATGAAATAGTGAGTAAACTTTATGTATCATAGTTCTTAACAACCATAGATAAACTCTTCATCTTTAGCAAATTACCATGATTCATAGTTAAGTGTTAAAACTAGTAGGTGGCAAAAGATGAGTAGATGATAAGTGATGAGTGGTGAGTGGTGAGTGGTGAGTGGTGAGTGGTGAGTGGTGAGTGGTGAGTGGTGAGTGGTGAGTGGTGATAGGACTAATAACACGCAAGCAATGAAAGATAAGCTTCAAACTACTTGATGATTGGAGAAGATTACACAATGACGACTATCCTCAAAAGTAAATGAGACTTCCCTTATTGAAGCTCTCTCATGCCAATAAACCTAGAGGAAATCTCACGCAACATAGGCCACCAATGTAACTTAGTGGTTGAGTCCAACCAACCCATGACAGAGGTAATAGATTCGATTCATTTGGTGGATGTTGGAGTTGATACTAAGTAGATTTTTCATTGGAGCACTATCTCAGGGAGAGCTAATCCTTCGTATAGCTTATGACTAGTCTATAGGTTCATGTTCTATCAGATTGCAGACAACATATTAAATATCTTTTTCCCAAACTTGAAGCATCCATATTTTCATCAATAAATTGAAGATGCTCAAAGCACATACCATGGTATATAAAAACATATAAAGGATTGAAAAGAAACTCTCAAGAAGTAAGAAGGTTTGATTTTTTTGAAGGATATAAGATTAGTACAAATGCTTGAACATAAGAAAGTTGATGTGAAACAAATGGATCGTTAGGATTCTAGGAACGATGATGGTAAAAGAAAGAGAAAAAGAAAGAGGTTTCACACTTCCATTCTCAATTAGGGTTTTACACCCAAAACTCATATTAGAGATCTCAAAAAAAAATTTCATTTCTTTATTAACTCCGATTGAGTAAAAAGTTGGCCTATATATAAACCTTACAAATGACAATAAGCAAATAACACCCTAAACAATTGCGAAAAAGCAAATATAACCCTAATCATTATAAATAGCAAATGTATAATAAAAATAATTGACTTAAACTAATTTCTTGAAGGAGGAATTGCACTGAGTCTGTGTAATATGTCATTGATGTCCGCATCAAAAGTTTAAAGAGCCAACACTTACAGTTGTACTTTGATTGATGTCCAACAACATTGTCATGCTCATCCACCAAAATACATCTGCAAGATATGAAATAAAAGTTAACTTTTATGTTTCTTAACAATCTTGACATCAAAAATCACAAAGAAGTAAACTAACTATAGATTTGAGTGTACAGATTACAACTTCAGAAGACCAGAGCATAAGATATAGATTATTAATCTAATTCAAATCGTAGTCTTGAAGAAGAATGATATAGTTTTATTTCCCTATTGAGAGGAACTGTAAGAGCATGTCAACAATCATGTCATGATGCTGAAAGCTAACATATTACGAAATAAGAAGTGAACCAAGAGAAATAACAGCAGCGAAAAGTAAAAACAATAAAGACCTCCCCAATCACCTTGCTACATGTCCTTTGTTTGTACAGAAATCAATAGAGCGCATGTGCGTGCACACACATATACGAACTATTGCTGGGTTTCACAAACACTCCTAAACTTTTTTCCATTACAATATCACCTCTAAACTATTGGTTTAAGTGAAACTTGTAACTGCATTGACAGAATAGGCCTAATTAATAATATGCACCGATATAAATATGCCACCTCATCATGCTCTAGACTACATTAATTAAAACTAGGAAAAGACAAAAAGAGTTTAGGAGAGAAGGTGAGATTGAGTAAGAGCATTCTAGTCCATTACTGTTGGAATAAAATGGTCTTAGACTGATTCCCTCCAGAGGAGGGTCTTTCAGTACATACATATCTTATGTAGGTTCACATAAAATTTGCCAAGATAGAAGATGGCATACTAATGGAAGGGGGTATTTATAATAAGCCCATAATTTTGGGGTGACATTGTAACAAGAAAAAGCTTAAAGGTTTTCATGAAAATCAGCAATACTTTAGGGGGTCTATGTGTAATAAACCCATATATATTAAAAAGTATGAAACTGTTTCTAATCACAGCCCACAAAACTTATTCTGCAAGTAATAGAAACTAAAATTGCGCATCCAAAGAAGCAATGCTGATAATTACAGAAGTTAAAAAGTCAAATAAGTTCTAAGCAACCCACCAATTCCTCCAAAAGCAAAAAAGTTAATATTAGACTATTTGATAACAAAAATGAATCGAAAATTAGATAGAACAACAAATATTAAAAGGCGGCGAGAATTTGAAAGTTCGACAAAAAATGAGTAATTCAATAATATGCATAAACCATTCCAGTGTATAATAAGACTTAAAATTGGTGACTTTCTTTTGTGCAAAAACGCATCTGCCGTCAACCCATATTTTCCAATGTTTCCAAACCCTCCTAAGCTCAATGTCTCAATCGCAACAATAATTCAAGACAACCAACCATTGACTAATTTGCAACTTTACATTCCACTAAAAGTCCTCATCTCCCATCAGTTGTCCACACTTTATAATTAAAAATTACTCCCCTCCCAAAAAACAACAAAAAATACAGCAGTAGAACACCTAACAGTCAACCTACTTTACCCGACATAGAGACGATCCGAGTGATAGGAAAAGGGAAAACTCACTCATCCTCGAACATGAGGCGCTTCTGGACGGCATCCATGGAAGCGTCAGCATCGACGGCGGCGTCGGCCTTCCCCATTGCAGCGGCACGAAAGATGCCGATCTGGAGAAGGAAGGAATGGAAATAAAGACGAGGAGCGGATTCGAGGAACGGCGGGGTATCTGCTCGTGTATAGTGTGGAAGTAGAGCCGTGATGGGGTGACGTGGCACTTTCCTGTTTGTCTAAACTCGTAACACCCTGTTTGGTAACCCGGTGGAGTGGATTTTAGATGGATTTAATAAATGGTCGTAATGTCTTGGTTGGGACTTCATTTCTTACTTAAAGAAATTCCTACTTCTTACCAAATAAGAGCGGAGAAATTCAATTCCAATTCAATGTTTTCGAATGAAATCAATTCAATTCTATCCAAATAAAATCCTCTTAGATTTGGTTCTCAAGATAAATATAAAATTGCATGATGTGGCGGAGCGTTATTGCTTTTTCTCTTTCTTTTTTTTTTCTAAAGAAAGTTTGTTAGACCGATCATTAATCAAAGGTGTTACATGTTTGATTCCATTATGGATCAATCTATTCCTTACAAAGTTTGTATTGGAGAGACAGACTTAGCAAGGTTGTGCCATGTAGCATTGTTTACCCAAAGATGTCCACCAAATGCAGTCATGAATAATAGGTGAGATCTTCCAGGGGACTTCCACCCCTTGCTGATTAATGGTGTTAGAGTGGTGTTGTTATTAAAGATCCAGTAGCTAGCAGTAGGATCCTTGAAGAAGAGCTCTTTGAGGCCGAGGAGTAAAGCTAACAGTTCTCATGAGAGAGCATCATCACAATATTCTAAGAAGAAAGCCATGTATAAGGAGTAATTGACAATATTATTTTATAACTAATCTCCAGCGCCCCCAATGTTACTGCCTTTCCGAGCAATCCACCCAGCAAAAGGAGCCTTTATACGTGCAAGAAGACGAATTAAGAGAGGAAACACGTAATGATTTCATTAGGTCCCACATCAAAATCTATGGATGTAAGGCTTGAGATGGAATGAATGGCCGCAGTTGGAGAGATAGAATTATTATTGAATATGGCAACATTTTGGGATTTCCAAATAATCCAAAAGGTGGTGAAGGCATAGGCTAGCTTTTTTACAAGGATAGATAATATGAGGAAGATATTTTTTTTTTTGTTGAGATAGGAGCTTGCAGATAAAACGCAAGATGAGAGATTAATATTCAAAGTCTCCGTTCCAAGCCCAGGCTTGTCGATGAACTACACGGTAGGGGAGAAGGTGCAGGATAAGAGACTGCTCTAACCGGGATGCATGGCTTCTGCCAAGCATCTCCAAATGAAGGTTCTGATCCTCGGGATAGAGTCTTTGTTTCTCAAGATGCACTCGATGAGGAAGTTGCCCAGATTTCTTCACGAAAGAAGAGAAAGTTGATCTTATGGAGAAGAGCCATTTCTAGAAGCTATCCACCTTAGGCAATCTTTTCTAGTGCGGGAAGTCGGGCTGATACTCCTTAGTCTTGATTTTAAGATTTGGAGTTTCATAGTTTATGTCTTAGATCGTTCATAAAAGAGACTAAGAAGTAAAGCTATAAATATTCTTAGGGTATGCTAACAATAGTAAAGCTTGTAAACTTCTTTGTCTTGATTTTAATAGTGTTTTTGAAGTTATTCATGTAGAATATTTTAGCATTTAACTATTAAGATGCTAGTTCTTTAGAATTAGAGAAGGATTTGGCTAATTATTTAAGACAATTGGAATAAAATAGTTCAAATAAAAATGCTAGTGATAAGGATGATAGCATTCATGTAGAACTTGAATAAAGATGAAGTAAAAGACATAGAATTGGAAATAGGATTAGTATAAACGGAACTAAAGTATTTTTTACTAGATCATTTGAGATGAAAGATCTTGGTCAAGTAGATGTTATTTTGGGCATAAAAATGATTAAACAATATAATGCTTATATTTTGACACAATCACATTATATTGAGAGAATGTTAAGAAAAATTTTGATTTCTTTGATTGTAAACCAAGTGTCATACCAATTAGTAATAATAAACTAAAATCTAATAAAGATAAGACAATTAGATAAGAAAATATGCAAAAATTATTGATAGTTTGATGCATGTTATGAATTGTAGATTGGATATTACTTATGTTATTGGTAAGTTATATACATTTACTAATAATTCTAATAATTAATATTGGATAGAACTTATTAGAGTTATGAGATATCTCAATCATACAATGCATTATGGTTTATATTATAGATGTAATAATTTTGTTCTTGAATATTATAGTGATACTAGTTGGGCTTCCGATAAAACTAGTTCTAGATTGGTTAGTGATTTTATATTTACTTTAGGTGGAGGCCTAATTACATGGTCTTCTAAAAAACAATCATGCATTGCTTCTCTTACGAAAGCTGAATATATATTATGTCACAAGCCAATAGAGAATTGATTTGGTTGAGATGTTTTCTATGTGGTAATTATTTTTATGAAATATCTGACTCTTCAATTATTTTAAATTGTGGCAATCAAGCTGTAATATGATAGGTTACGAAACAATTCCTTTAAGATATGAATTTATTGTAGGAAGCAGTTCGCACAACCGAGGAAAAATATTCAACAAATATTCTTCCATAGTCAGAAACTTACAAAACTAAGTGGAATCGATCCGTAACTCCCTGATCTACATTTTTTGTATGTATGCCCTTCGCAGATTCGAACTATAATTAGGACGAAAATATGATATAATGTAGATGAAGGTGGTGGTGATGGGTGGAGTGGAAGTTAGGGTTATGGATGATAATGGAGATGAGGGTGGATGGGTGATGTTGTTTAAGGGATAAAGACGAAGGGGAAGAAGTGGTCGAGATCCCAAGGAAGAGGGAGGACTCGACAGACGAGGGAGATTAGAAGTTATGAGAGACCTTGCCAACAGTAGAGGTGACGAGTTGGTGAAGAGGGAGGAGGGAGGTTAGGGTAGAGAGAAGATAGAGAGGCAAGAAACTAATATTCCAATAGCATATAATAATTTTAGCTGCCATCCACACATTTATAGAGACTAGCCAACAAGTTCTAATAATAATAATTAACCCTAATCCTAGTGGAATCCTGCCGATCGCATTCAAACGCGCATTTCACGTTCTCTATTTTTGTGAACCTGATGCAGGCGTTCGTAAGGGTGTTCGAACGCGACCCTTTCCACATTTGAATGTGACCTATAGGAATTTTATTTTAATGAAAATAAACAACTAAAGCAATAAGGAAAGAATCTAACAAAGTGTATAGCCCACCACGCTTCCCCTATATTGCCCTCAAGATGTAAAGCCGGGAAAACGCTCCAAGATGTCCGTCTCTAACTCCCACGTAGCCTTATCGGATGGCTTGCCAACCCACTCAACTAGAATCTCCATCTCTAATGTCGTTGGCACCTAGCAAGTACGTGAACTAGCTCTACGATCTCTTTCTCCTCCAATGGCTCTGATATAGCTGATCCAACGACCTCATGATCACCAATCCGCTCCCTCAGCAATAAAACATGGAAGATAGGATGCACTCTTGACCCCTTCGGCAGCTCCAAATGATATGCAACTAGACCGATACCCTTTAACACCCGAAACAAACCAAAGTAGCGATGTGCTAACTTTTGGTTACGCATCGGACACAAGATCACCTGTCAATATGATTGTTCTATCACAAACACCCAATTGCCGATGTCGAACTCCTGCTCCTGATAGCTACGATCATAAACTTGCTTCATACAGTTTTGAGCAAGTTTAAGATGGGCATGCAACCTTTTCAACGTGGTGTCTCTATCCATCAATACTAAGTCCACCTCCGTCCGATCTGCAGATGCCACTGGATCATAAGCGCATAATCTCGGAGCCGTGTGCCCATATACCACCTTGAATAGAGTCATGCCAATACTACTGTGGTAGGCGGTATTGTAAGACCACTTCGCCCACAATAAGAACTCCAACCATTGTCTCAGCATCTCTCCAACAAAGTACCTCAAGTACTGCTTAATGCCTCGATTGACCACCTCGGTTTGGCCGTCCGTCTATGGATGGTAGGCCAAACTGAAGTTCAATTGAGTCCTCTGTAATCTAAAAAACTCCATCCAAAAATCACTCATAAATACACGATCACGATCCGAGACAATCGAACATGGCATGCCATGTAATCGAGCTACATCTTTCACAAAAATTTCAGTCACTAACTTGGCTGAAAATAGATGTGACAATACCGAAATATACGTATACTTGCTCAATTTGTCAACCACCACAAAAATAACGGAATAACCACGTACCAGTGGAAAACCCTATGTGAAATCCATAGAAATATCTTCTAATACGATTCAGACTTCACCGACGTTGTCTCGAGCATGGATTCATTTTAGGAGTGTTTTTGCTTCATGTTTTAGTGTTTAATTTTCATTAAAATAAGTTTTCTGTAAGTCGCGTTCGAACGTGGGTGGAGTGAGTTCGAACGCGGTCAGCAAAAATTGTGTTTTAGGGTTAATGTGAGTTGTTGGTTAGCCTATAAAAGGATGTGTATGGCAACCAAAATTATTATTGATTATTGAGATTGAGTTTTGCCTTGCCTCCTTCGTCTTCTTCACTCCCGTTCTCTCAATCCGCGGCGACGCCGCTTCTAACCTCCCTCGTCCGGCTAATCACCCTAGTCCCTTAGGGGTGGCTTCTCCCCCTTCGTCCAATCTATCCCATACTTGCCCTAATCCTTCCATCAACCACAACCCTTCCACCATCACTTTTCACCGGTGCCACCACATTAACGCCGGTCCTCCACCAACCATCATTACCTAGGATCTCGTGCCTCCATCCACGAATCCAAAACAGAGCATCCTGATGTTCGTCCACTAATCGGACGGTATCTCGAGATCCACATCTCCGATTCGCCTGAAACTTGATTTGTTGAAAGCTCTTTTCTAGGGCGACAACATATCAAAATTTCACATCGATCCAACGGCGGAATATTTTGGGATCTTATTTCAAAGTTCCGTGCCAGATCTAGTCCAGATCAAGAATTGGAAGAGATCGACCCTTTACCAAAAAGGCGTGATCGTATCAAGCTGGTATCAGAGCCTTAGCCCCAAAGAGAAGATCGTATCAAGCTGGTATTAGAGCTCCATAGCCAGAGGTGTGATCGTAACATCTTCCCAAACACAATTCGGTATAGATAAAGGCTATAGTAATCCGACCGGTTTCAATGTGGTTGCCTTAGCCCTTTGACAGACTTCGCAAGCTGTAACGCCCCTGCCCAGCACGGGCACATTAACGCCCGCACGGCACGCGCAGTGCATGAGACAAGACGGGTGGGGCCCGTCACACACAAATATACTCCCGTGCACATATAATTATGACATCATCAAATAATACCCGCTAACATAGTCATGCTCAGATAATCCAATAGCAAATGAATCATATTATCAACCAAATAAATCTGTTAACATATGAATATCCAAGTCCACAATAATATACACTAGACAACTACCTAATCTGGCAGGACACACATAGGCCACAATAAACCATCAATGTACAACTAAACAATTGATACATGAGTGAACTATACTCTGACATGTACTATACAAATCATCGTCTAATACAATAATGTACAAATATAACAAACAACGATAGAACTCAATATCTGGTTAAACTAGCTCCTATACCACCTCACGTCTATAGCTCACCTCAACTTTGCTCTAAAATATCTCATCAGGATATCTCAAGTTGGTATTACGTACCATAATATCTGTAGGGGTTAGAAAAGAAATAAAGAGAGTCATGAGCAAAATGCTTAGTGAATATACCTTAACCCGAATCAGTGATGCCAAATAGAGAGTAAATCATGTACTGGATAATATAAATCAAAAAGCAACATGATGCCATGTATGAGCATGTATATATGTATCATCAATGACATATATAAATGAAATCAATTCTCATGAATGAGCATATTATATTCTCAACTAAGAATATATCTCATGATGAAATTACAATATAACATTACCGAATATAACAACATATGATGTATAACAATCACGATCCGATGATACTAGTCACATCAATGATGATGCATGATGCATGCTAACCACTAGATAATCGTATATGTTAGAGCTAGATATAATCTACATATCTCCCACTATTATAATCATCCATTTCAACTCTGAATATCATTCACCATGCTGGACTACAGTATGTACATGCATATTTTGGTCTCCAGCATGATTATATAATTTTATCTATTGATGATTACAGTCGAGCATATCTTATCATGCATTTGATTAGGCTGATCTGAGATATGAGTACATTGGTGATATATAGAAATGATTATACTGTTATGGTTTTATGTCGGGATGATCTCTATCATGAGTATGCGTGTGATAGACTAGCAAAAGTATACATGTGTTAGATATATAGTTAGAGTCGGCATTGCATCATTTTTCTCTCGGCTTCTTTACCATCTAAATTCCTGAGTTGCATGATCTGTTGTCGTATTGGATATATGCATATGATTTATCATGTATAGGAAATCATAAAAGTACATGCGTATGTGATGTAATGTGATATGATATGATGTGATGGCTAGAACGATAAATTTTTATAAGGGGGGAAGGAAAATGTAACAACAAAAAAAAATTAATCTCTTTAAGCATAAAAGAATCAGATAATTAAAATATATGTACATAAAATAACTAACTATAATTCAATTATTTGACAATTACTACTTTTATTTAACTAGTTACTAATCATACATATAATAATCATTATCCATAAATATAAAAACAATTATCTGGGCTTAGCATTTTATTGCATAGAAAATAATATATAATAATAATACGGTGCTAGAAACACATTGTATATTCAAATATATTAAATATATGCATGTTTAAGCATACATAAACATTAATAGAAACTTATATAATTTAATTATTTTTGATAAAACTAACTACATAAAATATAAAATTATTATCAATATGATTACATGTATTAATCTAATCAACAATGGCTAAACTATATATAATCATATGCAAGTATTTATAACTATAATTAATAAATTATTATACTAAAAATACTTAGCTAATACTTATACTGGTGAGTGTAAATTATCAAAATAATCTACCATCTAGATAAATTGATTTACCTAAACTTTAGAAACTAAATCATATAATTAATATAAACAAATCAAAAGGGAGCAATCCCTTGTCACAGTGCTGGGCTCGGCATTGTCTACTACAGTGTTGGGCCGAGCCCAGCACTATTGTAGAAAGGGGGAACAGCTGAGGAAGGAGAAGAAGAAGAAAGAAGAAGAAGAAGAAAGAAGAAGAAGAAGAAAGAAAGAAAAGTAGAAGAAGAAGAGAAGAGAAGAAGAGAAGAAAGAGAGGAGGTGAGGGAGGGGGTTTGCGGACCCGGGCCGGCGGGGAGGGCACTGGCCGTTGGTGGCCATCCAGCGGCCAGCCTCTCGCCGACGGCTCGACTCCGGCGAGCCCAAGCCCGAGGCAAGAAATAGAGAGAGAGAGAGAGATAGAGAGAGAGAGAAAAAGGAAGAGGAAGAAGGGGGAGGCTCACTTGCGGTAGCATGACGACAGCGGCGGCGGGTCGACAGTGGGAGAGAGAGAGAGAGAGAATTTGAGGGAAGGAGAAAGAGAGATCGAAAGAGTGAGAGAGAGAGGAGACGAAAAGATAGAGAGAAAGGCGGTGGGGGTTGGCGGTGGTTGCGGCGACACTAGGGCCCGCCGCGACCAGCTGGCTACAGTTGGTTGGCTGCGGCAATGCTAGGGGGTGCGTGACAACCTCAAGCCGCACACCATTGCATGGGCACGAGGCCGACCACACTATGGCCGGCCACGTCGTGCCCATAACATAGATTCATTTTTTTCTTTTTTTTTTTCTTTTTTTTAGGATAGGTTGTTACACAAACACAAACAAAACACCTCACATCTCGCCTCAATCTTAGCCATGTGCAACTCTGAGATATCCTCCTATAAGTCCTCAAGACACCCTCATGACCAGACTCTGGAGTTTGATGGAAGTGCTCCAACAATTTCTGCATCAATCCATCATTTGCGGGCACCCGAATGCATCCACGGTCTAGCAACAAACTGCCTCGATTCTCTAACTATGGATGGCGCTCCGGATCATCCAACACCTCCTGTAACAATCTCAAAACATTTGGGTCAGATGTACATGCATACCTCAACTTGTCAAGGAAGGGAAAGGTAGGAGAAGAATATGCTGCGAGCTCGGCGGTATCGGGTTGGCGCGATAGTGCATCCGCCGCTCTATTTTTCGTTCCCTTTTTGTATTGAATTTCATAATCATACCCCAACAATTTTGTGACCCATCTCTGCTGTGCTAGAGTGTGTATACGCTGTCCCATAAAGTATGAAAGGCTCCTTTGATGAGTTCGAATAATGAATCACCTACCGATCAAATAAGGCCTCCACTTTGTCACCACATGTAGAATTGCCAACATCTCTCTCTCATAGGTCGATAATTGCTGGGATTTTTGTGATAAAGCCTTACTAAGAAAGGCTATGGGATGTCTTTCTTGCATTAGTACATCTCCTATGCCAACTCTTGACATATCACATTCCACAATGAACTCTTTGGTGAAGTCTGATAGAGCTAGAATGGGTGCCGTTATCATTGCTGTTTTCAGTTTTTCAAAAGCTACAGTGGCTTCATCCGTCCATCTAAAAGAGTTCTTTTTCAATAAAGAAGTGAGATGAGCAGCAATCTTGCCATACCTGGCAATGAAGCAATGATAGTATCCGGTCAACCCCAAAAATCCTCGCAATCATGTGGTAGTAATAGGTATCAACCAAGCGGTCATGCATGCTATCTTTTGAGGATCCGCCGCTACACCTTCCGCTGAGATGATGTGGCCTAAATACTTCACTTGTGGTACTCCCTATAGGCACTTTGACTTCTTAATCTTTAGCTAATTTTGCTTCAACAAATTCAGTACATCTTCCAACTGCCGCCAATGCTCTAATTCAGTCCTACTATATACTAAAATATTATCAAAAAATACGAAGACATACCTTCGCAATAAAGGCCAAAAAATATCATTCATGAGGCCTTCAAAAGTAGTTAGAGCATTGGTAAGACCAAAGGGCATCACTCGAAACTCGTAGTGCCTATCTAGAGTCCGAAATACAGTTTTATGCAAATCCACTGGGTGAACTCTTATTTGATGGTACCTAGCCCTCAAGTCAAGCTTGCTGAATATGGTCACCCCTGCAAGCTCATCCAATAGCTCCTCTATGATTGGAATGGGATACCGGTCCTTGAAGGTGATAGCATTTAGTGCCCGGTAGTCGACACAAAAATGCCATGTCCCATCCTTTCGCACCAATAGCACGGGCGATGAGTAAAAGCTATGACTTGGTTGTATGAGACCTTGTTCCAACATCTCGACTACCATCTTGGAGATGACTTCCTTTTGCGCATGTAAATACCGATTTGGCCTCACATTCGCCGGTGCAGCCTCGGGCACAATTTCTATGCGATGGTCCGTTGTTCGCCTTGGTGGCTACTCCTTTGGTTCCTCAAATAATCTAGCAAATTTATCTAATAAATTAGACAACTCGATGTTAGTATCTGGACTCATTTGAGGCTCATCTCCTACTGGTCCTAACTAAATAAGATAGGCCAAATTATTCGGACAATACAACCCCACCATCGGTTGCATCGTAGGAATCAGTGAAGAACGAATGCCATCAAGCCTCACATCTTTATTTTTTTATTTAAATTTCATCCACATGCTCCGAAAATCAAATGTGATGGGTCCCAAAATCTATAACCACTGAGTGCCAAGAATAATATCCACTCCTCGCAGTGCCAACGGATACAAGTCCACAATGATGTTGTGTCCTTACACCTGTATATCGACCTGGTGACACAAGATCTCCGCCCGAAGCTTCATACCGTCTCCAATGACAACGTCAAACCCCGAAGTCAGTTCAGTGTCCAAGCCTAATCTTCTCACTAACCTCTTATCTAGAAAGTTGTATGTACTCCCCGAATCGATGAGGATATGCACACAATGCTAAAAACTGTAAATCATTCAAAAAAATATGCGGGTAAAACGGATATCCGATATCCGTATCAAAATCCAAAAATTATATCCGACCCATATCTGAATCCGTATCTAGTTTTCTTTTAAAAAAATTCTATTCAAATCCAAATCTGTATCCGAATCATATAGGAACTTTTTATCCGAATTCGATTCGAATCGGGTCGATAGTGGGTCAGGGTCGAAGTTATACTGACCCGTTTTCACCCCTACCTACAAACCAAATGGTTATGGATCCACTCACCAAATCACTTAGTGGTGAGAGATTGAATAAAATTTGGAGAGATACAGGATTATTAGCGATTCAAGAATAGTATGATAAAAAACGTACTCTTTAGAGTTCAAAGGACTTAATCATTAACTATCAAAAGAAATAGTGGGAATATCATTATTTAAAGCTAATGTCCTATATCTAAATTAATCCACCTTATTCCATAATCTAAGGATGAATACTTAACCTTTAACAATACTCATAGTATTAGTAGAGTGATACAAAGCAGTTGTGAACACTCTTTATAAGACTATCTTTGTAGGTATAAAAGTATGGCTGCCTTCTATGGATTATCGATAAAATTCAAGTGTATTCAGTAAGCTTAGATAAGCACAAGGTCTATAATGTATTGTCTCCACAAACTTAAGACTCCTGTATATGTATATGGATGTACACATGTACCCATGACTAAGGATGTCATGTGATCGATTCCAACCCCAAATAATTATTATGGAGAAAATTATTTAGTAGTTTAGCTCAACGACTAAATTAGGTTAATGATTATGTGGTGCGGTTGGCTTAGAGAAGCAGTTCAGCAACGGCGACGGTTTGGAGCAAGTCTTAGCGGCATTTAGTTTGGAATAATTATTCAGTGATGCACATAACTTGAAGTCTAAATTAGACATCTTACTATATTAGCATGTATGTATATATGTATGTATGAGAGATGTGTAGCTTGAGATAAGTATAAAACATACCATCCTTCATATAAGCTCATATATATGTGGAGGTATAAGCAACAAAAAGTGGGGTAAGATTATTACTAAACATGATGCCAAGTTTGGTAGAGTTTAACTTAGTCGAGTTATAAGCTTTCTGAGTTTATCGAACTCGTCGAGTTTTTGAACACTGATTAGAAAAAAGGAGAAACTTTCTTGTAGACAATATAACTAAACAAGTCTTATCGTAAGATCCACCATCTTGCAAGAAAGCATGAGGATGATTTAAAACATGCAAATGGATTCCACTTTATTCTCCAGTGTTTTTGGCTTCATGCTCTTTTCGTTAAGGATGATTAGGAGCACTACTCTTGGACAAAGTTTTCTTATGCCTTTCTGCCACGTTTCCAAATATAAAATATCCTTCTACTTTGTTCCATTTGCCCAGTCATGCTTATCAATAAAGAAGCACTCTCACAACACTGCATATATATATATATATATATATATATATATATATATATATATATATATAGGGGCTAAGCATCACTATATATCCTCAATTATTTCAATGGCCATTGCATTCATTGTCTTGTTCCTTTTTGTACTGAATTCAAGCATGACATTTAATTTTATTCTTTATTTACTTTAAACTTTTAAGTGCTAACAATCGGCTATCATGTTCTTTTGACTGGCAAAGGAGAAGGTTATAACGATGTATAGGAGGGAATCTAATAGCAACCTTAAACTATTGGTGTAATCAATTACATCCCACTAACACTATTGACTTCACAGTCAGATGGCATGGAGAAAGTGATTACCATTAACTTTACCTTTCTAATATTCAAGTTCCAAAAGACAGCAAAGTGTTGCATTCTCTTATTCAGTGATGCTTCTATAAAGTGGGGGGAAGGATAAGAGGAAATCTTTGTCAAGATGGGTGTCATGACACTTAAGAAAGCAAGTCTTCTCCTCCTCATCTTAGCCTCGCTGCATTCAATTTCACTTGCAGGTTGGCTTCTACAAATAGTTTTGTTTCTCTCTCACTCAGTTGGTATACTACTATTGCTTGTGAACTTCTAAATTGCTTATATATAGATAAGTATCTTAATTTTAATATGTTGCATTTGGTTATATACTTGGAAGCATAATGGTTGCAACAGTATTAGCCTTAGAAAGATGGCAATATTTTCTTTTTTCTAAAAAAATATCAGCTTAATTATTCCTAACTATCATAGAAATCCTTTGTCGCAGTTGGGAACAGGAAGTTAATGACTGAAATTAGTGAACAGGAAATCACTGCAAAGGTATCAATTTCTCCGTTTATTTGTTGTTTGACTGCTAGTGATGTGTAATTTATTGAAAGAAAATCATGTACAAAAAATCCTAATTTTTTACTTTTATTACCATTATACACCTTATATATCGCATGGCTATTTATCATTACTGAATTATATAAATTTAATAATCTAACGACTGCATATGGTATCGAGAATATTTCATCATCTTTAAACTAAAACACCAAAAATATTTAGTTAAATTATAGGAAAAATTATATTTTCCTTCTATGTGATTAAGTTTAAATTCATTTCACCCTTTATATTTTTATTTGTATCAATTTACCATTTAGTGGTCAACACTAAAGTACAACCGTTACTTTTTTAATATATTTAATAAACTATGAGTCAAATTTAAAAATTCTTATTAGTGACAAAGTTGTAGAAAATTAAATAAGTTTTTGAACGCATCTAAAATAATCTTAAATACATTTAACATATATATATATATATATGTAATATCTTTGTCATATAAAATTTAATCGATATTATTTTTGATGTGTTGAAAAGCTCATCAAGGCTCTATAACTTTGTTTATACTGAGTATCTTTTAAATTATAGTATGGTCAAATATGATAAACAAAATAATAATTTCAGTTTGAACATAATTGTAAGGGAGTAAAGTGACAAAATAAAATTATAGGAAGGCAAAATAAATTCAAGCCCAATTATAACGTAGTAAAATATAATTTCGTCTAAATTACACGACCGGTAAGGTACGTATTTTTGATGTTTTTGATGTAATATGCTAGATAGGTTGTTAACAATAATGAACACAAGAAGTAGGAATTTTTTTTTATAAACCTCCCTTTAATAAAAAAAATTAAGTGTTATGAGTCCTCAAAATGTCACTAAGATGCTTTAGATTTCATGGCAGGATTCATTGGAGATTGTTTTGGAA